>NW_028086146.1:2465582-3065582 GCF_014824575.4 Sturnira hondurensis
TTCCACCTATGCCTCCATCTTGGCGGAATAGGACTGTTAAGTATTAATAGTGGAGCAAGGTTTGCTTCAGTTGACCCTTTACTGGTAGAACCAAGAGTTTCTTGGGTTCAGAGATAAGCAGTGTCACTTATCTCAAAGTTCTTTGGCTGCATTTGCCTTATTCTGCCAGTGAATCACAAGAATAACTGGAAAAGCACTCATTCCAAATGGCTTAATTGCTAAGTGAAAACATGCCATTTAGGTTATTAATCACGTAAAGAGGAAACTTGTATAGATTGCCCTAGGAAAGAAACCAGGCAGAAAAAAGAAAATAAACAACTTGTAAATGAGTAATGGTGGGTGGTAACAGAGAAGAGAGAGACTGGGGACATCTGTCCAGTGAGTGACTTGGGAAGTACAAGACTTGATGACATGGTGCCAGCTCTGAGTTCGACAATTCTTATTAAGTGTGTTTTTTTTTGTACTCAGGCACTATTCTAAGGCTCTGGAGATATACTATAAACAAAACAGATATTCACAACATTATCGATTCATTTTCTGGTGATAGTAAATCAGGTCACCACGAGTGAGAACTGTCAAGATACAGCATAAGGAGGTGGCAAATAGGAGTGGAGATGTTGGAGCTCGCAGTAGACGGAGATGAAGCACCTGGGAGAGAGAGTTAGGGGTCCTAAGCCTCCCACTTCAATAAAAACCAGCACCACAGTATACAAGTTGAGAGTGTGGCAGAAAAAGGGAAGAGGGTTCCTCTTGGTATTTTGAAGCCCTGGAGGACTAGACATTACTGAAGGAAACTTAGGTGATACCTAGTTGGGTTTCTTTGAGATCACAAAATCGTAACATTAGAAGAGCCTTGAGAAGTTATTGAGTCTAACCCTTTCAACTCTTCTTAAGTCTCTCCACGTTTCTTATTTTGTTTTGTTTTTTAATCCTTGCCTGAGGATATGTTCAACTGATTTTTTGGGGGGAGAGACAAAGAGAGAAACATCAATTGATTGCCTCCCATTCATGCCCAAACTGGGGACTAAATCCGTAGTATGTTCCCTGAGAAGAGACCAAACCCAAAACCTAGGTATGTGCCCTGACTGGGAATTGAACCTGGAACCTTTTGGTGTACAGGACAGAGCTCCAACCAACTAAGCCGCCCAGCCAGGGCGGCTTCCATGTTTTAATTGTGCCTGGTTTAAAGAATCTCCTTAATAACCGAACCCACATTAACAAATATAAACTCAAGAGACTTTGGGCAGTTGTCCCAAATGTTTTCTCAGGTCCTCAAGAGGTCAGGCTATGGTTTGTGATCAGGAGTAAGAAAGATGAAATCATGGGTAAGGGGGGGGAAGAAGAATACAACCCAGGAAATGGAACGCAAGGCCTTACCTGGAGCTTACTGGCTTATGTCAGTAAGAAGTATCATTCTCGTCTCCAGGTACAGCTCCCTCTGGCCTGGTGAATGTTACTGCTCTTTAATAGAATAGCCTGTCATTGATGACCAATCCCACAGACTTGCTCTAGCTCAGGAGACACATTATGTCTGTGCATGAAGGTGTCACAGAGATACGGAGCCCTTCGCTGTCTCGATTATAGAACTGATGACAGCGAAACATTGAACTGTGAACTATTGTCCAGAAATTCAGTCCAAAACCAATATAACTCTATAAAATGAAAATTAGAGAGTCTCTTAGACATATACTCTGAGATGAAAATTTTGAAATGCATTCTTTACTGCCAAATCATCAATGGTATGACAAGAATATAAAGAGAGGAGGGCAACGGTGGACAAACCACCCATTTGTGTCTAAAAATTGCTCTCCTTCTCAGGAAAAGACAATCGCAGACATGGCTCATTCTCACAGTTTTGAAAGCTTGGTCATGTTGACTCTTTGTATTCTGATTTTAGTCATAAGATAAAATGTCCTATGTTTCTTTTTCCTTAGTTCAGTCCTTGGTGGGAGATACTAGGGAGCTAAGATAAGCATGCTTTGAAATTTCACTGATGATAGTTAGTGTCCCCTAGAATATTCCTATGGTACATTTTTCAGAATATATATTTTGACATTTTCAACATTCTTCTGGTAGAGAGGGGTTGGAGTTTATTAGAAAGTTCCGACTTGCAGGTGGCACTGTATTAAGTGCCAAGAGTGAACCAGATAGAGGAAATTGTTTCTTAAGCTTGCAGGTCTGAAAGAAGAAGGAATTGACTCTCTTCAAAGAAAAGTCACTTCCGTGGCTGGCACTCTTTCTAACTGTAATCATGCCAGAGAGACCCACCCCTGGCCTCAAGCCACTTGTTGCAGGCTCTTTATATGGGAGGTTGCGAAAGCCCTTGACTTGCCTTTCAGATAAAGAGAAGCCCAGCCACCAACTTGAATTCTTAGTTAAAAAGATAGGCTAAAATGTCTGTCTGAAAAACGTTCAGCCACTGTTAATATAATGCGAATGGCTTGCTCAACATCAGTGTAGCCTGGCAGCCAAGGGAAATGGACTGGAATGCACATGTGTGAACAATGACAACTTCACTGTACTAGTCAGTGGGGGTGGTAGATGCTGTTGAGTGAGCATGTGTGGCCATTGCCTTCAAAATGACTGGGTGAGCAGAGCAACAAATCTGCATTAAATTTTGCGTTAAGTTTGAAGATCCCTCTGCAGAAACTATTCAGATGATTCAGAAGGCTACGACTATGGGCAACTGGTGATTGGCAGCTTTATCATGACAACATGCCCGTTCATGCATCGTGTCTCATGCAGAGTTTTTTGGTGAAACATCAAATCATCCAGGTGATTCAGTCCCCCTATAGCCCAGATTTGGACCCCTGTGACTTCTGACTTTTCCCAAAAGTAAAATCACTTTTGAAAGGGAAGAAATTTCAGACCTTCAGTGAGATTCAGGAACATATGATGGGGCAGCTAATGGCAACTAGGAGAACTGTGTAAAGTCCCAAGGTGCCTACTCTGAAGGGGACTGAGGTGTCACTGTCCTAGGTACAATGTTTCTTGTATCTTGTATCTTCCTCAATAAATGTCTCTATTTTTCATATTACATGGCTGGATATCTTCTGGACAGACTTCATATACAAAGAAAAAAATGCATCCTGATATTTTTTGAGGTTAAAAAATAACACTTCAAATCAGAAACAACAACTGAGGCAAAAGTGTAAAAAACCCAGTGACATTAGATGAACAAACATACTTTTCTAATGTGTAAATTACAGACTAATGTTAATGGGAAAATTACAATAGATTGAGGCTGGGCTATTGCAGACAGGTTTTTAAAAATTTTTTTACCTAATGAACTTTGCATTCTGGAGCAAATAACAATTCTTAATTCACAGCACTTTATGCAGTTTATATAGAGCTGCTACCTACACTATCTTATTTGAGCTTTGCAACTGTCATTTGAAGTTGCTATTATTACTCCCTGTTGTATCTTAATACCTCACAGCCTGTATTAAGAAGCAAGATGAAAAGTCCTACAACCATTGATCCTCCTCTTTGCATGTTCCCCACCCCTTACACCTAAACCACACTCATCTCATGCACCTCACCACAGCTGGGGCAGTCTGGTATTTCCCAGCAGGGTATCATTTCTTTTGCCTGGAAATGAGATAGTCACAGGCATAATTGGCAATAGGCAAGTTAGGTGAATCAATTTTAGCTGATCAACTGACTTAGATATTCCTGGGAGGAAGTGTTACTCTCTAAATACCTACCCCCTCCCCCACCTCAAAAAATGATGGTCTTTCGAAGCTCGTTTCTCTCAGTGGATTGGGCTTAGGGCAAGCTCAGATGATGACTATGGGACCTCCAATTTGCTGAGTCTGTCCGCAAGCTTCTACAGACTTCAAAGGACTGGCTGAAGTCTTAGAGGCCACAAGGAACTCAGGAGGACTAAGGACTAGTAATAAAGTTTCATTCTTTTTGAAGAGCTTTTGAATCGTTCCCCAATTATATTTTTGTTGATTGATCTGTGGAAAAGTGTGGTGTGTATACATATGCAAAAATCATACTACCTACCAACTCCCAACATGAAAAGATGGAGCTTTGCATCTACTGTTCTGAATATTCTTTGATGCATAGAAGCCTGGCAGAAGGAACTGTAAAAATAAGGTATAACAAACAAACTCATCCCCATGCAAGGGGCAGGAGAGGACAGACCCTCTCAGCTCATCAATCACAATGACACATAAAATGTCTGACTCAGCTTCTCCACTCACTGCTTTGGTCACTCCTTCCTGTCTTCAGAAAAGTTTTTGTGGCTTTTCATTGTTCTCAAGCCCAAGATAAATATTCTCAAGAATGGTTTTAGCATCTATCACTAGAGTAGACGGCATTACCTCATTCCCCTGGTCTCCTCCTACTCCCAGACTCAGTCTTGCGCCTGGGCTGTCTCCTTCCACTGTCTCCCCAAGTTCTCTTCTTCAGATCACGCAAATACCCAACAGGCCCTCTTCAGCAAGACTCTAAAACGTGGTGCGCTTCAGCCCTGTGTAAATCCATCTGGCTCAAAAAGCACTTACCAATGAGCTACACTCTGCCACCCATCATTCAAACACACACAAGGAGGCCCAGCTCAGTTAGCTGGTGGTCTCGTGCAGGAGTACCAGGTCCCAGGCAGGCCCAGCATCGGGGAACCCAATCACACCAGCAGCCCCAAATCTCCTCCTTTGACACAAAGTAAAAAAATGTTCTCATTCCCTGTATTCCAGGTACATACTTAAAGAGAATTTTTAAAATGAAGTGTTTCCACACTATTTTTCACAAAATAGGAACTAGACCCATCTTGGAATTAAAACTTTCCTGACTGTTTGGAAACTTTGCAACAGTTTCCATTCCTAGACATTCAGTTTGCCTTTGGCCACAAGACAGCTTAGGAAGCTGCACTGTTGGCTGCCAAGGCACACAGATTGGCAGCGACACGCGGAAACCTAGGAAACTGACCACGTAAACAAATAATACTCCCAGAGGCTCCCTCAACCAAACCCACCGCCCCTGCAAGGCCTGTCATCCCAGGGCAAGGTACTGTTCTCTTCCTGTTTTCTGAAGAAAGCATTTAAAAAATATATATATATATATATTTTTTTTTAAATCACCTGTCATGTGAAGGAAAATAAACCTAACTGAGAAGAACTTTAAAAACACAGTGAAGGTCAAGATTAACCATATTTAAAAAATCATAAAGCCAAGCAGGATCTTTGCTTTTGTTCTTTTCTCTTAAAGACAGAGGAAAAAGTACAGTAGCTAGTAACAGGGAAATTCAATATTAAATAGAATATTGGCTCATAGGCAACTATTAAGAAAGAATGACTTGAAAATATGTCAAATGCTTGAGTATGTATCTATAAATATGTGGGGGTATACACATGCAGTCACAGCATGTGAAAGGCATATCTGTGTTTTTACAAACTATAAGAGTAATAATTTATGTTTCTACACAGCTACAGAAATTGTGGAAGGGTGCATGGCAGTGAAACACATGGATCACACTGGTTACCTCAAGGAGGTGGGATAAGAAGGTAAGGACTTAATTAGTAATTCACACATGTCTGTGTTACTTGAATTGTCATAAAAGCATGAATACTTTGGTCATTTAACATAATCAATAACGTAGTAAAACCAAAACAGAAGACTAGAAAAATATTCTGTCCTACAAAATGGGTGATAAATTTTAAATATTTCAACAAATACAAAGTAAATAAGAATCATATTTAGCGATAACACTTGGAACTACATGACATTTCACCACCAGGAAGCTCTGTTTGCAAGCAAACTTTCATCGGTTTTAATCTAACACAGCTGCACACATTTCCCACTCAGCCAGAAAAGAGCAGGTGTGTTTTGCTTGCGATGGTGGTAGGCTGAAGGCACACCAGTCAAAGGACTCCCTCAAGTTCACACACGGCTGTGGACCCATGGGAGGTCCTCTGTCTCTCACCCTAGAGCCCAATGACCCATCCATGCTGCAGCTCTGGCTTGTGAAGGGAAGGTGTATGATGACATGTGAGAATAATGAAGAAACCATTTTTCTGTTGAAAACCCAGAAGTGGCAATTGAACGTTCAGTTGAGGAGCAATTAGTCAAGTGCTCATAAATAACATGCAAAGGCTGACCAGAGAACAAAACCCCTTGGCTTTGATTCATAACCACCCGCCCACCCCGAGCCCCAGCAGACCACCCACACTGTATGCTGAAGGACCATGTGCACTCATCAACAAAACAATAAGATCTGAAGTTCTAGGGCTGTTTATACTCATGGCCCTGTGCTGGGTGGCTCACTTAGTAGGAGAGGAGAGTCATTAATGTCATTCTTACAGGAGCTTGTAATGTGTTATGGCTTTGTTCCTTGAATAAGCCCTTTGGAGAGCTTCTGTGTCCCAGTATCACCAAATCATCTCAGCTCCATGAGTTGATACATAACAGTCTATGCCAGGAGAACTCCCTCGTTTAGGAGTTCTGTAAACAATGGAGGGCGAGTGGACCAGCCAGCACCTGGCTGGCACTTCAGGGCTTCTCCTTAGGATTCAGGACAAGCACGGTTTGTTATTAATGGGCATGCACCAGAAGTGGAGAGATGGTGACCAAGCTCCACTCCTTGACCACTCCTTGACCGGTCTCCTGGAGTGGAGACTAATCCTGGAAGATGGCTCCCTCTGTGCTAACCCTGGAAGCCGTGGATTCCCAGACGGACAGTCTCCGGGCTAAAGATCAACCGGATCTGGGGGCCTGAAGCAGGCTGGGCTTGCTCTAGGTCACCCACCCTCCCCACATCCAAGGGAAATAGAAGTCCTAAGGAAAGGAGGATGGAACCCATCTCTTAAGAATTCTGGAGCTGTCTGTCTCAGACCTAGAGTATGAGTGTGTGGGGGCTGGGGATGAGCATGATTGTTGGCAGGACCTAGCAGGTTGCATGATGGGAGGCTCATCTACATATTGCTTCTTAATCAGCAACATCAAAAGTATTAAAAGGGAGGTGATTTGAAAAATAGCAATAAAAGGACTAAGAAAAAACCTGAATATTCATGAAGAAGAGAGACAGGGGTAACAGAATTAAATGGATCTTGGGTTAGTAAGAATACACAGACTGAATGGTGTTTGCTTTTGCAAAGCCACCTTAGGTATCTGTACTGAATTCAAGACTGCTTTGTAACAATAAATTAGCCTCTAATTGTCATAATCCCACAAACTCTGCTCAACAGCTATTAGGTCTTTTCTATTTTTTGGTAAAAATTAGCAGCTGTTGGGTTTTAGGTGTGTAACATCCCTGAAATTAATTAATCAACTTCAAGTTTAAAGAAACACACACACATACAAAGTTTTCTTACTTGTGAATACCAGGTGCTGTTGACATGAGAAATTTCCAGACCTGCAGAGAATTTATATGAGTTTATTTGCGCCAAACAGATGACAATGGCTGGGAAGTGAATCTCAATGGATTGAAAAAATGCGCCAGAAAATGGCAGTTTTACAGCTTATTTTATACGTTACAATCAAAAGAGGAGATATCAGGGGGACTTCACGAAGCGCACTGGCGATAGATTAGAGGGGAGAGAAAGCAGAGAGGGTAAAGTCTGCAAGGGACACACACTTCTTTTCCATTGGTGGGTATGGAACAGCTAACAGTTCGCATGCACAAAACACAGGCTTCTTGGGGAACAAGATGGCAGGGATGAGTTCCGTGGTCCCATGCTCTGGTGGGAAAGTGTGTCCTGAAGGGTCTGGAAAAGGAGATGACTCTGGCAGTCTGCAAGTATGTTAACTTAGATGCAAACAGGTGATAGACAGGCTCACTTAAGGTAGAGGGTG
Organism: Sturnira hondurensis; assembly: GCF_014824575.4. Classification (NCBI taxonomy): domain Eukaryota; kingdom Metazoa; phylum Chordata; class Mammalia; order Chiroptera; family Phyllostomidae; genus Sturnira; species Sturnira hondurensis. The sequence goes on from NW_028086146.1 coordinate 2,473,380, forward strand.
ACGTTTGTCAGGGAAGCTACAGGCCTACGACCTCACTGCCTGCTCTGACCTGCTTTTTCAGTTAGGAATTCTTATGTTCAGACCATCCTATGTGGTTACTTTTGGTCTCTGAGTTTGTAGGGCCCTCTATGCAGGCCTCTCCTGAGCTTGTCAGGTTTGGGATGTGGTCCCTTTTTCATCCACAGCGTAGAGGTGTGATTTCACATCTTCTGTTGTTTGGGCAATACTTTCATACCAGCCTGCCTCCCTAGGACTGAATCCCTGGTTTGGTTCTTGCAAATGGACACAGTAAGAAAAAAGCTTAGCACTGGTACCTCTGGTTCACAGAACCCAGTAAGGACATCTAGATGGCCCACACCTCTTGGAACCAATTATAATTATTCTATAAAATGGACACTGAATGCACACAGCACAGCCCTAATATGACATTATTGTCATCTTAATTTGACATAATGACAGAGTTTGGAAATCATAATTCATGACTCTCATTCCAGGTGTGGGGAGACACCCTGTCCAAATGGTAGCTGCTAGAGTTTAAATGTGGATATTTACATTTTAATTAATTGAAATAAATACAATTTTACTTCCTCAGTCACACTAGTTACATTTTAACTGCTCAATAGCTACATTGACCAGTGGCTATTGGACAGCATGGGTACACAACATTTCTAATAGCACAGAAAGTTCTGTCGGACATCACGGGTCCAGATTAACGCTGGACATAAGCTCAGGCCTTTGTTACAATCATCTATGAAGTTAGAGCAAATAAAGTGCCAAGGTCAGGCCCCCAGGGACAGAGAAGGACGGCTTTACCTGTACTGTCCACCTGCAACCCCTTTATCCTTTGATACGGTCAACTTCTACTCCTTCAGTCTCACATAAAGGGTCATGCAAATGCAGCATCAAGCCCTACCGCCCCACATTCAGGGACCATACCAACTATGACAGAGTTCAGAATAAATTACTCCAGGACCAAAACACAGGAAGTACTAAAATTGTTATTATGCTAACAGATCATCTATTCAATTGACTTCCTGATGCCAGAGGATTTTTTAATTCTTATTCTTTAAGTAAAGAAAAATAAATTGACCAGACATTTAAGGTTCTCTTTTCTAACTCAGGAGAATTCCAAGGTCTGCCTTCCCGGGCTTTCACAGCCATATATGACAATCTCCAGGGGAACACGCGGGCTGATTTTGCACCAACAAACCCCTGCGCTAACTCTGAACCTTGACACCTCGTTTAACGGGACTATTTTTAGAGAACAATCTGTTGCTGAAACTCCCTCATGTTTCCACTTAAGAGTGTAAACATTCTCTTAGGCACAAAAGAAACCACCCTACCAGGAGAGAGATCCAAATTCAAGAGGAGAGCGGCATCGCACCAAGCCAGAGGAAGAGCACACAGTCAGCCAAACACCTCCATAGACTGACCCCCACATCCAGTCCAGGACTGGGGCAGTGACCTTTCCAGTTGGAATGATGAAAAGTTAGTGCAGTCTCTGAGCCATTCTGCATGCAAGAGCTAGGTTTGCTGTTTCCAAAGAGATGTGACAGGCTGTTTTTCCATGCCATAGAATTGGTGAACAGGACCCACAGCCTAGGAAGGCCCTAAATACCTCCAATAATACGAAAGACAGCTATCTGGGAGCCTTCAACAACCTAGGGCTTCCTCAGGGGGGCCAGAGCTGACCCTACCATCCCCACCCTCCCAGGCAGCCCTGCCAGACAGAGTCCATGTGGGGTGTACAACCTGTGGCCCGTGATGACTGTGAACACAGCCCAACACAAAATCATAAATTTATTTAAAACATAATGAGATTCTTTATGATTATGTGTCACAATGTATTTAATACGTGGTCCAAGACAACTCTTTTTCCAGTGTGGCACAGAGACACCAAAGTGTGGACACCCCTGTGAGAGAGTCCTTTTGGGGAGCATGTGGTTCTTGGTAAGAGGTGGTCCTCTTGCCTGTACTATGCACACTGTTAGTGCCCTGCTTTCATCACTGCCCACATGTCTGGAGATTTCCCTCCGTCAGTACTTAGTGGTCTCCTCGTTCTTTGGGACATACTGAAGCGTGCCCCCGCAAGGATGGCCTCGGCCTGCTCTCTGCTGCTGGATGCCTGGGCTGCTTCCAATGTTTTGCTATTCTCAACAATCCCACCATGAACAATCTTGTGTGTGTGCCATTTCATATATGTGTAGGTCTGTTTGGAGGATAAATTTCTGGAAGTGGGACTGCTGTATTCCAGGGCCAACACACCTGCAACCTTGGTAGATGCTGCCAGATTCCCATTCACTGGGCTGTAACCTTTTGCTTTCCTGCCACCAGTGCATGAAGGTGCCCACTTCCTCACAACAGTCAGCTGAGGAAGTTCACTGTACCTTTAAACCTTGGAGCAACATTTCTCACTCAAGTTCCTAAGACCATGTGGAAGAATTTGTTTAAAATGAAGATTCTGGTGATCTACCCTCAGATACTCAGATTCGGTAGTCTGGCTTAGAGTGGCACTGTGAACAAATATTGTAGACATTCTAGTTCAGGTGATCCCAGGACCCAGCTCTTTAAGACACTGTCTTAAAGAACTAGAACCACAGGTGGTGCTTTTTGCAGGCTGAGCTGCAAAGATGGCGCCAGGCAGGGATCCTGGACTCAAAATCCAGGTGATCCAGGTTTGAATCCTGGCTTCACCACTTGTGAGATGTGTTTTCTGGAGCAAGTGACTTCCTGTTTGTATGCTGCTGTTTCATCTGCCAGCTGGGGCTAACAGTACTATTGCTTTTAGGATCAAATGAGCTAAAAGTTGTAAACACTTTCAATAATGCCTAGTTCCTGGTAATTATTTTTTAAGTGTTCTCTTCATGGCAGAAACTGCTAGCTATCGACCCCAATATGCATCGTCTCCATCTTGCATGGTAACAGCGCCTCTGCCTTGGGGCTGAGCACAGCCACCGAGAATGAAGACTGTATTTATCAGTCTCTCTTTTCGTCTGGCCAGCGAGACATGGTAGGACTGACCACGTAATTTGTGAGGCTTGGGGAAAAACGAAAATGCAGAACCTCTCATTGAAAAACCAGCAACTAAACCAGCAACAAGCACTACACCCAAAGTGAAGGGGCGTGTGGGGTTGTGCCAGAGGCACACCCACAGAGCCACATCAGCGTGCATGTGACGTGCAACTTTTGGGAGATACCCTTAAAAATGTTTTTTCCCTTCCATTTGCCTGCCTGAAACACATGAATAATGGCTGGAGTATTGGCCACTATTTGACACCATGAGGTAAGAGCCACGCCTGGAGATGGCCCAGTGAGCTGGAAGGAGCCTGGAGCCCCAACAACATCCTGTCACTTAAAGCTCTCGGGGCCGGGGTTCTTACTCTGGGGTGCAGCCTGCTTTCAGAAGTTCATGACATTGAAGACAAACCGTTGTGTGTCTGAGTGTTTTGCTGGGAGAACATCCATGGGTTTCATCACATTCTCAGAGGGGCTCATGACCCTAAGAGTTGAAGGACTGAGCTTCAAGCAGCTGCAGACAGAGTTCTCTTTGGCTGTTTACATGCTGAAGTCATAACAAGCACTAACCAGAGCAATGTGAGAAGTAGAAGCAAACAACATGGAGAAGGCATGAACAGGACTGGAATGGCGAAAGAAGGGGCCCGTGGCCAGGCCAGGAGAGAGAGTCTAACCACTTCATTCCCAGCATTGTCTAGGTGAGATGAGATTCATGCTTTACACCAGAAAAATAAGGGACCTATACTTGATCACAATTCAGAAGCTGCTAAGACTCTGTATACAATTCACATTATTCAGCAGCTGCGGCACACCATCTACAAATCACTGCGGAGTAGTGGTTCTTCCTAACTCATCTCTTCCACAGCTGCGGCCAAAGGCCAGGGTTCAAGGATCCCTCAGTAGCTTCAGGGGAGGTATCTGAGCTGCAGAGACCATCCTGAGTTGGGGAGTCATCCTGGCACTGGGCAAGTCAGTTGTCCACTCGCACAGAATTTTCTGTTGCCTGGATGTGAGCCTTCCCTTTGGGATGAATCAGCCCTTATACCAGCTCTCGGTTTTATTTTGGTTTTAAACCAACTTAGACACTTTATTACAAATATTCAGTGCTCCTCAGGTACAAGATGTACAAGTACTACAAATTAAAAGAAACTTGGCAGGTCAGAAGTAAAATCCTTCTCCCTTTTAAACCACTTATTTGCAGATACTTAAGTTTGGAAATGCAAGCTTTACTCTTTTGCAGACTATTTTTCATTTTCTTACACAAATTCTGTTGTACCTTAAAGAGAAGGAATAAAAATATTTTTCACCTTTCTTCTTGACTTTAATTCATACCTTTATCTGAGACATTTTTTAATATGCCAGAGATCAAGATAACATCTGTTAATCCTCTGATATTTCAAAAGCTGGGGAAGGAAAGTATTTACAGAGACAATCATCTAGATGTTAAGAACCCAGAGTGCCCAGATTCAAATCCAGTTGAGTATAACTTGGGAAAGTCACTAAAATTTTTCACTGTGCCTCAATTTCCTCATCTGTAAAACGGGATTAACAATAGTGCCAATATCTAGCTCACAGATTTGTTGTGAGAACTGAATGAGGTGTGGATATAGAAAATGTTTGATGAGTATGAAGCTACCATTATTATTCCAGCATGTACAGTATACTTCTAAAATTAAGAGAATTTATAATTTACTTGGGAAGAGAAGAGAATTCAGAGTGGTCTTATTACACACTCACCCTGAGGACAGGGGGCCTCCGCTAGAACCAGACGTTTACTCCTTGGGAACCTGGGCTCTACACAGGCAGGTCCCGCAATGGTGGGACGAGTACAGTCCTGAACCACGTTTCTTTGAGACTTGGTTTTAATGTGGATGGTGCTGCTGGGCAGGAAAACTTGATACCATGTTCTTTATAGGAGAATTAAAATCAAGATAAACTGGGTGAGGGTCAGCAACTTTCACCCTCTTGAACTAACCAAAACACTAAAGACTTCCGAATAATAAATGATTCTTAAATTATTATCAGTCATAATATTGATGGTATCTACTTATTGGGCAATTAATCTTTAATAAACTCTATGAGGAGTTCTGAAAATCGTCGACATGAGGGATCTTTTAACTATTTCACATTTTCATTTTTAAATCCAGCCTCCTAATGGACCTCCTTTACACCGTGTGAGTTCATGCTGTAAGGCATTCTCAGGAACTTTTTGTGCATTAAAGTCAATGTCAATCTCATTTTGGCCCCTTCCTTCAGCCTGTCTGTTCATTTCTTTATAACCCGTCTCATCCAAGCCCAGGTGCTCCCTCTCTGCTCTGCAAGTTAGTAGTTTCTTTAATATCATCACTTCGATTTCTTTCTAGAATTGTTGACTCTTCGTTCTCTCGCCATGAGTCACTCCACAAGCAGAGATTCATTCAATCAGAGCTAAAGCAAAAACTACCCAAAGGCTGTATGCTGCAAATTCTCTATTATTTTGTTACTATAAAAATAACAATACTATAAGTGTGTGTAGAATGTTAAGGTTTACAAAATACTCTCTATCTCCACTGTCTCCATTTCTCTCACAATAACCCTGGGAGGTGGGTAGGGTATATGGCAATTCAGCTCAGAGGAATTAGGCAAGCAGGTATTTTGATCTGAGGAAATTTGAGGATCGTAAAAAGAACATTTTCACCCAACACCCTAGACTTCTGACTCATATTAGGTTCCTTTGTTAAGTAGTTCTACTTGAATGGAAAGGAAAATAGAGTAACCTCCTAATTCCTGAACCCTGGGAGGTAGCATGGCTTCAATCAGGCAATTTTCTGGTTTGTGAAAATAAACTATGCCATATTAGGTAAATCGAGTATTCCTTTCAAGTCCTCCTTCACTCACAGTTGGTCTCCTTTCCAAGGGAAAATGGCTCATGGAGTGTATGCTAGAACACTCACTATTAACCCAACATAGCCCAGTCAACGTTGTCAAAGGCAGCGCCATTAAGGCCTTCCCACTCCTGCGGACAAGTGATCTCCTTCTGCCCTTCTGAAAAGTACTGTTTGTTGAAGGATTCCACTAGGTCCCTTTTCTCTTCCCTACAGTTTTATAGATTTCTAGAGTTAGGATGTTGGGCATTAAGAAATTAATAGAAATGACCACGTTATTCAAATATTTAATTGATCATGATTTTTGAACACCTTGCAAACAGCAACACTATTTATTGAAATATTTTGTTAATTTACACTGCACATTAAATCTTAGAATATTTACCTTAAAAATAGGGGGAAGCAATTGAGTGTAGAAGTGGCAGAAGAATGTATTCTGCTAAAATAGGAAAATACGAAATGGGACACGGTGGTGAGTATACTCGTCAAGAATCTACTGCAAAAATGAATATGCAAAAATGCACATTCGTCTCTCTCCTGTGGGCCACAGGACCACGTGATTTATGAAATATATTGTTAAAAGGTCTTCTCGTCTCTCAAATGAATCAAATATTTAATCAATAAAAAGGCACTGAACATCTACTATATACTCAGCTCTGCACTTTGAGTGACACAAGCCCCAGACACTGCTCAACGCGGCTACACACACTGTACTAGCGATGTGCGGCGACACCTGACGCTCCCTCTCCCCACCTCTGCCCTTACTTACTCCGCAGGACTAACTAAAATTAAGAGAAAGAAACCACTCTCCAGAAAAGAGGGCAGCTCTGCAAATTGATGATAATGACTAGGCAATTTTTATTTAACAGTGGAGCCTTTCAAAGTCCATAAACCCACATAGGTTTATTCTGTCCTCTCTGTTTTCCACAGGCCTGCAGTGGTAATGGTCCAGTCCCACTCTTCCATAGGATGAGGCTAGATTTTACCTTTCTCCTCCCAAGGAGCAGCTAGGCGCATGTCCACTTTGCACATATATGTTTCTCAGGAACCTCAAGAAATGAAGGGGTCCCTGGACAAGGCAAGATTTGGGTATCGGTGGACCTCCCAAACCGTATGCCCTTTTTAAACAATGCACAATGAAAATACGACCTACCAGCAGCCTTCACTCACCCCACACTATTTCCAAAGTTCAGCCTGTCCCTTTTGGAACCAGCTTCCCTAGGAGGGATATCAGAGCAGGCTCCAGGCTTTGAAAGGCACATTAGGACTGTTATTCTTACTTGAAGAAAATGTTAAAAGGAATAAATACTTTTTTAGCCAAGATCATGCTGACATGAAAATGATGTCCTAGGAAACAAGGGGAGAGCAACCAAAAGAATAAACGTTTCTGGCTAAAATTGTTCTCCAACTTTTCCTGTAACTCTACAGGAACAAGGAGTTCCAGAAAGCAGAAGAGTTCCTTTCCAGGTGTTATCGTGTGGACCAGGGCTAACGCCAAATACTCACAATCATCTTCAAAAAGCTCCCCATCAGAAGTCGGAAACTTTCAGTCTTCTCCTTTGAAACAAAACTTTGGATTCACCTTAGCCTCTGCTAGCTAACAGGGAACAAAGTAGCTTTCAATTTAAAACCAGCCAGGTATCCTAATCTAAATCATCAGAGGCTATGCAAATTCACAGTGTGTTTCTGGCCCCATCATCAATGACACGTTTACAAAGACAAGCCCTGGCTATTTGACCCTCAAGAATATTGAGGACCCGGAGGCCACATTAGCATACATTAGTCAGGAAAGCAGGCTGCGGTCATAGCTGCCCAGGAAAGCTGTGCTATAATTGGAAAATCACATTAAAAATGCCCGTGGGTCTAATTCAGTAATTATAACTTAAACTTGACCAGTAAAATACCAACTATGGTAACAGAAGGAAGAAGAAGAAAAAAAAACTTCACAGGAACAGCAAGAATAAATATTTTTCCATGTGCATGGAAAAAAAATGCCACAGATGAGTTGGATGAAACATAAGTGAAAAAAAAAAAGGGAAGATAATTTCGAAGAGACTCATAGCCAAAGGCTGCACCTTGGATTTATTGTGCTTAAGCTTATCCATCTTTCTCTCTCACACACAGTCCTTCCATCGTGCCCCACCCCTCTCCAAGCAATCACCAAATCCTATCCAATCTGTCCACAGAGGTCTCTAGAAGGCATCCAGGTCCCACTGGCCCCTCCACAATTACTTGTAAACAGATTCAGCCAGAGCCCCGCTGCTGACCCTTGGCTCGGACCTATGTTTGCCCTCCGCTGCCCTGCTCTGTGTCGCCGGGGGCTGCGTTTCCTACGTGGGGTTCAGGCAGTGGGAGGTGCCAGAGGAAGGAGTGTGGAGAGTTGGAGGGAGGGAGAAACTTGAATATTGCTCCCTGTCTCTCTCTGCCTTAAGTAATGTCACCTGCAGGGCTCCAGCGCAATCCTTGCTTCTGCCCGAGTCCTCGGCACCTGGGCTCCAGCATGACCTTTGCCCTTGTCCCTCCAGACTGGAGGTAGAAGCGGTTTCCTGGGCTGCCTCAATGTACCCACTCTGGCACCTCAAGTCTTCCCTTATTTATATAACCCATACATTTAGTGTCCCCACTAAATCGCATTGCTGTAAAGACTTAAAGGGACTTGTGTTTTCCAGTTGAACATTGACAAATACAGTCCATTAAAACTGGACTCTGCACATCTCACGGCTGGACCCCCTAATCCATCCTAAATGTTGAGACAGGATTAACTTTCCTGAAGAGTACATCTAAACATGCACCTCCCTGTTCTAGCAACTTGAATTACTTTCCATTACCCATTCCAGTACATTCTAAAACTCCAGGCATTCAAGGGTTACTTTCATGGTTTTTGACAAATCTTTATACCAACTGTTCCATTATTTACTTTTTCTTTAACAGATTTCCTGCCCTGGCTGGTGTGGCTCAGTGGATTGAGCACTGGCCTGTGAACCAAAGGGTCGCTGGTTTGATCCCCAGTCAAGGCACATGCCTGGGTTGCTGACCAGGTCAGGTCCCCAGTAGGGGATGCATGAGAGGCAACCACACATTGATGTTTCCCTCTCCCCCTGCTGCTGTCTAAGATAAATAAATAAAATCTTTTAAAAAAAGCCCAAATTTCTTTACTAAAGTTTTAATTAATTTGACACACTTTAAAATATATAATACCATTTTATGTTAAAATATCCACAATTAAGGTCTTGCTACATTAAATACAGATTTTTCTAATACATATTAAAATAAATATATACCTCTAAAAAACTGGTGGTTAATATATTATCTAAAATGTGTGCTGTGTCGCTAGTAGCCAACTTTGGGGAACCCTGTTCTCCTGAATCAAGAGCACCCCTGTACCTGCTCCTTTACACACCCATAGAAGCGTGGCCCCAACGGAGGTGTTCAGCCTCATCTCGGCTCTTTGCCACTTAGACCCTGGTAATACAACATAGCTTAAGGGTTTCGAGTGTGGACTTGTGAGTGGCACTGAGTTCAACTCTTGCCCCTGCCACTTACTGGCTGGGTGCCCTTGGGGAATTTATTCAACCTGTCTGTGCCCCACTTAGCCTGTCTGTACGGTGGCACCAATAATACGTATCCTATATTGCTACAATAATTACCTGAAGAAATACCATTAACACCTTCAGGACAGTGTTTAATATGCAGTAAGCACTCAGTATGTGTTAACTACGGTAATTTTCCCACTTTGACCTTTGCTCCAATCACATTGGACCATTTCTTTTCTGAGGAAAAAAACTGCAAACCATCTTTGTACCTTCATCTTGCACCTGGCTTGCCTTCCCTAACTTCTGGAACCCTACCCATTGATTGTAGCCAACTGTAAATTTTACCTCTTTAAGAAACCTCTTCTCCTGTCTTTGATTCCCTAATAAATCTCCTCCACCCTTTGGACATTGTGAGATCCCTGTATCTCTCCTGTTACGCACATCACATTCTGTCCTGGGATTTGGATGTTTACCTCCTGTTCCCTATTGGCCTGTAATCTTCGGAGGGAAAGATCCCTGTCTCTGTGCAAACCCTGCCCAGCCAAGTTCCCCACCCCCACCGAAGGGATGTACCACAAACGCTGCTTCACTTGCCCCCTGAATCCAGGCAGGGCCCGGAGCGCCGGCTGCTCTCCATGCAGCAGCGTCAGGAGTGTGCCCTTCAAGCAGTAGTGTGCGCGTGCTCTGCACATTCATAAAATGGCCCTTTGCCTAATTCACAAGTCAACTAAAATAAATATTTTCCTTGCGTTTATAGCCCCATACTTTCAAGATGCCAAATTGTTAAGCGTAACTCAGCTCTGAATTCTCTTTCTAAGTCTTATAACAGCTCACCATTGTATAGTGCTTTCCAGTTTATAATGTGCGCCCGCTCAGTCAGTTCATGTAAGCCTCACCGCATTCTTTGTGGGAACTCTCCACATTTTACAGATGCAGAAAAGAAGACTTGGGATAAATGCCTGTGGAAGACCACATGGCTCAGCACATTCAGACCGCAGAAGGGGCCGTACATGATAATAGGTCAAGATCTGGTTCTCTGATCCAGCTTGTTGGGGAGAAGCTGTTGCCACGGTGATACCATACCGGTGAGCCATGCAGGCAGGCTTGTCTATTAGAGTCATGAAAAGAGTCTGAGAGTATAAGAGGTTAGTTCCTCATAAACGATCTCATTTCTTAAGTTATCCAAAAGGGCTGCATCTCCCACATGACTTTTCCACTCCTTTCACTTTCCAAACTGAAAACGCCTGTCTTTAGATACTAAACTCACATAAAGACCCCGTCAGCCAACAACAAGCCTCTAGAACCACCTGAGCATCTCCTCAGATCAAAGCCCTCTGAATCTGGGGCTCTTGCTCCATGCGCAGTTTTTGCCTCTATCCTCTCTACACCCCCTGTCGCTAGGGGCATGGGCACTTGTTTCTAAACCCTGCAAGGTCGTTGCACCGCCACAGGAAGTGGCTGTTGGTGGCTGCCTGGAAATCTGCTGGAGGCCGACTCTGAGTTAGCAGGAAGGAGCACCATGGATGAGGGACTCGGGGTGTTCTTCTGACCTTTATCAGTAGTGTCTTGTATAGTATCTTAAAAAAAATGACTTTATTGGTGACGATGACTCCATTGGACAAGTGTAGTGTCAGATCAGAAGCAGTCTGGAAGACAGAACACCTGTACTTCAAGCCACCTGGGACCACACTTCTCATTCAATTGGGTACATTTGGGGATGAGGGAACAGCTAAAAAAAAAACTTAAAATGATATAGCTAAAAGTTTCCTGCATTCCAGCCTGTGTCTATAACTCTACTCTTCCCAGCCATTTATTTCTTCCACTTTCCTGTCAATAGAAACGAAGGGATGGTGAAGATGGTCATCAACATCCCTCCTCTGGACCAGCCTGTGACTTTAAACATTTTAAAAGCAATAAACAGACAAAAGGCAATGCATACAAGTAAATAAACTGGACGCTGGTGTGTTTTTTTTTCGTGAAACAGACATACCAAAGACTTTGGTTTAATTCTGCGCCAGAGAATGAAATCATTTTCAATCTGCTCAACACTGGAAGGGCATTAGCACATAACTTCGTGCTCCCAGGGATAAATATTCACACATGACTCCATGGAGAGGTCAGGAAACTGAGCTCCCCTGGCCAAAGGAAAACGGCTCAAAACTGCTCTTCTCTTGCCAAAATCACCAAAAAACCTCATGTTGCTAAATTCAATGGTTTTTCTTTGTCTTTATCTAAATTATGTATTCACCAGAGACGGACACTCCCACCGGAAAACACTCTGTTCTTGCGGCTTCTAAGGCATACCTCTGCCTTGCCACGCCTTCTGCCTACCTGGCCCTCTCATCCCAGTGCCCCTACTTGGAACCTGCTCTTCCTCCACTCTGACTCCTGGAAAGAAGGTAGAGGGCTTGGTCCCCCACCCTCTTCCTCTTCTTTATCTGTACTAACTCCTAAACTGATCATCCATTCCTGGGCATTCAATACTGGTTGCCTGCTGATAATCCCCAAATTTCTCTCTCACCCCCTGACATCTACTCGAACTCCCGATGCCCATATCATGCTGTTTACTGGACATTTGCATTTGAAGCTCTATCAAGGGCCTCAAACGGAACACATCAAAGCAGCACTCTGGATTTCCCCGTCCCCACAATGGCCCTCCCTTCTGTCTCACCCTCTCCCATCCTTCTCCATCCCTAATTAGCACCACTATGTCCATCATTCGCTCAAGCTGGTTACCTAGAAACACTCTTGACTCTCCTTACATCCCAAACCCATTGCACTAATAAATCCTGTTGGCTTACCTCCAACATAGCTCAAATCCATTTACGCCACAGCCTCTACCAGAATCAAAACCACAATCCTTTCTTGTCTGCGTTACTGCAAAGGGTTGTTTCCCAACTTCCATTCTTACTCACCCTTCTCCTATTCTTTTTAATGAGGAATTTATTAGCATGTCTTTTTGGAGATTTTCATAGCCCCGATCTGAAAACAAATTTCACACAGAAGTCGATTTCAAATTTATTCTCCACAAAGCAGCAGGGGGATCCTTATGAAATAAAATTCATACTTAAATTGCTTCAATGGCTTCCCATTTTAACTACATTCAAATCCAAATTTCTCACCATGGCCTGAACATCTCTCCAAGAGCTGGTCCTGCCTACCCCCCAGCCTCTCTCCTTAGCTCACTGTGCTCTGGCCACACTGGCCTTCTTCCTGCTCCTCCTTCACGTGCAGTTCACCCCTACCACAGGGCCTTTGCACTGCTGACCGTCCACCTGGAATACTCTCCACACTCCCTCACTGGTGAACGGCTGCTCCTCCTCCTCTTCTTCCTCCTCCTCACTGTATTCTCAGTTCAGTGCCGGCTCTCCCACCATTAACTGCAGCCTGTAGTCCCATCCTTCTTCCTCTCCCACCACCCTCTTCATTTTATTCATAATGTACCTGAATTAATTGTATCTCTCTATGTGTCCATTGCCAAAATTCCCTACCAAACTGCTAGCTCCTCAAGGGCAGGGTATCCCTGTCTTCTGGGTTCCCAGGCAAAAGCACTAGCCCTCCTAGTCCCAGACATAAGGCTGAACTTTATGAAACAAAAGTCATTCCTTCCTCAAAACTACCAGACACTTCCTATCTCTCTCAGAAAAAAGTCTGAAGGGCTCCCCGTGGCCAGCACCAGGCTGACACCACCTGGCCCCCAGGCTCCCCTGTGACCTTATGCCCTCGCACATGCCCTCTCTCACTCATACGGCCACGCTGGCTCCCTCACCATTACCCAAACACACCACATGCTACACTCATTCTCTCTCTCATCCCAGCCTCTGGCCAGCATTTCCTCTCCAAGATTCTTTCCCTGCCCACCTGAACCAAAACAGCACCCTCTCATCCTGTTCTCTCTGTCTTCTACCCACCATGCTATACTGCTCTGTGCCGCATCTGTTATCTTAAGCTCCCCCCCCCCCACACGCTCCATGTGAGATGGACTATTATTCTGTCCACTGTTCAATGCCTGGCATATATAGGTCCTCAGTAGATATTTTGTGAATGAATGAATGATCTGTTCTTGCTGAAATCTGCCAAGTCTTTCTAGATTGGGCCTGTCTGGGTAGATTACACCTACATAATATAAAGGTTTATTCTGATGGAAACTGCTCATTCTTTTCAACAGTCTGGGCCCATGGTAACAACACCTGTGAGCCAGTGAAGAAGGCCACACCCGTAGGGAAGATTCCTTGGCCAAGGCCCTTGATGCCACAGCACTGAGGGTGCCTCTTTTCCCTTGAATTTCAGTTTGTAGTCCCTCTGACCATTTGTAGAGTTGAAGTTTGTCTTCAACATTCTAATTCTGCTGACTTGGGGGAGACATGTCTTTGGAGAGAGCCAGGGTTGCCATGAGAGAGCTGATACGTTCTGGGCCTGTTTGCTGAGAGGAGCTGCCCAGAGGACACTCAGACCCCAATTTCTGTCTGACTGTCACTGTGGACAGTGGTGCCGTGGCATCCCACTTACAGATCCCCCATTTGGCTGTCTTCAGGGTTCCGAACACCAACGGTGAAAACAGCACGGAAAAAATGGGCTTAGGTTAAAGGAAGCTTAACTTAAATTAGACCTGCTGACCTTTTTGTTCCTATAAAGCTTTTTATTGGCTATAAAACATAAAGATGACTTCAGATATATATTTAATATGCTCAAAGCTCAAATATTCTTTTTCCTACAATCCAATCAATGCAGTCCATCTCCTACAATCCAATCAATGCATTTCTAAATATTTACTGAGTTTCTTAGTATCCATCCACCTAGCCCTGACGGAGGGGTGGGGAAGTGGGGGAGAGATATATATTTACGTATCTCACCATCCTCTCCTTCTGAACAACCATTCTGATTCCTTAAAATAACAAGAATGAAGATGGGAAAAAATAACAAAATGAAAGAGCAATTCTGGGAACTTCATAATCCTAGATAACGAAAGGGCAGTTTTTAATTTTAATTTTTATTATTTTTAATTTTTATTGAATTTATTGGGATGACATTAGTTAATAAAATTATGTAAGGTTCAGGTGTATAATTGTATAACACATCATCTATATTGCGTGTTCACCACCCCAAGTCAAGTCCCCTTTCTTCGTCATTTATCCCCCTTTACCGTCTTCTACCTCCCCACCCCCTTTCCCTCAGGAAATCACCCTGCTGTTGTTTGTGCCTATGAGAGTCTTTTTTCTTTGATTAATCCCCTCACCTTTTCCACCCGGCCACCCAAATTCGCTCCTCTCTGTCAGCTGTCAGTCTGTTCTCTGTATCTATGAGTTTATTTCTATTTAGTTTATTTTGTTCATTAGATTTCACATATAAGTCGAATCATATGGTATTTGTCTCTCACCAACTGGCTTATTTCACTTAGCAAAATACTCTCCAGGTCCACGCATGCTGTCACAAAAGGTAACATTTCCTTCTTTGTTACAGATGAGTAGTATTCCATTGTGTAAATGTACCACAGCTTTTTTATTCACTTATCTACCGATGGCCACTTGGGCTGCTTCCAAATCTTGGCAGTTATAAATAATGCTACAATGAACATAGGGGAGCACATACTCTTACAAATTAGTGTTTCAGATTTCTTTATATCCCCAGAAGTGGAATCGCTGGGTCACAAGGCAGTTCCATTTTTAATTTTTTGAGGTAGCTCCCTGTAGGGAAGCTGGACTCTGGTGGCTTGTTCAGCCTAGTATGGCTAGTACTAGTACAGCTGAGTCACATTATCAAGAACAGACTGACAACACAGAAACGCCAAGAACTTTAGTCCATCTGATTCATCAGTGAAGTCCGAATGGTAACATTTCACTGGATCATTAAAGGCACACTCGGCTCACTTTGAGCCAAATACCAATTCTACAGCCCATTCATTCAACGTATTTCAAGTGCTCATATGGGGCTGGGAATAGGCCAGGGAGGCCAAGTGCAGGGTTAGAGCCTGTCTTTGTTTAAAATTTTGATATCTTGACATTATGGAATGTTTGCATTAATTTTGTGTTTTAAAATAGTGCATTAAAATATTATGTATCTTAATTACTGGGTTGTGCCTTTTTTTCTGATGCCTCCTTAAATTTCCCACCAAGGTGAGTGCCTCACCCTAGTCCCAGGTCTGGTTTATTATGTGCAAGGCATTCACTCAGGCATATAAGGCATTAAGAGAAAGAACTGCTAACTTGTAGAACTGTAATAGCACAATAGGAGGAAAAAGATATGTTCTTAAATAAGGCCAATAAAATCAAAGAGTAGTAAGTGTTTTAAGAGAGGTTCAAAAATAATGACAGGGCTTTTGGGGGGACGAGGCAGGATGGTCACCATGACAAGCCTTCACACCCCAGCCAGCCTCTTGCAGCCTGGGACAGCAGGCAGACCACTTAACCACCAGGGACTTCCACCTTCTCATTTGTGAACTCAAGGGACTGTCACCCACTTCAGGGGCTTCTTGTGAGATGAAACAGGGCAACGTATAAAGCAGGTGGGACTCACACTCAGTGGCAGTGATTAGTATTAGCAAACAGATACAAAGTCTAGGGCTAATCTTTCACTTCTGGCTACTCATAATTTTATTTTTATTTAGCCAAAAGTCAAGACTGAGAAGCATGCCTTCCTTTAGGTAAGCTAGAAAATAAGTTTTATCAAAGGGACAGTTATTACCCAAAGTGACAGTTTATAGGGTCCAGAGACTGGTGGGTGATCTCTGCTCCCTCCAACCTGCAGATGCAGCCTTGGCACCCTCTCTAAGCCTGGACAGAGCAGTGTTGCTGCACAGGCGACCGTGAAATGTAGAGGTAACAGTCCTCGGTGTTAGTGACTAAGGTGACAAATTCAAATGAGATGGACCTCCCTGGTTATCAAGTGCATGGGAGTGGCCTGAAGTGTAAAGTGACAAACACCAGGTTTGTTTATGTATTTTTCCTTTTGCATCTGACACACCCACTGAAAGAAACACCACACTTCCTCCAGACCAGACTCCTTGTTTTCCCACTTGTGTCCTTGGCTCCTGCTGCCCCTGACATTCCTATGAGCCACACCCTCTTGGTCACATTCTGACCTGTATTTCAAGGGCCACCAATAAGCCTCCTCTTATCCACTCAGACGCAGTCTTGGCAGCTCTCACACACCTCTGAGTTTCCAGGACCTTCTGCATTTTCCTTGCCAAGGTACTAGTCTCAATGAGAGTTTGGATAGTTACTATCGATATATTTTATTTCTCTTACTAGACTGCCAGCTACTTAAGGACGAGCACCTTTTATTAGTAAGTCATTCCTGTTACCTTCTTTGCCTAGCACAGGCAGAAACTGTTAAATGAATAAAATTAAGCTAAAGGCATCACTCTGAATAACAGGCCACAGCCCATGTTAATTCATGGTGCCTTGAAACATGTTCGCATTCCACGAAGAGACTTTGGAAAAGTTAAAACAAACTCTAAACTGCATTGTCTTCACTCATAATACATACCTTCCTCAATGGGTCACTGTAGGAATTAAAAGAGAGAAGCATTTTCATGTCCTGTGGTTCAAAGACATCGCTCACTGCAGAATGGAGAGACAGGGAGAAAGACTGTGCTCACCTACTGCCTGTATTCCAAGGTGAAGGACTTTCCTTGTCTTCTGGCCTGTGTGATGGTGTCCCCTGCTTATATCCTTACTCATTTGAGATCCTAGCATCTTTCTGCACGAAGAAATCAGGCAACTGTTACATTGTTCTTTTCTTTCTTTTTCTTTTGCTTGAGGATACTCAACTCATTTTCAAAACAAGACAATCAAGATTATCAAGGAACACAAGTACGACTGGAATTTGTCCAGAGGATGCCGGGTAGTTGTGGGGATGCTTTGGGTGTAAGACTCTTGTAGAAGTTCCCCAAGCAATCTCACATAAGACTTGGAACCAGGCAGGAATTCTGTGGTCCCAGGGCCCTACGCCATTTCTAAAGGAAAATACTGATTTCAAATTTCCTCAAACTAGATTTTCTTTTTGGTGGTGGTGGTTCCTGTGTATGAAAGACTCTAGAACAAATAACATCCTTATATGGTTCTCTTAGTCATTCACTTTAGAACTTAAGCATAAAAGTTTCTTGCCTCAAAGTGCAGTGAAAAAAAAAAGAATATTGCAATCACTCTCTCCTTCACAGAATGGAGACTGGAGCCAGAAAACCTGTTAAAAATACAGTGCTGCCCCCTGGGGTCCCTGTGGGCTACCTTTGCACACCTCGCCTTCCTTAACCCCAAAGTGAGGGCGAAAAAAAACAGAACTCAGTCATGAAGTCTCATGAACTTTGTGAGAGTAGGGAGCCGTTGGGAAGATTAGTCAATAACATCAAACTCACAGAATAGTACACAGATGAGAGAAATCACTCCATGAGAGTGAGCCATTATTATAACTGCTATTATCATTTCTAATGCAAAGATCCTTTGAGACCCCATGTTAAGGCAGAGTAGGAAAACAGAGGTAAAATTGCAGAGTGGTTATTGTCTTACTCTTCAGAGACAAACATCAGTTAAAGTCCAGGCTCCATCAATTACTTGCTTCATGACTTTGAGAATATTGACAAATCTCTAAACCCCAGTTTCTTCATCTATAATATCTTCCTCATCGGGCCACTGTAAGAATTCAGTGAGATTATACACACAAGGCATCGAACACAGTGGCTGGCATGTAATAACTGTTCAATAAATGTTATATAAAATTATTGTTATTATTCATTTTTCTACTAGGTTGTCTGGCTTAGGGTCAACATAATCACCCAATGCTCAGTACATGCCTGTAAATATCACTTTGGTCTTTGAGTTTGTTCTAGCAACTCTGAAATGAGAGCTAAGGATGAATGCAAAAGTGATCACTGCTGTAGCCATACTTGACATATCTATTGAAATCTGGCAGGCATCGTCCTCAACTCGCAGCCGAAGCCCCTTGATGACACGTCCTTCCACAGCGCGCCTGGTCGCTGGGGACGGAGACCGGAAGGGGACTGAAACGGAGCCTCCTCAGCCTTTCCCTTCATCAGACGTTGCCAAGACAAAGTCTTAAGTCGTTTGAGTCTCAAGTGCAGAGTGCCTTGTGCGTGACCATGATTCACTGCACATTTGGATGGCATGCTGGGGACTATTACGGTATCCATTTTTCCAAGACCCATTACTTTTTCTAAGAATTCTTAGACTACTAGGCTCATATTATGCTCAGCAAGAGATTGCTCACGAATGTCTCCCAACCCATTTTATGACAGGAATATAATAAAAAAGTGTATGAATGACGTCCTGATAAGCAAAATGAGAAATAAATGGAGTTAATTAAAAAATATAAATCAGTATGCACCCTTTTCCAGCATTTTTTGTTGTGAATAGCTGAGTTGTGGGGAGGCAAGAGACTTGAGGGATATTCTGAAGGACAGAGAAACTTTCTCAGCAATTTCGCTGTTTCAGTTGTTACACAAAAAGGCCACCCTTGTCCTCTCTCGAAAGTTGCTAAGTAGCGTATTTGACGTGAAGGCCAGTTGGATCACAATGAACATGCCATTGTTGGAAATGACTGATATGTTCTTTAAATGGGGGGGGGGATCTAAAAACTTGAGATTAACGTTCTACATTTAACAGAATTCTCTTTTGAATTCAAAACTCTTGAAAGCATATGTGCATGGAAAGTAAGCACGTCCCAGTTCAGAAGCCCAAGATCAAAAAAGAATCACGCCTCAGGCCAATACTCTGAACCTTTAGATGTGTTATGTCCAACAGCAGTTCTCTTTATTATACAGTATTTAGTAGAGAACAATGTGTCGGTAGTTTGTGGGGTATTTCTGTGGACAACCAAGATGGAAATATGTAGGGCTAATACTGCATAACCTAGAATATATTAGTTTTTTTTCAGTTATTCCTAAGTATCACATGTGAGTTCGAAAGGGTCTGTTCTTCCGTGTTGACTCTTTTAAAAAATGATACCACTGTTTTCACATTTTTCTCATCAGAATTTGTGGAAAAGGGAAGAAGTTTTCAAAAACAACAATGTGACTTCACAGGCTAAATCTGGATTTTCAAAATTTGTAATGGAAAACGAGAGTTTCCATAAAGCTTATATTTTTAAATTGGCTAATACAGGGTCAAACAGACTTTAAAAAGAAAATTCTTTCATATCCATTATCCATTTTTAATAAAGTCACAAAATAGAAGAAATCTGCAGAAGCTTAAACAAGAAAACTTTTTATGTTATAGTTTCACACAAAATGGTCCTAGTCATAAAATAACTAAGCACAGAAGGCAGCTTCGCAGTGAAGTAAGGGCATATTAAAGTCATCTTCATTATAAGCATGGCCCCAAATAACACTTCAGCTCTTCTTGGCAGTGAGGCAAAAGTTTTTCAAATAAGGAATGGAAATTTCTCCCATCATCGAGCTAAGTTATATATCTCTTTGCTGTATAGCAATATTGCCATTCTGTTAAGAGTAACAGAATAAATAAGTACCCAAATGCTTGCCTAGTAGGGCAACCAGCTTGCAAAAACACATTTATCTCCGTACCCTTTTAATTCTTTCCCAGTAAGAATGGGCGAATTAGAAATGTAGGAGTATTCCTTAAACTGCCAAAGTAGTTTAGGTCAAACTGTAAATTTTCCTTTAAGTTCTCTGCCAAAATTATGTTGAGGACTGAGAAGAGAATCCTTCCAATGTTTCCAAGAGTAAACTTTAATCTATTATGGAAAGAAATAAGTAAAATTACATTTCCCGGTCTGTGCTTGATGTCTGTGGGATTCCAGAGGCTCGGCACTGCAGCTCCAGGCATACCAGCTGTAGCTGAGGCCCAGAGCTCAGGGAAGGAGCTAGAGCGCTGGGACATCAAATATTTGGCGGAAGCCCCTGACTAACTCTAGAGAAACATACATCCTGCCGGGCTGTCTTCGTTGGTGTTGACTTCTGTACAAGGGGTGGGAGCTCAAGTCTTTGGAGCCAGGTGGGCTTGGGTTGATACTCTGACTTTCTGTTTCCTTGAGGATGTTACCGTCTTCTCTCTGTGTCCCGTCTTTCCTCATCTGTAAAATGCTGATAATAACCACCCCCAGGGTCGTTGTGAAGGTCAGGTATGATGATAATAAGTGTACATGGCTGGTACCATTAAATGCTGCCTATGATCACAGACCCTGGCTGCGTAGGAAGCCACTGTGCAACTACTTCATCAGGTTTCACTTCACACGTCTCATTGGGAACTACTACTATAATAGAAATACAGTATGTTAAGCTATTAAAGTTTCCAAACATCCTCCTATAGCTTATAGAGGTTTGTTTTATTTTTGAGTGAGTGTGTGGCAGGACGTAACATAATTACCACAGAGTCAGCCCCATCTCCCATATCCTCTACATTTGCTGTATAAATAAATTTTGCACATTTTGAGGTTGACACTTAAGTGTTATTGAGCCACTCTGGGCAGAGCTCTTGGGTTATGTGGACTGAAGAAATCTGTATGTTTGTGAGGTTTGAATTGTCAAAGTGGACATCAGGTCTAAGACAGAGCAAGTAAGGAAGCCTCCTCTCTCCTGAATCTTCTTTCTTGCTGGTCCCTTTCCCTCACTTCATAAATAAGCTCAAGTCTCCCCTTTCTAAAGAGCAAAGCAAAACAAAATACGAGCCTTTCATCTCAAGTTTCTTTGTAGGTATGGTTGAACCATCTCTAAGGGAGGATATCTGGACTCCTTTGCTGAGAATTGTCCACCAGCCCGCCTACATTTCCCCTTCAATCTTCCACTGGAGCATGCTGGTTCCGCCCTCATCAGTCGCCTGAAACTGCACTCACTCATTTCCAAAAGACAAGTCGCACTGTGTCCATCTCTCTGCTGCCCTGGATCCGGCTGATCTCATCCTGCTTTTGAAACTCCTAACTTCTCTGGGCTGCGGGTGTGCACTTTCCCAATCCCCCCCGCCCCCCCCACCCCCACCCCCCCCCCCGTAAGTCCGGTTCCTTGTTTCTTTCACTCCACCATCCCTGTCCTAGGTCCTAGGCCTAATCCCTAAACCTGAGTTTAAGGCTCTGCTCTCAGCTTCCTGCTGTTAACCCTTTATATGTTCTTATTGGGTGCTGTAACCTCTGCTCCAGATTTCAACCACTATCTTTATGCTATAGATTTCCGCAGCCATAGTCCCACCCAGACTGCACTTGACCTTCAGAATCTTACATCAAAGACCTGCTGGACACCTCCACCTGGTTGTTTCCCAGGCAACTCAGAACTGAACATACCTTCTGCCCAAACAAATGATAAGTGTACTTGGCAAGTACCCTGAACTGCTACCTGTGGGTCATGGACCCTGGCTGCGTACACAGGAAGCTATTGTGTAACTATTTCATTAGGTTTCCCTTTACACTTCTCAGTGGAAACTATTCCTATAAAGAAATCAACTATGGAGTTGGCAATTTCCTCAACTGTTGGCACCAACAAACAAACAGGTGCCCAAACTAAAAATCTGGGAGTCTCTCTCCACTCACTGACTCATTGCTCCCAATCAATCAAGTCCTGCCAATCTGTCTTCTTCTGGTGTTTTTTTTTTTTTTTACCCCTTTCCTTTCACTCCTGCTAGCCCACCCGTCCTATATCAAGCCCTCATCATCTCTCAGCTGGACCACTGGCAGTCCCCTACCCAGCCTCCCCAGTGCCAATCCTATCCCTCCTCCTCAAAGCTGCCAGACTAGATAGCAGGCCACACACTACTCATCGTCTGCAGGATAATGGATAGGCAGGTCCAGCAGTGCAGTGACAAATGTCCAGTGGCAAAGTCTCACACATGGTTCCTCCAGGAGGATCTTGCCTACACTTGGCATCTCTTTATTATTTCCCATTACAAAGCTCTTTAGACTTGCTGTTGATTCTCAAGGCTGATTGATACCCTTCCCATAAACTCCTTTTCTGCTTAAAGAGCCCACTTATGCTGCTTGCAATGAAGATCTTTGACTAGTAGAGAGTTCTGTTTGCTCCTATCGTAATTTACAGATTTGTGTTTCCTCCTATTGGTCTTTAGTGGCCACCAAGGGCAGGGACTGTGACCGTGTGTTACTCCCTGTTCCCCTTGCACTCCAACTGCTAATGCAGTGCGTGATGCTTTCTCACATGCTTGCTCACAGAATGAATAATAGGAGCTTTTTCTGTAAAACATGTGATTCCTCCAGGACACTATAAAGTCATGGCAGAGTACCACTCGTTTTGTTTTAGCATCTTATTCTTAGCCTCAGAATTCCCCAAAAGACAAATAACTTTTTCACAAAATAGAGAAGACACATATTCTGGCAGATTTCACTGAATCACAAACCTAATCCACTGGTTTCTCTGTGAGCCACATCAGTGTGCCAGAGGTTCCTTTAGCAGCAAATACCTCCCTGTCTTTACCCATTGAGGTGGGTCCTGTTGATGTCTCACACTTTAATTCTTGGGAACAGCAACTCTCAAAAGCTAGTTCAAAGTCTGATCACCTTTTGCCAAAAGTACTTTTCAGATCAAGCAGTGTGACTCTCGAGGTGGCTTTGTGACTGTTTGTGATGGCAGAGGATCAATGGACTCAGCAGCTAAACAACCCAAGAGCTGTTTGTGCACTGGCATGTCAGGGGGACGCAGAGCGCACAGTGGCGAGGCGAGCTGAAATGCTGCTTCCCGTTATATTTGGAAGTTACAACATCAGCCTCCGAAGTCTTTGAAGTCCTACAGTAGAGAGGATTAAACGCAGCCTCTTTCACTACAGGAAATAATGTCAAGGCTTTTCAAGAGCTTTCGATATTGATTAAATTCAAAGTGTTTGTTGATGCCACATACCGTCTGTCAGGAGTGCTGGGGAGGATGTGATCCGTGTTCTGAAAGATGCAACACTCTGATGCAGTTTTGGGGGGGGGATGCCAATAAGGAGACACTTATAGGATTTACAGGGTGAAGAGTGAAATGAAGATGTACACGGTAGAAAGTGAAGACAGACGTGGGGAGGGAGAGAAGCAGGGAAGGGAGCGAGGCTCATCTACCCTGGAAACTTAGGGAACACTTCCAAAAGGAGCAGGACCTGAAAGCATGAACAGGATTTAAATAGGCCACGATGGGCCAGAATAAAACAGCTGTTGAGAACAATGCAACCAGAGTAAGTAGGCTATAAAGTCAAGGGTGTGTTGAGTGAGTAGCACATTAGGAATTAATGAGAGGGCAGAGTAGAAATACAATGTGGGGCAAATTATGAAGGGTCTTGAGTGCCAAGCTTGGCTTTTTATACTTTATTCTGTGGGCAACTGATAATCCCCAAGGGACTGATGGAGAGGCATCTTTTTTCATCATTCCTGGAGGGGCAGGAAGTTGGCAGCCATGCTAAGGCACTGCCTTCAACTTGGATACATATTGGAAAAACCTAGGCAGTTGGTTTATTTGTAGTGTTTGCTTTTTTTGTGAGCAATGCCAAGTCTGGCCCCATTTCGGGCCAAATAAATAAAAATTTCTTGGTGTAGGGCCTGGATGTGATTTTTTAAAGCAAATTTTTAGGTGTTTTTAATGTCCAGTCAAGGTTAAGAACCATGGGCCCAATGCATAGGTATAAGAATTTATTTATAAAGCCTTGGCTGGTGTGGCTCAGGGGACTGAGTGCTGGACTGTGAAGCAAAGGGTCATTCATTCAGTTCCCAGTCAGGGCACATGCCTGGGTTGCAGGCCAGGTCCTCAGTGGGGGATGCACAAGAGGCAACCACACATTGATATTCCTCTCCCTCTATTTCTTTTTCCCTTCCCCTCTCTCTAAAAATAAATAAATAAAACCTTAAAAAATTTATTTATAAATGTTTAGTTGGGTCAGGAATGCTTTGCTGACACTAGGTATGAAATCATGCTTTGCTTAATTAGGTATGGCCTAATGGATGTAATGGAAATTTCTGATATACTGTGAAAGCTCCTTACCCTTAAACATTTTTCTCACTTATCACTAGTAATACACTTTTCTGTGTTAAACACTACCTTTTTCCTAAAGTGGGATACCTGGCAGATACGAAAATCAGGGTTACCAGCCAAGATGACCAGAACATGTTCAGCTACCTGCTGGCCCTATTTCTTGAGATACACAACCCCTTTATTAAAGCAAATGGGCTTCACTCAAATTCTTGAAAATCAAATATTGTTTAGTAAGAAAAGTAGGACTATGGGTGGGGCAACCTACCAAAGAGATTTTGCTACTTTAAGAACTAGATCTTTTATGAATACTGTACCTTAAGATGCAAGCCACGAAATGTGGCAACCATAGGCTAAGAGATTGAATATGGCGATGAAGGGAGAAAGTTCTATGAGAAGTTACTTTTTTTCTCCCAATACATGGTGAGCCCAGCTGACTTCTGCAATTATGAGAAAGGAAACATCCTAAAAATCCCCAGGTCCCAATTGAGCATTTGGCCTGGAGCTGGGGGGAAGCTCTCACTGAACAAGTCTAATTTGATTAGGGAGAACCCGACTGGATGTTGGCCTTGGTAGAAAGGGATCTGGCCAAACCATGCGTCCAGAGAAGTCAGTCAGGGCAGGGAGGAGCAGGCAGTGACCAGTCCAGGTGGGTGAAATCCCAAGTGGAGGGCTCAGGCAAGAGAATTCAAGACCCTAGACTGACTGATGGAGAGGCCAAGGGTTAGGGACACTTGGAGCCTGACAGTGGATGGATCCACAGCGAAGAGCAGGCTATGGCGGGAGAGTGACGGGGCCAGGCACACGGCGCTCCTGACCCAAACCAAGAATGTATAGGGGGAAAGTATAAGTTTGGGGGACAGTATAAGCCAAATGTGAAGTTGGTCTTTTTCCTTGACCTCCATACCTCAGTTAACCACACTGAAGTTGGATGGCCTGAAAGGAACATGGGGACTCAAAATAGAGGCAAGTGATAAGAAAAAGAAAGTTCTTCTGGTTGGAATGAGGGGCAAATGACAAAACTATGATCAAATGAAAAGAGACTCTCGTTAGCTCCCCAGAAACTGTGTTGGAAAGCTGTGTGAAATAGAACTCAGGATTGATAAAATACAAACTTAGTAATATTGAGAGTAAGAATAATAACAGGTTGCATGCATTAATATATTCGATCTTCACAATAATCTTACAAGATAGGTACTTATATTACCTCCACTTTATAGCTAGAAAACTGGGACACAGAGAGGACATGTAACTCGCCCAAGGCCACACAGCATTAAAGGGCAGAGTCTGGATTCTAATCCAAGCTGTCCAGCTTAGAGTTTGTACTAACTACTAAGCAAAGAGGTTTCTCATGATGAGGAATTACCTCTGAAGCTGCAGAATGAACCAGAAGCACAAATGAAAATGCATAAGGACTTTTTAATCATCCAGTACCTCATTTATTTATTCAGCAAATTCATTCATTCAACAAATCTTAATTGAGCAACTACTATATGCCAGACCCTTTCTACATACTGAAGACTGAAGACAGGGGGGACCCCACACATCTGAAAGAGTGAATAAATGCACTGCATGACCAAGAATGCAGTGTTATGTGGCTTTGGTAGGCCCGTGCACTTTGGAAACCATGTTTTTCCACATGGATGAACTATAATTACATCTCTAACAAAGAGTTTCCAAAATGTTATAATTAACACAGCAAAGCTCCAGGGTCCAGGACCCAGTGGAGACTGGGATGAGGCAGCAATGCTGGAGGGAAGAGCTGGGGAAGAGCAGAGGAAACGAGAGGTTGCCACTGCCTGGGTCAGTGACAGTGACTGGAGGCCTGTCTGGTCCCAGTGTGCTGCTCTGCAAAATAAAGATGTGGTACTGGATGACCTCTAAGGTTCGTCTCTAGGGCCGAGGAGCCCAGGCAGAGCAGAGCCAATGGCAGGCTCGGGCACAGGGCATGACAGCCACACGCAACCCGACAGCAGCAATAGCCAAGTGGCTGGGGAAAGACACGTGGCACGACTGCAGGAAAAACAGCAATTTCTGGCGTTGGCCATCTCTCCGAGAGACATCCAAGGAGCAGCCTGAACTTGTGCTGCCCTCCAGCCTCTGTACAACATGGGGACTGGGTTTCTGCTAAGAAGGCAGCAGGAGACCAACAAGCAGAAGAGATGCAGGTTGAAGCAAGCCCGGAGGTGGCAATGCCCGGTGAACTCCTGATTTTGAGATGAGATGCTGAGTGGGCCCCCCAGTGACAGGAAGGGAGCTGTGATCCGCAGGGAGGAAGGCTCCTTCGGTCCCAGGAATACCCCCTGAGATCCTTGCCAGACTCTGGGCTCTGACTGGTCCTCAAAAAGTATCAGGCAGTATTTATCACTATTTATAATAACTGGCACATGACTGAGTGCAGAACTGAAACTCAGATGGCCAAGTGACCGGAAGTGTCTCTAAGAGAGAAGGAAGGGGGTTCAGGTGAAGAGAGGGTGTGTCAGAGGAGACACACGCCCGTACTTACAACGGGATTTCGGCACGTTCGTCCACGGCCCCACCCTCACCCCCTGGTTGTGCCAAGCCTCTGGACGGGTCCTGCCTCAGACACCAGCACTTGCTCCAGGGTACAAATACCATCCAAACTCCTCCTGTATCAGGCAACTTCTCAAACCCTGACCCCCACAGCTGTAGATAAAAACGCCTTCCCTACAAAAAGTGCTGTGAATTTCATCTTTTACCTTCTCTTCACTGGAAACATTTCAGTACCCACCTTCCCTACTGTGTGGCTCAGTGCTTCCCTACTGTGCGGCTCTGTGCTCCAGACTCCCAACTAAGGAGCAGCACAAGTGCCTACCAGGCTCTGGACTCCACCCCTCCCGCCTCCTAGTTCTGCCCAAGGAAGTAGGTTAAAGGTGCTACACCGAAATATCCAAAAATTAGAGTGAAGCCAAAATCCACCTGATGACTAATTTGAACTGACTCTTCGGATGCAAGACCAACTCTCTGTTCTCTACGAATCCTCGGCCTAAGGGCTTCTGTCCCCACAGCTGGCGTTAGGGACACGCAACTGATGGTCTCGGCTTCTGCGGCAGGTCGCTGTTCAAAGGAGCTCAAAGGTGCTCTCGGCTCTGAATGAATACAGGAGGTTTTTATACGGTAACATACATCCTGGATTTCATTCAAAACGAAAATGTAGAAGCGAGTTCAAATTTGAGCCTGACATAATCTTACTTGCCTTGACAAGTTAGGGGAGATAAAAGAAATTCTCCAAAAAAATGGAGAAAAATAAAAAAACAAGACAATCATTGACAAAGCTAGAAAGCGGAGGAGGCCAGATAGCAGGGGCTGGTCGCCTGCACTGGTGTCACCCGCTGTCCCTGGGCTGCCTCCCAGGGTGGTGTACAACCCAAGGCAACACTCTGCCCCGTCCAAATCCACCCATTCTGTGACCAGTGGAGAGCAAGCATATTTCAAAGTGGCCATGAACTAGAGACATTGGAATTGTAATTGGAGATGCTTAGACAACTAATACTTGAAATAAACTAAAGAGCTGGACCTCAAATATAATTTCGAGCAGCTGGGAGATATTTTAAGACACTTACCCCAAGTTTTAATCCCCCGTGATGAAAGTCTAATTACTCCCTTCACTGGGCGTTAGCATCGTTCTCTCCACTGTGAATGACTGACCAAGGACACAGAGAAAGCGCCATTTGTGTTCCCAATAGTGCCGGCAAATGTCTCTGAAACCTACAACTCTGTAGTGGGGACAACGCACAGAGGTAGGTGGAACCCACTTCAAAGGGTTTTTGCAGCAAGACGAAGGATGTTTGCAGAAAAGCCTGTGAGCAGCTTGCCCAATGTCAGCCTGGGACTATTTCATTATCTTTAATTTGCCAACCTAGAAACGGGTTTTTAGAACAGTAATTCTTAGCGATGGCTTCTCAGCAGGTAACCACACCGGCTGGCACACAACCAGCTCACTGTCCCTCTGGAGCGGATGGTTATGTCCAAGTTCTAATCTTTGAAAAACACAACCTGTAAGGACTGAAGCCTAACCTGCCTGCTCCGCCAGGAGTGCCCGCAGGAGAATGAATTACTTTCCCCAGCCAAGCCAGTAGTCCTAGTCCTGAGCCAGAAAGCAGCGGCGGTTAGAAGTTAGGGAGAAAGGAAAAGGGAAAGCCACAGTGCCTTCATTATACTATTAAACCATAATACCTTTTCCTATAAGCATCTTCCTGTTTTCCCTGAAGGGGGCCTGTTCAACGGCTGCTGGGCAGAGGTGCCAACCCAGCGGAGAGCACTTCCTGTGAGTCTGGGAGGCGGGGAGTCCAGCAGGCTGAGGCACGCCCACGGACCCAGCCAGCAGCAGGCTGTGAGGGGGCCACCATCCTGACCGGGCTTGGGATGCAGGCTCAGGGAAGGAGCCTCCTGGATTAAGGGGTGGTGTTGATTTCCTTGTCTCAGGGTCAAGGCTAGGCTGAGGCAAGAGAGGCTCTCGGGCACAAGATTTAGGGTCATGCAAGTGGCTCTTGGACTCCAGCACCAGATCCCTAGTGAGTGCGTTCCCTCCTGTTTTACCCCTAACTGACAGCTCAGAGCTGGCCACTCAAAGACACCATGTGATACGGACCACCCATCAGAATACTCTAAGACTGAGATTCCCTCCTGTGAAAAAGGGGCATGACATCACCCACCTGTGAGGGTAGGACAAGCTAATGTATGCAAAGCCCCAAACAGAAGCAGAGTGAACTGTGATGACAGTTCCACATCCCACCCAGGGCGCTGGGCCCACCCTCCTCCAGGGGGCCGAGGCCCAGAGGCCTAGAGGGCAACTGAAAAGGGAAGGAGGTTCATGATCATCCTTCATGCTGCAGTTTTTTAAAGGCAGCTCCTTCCCAATGCAAAGGGCCTGGGGCTTCAAACTCCTAAAGCAAGTGGGGGGCAGTGCAGGGGGACAGTGGACACCCAATGCCTGTTGCTGGGCACTGGAGAAATATTTATTTTGACTCAATGAAGGGTAAGAGGATACATCTGAAGACCCCGAATTTACATTTTGTCACCAGAAGCCAAGTGGAATGCAGTGGTGAGACCACAGCCACCACCTGCCAGCTGTGTGACCTCAGGCCAAAGTCATGGACTGGGTTTCTTCTTTGCCAAGTGCTGGCCTACACACACAGCAGGGGTGTGAGGACACAGCCATGCCACAAACACCGAGGGCCTGCCAGTGGAACCACTCCTGCAGGGGGTCTACTGACCACCGCAGAGCACGCTGACCTACCAGGGACACACAGACCATGGGCGACAGTGGTTAGCCATGCCCCTTCTCCCTTTCCTCATGGAGTGCTGAGGGGAGGGGCAAAGTTTTAGGGCTTCTACCCACAGGCCAGGTAAACAAAGGATGCCCGGCCCCACCCCCATCTCTTCCTGGACCATCATTACAGCACAGCTGAGGTTTGGAAGAAGGACCCCTGAGGCACACATCTCCTCCCAAGGGGATTTAACTCCAAGACAGCATAACCCCCGTGAAAGAGCCAACCAGCAGGAAGCAAGTTCCCCTGGGTTGCAGGACACTGAGTCTCCTTACCTTCCTCATTTAAAATCCACGGCTGGAACGCAAACACAGAGTCGAAGCCACAGGTGTTTTCTTCAAAGGCACAGGATCCCGCTGGCAGGTCCAAGGCACCGGCAAGCTGCAGGGCTGCGGGTACAAAGTGAGTTTCAGTTCGGGCTCGGCCCGGGAGCGTTTGCACCAACTCGGGGCGCCCCTGGGAAACTACCTGGTGAAAGTGAGGGGAAGGAGTGCAGGAGGGGGAGGTGAGGGATTCACTACAGTACCCGCCCCTTCCCACACTCACCCCCGGGGTGCTTTCATTGCACGAACCCGCACCTCTATCACCACCCTTGGCTTGGGGAGCAAGAATAGCGGCTGCAGAGACGAATCTCGAGGCGCCCTCAGCCGACTCAGCCCAAGACCAGAGCCAGGCAACGCGAGTAGCAGGAGAGCCAGAAGGTCACGAGAGCGCTGCCCCTGCCCCACACCCAACCCCCAAACACACACCGGGTCCAGGCCTTACCTTTCATTGCCAGGAGGATGACCCTTAACAGCATGGTCGTTTGTCAGGGCGGAGTGCCGGAAAGGGACGCAAGCCGACAGCCCTCTGGGACCAGCTGCTCCCAATGGAAAGGAGCGCGGGAGGCGGGGGCGCCTAGGACCGGGGGAGGGAGAGAAGTCGAGAGGCAAAGCGTGCGCTAGGAGCTGCTCAACTTTGCAAAGCGGCTCCCGGAGCTGAGCAGCTGAGCGGAAAGCTGAAGGTGCCTAAATGGAGAGCGCCTCTCACTCTGCTGCAGCCGCGTCTGACTGCGTCCCTGAGGAGGCTGGCTCGCGGCACAGCTGGTCCTGGGCGAGGATGGGGCTGGGCGGGGAGGAGACAACTACACACTTTTTTTTTTTTTTTTGAAAGGCTAGTCTGGAGTGGCTGGGAAAGAAGAGGTCGGGATGCAGTGCCTCTGCTCATTATTTTAAAGCTTGGGACCAGACCCCTTGCAGACACTTGGAGGGGGCTGGCCCATGCGTGGTGGGAACCAGCTGATTTCTGGGGACAGCCTCTCCGCATCTGGCATGCCAGTCCTGCAGAGCTGGCCCTAATTTTAACTTCTCCCCAGAATGGAAGAGGGTGGAATTCTCCTAGGAAAATCTAGGGGAAATTTTGGAAACTGTTAGGCTGGAATAAGCTTCCTATCTCACGAGGTTCAGCATGCATTTGCGGCCCAGTAATGCTAACCTTGAAATACCACCCCCCTTTATTAGCGGTGGAATGCCTGGCATGCCTGGTGCTCAGCCTCCCCTCCGTCCGATGACGTGGGGGCATTCCTCCTCTTCAGAGACCCATGGTAAACTATCAGGAGGTTTCTAAATTGGGGTGTGGGGCATGGGGGTGGTGACCTGGGGGAAGGGTTTACTGTGAGGTACCCGCGTGCTACACATTTGCCTTGAGCACCAAGCAAGTATTTAAAATTGTTCTCTTCCAGTTTAAAAAAGTGTAGGTTTTTTTTTCTCTTCTCAATCTTCCTTATAGTTTTGTGCAGACAATCTCATGCCTAATGCCTAGGAGAGTGGTCTCTAACTTGAGGGTGCCATCCTTAGAGTTTCCGATCCAGTAAAACCGAGGTGGGGCCTGAGGTTCTGCAGGCTCCGAACACATTTCTGGCCGCGGCTACTGATGCTGCTGGTCTGCAGCCACACCTGGAGACCCACTGGCCCCACGAACTCCCGTCCAACCACCAAAGCCCAGCTCCCTGGTGGTCACCTGGCTTCCAGACTCTCCTGTTGCTCTGGTCCTTCGTGGGCGGCTCCTTCTCATCCCCTTGGCTGTTTCTTATGGCTCTGACTCTAAACACAGGAGTGCAGCCAAGTTCTGTCCTTTTCTCTCCCGTTTCTTTCTCTACTCACTTCCTCAGTGATTTCACCCAGGGTTAAGGTTTGAAACACCAACAGCAGCCCAGAGACTCCTGCATTTACATTTGTAGCCCAGACTGGTCACTAACTGCAGACTTTTCTCTCTGCCACATTAACACTTTCATGTGGATGCTTAAGAGTTATTTCATATTCACAGGTCCCCACACCAATACCTCCTATTCCTTCCCCAACCTGCCTCCCTCTGCATCTTCCTCTTCTTAGATGAAGGCAACTTTTTCCTTCAGTTGTTCAGGACCCCAAAAAATTAGCCTTGACTCTTCTCTCCTTCTCTGGATATTACCACATCCTGTCCTTTCAGGAATCAGAAGACAGCAGGTGCTGACCACGCTCCATGCCCCATGGTGACTGCCCTGATTGGAACAATTACCCTCGCCAGCCAGGGAAACTGCAGCAGCCTCCCAAAGGCGGTCTCTGCCCACCTCCCTCCATCCCTAACACAGTAATCAGGAGATCCTTTTCATACAGAAACCGGCCCTGTTGCTTCATGGCTCAAGACCCTTAACAGCTTCGCAAATCATTTAGCAAAACCCAACTCTTCACAATGACCTACCAGGTCCTACAAGACCTGTGCCTACCCCCTCATATCTCTGACCTCATCTGCTCTGCTTAGTCCCATCTAGCTACATGCACCTCCTGGCCAGTCCTTAAGCACAGCCTAGCTGTCCCATCAGAATGTCACACTGGCTGTTGCTGCCGCTGGAAGTGCTCTTCCGGGGAAAGCCCGGTGACTCACGCTCCGGCTGCCTTCAGGTCTTTACTCAGATGTCACCTTCAGTGTGAGAAAACTCAACAGTCTTCTCCTGAATAAGAAAAAAAAAACACAAACAAACAAAACCTTGGGATCCTCTTCAAATCAGTTCAGAAATTCTTCATGAGCTTTCTCCATAAGCAATAACTCAAATGATCTAAAATTTGTCTCATGAGTATGTATTCATTTACTTTGCCTACGCTAGTAGCTAGTAATAATAAATAACACTTACCATACTTACTATTACACATGGTTTCTACAGAGAGTTGCATTGAACTTTCCCCAGTCTTTATGGAGTAGACAGCATTATTGCTCCCATGGATAGACAGCGGGGCTGAGGCTCAGAGTTCAGTGACAGCGAGTCATAGAGACAAGACTCAGACCCAATCTGCTTTCGTCCAAGAGCCTATTTCTCAACCAGAACAGTAGACTATCTCCCTTGTTGTACATTCTTTTCTGGTTTCTCGCTCACAGGTGGTGCTCAATATCTGATGGATTTCATCAAAGTACTTAAAAATTCAAAGACACACATATATCCAGTTAAAACCTGTAACATGTTCAAGCAAACGAGCTTCCAGCAACTATGAAACTAGTGCTCCTTTTTTTCAGCTTCCTACAGAGTATTTCGTAGTTTTAGGATTGCCTTAGATTCATTTGCATTCGACCCATTCCCTCAGATTCATTAGGAAAATGAAAATCTTCAAAGCCCTAAGAGCTCTTCAAAAATGTTGAAATATGATTGAAAACTTCAAGGCAGCATCATTTATTGTCCCCTGTGTGAACAGAATCATTACACGTGAAACTGAAGTTGGTTGGAGTCAAATGTTTATTTCGCCTCCAACTGCACGGCCGGCCCCCAGAGCAGATGACTCCGCGGCACTGGCACGGGCTGGGTTCTCTGGAAGGCAGACTGGGGTCTGGAGCTTATGCTGCAGGATGGTGAGCAGAGGCTGCTCTCGGGATCCAATCCTGTGGAAGGGACAGGGAGGGAGCAGGGTTGGGCCAAGGCAGAAGTGACACGGTCCCCTCAAAGCCTCTTCTGACCCCACAGGGAACCCCAGGGCTAAATGGGCTCATCCGAATTGTCCCATTTTAGGCCAAAATGGCCAGATCCTCTATGCTGCTGCTTTCGTCCTTCAATAGATGTGTCCCACAATAGGCTGGGTCATCTTCAACAAGGTGGCTCTCTGCACGGAGGCCGACCCAGAGGGGCTGACAGCTAAGGGCTGTTTGATGATAACACTCCCAGCAGCTGGGACAAGTCCTTCCCTGAAGGAGGATCTGGACAGCACCTCAGCGTCCACCGCAGACACTTCGCAGAGAAAGGAAAGGACACTGCACATGGAGAGGGGCAAAAGGGAATCCAGAAAAATCTACGAATTATGTTTGGCGATCGACTTCCTTTGGTCAGTGATCATGGAGCCTCAGGGTCGTGCCCAGCCTTTCCACCTGGGAAAACAGCTCCAGGCTCCAAGGTGGAAACCACCAGGAGTCTCCAGGATCTGGCTAAATTGAATGATCAAATAATGCACGTGTAGTTCCAGTTTATGGAGAGCACTCAAAAACGTGAGGTATTGTAGTGGGTTGAATTGGTGTCACCCCAAAAAGGTATGTCTACGGCCTAGAACTTGTGCATATGACCTTATTTGAACAAAAGGGCTACGTAAAGGTAATTAAGTTAGGGATCTTGAGATGAGATCATCCTGGATTATGAGATGGGCCCTAACCAATGTCAGGTATTCTTCTGGGAGGCAGGAGAGAAGTAATAGACACAGCAAAGCTGGAGACAGGGATTGGAGTGCCGCTGCCCCAAGTCCAGGGACCACCTGACGCTCCCCATCAAAGGACAGATTCGCTCCTGGAGCTTCAGAGGAGTGTCGCCCTGCAGACACCTTGATTTTCAACCTCTGGCTTCCAGGGCTGTGAGAGAACAGCTTCCTGTTGTTTTACGCCGCCCAGTTTGTGTTCATCTGTTCTGGCAGCCGGGGGAAGCTAAGGTAGTGTATTACGCACCAGGCAAGCAAATACCAGGCACTTTACACGTGTTATCTCATTCAGTGGATAGATACATCATCCCTGGGAGCAGACACCATTG
The DNA here is from genome assembly GCF_014824575.4 of Sturnira hondurensis. Taxonomy (NCBI): domain Eukaryota; kingdom Metazoa; phylum Chordata; class Mammalia; order Chiroptera; family Phyllostomidae; genus Sturnira; species Sturnira hondurensis. The sequence goes on from NW_028086146.1 coordinate 2,507,999, forward strand.
TTATTTCTATCTTACAGCTGAGGAAACAGACCCAGTAGGGTCAGTTTACTTGTTCAAGGTCACATGTCTTGCCAATGTGTAGCCAGAATTAGATCACACACACTACACTGTCCCTGAAAGCTTCCTCTTTACAATGACCTGTCTCTCCTTTCGAGGACGGCCTACCCCACATGCAGGCAAAGTTGTCCTCTGTCTCTGTGGGCACCCACACAAGGCCTGCCTCTCTCAGAGCCCGGCCCGGCCCTGCGCTCTTTGCCGCTCTGGTCTGCATCCCGCTCCCCTTCAGAGCCCAGAGCCCTGGACCAGGGGTCCTACCTTTTGATGAAACCACTCTTGGTCTGAAGATCTCCAAATTCTTGCTTCTAACTTTCTGGGCAAAGGCAAGGAAGATGAAGCACTGATGCCCCTTGCAGGAGCCTGCATCGTGCTCTGTTTACTTTCTTCTTTCACCGCCAGGTGAGGCATCAGAGGAACAGCTCGTCTGTGGGAGGAAGTAAAGAAATCCAGGGTTTATGACGCACTCTGGCACGTGTCACTGATGCGAGGCCAGACCTGGAGGCTTCTCCTCCACCCACTTTCCCTTCAGTTGGCTTGCTCTCCTTTCTTGCCATCCTCGTGTGGTGCTGTGCACTGGGGAGTCCGGCAAACATTTCCTGTACACCTCCTTCTATGTGCCGGGCACTGTGCTCAGAGCTTGAAATCCGGAAGAATTTCTGAGATGGAAGACTGTCACAGGAAAAAGACCATTTCAATAAAATACATTGCTGAGATAGATCAAGGCCTGCAAACACAACAAGTCCAGGGGCCAGGGAGGTCACCCCAGTGCATGTTGAGATAGCTGACATCAGGGACACAGTGGAGAGGGATGGGGCCCGCGGTGACCCAGTGGGCATTGCTGGCACCAGCTTGAGGCAAGGATGCCACAGTGGGACAGAGGTCCCACCCATTTTTCAAAAGAAACCCACTGTCCAGATTTCTATGTAGTAGTTCTTGATTTTCAAATATTGGCAATAAATTAAAACAAGTATTTAAATCTTCGTGGAAAGAGAACAAAATCTAAATTCAGTTCTTAAGCTGGAGTTTGCGGCATCAACGTAGAACCAAGGAGGTAGATGGGAAGCCCCCACCCTGCCCTCCAGAGGGGTAGCCAGGCACACAAAATCAGTCCCATTCCAGAGAAGAGGAAACAGAGGAAGAACGAAGTGAGGTGACTTTTAACCGATGCACCTGTCTCCAAGTGCCAGGGACAGAATGAGGAGTCATTAGCTTCCCCCCTCATTGTCCAGTCTTAGGGCACGTGGGAAGGCCTCTGACACTCCAAGTCCTACACAAATGTAAGGCTATTCATCATACCCTTTATCGTAATTATTCTTTTGTTTTCTTCCATTATATATTATATGTTTCAAATTATAACCTATGATATAGCCTCTAATCTATGCCAAGACATTGTCCCTGCCCTGGATTTTTGTCTGCCTCTCTCCGTCACTGCCTCTGTCTCCCTGGGCGCACACCAGTGGGGGCACCTCTGCTTCTCTCTCTGCACTCAGCCTGCTGCTCCGTGTCACTTTTGTGTCCTCTCCCTCTGCACATACTCATGGACATGTCCCTGCTCATTGCCCGCTATCAGATTGAAAATGAGATGGTAAAATAATTCCAGGCTCTGTGGCTTGTCCTGCCAGTGACTCTGTTGCTTTCCAGCAGGACGTGTATGGGGGCTGTGCCCACGGCTGGCTGGTGGTGTCCCTTGGTTCCTCACCAGCACCAGCTGCCTCGAACCCCTGAGGGACAGTCACACACCCACTGTGTACCTGAATTGCTGGTTGTGAGAGGCCAGGGCCCATGGTTGATCTGTTCTTACAAACCTCCTTTATTATAAAATGTATAACCCGCTGTTCAAATTGCTACCCTCAGATGATCTGAATTGGTAAAGTAGATATTTCTTTTAGAGTGAGCATTTCAAAGGAAGGAGATACTTAGATTTTTTTTCCATCATTAATCTTTCCTCCATCAGTTTATGGGCAATCTTAGCTTGGAGTCAGACATCCTTCACTATGGTTTGAATGTAACCTTTGGATTTTTTTTTTTAAATCCAAGTTCCCTGGGCTGGCTCATCACAGGAGTCCCACTGGCACCTTTTGCTGGGTGTGTGTGCTGTGTCAGCCCCGAAGAGTCCGAGTGGCTTGCCCAAGGGTACAGGGTGGGATGCGAACCCAACCGTAGCTACCACCAAAGCCCCCTGACCTCTCTGCTCCTGACGTGGGGGAGGTTTGAGCAGACACTTTGAGGTGGCCTGTCCTCAGATCCTCCTGCCTCCTTCCTCTGCCCCTGGAGTGGGCTGAGACCAGGAAGGTGACTTTCTCTCTGTCCTAGTAAACTTTTCGAACCTAGAGTTCTGTGGGGAAGATCGTTTGTACTCAGAGTGGAACTACCTCTCCATCCCATGTCCATCCATCCCACCCCAACACTCACACCCCCTTGGCCAATTGCCTTCCCCCAGCTGTGTCCTCTGTCCATGCCTCTTGTGTTCTCTCATGCTCTTCTTGCTGCTCAGAATCAGAACTTGAGCTCTGGAAGGAGGCACCAGGCCTTGGGTGCTGGAGATAAATAGAGATGATGAGCCGGCCTGGATTCTGCCACCTGAGCCTGTCCCAGGCAGCCTCATGGACTCCAGTCTGGGTTCAGGAGAAAGGCTGGGCTGATGGGGAAATCAGAAAGAACCATTCACCTACATTTCTACCAAATACTGGACCACAGACAGCCCTAGGACCCTGTGGCAGTGTTAAAAATAGCATGGGTGAGCAGGACCAGGTTCCCCTTTGATGCAGACCGCCTTTGGCATTTCAGGGTTTGCTGCAGTGAGAATGGGCAGCATATGGTTGTGCCGGGGTGAAGGTGGTTAAGGCCCTGTGTCATCTGTTGGGGCTAAGAGTGAGCGAAGGACATTGGGATTTGACTTACTACAGTCAACGGTGGCTCCTCCTCCAGAGGAGGCCCATGGCCAACTTGGGCTCCCCCCAGGTGGCAGCCTCTCTGCTCTAGTTTTGTTTCTTTTTCTTTCATTTGTCTCTCTCTGTCTTTTTTTTTTTTAGCACTGTTGGGAATAGAATAAAGCAATGGGAATAGAATAAAGCATTCAGTAGCCAGAAACATTCCCCAAAAGAGCAGTGAAACACCAGCTTAACTTCTGATTTACAGATTCTGACATTATTTATGTGTTACATTGGGGACCCAGACAGGGTCCCAATAGAGCGATATTCACAACCAAAGGCCTGGACACTGAGAGGCAGAATGGACATCAGTGGGGCCGGGTGGCCAGATAGTGGGTATCAGCTCTGAACAGATGTAAGAGGGGTGTACATGCATGTGTGCATGCATGGTGTGCAGTCGCATTACTAGTGAGAAGCCAAGTCACACTATCGCTCTGATCTGGAAGCTTGACTTGCAAAGGGCTAGAACCCTGGGGACTTAAAGATGTTAGCCCCCCACTACCTGTGCACATCATCTCGTCTCTCTGTGCCTCAGTTTTTTCTTCTATAAAGTGAAAATAATAACAGTGCCTGCTTCACGGTGCGGTCGGGAGTACTAGATCAGTTTATACTTTTAGTATATAAGAGTGCATGGCACATTGTATGCACTATATAAATATTAATATTAATTTTGCAGTTTTTCACAGGTACAGACTTGTAGTTGACACTGATGATGGTCTGTCCATGAAAACAGCCTTTCATACAGTGACCTGCCTTTGGGGTTGGGAAGGCGCAGAAACTGGGAATGTAAACTGGACAATTGGTAAACTGTAGCTCTGATGTTCTCTAAGAGTAACGAAAAAATCTCAGCTATTGAGGGGATACCATTCTAAATATGAACAACAAGGACATTAAAAATAGTGATGCAGAAAATAGTTTCAGGATTAAAATAAAAATATTTGTTTGATGGCACTGAGGGGGAACGAACAAGACGGAATAAACGGCAGGAAGGGGACTGTGTTGCTAGGGGCTACGGGAAGCCATCTTGTTCCATGGTTTCAGCCTGAGGGCCAGGGCTGTCTATGGCCAATAAAAATGTCTTCTGAAAGATAAAAATGAGAGAGACTTTCATTTGAGACATCTTGTCTCTAAATTGCTGGAAGCCCCCATTATTCCCCCCAAACTGTACAGTTTTCTTCTCTCATTACCCATTTACAACTTTATATACACACTTGTTTCATGTGAAAGCTTTACTGATTTATTCACCTGTGGCAGGTGTGAACTAGACTGCTGAGTTTCTAACTCACTGGGCTCTTAGAAATTTGAAGCTTGCATAGGTGCACCTGATTAGTGGAGTCCAGGTCACATGGTTTTATTCTACCTGAGAAGCCAGCTGAGGGTTGAACTCTGAGTTCCATACTGGAGGTAGAGCTTCCAACAGAAGTTCTCCAATCTAGAAAATCTCTTCAGAAGACGATGGGCCACTGCAAATGTGACACATGTCCACTACAGCTAATATTGTTCAAAATAGAATTGATTAACGACTCACACCCAATGGGATGGCCATTATAAAAATAACCAAATACAAGTGTTGGTAGGGATGAGAACATATCAGAACACTTGTCCATTGCTGGTGGGAATGTAAAATGGTGCAGCTGCTGTGAGAAGCACTATGGCAGTTCCTCAAAGCTCAGACACAGAATCACCGTGTGACCCAGGACTCCTGCCGCTAGGTATGTGTGCAGAACAACTGAAGGTAGGCACTCGAATGGACATTTGTATGTCAGTGTTCAAGACGCATTAATCACGATAGCCAGAACACTGAAAAAGCTCACATGTCCATCAGTAGATGAATGGAGAAATAAAATGTGGCGTATACACAAAAGGAAATAGTACTGAGTCTAAAAAGTAAATAAAATTCTAGTACATGCTAAAACATGGGTGAACATTAAAAAATTATGATAAGTGAAATAAACCCATCACAAAGGACAAATATTGCACGATTCCACTTACTATGAGATCCCTAGAATAGTCAAATTTTTAGAGACAAAACAAAATAGTAGCTACCAGGGCTTGCGGGCCGAGGGAAATGGGGAAGTGTTGTTCAACGACACGAAGTTCCACTTAGGGGAGATTAGAAGGAGATGGACAGTGGCCACGGGCGCACACACTGTGGTTGTTCTTGCTGCCACTGAATCGCGCTCTCAAAAATAGTCAAAGTGGCCAGTTTTAGCTCAGGTACATTTTACCACAATAAAAATAAAAGTGATTCACAGTATTGAATATCAAAAATGAAAAGTGACTGAATAATGTAGTTCATCGCCCCCATACTTTGATATTTACTCAAATGATGAGATAGAAAAAAAGATAAAAATTACTTTATCGTATCTTTTGTGTGAGACCCTTGACTCCGCAGCAGGCAGGCCGCACAGGGGCTGTGGTTCCGCGTGTTGGGATGCGAGGCCCTCAGAATTCGACCACCCGCACAGCGAGATCTCACAGCCAGCAGGCAGGGCAGTGCCCAGAAACACTGGGCACCAGGTTCACAGCCATCTGTGCTCACACCTCTCCATTTCAGGGGTAGTCCACCGCTCTGACAGTCCTTAGGCAAAGAAAAAACATGTAAAAGGCTTGGAATGAAGAATAGCATGATATGCTTACTGACGACAAAAATATCAAAAGCTAATTTCCTTTTGTAGGTCGTCGGCTCATTTTCTCCAGCTTGAAAGAAAAACCAATTATCAACAGATGCATAATCAATAATAATCAGCCCAGGAAGTGTACTCTCAGATCTCTAATTGACCTTGAGCGAGTCACTGAAGCCCTTCGCCCTTCTGCCTCCCCAACTCTGCCATGAACCTCATCGTTTCCCCACAGAGGTGCTGGGGACTTGCCGGAAGTCACTCGTCAGGTAAACCCATAGATAGCATCACGAACCCAGGGCAGACAGTTTGGTCCTTTCAACTTTATAGAAAATCTACAAAACTGCCTATTCACCAAGAATCATCAAGTAGTCATTTGGGCACAGAAAGTGGCTCCAATGATAGAATAGAAACTTTATATACAACTGGTAGCTTTCTTTGTTATGGCTTTCAGAAATCAAAACAACTGGTTGTCAGTTGCAATGGAATTCCACTCACCGCCTCACCAACCTCCCCCCCCCACCACCATGCCTCCTGCCTCCTGTTGTCCTGGTGACTTGCTGTGTCACACGCTGCACATGGAGCAGTTCCTCAAATGGGCAACAGGGCCAATCTTTTCCTTTCTTGCCAGTGCCCTTGTTTTGTTTCCTATCGAGTCCACCCTAGCCTGATTAAGTCGTATCCCAAAATCTAAGTCCACGTTCTGAAGAACCTCTCATGTGTGCGATTTACAAAAGCTGCTTTGGAATTGAAGCAAGCTAATCCTGATCCTTTAAATATAAGTAACATTGTAAGAGAAAGATAATAAACCTATTGGGAGGACTTTTAAACTAAAATGATTTTTCAAGGATTCAAAGTTAATTAAAAGAAGACAATACACAAAAGAAGGCCTTTTCCATATAAGCTATAAATACACCGTCATTAATGAGTTGCATTACAGGCAGGACAAAACAATGAGCCGCTCTAGTTAAGTTCAGCATTTAACTCAAGGCAATGGAATAGCAGCCTGTGTAGTTAATGTTTTAAGTGTTAAAATATTTTTACAAAACCATTCTTTAAAAACAGACATGAGCATTAAAAATAAGTGAACATAAGCAATCTGCTTTGGTTTAGACTTTGGGGTCATATTATGATTTATCTTCCTTATATCAGCTCAAGTTAATTTAAAAATATTAATCAGAAAGAATCACAGTGCTGACTACACCTAACGGTTTACATCCTTTGCCCTAGTTGGTTGGGTTTTTAAATTATATTACCCTCTCGAAGGGAAGTTTGTTTTCCACGGATGGCAAACCCAAACAAGCTCAGCCTGTGTGGTAGGGGGCAATGCTGTGCTGCTTGAGTAAAATTAACATTATAATGTGCTGACAAATTCAAAACAACTGCTCTGAGTAATGAATTCACAGGGAAACTCTAAACCAAAGGAATTGGAACAGTAATGACAGAAAGGAAATACCCTACTCTTTTTTTTCCGGAAAATTGAGCTAAAAGTTCCAAGTGCTTTTCATTCAGCAGTTCCAAATCTCTTTCAACAGTGACCCTCCAGAATTGAAATGAAGGAAAACCAAGAGACAGCTGAATGCCCCGTCTGTTCCTATTAGAAATACATGGTCGATATGTATGATTGACAAGTCTTTGCTCATTAAACCCAACTGCCTGTGGCCCAGCCCCATGGTGAGGGTACAGACTCCACGCCAGGAGCTGGGGTGGTCATGTCACTCCACTGAAGTTTCAAGAGTGTGGTGTCTGGCCCAGGTTCGAATCTCTGCCCCACCATTTAGCAGCTCTGTGTCGACACAGGTTCCTTACCCTTTCTGAACCTGTTTTCTTGCAAATGAGAGATAATAACAGTCACTGTCTCCTAGGATGAAATAGGATGATACATCTGAAGCCTTTAGCACAGGCCTAACACATATTAGGCATTTAATAAATCTTAATTATTTTCTTATTTTTGCTACAAACTTGAATGATTTAACAACTCCTGAGTGCATAACTCAACTTATTATTCAAAAATTATTTAAGTGGGGACATATCCTTATACACAAATGAAAATTGTAGAGGAATTCAAAGATTTCTTCCAGGTGCCCTAGCTACTTTCTAGTATAAATTAGAAGCACAGGGGACCACATACCTCCAGAATAAGAAGGAGAAGAAACAATGGCGTGGTCCTTAACTCTGGCAAAGACATGTCACTGAGTCAGAAAGCACCCGAGTTCAGTTCTTAGCATGGCAGTGTAGTGGACTGAATACTGGACACTAAAAGATATGTCCAATTTTGCATATGTATCTACAGTACATATGACTATGACCTTATTTCTAAAGAGGGTTTTTGCAGAAACAATTAAATTAAGGCTCTTGAGATGAGCTCATCCTAGATTTCTAGATTTCGGGTGCACCCTCAATTAAAAGACCAATATCCTTATCAAAAACAGAAAAGGAGAAAACAGACACGCCCAGAAGGGAACTTTGTGTAAGCGGAGATTGGAGTGATGTGTCTGCAAAGTATGCTGAGAACCGTGGGAAGCTACCAGAAGCTAGGATAGAAGCATGAAAAGGATTCGCCCCAGAGCCCCCAGAAGGGACCAACCTGGCCAACCTTGATTTTGAGCTGGGAAAGAATGAAGCTCTGTTTTGCTTTAAGCCACCCATTTTGTGGTAACTTGATAAAGCAGCCCTAAGAAATGAATCCAGTCAGTAAGTTGGAAAGTTAGTGGACCTCTCTGAGGACTAATGAGATCAAGTATGGAAAGACACCTGGGCACAATAGGCTCTCAATAAATGTTAGTTGAAAACATTCTTTCTCTTGATCTCTGTAGCAACCCAGTTCGTAAGTTAAGTTTTATCCTCATTTTCTGATGAGGAAACCAATTCTCTGAAAAGCTGACCAAAATGGCCCAAGACCAGGCAAGTGAACGGCAGGGTCTCTGGCTCCAGTGCCAGTCCCTTCTCGCTGCACCAATGTGCCCCTCTTTCTTGCCTCCGGGATTTTGCCCTCATTCACTGTTACTTCCCACCTCATGTCACTGTACCTGAGCAAACTGCAATGTGTTCGGTCAATCGACAAAATAAGATATTAGCTGAGGAGGGAGAGGGGGAGACAGTAAAAATGGGGAATAACCAGGAAGCCCATGGAAAACGCACAACATCCAAAAGGCAGATCACTCATCTCAGATGGGGACGTCAGGGAAAGGTTCACAGAAACACTGAAACTTTCACATGAAGCCCTGAGACAGGGAAGAAAGCTTTCTTAAATTAAGAATTTTCTTGATAAAGAGGGGGTGTCACTGTGGAAACAGACATCTAATTCTAATATCTCAAAGCCTGCTGTGCCCTCCTGGGAATGTCAGGCTGAGGTTGAGAGACAGTCTAGCTCCAAAACTCACAAACGGCCTCAGTGTTCATAGCCTATTCACTTGCAGGATTCAGGAAAGGGAGACTTTGGGAATTATTAAACAGTCTTTAGGTTTATCAAAAATGTGGAGTATCTCACCTTTTGACTGGTCTGCTATGTTGAAATGATGTTTAACCTTTCTCAGGAATTTAAAAAATACAAGAGGTTCCTAAACATAGGAAAAGAAATGCTCAAACTCATTTTAAAAGAATGCACATTAAAATAACTGTATTAAAACTACCTTTTTACTTGGCAAACCCCAAAGCATTTGTGAGAATTACATTTTGTAAGGGCGCGAGGCAGCGGCCCTCGCCTGCGTCACAGGAGTGGGCATGTTTTGGTCTTCTGTGGAAGGCAACGTGGCAGGGTTTACCAAAATTTAAAATATTCATACCATTTTAACCCTGCAATTCTACATCTAGGAATTTAGAGTACAAATATGTTCAAAGTTATTTATATTAGTGCTGTTTGCAGTATTAAGAGATTAGAAGTAAACCAAATATGCACTAACAAGGGAGTGGATTCATCATTGTAGAAAATCTATGTAACACAATACTGCAGAGGTATCGAAATAAAAGAAGATCCTTTTTATGGATCGATTTAAATAATCTCCATGAGATATCACTAAGAAAAAAGCAAGGTACAGAACGTGGCATACATGATGCTGTGTGGGAAGAACATGTATGCTTATCTTGTCTCTTAAATGCTTCGCCAGAAATTGGTGACATTGGCGGCATTGTAGAAGTAAACTGAGTGGGGATAGAGAGTAGGAGGCAGTGTGAAGGTTTAGAGGCACAGCTGCAAATTCTTTGGCCCTCCTCCCGATGGGAGGAGTCTGTGGCCCTTCTCTTGGACCCTGGTGGGCCTTTGTGACTTCCTGATGAACAGAATGCAGACGCAGTGCTGCAGGGTGTCCAAGGCTGTGTGGAAAAGGACATGCAGCATCCACAGGTTTCCCTTGGGACAATCAGCTGCCAGGTAAGAGGTCAGGCCACCAGGAGGCCATTCGTGGAGAGAGCACACTCAGAGAGAGAGGGAGCAAGGACGGGACCAACTATGACAACGACAACCTAGGGCGGTAGAAAGGGGATGGGGAGGTGAGGAAGGAGCAAGGAAGAAAGGAAAGGAGGGAGGGGGAGAGAGAGAGAGAAGGAAGGATGAAGGAGGGAGGGGACTAAGGAGCCCAGCAGCTTCAGTTCCCAGCTCTTGGAACCTTCTCGTCTCAGGCATCGGACAGGTGAGTGAAGAAACCATCTGCAGCCACATTCTGCAGTAACTGCAAGAGACACCCTGAAGGAGAGCTGGCCCATTGATCCCCAGCTTCACCACTGAATAGCAATATCATTCCTGTTTTACAACCACTGCTTTCAGGGGCATTTGCTATGCGGCAAAATAAAACTGGAATATGTTTTCAACTTTATGACATGTAAATGTATTTTCTATTTAAAAAAGTAAACAAGCCCTGGCTGGTGTAGCTCAGTGGATTGAGCACAGGCCTGCAAACCAAAGGATCGCTGTTCGATTCCCAGTCAGGGCACATGCCTGGGTTGCAGGCCAGTTCCCAGCAGAGGATGCATGAGAGGCAACCATACATTGGTATTTCTCTCTGTCTCTCCTTTCCTTCCCCATCTAAAGATAAATAAATAAAATCTTTTTAAAAAAGGAAGAAGAAAAAAAGTAAACAAAACTAAAATTATCTCCGAAAATTCTCTGGCTTAAGCTCCTGTCTATACTTAACCCTTGAAATGGTCTGAACATTGTCTGGGACATACTGGTAAGTGGAAGTTGACCTGGAGTGAATTGAGGAGTGCCGGAATGCCAGGCGCCCACCCGGCCACTCCAAACAAACAAAAAACCTCCTTCCTCAACAATAGAAATAATTCCTTGGCCAACAGTAACATATGCAAACATGTTCAATCCTGTTAACGTTAAACGAGTGCATCCCAATAACTACTTCTCATTGTAAAGTAAGAAATGGGCCCTCACAAAGGAGGGTGCCGCCCTTCATCACCAAGCATCAAGACTAGAGGGCTAATGTGACAGGACGTGCCTCCAGATACATGTGACATGAAGTGTCCCGCATCACCTATGAAGTATTTGCTCCAAACACGTTGAATCTGAATCTACTGAGACCTTTAGATCTAACTTCAAGTTTATAGGTAATGCAGGCGATAGAATAACCAGTCAAATGCCACCACCAGGAAACAATCAGACCAATTCGGAACATTCTACAAGGTAACTGGACCCGTACCCTCAGAACAGCATTGGCGTGGAGGCAGGGACACTGCATTCTCATGCCCCGTTGTAGCTACATGTATCTCCGTGCATATAACTGGTGAGAAACCCCCCTCTAGCCACCCTCAATGCCGATACACATGCACAAATAGAATTTGAGTTTATCAGAACTTACATCAAAATGAATAATCATCCAAGAACGGACAAGGCAGAACACTATCGTTTAGGACAATGCATTAAAGATTTGATTCAACCAATCTTATCTGAGTGTACTATGAGCTACCACTTTAGGTACCAGGTATGGGTGCCTAGATTATAGCCAAGTTTTGTGAATGTTAATGAAGGAGAGGAAGAATTTAATCAATACCTTCATGCTTCTCTCAAACTACAATTCCTTTTTAAAGACAAACTTATTAATCCTCTGGGTTCATAAAGACTCTTCATAGCAGCGCCTTATTGTCTTACATATTTAAAGTAGACAGAGATGAGTTACAAATTGCTATGCTAAGAGAGTCGGTTCATTAGAATAAGTTAATTACGTATATGCAAAAAGTTCTTCATTTTCTACCACCTGAGATTGTTCTGAGGTTTACTACGCCATCAAAAGTGGGACTCAGGCAGCCTAATGAACTTCACTACTTATGTCTATAACCCCATCAGTGATGTTTCAAGGCCACCTCATTAGTGGAAATATTTGTAGTCAACCTATTTGGGACTCCCTTGGAAAAGAAATATGCCAAGCATATAAAAAGGGCACAGTTCCCTTACAGAACAGGTTGGTTTTTTTTTTAATCAAAATGTTAAATACAAATTTAGATTAGTGCTATTGTTTCATTCTTTCTCCCAGAAAACTATTATAGAGATGTTACTCCACTTAAGAATCTGCTGAGTTTAGAGTAAAATAATGCAAGCTTGTAAATAACACTTTGCATTGAGAGAGAATAAACATTTAGGAGAAATTAGAAGCAAAGATCTTTGTCTCTATTTTTCTGTCTAGTAATTTTCAATCAGTTAATGCAAAACCATCCAAAAACCTGTTTAGCTCTGTTACTAAATTTTATTTTAAGAAACGAAGACAATACAGTGCTCACCCCTGGGGTATCCCATGGTTTCTGAAGACAGTGACCAGCGGCCATAAGTCAGAGAGGGGCTTCCTTTGGGGAGCTGGGTAATGGGAGGAATTCAGACTGAAGTGCCCCCCCCAATGGCATCTTACTCTTTTCCAGTGACACAACCCACTGACATCTTCAGTGCCTCCCAAGCTTAAGAATGGCTTACCTGCTCAAAATACTAAGACTTCATCTTTATTCTAGTGTATTGGCTGAGAGAATGGCCTCAAATTCTCTCTTGCACCATGTACTCTCAGGAAACAAGCAACTCACTCCTTAGGCCATGGTTTCTCCATCTATAACATGGGGACAATAATAGTAACTCCCTCACAGAGCTGTTAGGGAGACTGAATGAGTATAACCATGTAAAGCACTTAGACCTCTGACTAGTAATTACTCCTCTCAGACTCATTTACTGTAGAAGAGACCATGCTAGGCACGGACATGCAACACAATGTAAGGCTGGGTCCCCACGGTGATCTCACAGTTTAGCTGAGGAGCAGACAGGAATGTAAGTCATTACACTGCTATGACTGAGACATCAACATAGACAGCTCAGGTGAATCTCTCCTATTGGCTATAGGGTGTGCTCGGACTCCTGAAATGCCTCAGGATGTCACAGGACGGAGATAGTTTGGCAAGCTCTTGAAGGATAAATCAATCTCCCCCTTGAGTCAAATGATCTAAAAATCACACACATTCAGGAATTTAGTATCATTTTCAGGTACATGGCATTACATAATGCTGCTACATGGAAGGGCCATGGTCATGCTCATTGCTCTCAAAAGCCCTCATTTTTATGTCCATGGAGCAGAGATTAAATATTACAGGTTTATTCTGTCCTCAGGTACATAGAACCTGCCACACTGTTTTCCCAGGCCCAAGACAGTGGACAAGCTGCCCCAGCCATTTGAGCTGCCCAGCAATTTAGATCGAACTAGCACCTTGGGAGTCATTGTAACGGCTTTTCTTGAGCATCAGTCAAATAGGATTTCTTCTTGGCTTGAGAAACGTTGCTTTGGATTTATATTATAATACCATAGCTCTTGTAACTGAGTTTCCCTCTTTGCTTCAGTGATTGGGAAGATTGAAGATAGACTGGCTGTCTGAAGAGCAACTATACAAGGTCATGTGCAAAAAATAATAACAAAAAAAACAAGGTCATGTGCTCCTCTGTCCTCTTATGTTCTCAGCTGTATCTGCCATCTTTGTTTATTTAATTTGTATAGCATACATTTTTGTAACAATTTGAAATACTCTGTGGGTGAGAACGAAAGTAGTGTGTTTTAGAATTCTCAAATTATGACTAAGTCATAAAGGGGTACCCTTAAAGAGTGAATACCACCCCTCCCAAAGGGCTTCATTTCCTCCTAGAGAACTTACTTGTCGACAGGTCTACCATAAAGTTCCCAGCCCTCAGACACCAGGAGGATGTATTGGAGGATGTATTGGAGGATGTATTGGAGGATGTATTGGAGGAGGCGAAAGGAGAGCATCTTAATAAGGCTTTTTCTTACAAAAGACATCACTCAGACATGTCCGTTAGAGCAACCAGCCCATCTAGTCCCAAACTAGCTAGGACATGTTTGAAGGAGAGTAGCTGTTAAAGCCAACGGAAATTCTGAAATCAGGGACTTGGAGCAGGTCCACCAGCCAGCCCATCTGGACAGCCCCGGGGACCACTCCTGACAGAGGCTGGCAGGAGACAGTCTGTGATGGTGGAAAGAATTGGAAAATTAGGAGATACACATGCATGCACACACGCCCAATAACCCTGCGATGTCTGAACAGGACGGCCACTTCCAGGAATATTTTTTAATGGACAACTTACTCCAGAATTACTCCTGGGATAAGCATGAAACTCCCAAATACCCCCATGATCAAAGAAAGCTGTTTCTATCAAATGACATCAAAATGAGGAGGAAGTAAAGTGACAGCGTTATGTAGACCTGTACAGACACAAGAACGCATGCCACTCCCGTAGTTACCTGCACGCACATTGCACGCACCTCTTCTGGGAGGTGGGTTTTAGGTTTTATCATCTCTATTGTCAGGGGGCACAGGTGTTAATTAAGTTGCTTACATGAGGTGTGTGGGTTATAGAACTGGTCTTTCTTCCCAGGTCCAGCGAACCCCTCTGTGGACCATGCAGTTCCACTCAGCCACTTGAGGTGGGGAGGAGTAGGTAGTAGTAAGACTTGGAGTTACCTTAGAGACCACTGAGAAAGAAGGTATTTTTAAAAGTATGCTTTGCTGGCATGAAAGATTAATCCTATGCCACCTTCCTCCATTGCTAAAATCTAACACACGATCTTGACGGAAACTTCACATAGTCCAGTTATGATGCTAGCCCGAAAAGGCTGCTCAGTTAGAAAAGATGTATTCCATCTGAGACAATTCCAGTGCCTGTGCCCTGAGAGACCCTGCTGCTAACTTGTGTGAGTCACAGGCTGTGCCTGCATGGTGCCACAATCAGGAGAAAGAGTTAGCAATCCACTCAGGAACCAGAATTTAGCTCCATGATCAAAAGTTCTGGGTTTGGGGAAACATCTGGAGGTCTGACATTGAGAGACACAGTCTGAGCCTCAATTGCTATTTTGCTTGGGTCATGCCCTGCAGGAATCACAAGAGAGCCAAAGTCGGCTTCGACAGAAAATAAAGCAACACAGCCTTCGGAAAGCCAAGGTCTCTCCACCAACAACGCCACAGGGGGAGGCTCCAAGGGCCTTGGTTGGGGTCTGAAGTTAGGGTCTGAGACCAAAGCGACAGTGGGAGCCAGAGCTGCTGCCAGAGGTGACAATGGAGCACTGGGGCCGGAAGAGACAGGAAGAGGATGGAGACCAACCCAGAGGAGCAGAGGTGGGAAAGGAGTGGAGAGGTCAGGGCCAAGGACAGACGAGAAGCAAAATCAGGTTGGAATGAGAGCGGGGGGGGGGGGGGGGGGGGCGATCTGGGGGCAGGGTGGTGGCGGTGCATTCTGAGTACACCTGTTGAAGGCCAGTAGGGGCAGATGTGCTGGAGAAGGCACGGGAAGGAAGTCGATTTTGCAAGTGCTGTGCACTGAACATTATTCATGCAGGTTGAGGAGCAGAGAGGCTTAAGTACACATGTTACTCATTCTAAAAAATGTTCTTAGTAAAAATTGATTTAGTAATCAGCTTTCCTTTTTGCTTTTGATTTTCAGCAAAAGGGAATAAGGAGTGAATTGAAGATGACAAGTATGAGATGAGAAAAAGGCAGCAAACATGATTTTCTGTAATTTATAATCAATACCATAATATCAGCCTTCAACAATGGTAGCTGCAGCTAACACATGTGGGGACCAAGGCACCAGGCTCTGAGTCCCATGCTTCGCATGCATGCTCTCATTTCGTCTCCATGATAACCCCAGAGGTGGGTGCTGACTTCATCTCCATTTGACAGATGAAGAAACTGAGGCTGGGAGAGGGTGGATAATTTTCCTAACACCCACAGCCAGGGCTCGCTCTGACTGTAAAATTCCATTTCTTAAACCACCCTCATTTGCAAATGCTAGGTTATGGTTTTCAAAGCCCCTCCACATACAACATAACATTTGGGTTTTTAGCAACTCTGGAAGAATCTCGGATTCTTCTCTTCCTAGCTGTGCTACCGTAATTTTCTTAAATACTCTGAACTGGGGTTTTAGCATCTGTAAAGTGAAGACAATCATGGGGCCTACCCACCCACAGGCTGCAATGAGGAACGAACTTCCTACTGGACGCACAAGTGTGCCCTGCGTCAGGTGGAAGCTAATGAAGCGACATCTCTGTTGGTGGGCAGGGCAGGGGTTGGGGTTTATGTGGGGAGTGAAGCTTGGGGATGTGGGGGGGTTCCCAAGATCACCTGCAGGAGGGACAGACCTAGGAGCTAAACTCAAATCATCTAACACTAAGTCCAGCACCCTCCCCCTAAGACTGCTCGGCCCCACGTCATTCGCGGCCCCACTTCCGGACACTCAGGTGCGGCTGCTCTCCCAGAGGACCCTGGCGGCCGCTGCAACATGCAGGCTCTGGTGCAGGGGCACTTTAGCTCAGTGACAACATCTGGCTGCCCT
Organism: Sturnira hondurensis; assembly: GCF_014824575.4. Lineage (NCBI taxonomy): Eukaryota > Metazoa > Chordata > Mammalia > Chiroptera > Phyllostomidae > Sturnira > Sturnira hondurensis. The sequence goes on from NW_028086146.1 coordinate 2,524,417, forward strand.
TCATGGCAGCTCTGAAAGGAAGTTTTCCCCATTCCGTTAGCACGAGTATACAGCAGGTTTTGAAAAGTGCAATTAAGAGCGCTTCTGCTCCCGATTCCCCCTGAACGAGGACATGTGTTTGGCATGTTGCCTGAAGGCGCGATGGTGCGTGTGGAACTACAGGTTATGTTGCTGCCCAAATGATTAGGGTTTAACTGATAACATCAGGCCCAATACAGGAGAATATGTTTCCTTCCAGGGTCATGGTTAGAACAGGGTGGATGGGAGGGAGGGATAGAGGGGGAGAGAAGGAGAGGGAGAGAAAGGGAGCGGGACAGGGAGAGAGAGAGGGGGGATTCTCAGATAAACAGAATACAGAGCCAAATCTCTTCCAAAGGATTTATAATGAGCTTGTCTATGAGTCACACGTGTCACACTTCCTTCATATTGGAGTGGAGCAGTGCCAGCCTTAAATAAAATTGTGAAATAGGCACTGTGTGCTACTTTCATCAACATTTCACTTCTTGTTCTGCCTTCTGAGGCCCATCTCCCGGGCCTCACTCTGTGCCGTGAGGCCGGGCGCCCAGCCCCAGCCCCCGGCATGTGATTCTTCTTTTCCTCTGCCTCATCCTCCCTCCCAGTGCGAATGAGCTCAATTCAGGGTGAGGAGAAAAGCAAACTGAGCAGGATTAATCTACATTCAGTTGTGAATGACTAATGGCCTTCCCAAAAGACTCAGGATTTAAGAACTGGTACGCTCTATAGGGTAAATGTGAGAACAAAAATTCAAGTTTTGAACCAGTTTATCTTTTTGGGGAGGGGGCGGTAGGTATGTATGTATGCATTTATTTGTTTTTAGTCGTATTTTCCCTGTTACGATTTAGTCCCCTTATATCCCTCCCAGCAATCACCCACTGTTGTCCATGTCCATGAGTCCCTTTTCTTTTTTGCTCAATCTCTCCACCCCCTAACCCCACCCCTGCCTGTTGCCGTGCTCTCTATCAATGTGTCTGAACCAGATTATCTTTATAAAAGCAGATCAAATTCAAAACCAAAATCTCAATATATATTTAATTACTGACCCACTGGAAAGAAAATTATTGACTGCCTACCACACGACAGATGTTGTGCTAGAGGTCAAATGTGAGCAAGAAGGAACCTCTGCTCGTATTACAGTGAGGAAGCTACGGCCTCCCCTGGGGGAGAAACTGGCCACCTGAACTTCACCGTTTTGTTAGTCCGATGCCTCATAACTGTCAGAGGAGAATGGGACCAAGAGAAGGAGGTGGACGAACAGGAGGTGGGGGGGAGGCAAGAGAGGACTTGGAGGCCTGTAGGCAGGCCTTACAGCTTCATTTTGCCAGAAGACCCTCCGTCCATTGGCTTTGTTCCCCACGACCTGTCTGTTCCCTGAGACATTTGAATTTGCTACCTGGTCTAGAAAGATATTCTTATAATACATTTTAGTGTCATGATTATTTTATAATGTTGGAATTTTTGTTAAAAGGTCCAACTTAGTGACAAAACTTTAAAATATAAAATTGGAAGGAAAATGGGCTTCCTTAAGACAGTAAGTTACCGAACTTCCAGTCTAGATGGAGGCATAGGTGGAAACACTGTGCCTCCTCGCACAACTAAATTTAAAAACAACAAAATTTTAGTAACAAAAATGCAGCCAAAACACAGAAAATTGAACTGTACGGAAGTCTGACAACAACGAACCATTCGGCCAGACCAGTAAGAGGGGCAGAGTTCAGTCGGATCGACCCAGGAGCGTGGGCAGCAGTTGGCGGATCCCAGGTGTGGGGTGGCAACGGGCAGACCCAGTGAGGGGGCAGGGAGGCTGGCTGACTGCAGTCACACATTTGTGCACAGATAAACCAAGCGAAGGAGTGAACAGTGAGACAGACAGCTAAGGCTAGGGCCCCAGCAATGGGAATTAGAGCCTGAAAGCATCAAATGGAAAGACTTTCGGGGTCGAGGTGCCAGGAGAGGCTCCCAGGCTCACACAGAGTTTGTTGAAGAGACCTACAGGGTTGTGGAGGGTACACAAGTGCACACACCCTGGAACCAGCACCAGAGGGGCCCAATTTGCTTGTGGGAAGCCGCAGAGGAGACAGAAATCTGAGAGAGAGAGCGGAGCAAAGCACCATTTGTTTTCCTCTCTGACCCCACCCCCAAGTACAGGGTCACAACCCAGTGACCTGGATTGCCCCGCCCTGGTGAACACCTAAGGCTCCACCCCTCATACATAACAGGTGCAAACAGACCAAAACATTATGGCTCAAGAACAGCTCAAAGCCTCCGAGCCTATAATTCTAAACAACCAAGAAATAGCCAACTTTTCAGACACGCAGTTCAAAATACTGGTGATCAGGATGCTCACAGAACTGGTTGATTTTAGTCACAAATTAGAGGGACAAATGAAGGCTAAACTAATTAAAATGAAGGGAAATGAACAGGAAAGCAATAGTGATGGAAAGGAAACTGGGAATCAAATCAAGGGAATGGACCAGAAATAAGAAAAAAATGACCAAACAGAAAAGAATGAAGAAACAAGAATTCAAAAAAATGAGGAGAGGCTTAGGAACCTCCAGGACATTTTTAAACATTCCAACATCCAAATTATAGGGGTACCAGAAGGGGGAGAGGAACAGCAACAAGTAGAAAACTTATTTGAACAAATAATAAAGAAGAACTCCCCCAATCTGGCAAAGGAAATAGACTTCCAGGAAATCCAGGAAGCTCAGAGAGTCCCAAAGAAGTTGGACCCAAGAAGGAACACACCAAGGCACATCATAATTACATTACCCAAGATTAAAATGAAGGAGAGAATCCTAGAAGCAGCAAGAGATAAGGGGACAGTCACTTACAAAGGNACTCAGGAGCGTGGGCAGCAGTTGGCGGATCCCAGGCGTGGGGTGGCAACGGGCAGACCCAGTGAGGGGGCAGGGCGGCTGGCTGACTGCAGTCACACATTTGCGCACAGATAAACCAAACGAAGGAGTGAACAGTGAGACAGACGGCTCAGGCTAGGGCCCCAGCGACAGGAATTAGAGCCTGAAAGCATCAAATGGAAAGACTTTCGGGGTCGAGGTGCCAGGAGAGGCTCCCAGGCTCACACAGAGTTTGTTGAAGAGACCCACAGGGTTGTGGAGGGTACACAAGCGCACACACCTGGGAACCAGCACTAGAATGGCCCAGTTTGCTTGTAGGAAGCCGCAGAGGGGACAGAAATCTGAGAGAGAGCGGAGCAAAGCGCCATTTCTTTTCCTCTCTGACCCCACCCCCACGTACAGCATCACAACCCAGGGACTTGGATTGCCCCGCCCTGGTGAACACCTAAGGCTCCGCCCCTCATTCATAACAGGTGCAAACAGACCAAAACATTATGGCTCAAGAACAGCTCAAAGCCCCAGAGCCTATAATTCTAAACAACCAAGAAATAGCCAATCTTTCAGATGCACAGTTCAAAATACTGGTGATCAGGATGCTCACAGAATTGGTTGATTTTAGTCACAAATTAGAGGAACAAATGAAGGCTAAACTAATTAAAATGAAGGGAAATGAACAGGAAAGCAATAGTGATGGAAAGGAAACTGGGAATCAAATCAAGGGAGTGGACCAGAAATAAGAAAAAAATGACCAAACAGAAAAGAATGAAGAAACGAGAATTCAAAAAAATGAGGAGAGGCTTAGGAACCTCCAGGACATCTTTAAATGTTCCAACATCCAAATTATAGGGGTACCAGAAGGGGAAGAGGAACAGCAACAAGTGGAAAACTTATTTGAACAAATAATAAAGAAGAACTCCCCCAATCTGGCAAAGGAAATAGACTTCCAGGAAATCCAGGAAGCTCAGAGAGTCCCAAAGAAGTTGGACCCAAGAAGGAACACACCAAGGCACACCATAACTACATTGCCCAAGATTAAAATGAAGGAGAGAATTCAGAAGCAGCAAGAGATAAGGGGACAGTCACCTACAAAGGAGTTCCCATCAGACTGTCAGCGGATTTTTCAAAAGAAACCTTATAGGCAAGAAGGGGCTGGAAAGAAGTATTCCAAGTCATGAAATCCAAAGACCTACATCCAAGATTACTCTATCCAGCAAAGCTTTCATTTAAAATGGAAGGGCAGATAAAGTTCTTCTCAGATAAGATCAAATTCAAGGAGTTCATCATCACCAAGCCCTTATTATATGAAATGTTAAAGGGACTTATCTAAGAAAAAGAAGACAAAAAATATTAACAGTGAAAGGACAGCAAACTCACAGTTATTAACAACCACACCTAAAACAAAAGCAAACTAAGAGGACAGCTAGATCAGGAGTGGAACCATAGAAATGAAGAACACATGGAGGGTTATCAACAGGGGTGGGAGGAGGAGAAGGGGGGAGAAGGTACAGAGAAAAAGTAGCATAGATGGTAGGTAGAAAATAGACAGGGGGAGGGCAAGAATACTATGGGAAAAACAATCTAAAGAACTTGTGACACATGGACATAAACTAATGGGGGAATGGTGGGGAGGGGTATGCAGGGTGGAAGAGAATGAAGGGAGGGAATAGGACAACTGTAATGGCATAATCAATAAAATATAATAAGAAATTTAAAAAATAGAAAGTAAAAAAAATATTAAGTTACCAAAAAATGACTATGCTTGTTCCATTTACTAGTCCTGCCCACCCCCCACCTCCCTCCCCTCGTTAGGCTAGAAAGAGAACTCCTAGCTCCTAGTTCTTCTTCTATATTATTTGTTAGCTGTGTGACCTCAGACAAGTTCCTTCACCTCTCTGAGATGTTTTTCTTATCTGTAAAGACAGAGGATTGGATTTGATACTATCCAGGCTTCTTTTAAGTCAAATGATGTTCTAATCATTTAATCTGATGCTGTGATTCTTTGCTCATAGTACCAACTTCAGTGAGATTTTAACAGAAAAGCTTAGCATGGTTCACTGGTTACATGACTCAGAAATCCAACCTGAAGAGACACACAGGTGGTTAGAGAAAGCAGGTGACTTTCGTTTCCTGGGTCAAATGCTTCATCTAGGACCAACCAATGCCCATTATTAAGTCCTGTTACAAAGAAAGCTCAGCTAACAACAGGGGGACAGAGATCCACAGACAATGTAGCTGATCATAGGTAGGAAACTTCTACAAGTAAAGATTCACAGGTGGCAGACACCTTTTAAGTTCAAAAGTCTTTTTAATGTTATCCTTTGTGGTTCAGATCCCAAAATCACCAAAGAAATTTATGGCTTGTTTCATTAGGCGGTATTACCAAGACTCCACGGGGCTTACTTCCTTTACGCAGCTTAAATCCGAAGGCTAGTCTCAGGTGCTTAGCACAGAAAGAGAGAATCATTGTACCAAAGTCTGCATGGCTAGAAGGTAGAGAGGCTATGGCTGGAAAGAACAACTGCGAAGCTCTTAGAAATGAATCGATGATGAGCATGCTCAGTGAAGTTTCTAGGTGGCAGGTCCCAGCAAGTAGGTGGCCTGGTGAAGTGACATCACAGGACCCCACAGCTGGTGAAGGAGTGGTAAACGGACCGGTGCCTAATTCTCAAGTGCTGACCAGCTCATTCTCCACTTCTCCGCATATCACCATTAGGGAACCGTGTGTGGGAAAGGGGTTGAAATAATCAGGGTCAAAAATACTAGTTAGAACGCTAGAGCTGAAAGAAACTGTAGAGGCTTGCTGGCTTCACTGTTGAAGCTAGATGAAGAAATGAGACCTAAAGAGGGGAAGCGAGTCTGCCAAGATTAAGCAGATGGTAGAACCCCGTTCAAGTCGATGTAAGTAATATATACTGATTGGTATTAATTAACTCACTGTTTCCGAGACTCTGATGAACACTATTATCAGTCATTGTGGAGATACTTAAGGTTCCATTTGTCATATGCACTCTTATTTTATCCCTAAAATGTCTGGGCTGAGAATTGAGTCCTGGAGATAACTGAAAAACCGAACCAATGCAGGAGATACACAGCAACGGGGGGCCACTCTCAACAAGGGGTTGGGGAGCCACTAACAGGGCAGGACGAGTATGGCTGTCACGGGCCAGGGGTCGATTCATCAAGAGGGCAGAAGTGACGTACCCGAAGTTGGTTCTGAGACAGATAAGATCTGACCACCACCTCATCATCTCAGATCTCAGTCAATTTCTAAGTGGCCGTGACTTCCAGTTTATGAAAATCCCAACAGCACCTTAGCTACCAGAACAATGTTATCTACAGCTATGAGGAAGTTCAATCCTAACATAGACAATATTCTCCTTCCCTTTTCCCTACCTTCTTATTCCTATCCACCCCACACCTCCCAAATCTTTTTGCCGTGACAAATAGGCTTTCCTATTCTTAGTAGAAATAAAGGAGGACCCTTCCTCCTGTGACGAGGGGTCCACATTAGCTTTTGCTTCCTGCCCCAGTTTGACCAGGTCCCCTCTCTAGGTCCTGGTTCTGGATGTGCTATTGCATGATCCAAGACAAATCAATCTCTCCAAGTCTCAATTTCTTCACCTATAAAATGGACTAGATAACTCCAGGTTCCTAACTATAACATTCCCAAGATTTAGTAACATTTTTTTTTCTGAGCTTACAAGTGGCAGCAAGCTTCCAGAGAAATTCGTCATTGTTTATTAGATGTGTAAGGCTATCAGTAGAATGAAACATAAAGTGACATGGTTTTAAAAGTCCGTTCTTTTCTTGTGATATACCCTAAACATTTCATTTTATTCTACTCTCGATATCAATTACAGACATGGGGACACAAGAAACGTCTGATTTATGGGGACATAATCAGAACAGCACAAAATCGGCCACAAAGTGAAACCAATGCTGGGTTCACTGTTGATTGGCAGATACAGCTGCTCCACACAGACAAAACCAGGACAAAACCAAGGTCAGGGTGGGCTAGCGATGCATCACAGAACAACCGCACAACAGCCACGGGGTTGGAGGCTGCTGCTGTTGGCCTTCCGCTTATCTGTCCACCGATTCATCTTCCCATTCATTCTTTTATTGACTTTCTGATAACTTAAGGTAGCTTATCTAAGTTGTTAAGCAATCCCCCCAGTGTTCACACACGTCCTTTGCTGTGAAGGCGCGTTACTAGGGAACACAACTGACAATAGAAAACACTGCAACGCGAGGCACAATGTTATTGTTTCCTTTGGGGTGGTTATCCCTCAGCCTGCTCCTGGGACTTGGCCATATGCAATCAAGAATCAAGATGAGGAGAATTCCCATGAAGACCCAGGTGTAAACAAACATCTATCTGAAGTAGTCAACTCTGCCCGGGGAGACACTAGCTGCCCGTCCCAGGAAAGAAGAGAAAAAAAGAGTAAAGGCGGTTGAGTTATATTCATTAATTCTCTCATTAGAAATGCTAGTTCAGTATTTTAATATCTGTGTTGTACCCAAATGTGTCTATCATTCTGTGGATGTGGGAAATTAAAAAACATATGGATTAGGGACCCCCTTGGGCCCAGACTTGCATTTTGCTACAAATGTAAAGCCCACAGAACTGGGTGGCTGGGGGGCACATTTCATACACACAGAAAGCACCATTCTGGTCCCTTTCCGGGGTCAGTGGGTCACGTTTTCCACCCTGCGCCAGAGGAAGCTGCATCTATCTCAGACACATGAGCAAATGGGAAAATCTGAACAGAGGTCATTTATTTCACAAAAGGCAGCCGATGTGGTAAAACTTAAAAATTCTAATGATTTCACCACATCCCTGGACTTCTGGCCAGAAGAGGCAGTCCTGAGGGGGCTGCTTCCCCAAAGAGCCGAGAATCACATCCCCAGCTTCCCTACAATGTGTGCATGCGCACGCGCAAACACACACACACACACACACACCACTTTTTAATAGCCAGGAGATAAACTGTTCCTTTCCGTTCTCTCTGTTAATGTGGTAACTGCAAAAGCTACGGGCTCTAAGTTCGGTTCATGAGTAATTACTATGTGTCCAGCTTGATAGCTAGCTGTAGCAAATGCCAGCTTTAACTGCACATGGTGACCACCTGGAAAGCTTTAAAAAACATAGCGTGCCACTGCCAGAATCTCTAAGAGGTTCTGACTTAATTATCCTGGACTGAGACTTGGGTGGCAGTGTTTTTAAGGGCTCCTTGGTGATTGCAATGTGTGGCCAGGGTTGGGAACCCCCCTGATAGGTACAGGAGGGACAGGAACGAACGCGGCACAGTCTCTCCCCTCTAACAGATCCCGTGTGTTTGGCTAACTTGTGACTGACACTAACATCTCACCTTGGGAAAGGCAGCCATCGATTTGGGCTTCACCGACGCGGTTTGCACAGGACAGAGATGGCTTTGGGGAGAAATGTGCACTATCAGCGAGACAAATGAATGGCCCCCAGGGTTATTTTAAAATGTCTCTGATTTGTTTCAGTGCCTTTTCTCACAGGCACAATTTCCTCCCACAGCTGAAGCAGTCCATTAAACACAGTGGTCCCCTCTTGCCCAAAGTTCCCACTGCCTAGTACAGAAACTGGCACAAAGATAACACACCGTCAATCCTGGCTCAAAGCAGCCAGGAGAGACACAGACGGAACATAAATTTTGTCACAGGAGATGGGCCTAGTGAGGTGCTTATGATGAAGCTGTTTATAACACATCACTGTCGATACTATTCTTAATCACATGAGATAGATAAAAATAGCCCTATAATTTTTTTTGTCTCCCATCACCCCTTTGAGCAGGGGTCAATGATGTTTTCCACCAACTCAGAGTGTGGCCAGTCGTGACCAGTGTGGGAAGCATCACAGGAGTCTTGGCACAACTGGCCAATGGGAGCCTGAAGCCAAGGGGTGCTGTACGCCACTGGACGCCCGGAGGGAAGGTCGGGATGGCACCTCCTGCCTGCTCTCCTCTCTGCCCCAACCACCACCTTGGACCTTGTCTGTGTGAACAGATGTCAACCCCAGTGGCCCTGTTTGCACTTCTGGCTGGTTCTGCCCCCAGTTCTGGCTGGGATCCTGTCCCCAAGCCCAGCCTGCTTGCCCTCAGCCCCCACTGATGACCCATCTGTTAGTGAGAGCAAACCCCAGACCAGAGCCACCCCTGTCAGTTCTGGGGACAACTGTTCTCAAATCAGTCTTCCTACACTGTCCACCCCACCCAGTCTGGACACATCGCCCACACTTTTCCCTCTCTCATCTGGGGGGCGGATCTTTGCCTCCATCCCTCTCATCTAGGCCCACCCCTAATACTCAGGAGTCCATGGCAGGAATACAATTGATGGCTCTCGCATGCTAAGTGTAACTATTTAAAAGTTCCAAATCAAGTTAACTAACTGCTAAATAAAATACATTCTATCCTTCTGCCTTGGCAGATACACACTTTCATAATGACAACATTCACCTCTTCAGCAATATAACTGAACTAAATTTTTGCATTTCTACATTTATCATGATTTCAACATGTACTCATTCTCAATGGTATAAAATATTAAAATATAATTTTTTCAAAGGACACAAATCTTAAATATATTTTATCAAACATTTATCAAGCATTAAAATAAAAACTTTTAATATGTTTAAAATTTTATATCTTCCCATGTGTCCAGTTATCTATTAAAATTAAAAAGCAAAATACAGACTTCCAGTCAAGATGGCAGCGTAGACAGACATTGCTCACCCCTTCACACAACCACATCAAAATTATAACTAAAATATAGAACAACTATCACTCAGAACCACAAGAAATCAAGTTGAATGGAAGTCTGACAACCATGGAATTAAAGAAACCATGTCCATCCAGACTGGTGGGAGGGTGCAGACTCGGAACAAGCTGGTCCCTCACCCACATGTGGTGGACAGAAACTCAGGAGGGAAATCACAGGAGTGAGGAGTCCCAGCCCCACACCAGGCCCCTCAGCCCAGGGTTCCAGTGCCAGGAAGGTGAGTCCCCACAACGTCTGCCTGCAAAAACCAGCAGACATTGAGTTGGTAGGAGAAACTGCTGGAGCCCCAAGTCGTTCCTCTTAAAGAACCCACACACAGACTCACCTGCTCAGGCTCACTCCCTCTGAGCTCCAGCACCCGGGTAGCAGCTTGAAAGGCACCAGTGGTACAAAGGGAGGAACAGAAGTGCCTGGCATCAAGGCGAGCAGAGGCCATTGTTCATTTTCTAAACCCTCCTGCCACAGGGCCAGCAAGCTGGTGCCATATCTGAGACTCCATCAATCTGGCTGACACAGTTTGATCTGCCTTGGAGATCCCTAGAGACTCTGCCCCACCCAACTCACAGGCCCATACAAGCTGCTTTTCCATATGAATGGCTGGTTTTGGCTCCTGTTGCACAACTTCCTAAATCCTCTCAGACAAGCAACAGACAGACTCAGTGAGCCCCCAGCCCTCATACCTCTTGCTAAGTGGCCCCAACCATGGTACTAGAAGTAGCCACCCTAGATTCACAGCTTGGTTTTGCCTGGGAATCTCTCAGACCAGAACAAGAAGCAGCCACCTCAGATTGTTTTATAGTTCAGGTACGGTGGCCCTGGGCAAAACACAGATGGGGGCTGACCTTGGCTGGCACCACCCAGTGCCAGCACACCCAGTGGACAGCCACAGAGCACGTCCAGGTACCACCACCCTGCCCCTTGCACAGCTGATCCTCCACAGAAGGCAGAGCTTGGTGGTAAGTGGCCATAGGCAATCCTTGCAGCTGACTGGCCTGGGTAAATCTCTCCCATTGAACTGCCACCAGCAACCAAGGCTCAACTATGAGAGGAAGGTGTAATCAGCCCACAGGAAGGGCATTCCTGGAGTACCCAGCTTGGGTGATAGGGGAGGCTGTGCCACTGGACCCTACAGAACACATACTACATTAGGCCACACTACCAAGGCATAGAGTCAAAGCAGCTCTACCTAATACATAGAAACAAACACAGGAAGGCTGCTAAAATGAGGAGACAAAGAAACATAGTACAAATGAAACAACAAATCAAAACTCCAGAAAAAGAGCTAAACGAAATGGAGATAAGCAATCTATCAGATGCAGAGTTCAAAACTCTGGTTAGAAGGATGCTCAAGGAACTTACTGAGGACCTCAGCAACATAAAAAAGATCTAGTCAGAAATGAAGGGTACTCTAATTGAAAAAAGAACAATGTTAGGGAAACACCAGTAGAGTAGATGAAACCAAGAATCAAATCAATGATTTGGAACATAAGGAAGCAAAAGAATCCAGAAAAATGAGAATAGTATAAACAGCCTCTGAGACAACTTCAGGTATTTCAACATTTGCCTCATATGGGTGCCATCAGGAGAAAAGAATAGAGAAAGAAATTGGAAATCTATCTGAAAAAAATAATGAAAGAAAACTTTCCTAATTTGGTGAAGGAAATAGACATACAAGTCCAGGCAGCACAGAGAGTCCCAAACAAGATGGCCCCAAAGAGGCCCAAGACAAATCATAATTACAATGTCAAAGGTTCAAAATAAAGAGAGAGTCTTAAAAACACCAAGAGAAAAGAAGTTAGTTACCTACAGGGCTGTTCCCATTAGACTGTCAGCTGGTGCCTTACAAGAAACGTTGCAGGCTAGAATGGATTGGCAAAAAATATTCAAAGTCATGAAAATCAGACCTACAGCCAAGATTGTTCTCCGCAGCAAAGATATCACCTAAAATCGAAGGGCAGATAAAGTGATTCCCAGACAAGAAAGACTAAAGGAATTCATCATCACCAAACCATTATTATATGAAATATTAGAGGGAAAAAGAAGATCAAAATTATGAACAATAAAGGCAAAAATGCATATCTATCAATAATTGAATCTAAAAAAACAAACTAAGCAAATAAGAACAGAGACAGAATCATGGATACGGAGAGCATTCAGATGGTTGCCAGATGGGAGGGAGGTGTGGGGAATGGGTGAAGAGGTGAGGGAATTAAGAAGTACAAATAGGTAGTTACAGAATAGACATAAGGATGTAAAGTACAATATAGGAAATGGAGTAGCCAAAGGACTTATATGCATGACCCATGGACATGAACAACGGTGGGGGGATTGTCTGAGGGAATGGGGGGTGCTGGGTGGAAGTGGGCAAAAGGGGAAAAATTGGGACAACTAACAGCATAATCAATAAAATATAATTTTAAAAAAGAAAAAAGGCAAAATATAAATTATAACAAATAAATAGGAAAATGTTTAACTAAAAGTTTTAAAATAATGCTGAATTTATAAAATTTACTCTTTTGAAAATATATTTAAAACAATAAATATTTTAACAAAATTTAACCAATTCAAAATGATAGGATTCAGTATCAGTTCAGTACGATAAAGAATCAGCATCACACTTTACAGTACTATGCCTTCATCTACATACATACAGATTTAAGAGAAATGTGTTATTATTATTACTATTATTATTTTAACTATAATAAACTGTTGCAAATTCTACAGTCATTTGTGAGCTTCTCTGGCACGGCAAATTGAAACACAGAGAGAAGCAAAAAAATGAACATTTGTCACTACTGGCAAGATAGATAAGAATTCATTGTATTTAAGCTGTCTGAAAAGAAAAATTTGACAAGTTAATTTCTTTTTTTTCTCACTGAGTGCTTGCTTCTGCCCTAAAACAGTGTCTGCCTCTGAAGTCATCAGGGCACAGCCCGCAAGACCTCCTAGCATTCCAATGTAGCCACATTTTGTAACAATTGATTCCGGACAAAGAACAAGAGATGTATGGCAGCAGTCCCCTGGGGCCTGAACAGCCGGAGTCACAGGAATACTTGTCCCGTGTCCCGGCATGGGTCCTGCTGTATCAGTGTTGAACCTCAAATGTCAGCTGCTCATGTGCTCCTAATAAATTCATCTGTGCATGTGCTCGCGTGTTCCTCAAGGGTGGGGCTCAGATCAGAGACCCAGCCGCCCCAGCCTGCCCCACTTCCCCGCCCCCACTGCCAACCGAGGTCTTTCCCCAGTTATCAAAGGGCCTGGCTCAGCACTAGAATTAGCTCTCAGCCACAGCTGGAGAAAGATTGCAAAATGTTCAAATATTTAATGTTTTAAACTCTGCTTGGAAGTAGACTTATACTCCAACTATAACTTGTAAATTTAGCAAAATATACTANCAAGTGTCAGCTGCTCATGTGCTCCTAATAAATTCATCTGTGCATGTGCTCGCGTGTTCCTCAAGGGTGGGGCTCAGATCAGAGACCCGGCCGCCCCAGCCTGCCCCACTTCCCCGCCCCCACTGCCAACCAAGGTCTTTCCCCAGTTATCAAAGGGCCTGGCTCAGCACTAGAATTAGCTCTCAGCCACAGCTGGAGAAAGATTGCAAAATGTTCAAATATTTAATGTTTTAAACTCTGCTTGGAAGTAGACTTATACTCCAACTATAACTTGTAAATTTAGCAAAATATACTAGCTAATATTTTTAGATATTGGACAACAGGAGGACAGGACTGTGATTTTTGAGGAAAAGGAAACAATAGGGTGAGTCTTAGGATGCCCTGGCTTTCTGCCGGGAATCATTTTCTGGGAGGATCGGGGAGGGAGGTCCCAGCAAGCACAAAGCCTCACTGAAAACGATGGGAATGTTCTCCATCTTGATCACGGTTAATGACTACACAGCTGTATATTTGTCAGAAAATTCTTGAATTCCTGCACCCAAAAGAAGTGCATTCAATGAAATTTGCTTAATTTATAGCACAATTAAACTGGTGTTTAAATAATATTTTCAACTGTTGCACTCCCTAAATTTCAGTACCCTTTGGAAAGCCCTCGGTTGCTCCACCCTAGGTAAAACTCTCCCTACATCATCCAGCAGAGGCGAAACTTGGAATGAGCTGGAACTGAACCTTGTCCAGCTCTAATAGTCGCTCAGGTCTCTTTCAGCGAAACTTGGAATGAGCTGGAACTGAACCTTGTCCAGCTCTAATAGTCGCTCAGGTCTCTTTCAGCAAGCTGCCATGTTTTCTGAAAAATAGCCCTCAATCTCCCACCCGAGATCCAAACAATATCCCAAACCATCCCGGGCAGGGTCAGAGTTCTCTGGTTTGTGAAGCCTCGTCAGGTTTCAACAGTTCTGGCCTACCCACGGACAGCAAGCTAAGGTCCCAATACCATCACAACTAAAGTAAGCGCAGTACCAACATTGTTTTCATCACAGAACTTACAGCTGTCTAAATTACACATAACACTTGGAGGAGGTGGAGGAGGGCATAGTAGGGATAATGGGGGATGGACGGAGACTTGACTTGGGGTGTTGAACACAATACAGCGTACAGATGATGTGTTGTAGTGCTGTGCACCTGTGTCACCCCAGTGAGGTCAATAAAAAATAAAATAAATTACAGATAACAATTGACTCAGCAGGCAATTCAGAAACACTTATTACTGGTGCCTTTTTATACATGCCCGAGATTCTGCAGAAGAGATTCCCAAACGTTAGTGGGGCTTAAGAACCTCCCAAGAAGTGTATTTCTAATACAGATCCCACCCCCATCGCCCTACATCCCCCGGATCAGTAGAACTCCAGTGGGGACTATTATCTGTATTTTCAACAAGCACCTGACACAGGCAGGCTGAGAAATACTGGTCAGAGTGTTCTGTGCAGGGGAGGAAATCCCTGGAGGACTCCTGGAAATGCAGCTGGGCTAGAAGCTCACAGGAAAGTCTTTTGGAACTAGAGGCCCAAGAAACTCCTAGAAGCCCCTGAGGTAGGGATGGGGAGAAGGGTTTGGAGATTGTCAAAAAGGGGATCAAAAGGGCAAAGTTGTTCTAAGAGAGAGTGCTAGAAGGGAAGGTTCAGATGTGACAGTCACATGCTGGGGACCCATCCCCAGCTCCCTTCAGTGACTAGTGGGCTCCTGCTTGTGGAAATGTGATATTCTACATCTTCAGTGACCCTGCATATTCAGTCACCACCCCGCCGCCTCCCCGTCCCTTGGAAGCAGACTCTGAGGTGGAGATCAGCATGCAGTGAAATTATTAAGGGTGCTCTTGGGATCAAGAGCCGTGGAGAAAAATAGATGGAAGCAAGAATGGGCAAGAGGGAAAGCTGGGCTGTGATGCAGATGGACTTAGCTAGTTGCTCAGGGAGCTCGGAGGTAGGAGTGAGCCCTTCAACATTGGCTACAGCTGGGGCACCTCCACCGTGACCCGTCCTTGGATGTGCCCCAGAAACAAGATGAGACCTTAGGCGAGGACACTCTTTTCACATGAGTCTTGCTGGAGAAGCCTGGCCTCTGAGGACCATCCTGGTATTGCTCTCAGTAGTTGGAGGAAGAATTTGCAGGGCCCCAGGGGGCCTCATTACAATCATTACATCTCCCCACTTTTTTGCTGATTCTTTTTTAAAACATTTTATTTATTTATTTTTTACAGAAAGGGGAAGAGAAGGAGAGAGATATCAATGTGCAGTTGCCTCTTCTACTGGGGACCTGGTCCCCAACCCAGTCATGTGACCAGACTGGGAATCGAACTGGTGACCCTTTGGTTTGCAGACTGTGCTCAATCCACTGAGCTACACCAGCCAGGGCTGTTGTTGGTTCTTTTTAAGAATAATATTAATGTTGGCTCTGGCTGGGTAGCTCATTTGGTTAGAGCATCATTGCATTACACCAAGATTTCAGATTTGATTCCCAGTCAGGGCACATACAAGAATCAAGCAATGAACACATCAATAAGTGGAAAAACAAATTGATGTTTCTCTTTCTCTCTCAAATTAATAAATTAAAAAGAATAATATTAATGTTTTAGCTGAACACTTTAAGAATATTTTATTTGTTTGTTTATTTGTTTATTTTTAGAGCAAGGGGAAGGGAGAGAGAAAGAGAGGGAGACCAACATCAGTGTGAGACAAACATCAATCAGTTGCCTCTCATATGCACCCCAACCGGGGACCAAACCCACAACCCAGGCCTGTGCCCTGACCGGGAATTAAACCAGTGACCTTTGGCTTTGCAGGATGGTGCCCAACTGAGTCACATTGGTCAGGCCTTAGCCAAAATAATTTCCCCAATATTCTAGACTATTGTTGCATAGGCTGGCGCTGGCAAGTGGCCAGATGAGTTTTGGGTTCCCCTTTCCTGATCTCTCCCACTTGACAAACTCCAACTCACCCCTCAGTTGTCAGTCCAGATGTGGCCTCCTCTGTGAAGCCTTTCTGGTTCCACGAATAGGTTCACGCTTTCCATTTCTACGTTCTCAGGGACCGCCGGCTATCTCAGCAAGCCGGTTTCTGATACTGTTTATGTCTGCATGTCTTCCTCATGATTCGGCTGTAAGATCCTGGGGGAAGGGATTGGGTTACTATTTCATTTTGTGCAGCCCCAGCATTCTGGCAAAGGCACAGAGTCAATATTTGTTGAACTATATCCACTGATATGAACGTAGCAGTGTCTCCATGATCTGGGTGAAGTCTGCCTCTCCTAAGTTGCTTTGGCACCTTATCAACCATTATTTTTTTTACTCTTGTTATTTTGTAGGAATAGAGATATTTTGAATTTTAAAGTGTTTACTTTCAGAAATAAATTTAAGTACCAATATATTTTCTATTGGCCAAAATAGTATCAATGTTTCTAAAACTCTAAGACTATGTCATTCATTCTTATATAGTTCTTGTCCTCTTTTGTGACTTTAAAAATTATTGTACTTGGAAGCATATTAAGGAAATTAAAACTTAGATAATAAAAATAAACCACTTACTCTTGGTTCTTTAGTTCCAAATATTTCAGTAGACTGTCAGCCTTCCGCTCCCTGTGCACAAATAGTGCATTTTGTATGGAAACCTGAGTTATCAATCTCTGATCTCTCATTTATCCCAGTGATGTGTTCACAGTCTTCATAGATTGGCAGCTGAGGCAATGCCTGGCTAGTCGTCTTCCTAATATACTTGTGTTAGTCTTCAGTTTTCTCATCTGTAACATGAGGAAACTTCACCAAAAATTTAATATCTCTTCCAGCTCTAGCCTTCTTTGCTTCTATAGTTCTACCTATATTGAAGCACAGAATGGCTTTTTAGAAGATGTTTTATTTGATATTTTACATACAGTTCAAAATTTAGACAATGTTGCCATCATAGAACATAATTTCTATTTATTTTTTTTAAGATTCTGCAATGAACACTTTCAAAATTTACTTATTTTTAGAAAGAGAGGAAAGGAGGGAGAAAGAAAGGGAGAGAAACACTGATTGGTTGCCTCTCACACGCCCCCTACTGGGGACCTGGCCCACACCCAGGACCTTCCAGTTCACAGGACAGAGCTCAGTCCACTGAGTCAAATCAGCTAGGGCTGCTTTCTACTCAAAGGGGCCTTAGTTTAGGATCTTTCAGAAAGGTGATACCTGTTCTTCTTTGGGTGACTCTACTTAAAAATGTTGCTACATTAAACACTTCATATAAATGCATAGTGATCTAAAATATTTTTAGCAAGAAATGTGTACATTAGATAAGGAGAAAAACAAATCAAAATAGGAAACAGGTGATGTAAAGCTGCTACTTAGGAATAAAACAATTTTCAGATCCTTAGATTAAGATTGGAGCCCTTATCTGCAGATCATCTCTGTGGTGCTTTATAGAGAATAGAAAAGCAGGCGCTTAAGACTGGTGTTTATACACTCTTCCTCCTCCCTCAAATTCTCACCTAATCCATTTTCTGCAGTTAAAACTGAAGGACTTCCTTTGGGGAGCTAGAGAAACACATGGAGTCTCTGAGAAGAAATGACAAGAAGCTAAGTTAAATGGTGTGCACAGAAGAAAAGCTGGGACAAAAACGACATGTTTTGGGAGATGTATGGCCTCTCCCAAAACATCACACTTGTGGTTTCCCGTTATCTGTGAAACTTGAACCAATTTAAAGTGCTATATTTGATAGATTCTAGCAGAACTTAAGGGAAACTGGGTTGGTGGTTTTTAAAGCTTTATTGCTTTTTGGAAGATAAATTTCTTTTCACATTATTTCTCTCCTTCTATAAGATATATTACTATACTTCCTGGCCATTTGGGAGCCAATAACAGTTATTTCTTTCTTTTATTTATTTATTTATGTATTTTTTTTATTTTTTATTTTGCTGCTTCTTGATCTTATAATGAATTCTTCTCGGTAGTAGTCTAAAACAAAGCAAAGCAAAACAAAACAAAAACAAAAACAAACAAGAGATGCAGTGATGATACAGAATCATAGAATCTGGAAGCTGGAAAGGGCCCCCGAGGACAGCAGTGTGCAGCTGTGCTGTGGCTTTGCTTCCTTCTCTACACCTAGCAACCCATCCAGTCCACCATGAGGGAATGAGGCCTGAGTGGGAAGCAGGACCGCTGGGTTCTAGCTCTCGTTTCTCAGCCAGCCAGCGAAGGACCATAAGCAAACCACTCAACATTTGGTTACCTCTCAGTGAACCACTGGTTGACCTTGACTGAAGCATTTAATCTTCAGTTTTCTCATCTGGAGAATAAAGTTGAATTAGATCATTGTAAGAACCTCTTTCAGTTGGAAACATTCTGTCCTTTCTTGATGACATACCCAAAGCTAAAATAATGTGTATTTTTCTCTCCACTGTCTGAGTCCATTGCTGTAACAAAACTCAATATAAACAAAACCCTTGAATTTTCTAAGAAGTTCCCTAACTGGTACCCTGAAGTTCAAATGTAACCCCCAATAATCACCACACTCAAGTTTACTATGCCTCTCCCACTCTCACTTCCTCTTTGGTAGCCTTAGCAATCGCTCACCAGCCTTTAGATATTACCCACAATTCCTCGCGTGCCCTCCACCCCTCTTCTTTCCCCTGAGCCACACAGCTCAGCACCTCTGTCTCTTGCACTAACTGAATCTTTACCTCATTGCTCATCTCCTTTTTCTCCTGCTTCAGCTGAGTCTTGTAGTTCTTCCTAGAATTCTATAGACTTCATTTCGGATTCAAGCTCAACATTAAAACGACACAACCCATGATTAATTTCGTTTTATCTATCGTTCAAATATCGTACAATATTTTCTGCTTTCTTCTGAGGCTTACATGAAGGCTTGCAACCTTTTTGTGTTCAGCAAAGGACAAACTCAGGGCCTCATGCTGAGGACTCTGCCAAGTACTTTTAACTATTGGTATTTCAAGGAGGAGAAACTCATAAGTATGGGCTTCAGAGCTTAAAGCAGATGACGCTTGGCCGACTGCGAGATGGCGCCATGGGACCGAGGAGGGATTTCCAGGAGTCTTTTCAGTTCAAAAGAATGAGTTTAAGAATGAGTTTAAAATGTGTTTAAGAATGCAAACTACTGTACCAAGTCCGGCAGCATGGGAATTAATTTCATGGACGGACAAAACTGATGATACTTAGTTACGGTTATTTATTTCATAGGGTATTTATCTTTTAATGTTTGATATTCTGATGGAAATAATGAAGAAGACCCTTTATTTTCCTTCATAAGCTACCTCAAACTTTCAATTCAGTAAACTATGTTTTTGAAAACTAAAATTAAACATTTATAAATGGTAAGAATAAAATAAAATGAGCTCTGCTCTGTAAATCTGCACTGTTGTGGTTTCGGTTCTTTTGAAATGCAATTGGTTCAAACCCCCGATGGAACACTGGAGCTGACCCCATTCCTCACTTCTCTCTCAGCAAATGAAATGGACACTCTTTATGGTCCACAGGATATATGTATTTCTACATTTTCACTGAGACAAGTCAAATTAGAAATTTTATGAACAAGAAAAATAGAATTTCTCACCTGAGTAAAATACGTTCTTTGGAAAAGGGTGCCATAAAATTGTAGGATGTTATTGATTTGTTGGTCAACAAGGAAGCAATTCCATTCATAATTAACTTCTCAGAAAATGTGCAGCATTCCTACGAAAGAAAAGAGATCCATTTTCCATGCAGTGTTGCTATACTTCAAACATCCTGCTAAAAATAAATCTCTTAATTCTAAATCTGCCTTTTAATGGAAAATATTCTACTTTTTTTGTCACGCAGGTTAAGGATCGCAGGAATTTTCCCAGCTATGATCTGTGGGGTTGGCTTTTATATGCCTATAACACAACATCAACAATGAGCCATTTTTTTTTTAAGAAATCCTATTTGGAGACAAGAAGTTGGTTCAGTATGAAAAAATAATACATAATTTTTTCCCAAGAAGCATAGATATCTATTTCCAGAATTTACTTCATTTGGAATAAGGCTGTAATCTATGGTGTCATTCATAGTAGGACATTCTACCATTTTCTTAAATTTGCTAAGGTTTAACAGTTTTTATGAAATATTAACTTCACACATAGCAAACTTTCTCCCCAGAGAGATAAAGTGACTTACCTAAATTGACAGTTAGCTAGTAACAGGGAAAAATGAACTTTCTGATTTTTTTATGTAGTTTCAAAGTCACACAATCAGAGGAAAGAGGAGAAGTAAATATCTTCATTTTCTATTTAACTTTCTATCATTTTGGCCATGGCTGCTCTTTTGACCCAGACAAACCCTCAAGTTCAGATCTCTTTTTAATTTTAATTTCTTTTCTGTCTTCCTCTCCATAGCTTCAATTTTTAAAAGGAGTTTCAAGGCACTTGCTGATATGCATTCCATGATAACATCAAAGTATTAAAGTTATGTATATTTTATTTTTATTATTTTATTTTACATAAAATTAATAAGAGGACTCTAATTTACTCTGTCGTTTTCAGCTACATTAAAGCCAAGATTCGCTCTTTTTAAATTCAGAATGACAGTTTATCTGTCCCTTTGCTAAGTTCCCACATGGGCAATGTAATTATTTACTTCAGCCTCTCTAAAAAATCATTGTGAATATGGTAAGTTTTAATTGTTCATGCAAATCAATTTATATGCAAACAACTTAAAATCTATTTTAATTCCCTACAATTTGCATTTTTACATTTCACTTTTGCTTGTGCCACAATTTGACATGAAGTCTGATTGCTTAAATACATAGCTTTCAAGAAGCACAGAGCTATGAATAATTTTCATGCAAGTGTGGATTAGAAGGAGCCTGTTCTATGAACACGAGAAAATGTGTAGAGGAGGAAGGGCCAGAGTTCCCTCTGTCTAATTCAAAGGCCATAATGACAGCTGATAAAAGGTGATGCATTGCCAGTGGTCCATTCTTTTCATTCAATTCCCCCATGACTCATGGTTATTATTGTGTTACCTGGTATAGACAAAAAATAAGAGGGTGATCTAAAATTGTGTTTGTTCTCTTTACTTCTTACCTGCAGAATGCAATTTCAGAAAAGCCCCTGAGAGGTAAGCTCTTTCGGGTAGACTTGAAGATACCCTAAGCACCAATCATTGTGCAAGTCTGATGTCTCATGCCAGCCTTCAAGTTTAGGATTGTAGGATTTAAAGCTGGGGGGGGCCCTAATAAATTATCCGATCACTCCCAGTCATTGTATAAATGAGAAAACTAAGAACCAGAAAGACATGTCCAATGTCACACAGCCTGTTAGTAATAAAGGTAAGACAAGAGTCCAGGTATCTGGATGCATAGCCCCGTGCTTCCTTCCCCAAGTCCCCTCCAGGATTCTATTTTGATGTCTAAGTTGTACGTTTTATGTAGTTAATTCAAGGCTTCCTAGATTCTAATGCAATGGCCTACCACATCGTTGCAGCAAAAAAGCACGGTAAGGGTCAAAGGTTTAAAGAGGTAGCACCCTGCACAGGGCTAAGAGCAATGGGTTAGGTCTCTGAAGCCCAGGATTTCTTCTGTTCATTATCAGGTGCCATGGTCAAGTTCTTCAGCCTTGCTGAGCCTGAGTGTCTTCGATGGTAAAACAGAAAGGTAAGGGGAAGATCGATGGAAGCGTGCAGGAGGACGCACCTGACACATACAGGTATTCAATAATACCTGTTCAATATGAAATCATGGGTAATTCAAGCACCCAAGTAAATGGCAGCAGAGAATTCGTAAAGCTACTTTAAACCTGATTACTCCTCTGGAAAAGTTATTCCGTTGGACTCATTCAGTCAAGAAATATTTATTGAGTGCCTACTACGTGCCAGCCAGACTGTGTCTTAGGTACAAGGGGTAGAATGGTAGCATGGAGACAGGGTCTCTACTCTCAGCAGTTTTACAGACTAAAGGAGGAGACAGAGAAGTGGACAGGCAATGACTTGCTACGATGACATAGCAAAAAGGAGGGGACCTTAACCTAGATCAGGAGGATTTGGAAGGTTCTCCAGAGGAAGCCACTTGTGAGCTGAGACTCGACGGAGAAATAGGAGTCAGCCAGACTGAGAGGATTGGGTGAAGTGGTCCTGGAAATAAAAATACAATGTGAAGACTTAGAGGTGAAGGAGTTCAGTGCTCTGTAGGAAAGGAAAGACATTAACTGTGCCCTGGTTACCGTGCAGGGCTGGAGCTGCAAGAGGGGCTGAGACCAGATCTGACAGGCCCGCTTATTAGACTTATCCTAGTAGCAAGGGAAAACTTTAAGTGCAAAGTACAACAATGACATAAATGGCTTTTTCAGTGAGGAATCAGATTTTTTTCTCAACCTTGAGTTTTTTCAGGGGCATGAACAAATCAATGTATGATCATTTCCATTTTTAAATAAGCCATTCTCTTGTCCATAATCCATGTAAATCATTAGTCAAATTATAACCACCTCCACTGGACCTTCATTAAAAAACTTACACAGGCAAGTTAATTTTAGTCAAAATGGCAGTAGAGCCCGCAATCACAAGTGACCAGTAGGGATGAAAAAATACTTATGAAATAAACACATGCACTGCAAAGTGTTAAAGTTTTCCAGCATTTGAGTGAAGAAAAAAAAAAGGACAGGAAGGACTCAGATAAGAAACCAGAGTAAATACATAAAAATAAATGTGAAAATATTATACGCTAAACCGTGAGCCTATTAAAATCACCACGCCAGTCTACGCACAAGAAGCGGAAAGCTCAGGAAACCCAGGGCACCACTGACGAGCTTTGCCAGATAAACCAGGTCAGGCCCAGCAAACGGGAGGCTCAGCGGAAAAAAAAAGATAAACTTTGTTTGCCAGGAGTGCTGCCATGACCAACAAACTTTTCCTGAGCCTCAGCCTAGAATTTGGCTCTGCCCATGCACCCAGTGCCTGAGGTTCTGGCCTATATCCTTTGGTTTGGGGCCAGGATGGGCACCATGCTTTTACACTGAATACCCTCTTGTGAATGGGAGACCCACACCATCAAACGAATCCTAAATTCTGTGGGTCATTGAAAGATTCATGGACTAATTTCTAGCCAGCTTTACTTGCATATTTTCTACACATTTAAGAACTATAAAACAAGTAGAAACAGCAATCACTTGCATTTATGGAGCACTTTTCTCTCTAAAAGCCCAAAGCTTCAGAATTTGAGCACAGTGCTTTCTGGGAGAAGCACCCCCCTCAAGCTGAAGAATTCATTTTATCAAATAAAAGAATTTATAGACCACAAACAAGGTGGGTGAGAGCTGATGTGGGGGAAAGAGCTAAACATCAGAGGCCTTAAAGTGGAAATGTGAAAAATAAGAACAACAAAAAGAGGCCTTCAGGGGTTAGAAGTGTGAAAACCGCCCAGATGAGGGGGCTGAGGACAGTGGGCAGGGGCTTTTTGCAACTTATGCTGCTTTCTGACTTTCAGCACTTAGTTGTTTAATACATGTATAAGAAATGCCTTTTCAGACATTATACACAGAAACAAACAATCCAGTTAAAAAAGTGGGCAGAGGGCCTGAATAGACATTTATCCAAAGAGGACGTACAGACAGCCAATAAACATACACATACAAGAAAAATGATCGACATCACTAATCATCAGAGAAATACAAATTAGAAACAAAATGAGATGTCATCTCGTGCCTGTTAGAATGACCATCATCAAGAAATCAACAGACAAGCGTTGGCAAGGATGCGGAAAAAAGGGATCCCTCGTGTGTCGTTGGTGGGAGTGCAGACTGGGGCAGCCGCTGTGGAAAACAGCACGGAACTGCCTTATGACCCAGAATTTCACCTCTGGGTATTTAGCTGAAGAAACCCCAAACACCAATAGAAAAAGATATAAGCATCCCTGTATTCGTTGCAGCATTATTTCCAATAGCCAAGATATGGAAGCCACCCAGGGGCCCATCAATAGATGGCTAAAGAAGAGGTGGTACATATATACAATAGAATACAACTGGGCCATAAAAAAGAATGCAATCTTATCATTTGTGACAAAATGGATGGACTTAGAGGGCATTGTACTAAGAGAAATAAGTCAGACAGAGAAAGACAAATACCATATGATTTCACTTACATGTGGAATCTAAAGAACAAAATAAACAAATAAAAGAGAAACAAATCCATAGACAATGAGAACAAACTGATGATTGGCAGATGGGAGGCTGGGTGAAAAAGGTGAAGGGATTAAGAAGTGCAAATCGGAAGTCATGAGATAGTCAGAGGGATGTAAGCTCCGGCATATGGGAGATAGTCAATAATATTGCAATAACGATGTATGGTGGTGGTGGTGGGGGGACTTCATAAATTGTATAAATGTGTAACCACTGTGATGTATACCTGAAACTAACATAAAATGATACTGAATGTCAACTATAATTTTAAAATAAAATAAAATAAATTTAAAACAAATATTATATATGAAGCGCAAGTTTATTGCCCCCAAATTTGGAAAACATCAATAAAGAAAAATGAGAGCAGGAAATTTCAGAGTTGAAATGTAATCACAGTTAACACTTTTGCATGTATCTTCCCAAATTCCTGTCACCCTAGCTTCCTCACTTTCTCTTGACGTATAACTATACACTCGTGATCTCACTTTTATAAGAGATAAATTTATGTAGTCAAGTATATGTTTAAGATAGTATCATGCTGCCAACGCCATTTCAGAATCTTTCCATTCTTAACAGTCATGAACATCACCCCCTGGAATATAAATTCGCTGAGGGCAGAGCCTCTGCTTGTCTTGCTGTTTCCTTAGCATCTGCAACAGTACCTTTATGTAGATATTGAATAAATATCTACTGGCTGAATGAACAGTAAGTGAATATTCTTCCAAGTCAGTTAAGCATAGGTATTTATGCCCACAGCATATTAATGTATGATATACATAATCAAACATTTGTATACAAGTGCCATCCCAGCACTGACGTCTGCATGCACCAACGCTACCCACCTCAGGGCGAATGCTGGCCTTTTACCAACCACTCTGGCCTCCCCTAGGTCCCTCCTCCCAACTCTTCCTCCTCTGACTACCATGAACTGTTCTTTTACCTCTTTTTGGTTCTTAGCATTTTCCATCTTGTTTTATAGATATTTCAGTCCACATTTCTTCATCTCAGTACAGGATAGTTTTATTATGGCATTTATGTCTAGTTTAGCTTTGTAATAATAATAGCCAAAATAATTCCATGCATGTATGCATTGTTTTATATATGTCAGGGACTGTATCATGTCTTATATGTGAATTATGTGATTTAATATTATTAACCACCACATAAAGTAGGTGAGGAGTTTTCTAGGGCTGTCATAAGAAAATACCACAGACTGGGTGGCTTAAACTACATAAACTCATTTTCTCACAGTTCTGAAGGCTGGAAGTCCAAGATCAAGGCATCGGTGGGGTTGGTTTCCCCTCAGGCCTGTCTTCTGGGCTTGCAGTTGGCCACCTTCTTGCTGCCTCTTCACATGGACGTTTCTCTATGCACATGCATCCCTCTGGCTCTTCCTTTTCTTCTAATGTCACTAGTCACATTGGATTAGGGTCCCACCCCAATGGCCTTATTTTAATGTAACTACCTCTTTAAAGACCTTATTTCTAAAAATTAGGTGCCAAAGGTTGGACTTTAACATATGAAATCGGGGGGACAAAATTTAGCTCATACCAGTGGTATTTTATAAATGAGTTGTCCAACCCTCAGAAAGGCAAAATGACTTGCCCTAGGCCTGAATGAGCCTTGCACTCACGTCCCTCTCAGTCCATAATCTGCTCCCAGAGCCATTGCCATCCTGCACCCTCACCTCTCACCCCCCGCCCCCCCAGATCATCCGCAATGGTGCCTGCTGCCCTGCGCAGGTGCTCCATGAGTTGCTGTTGAGTGAATAAATGACACACACGTAAGAACGAAGCACGAGCTGGTTAATGATGAAAAGATAAGTCCTGGTATTACGATGTCCAAAGGGATTGTGCTGGGGACTGAGAGGGAATTGAAAGGACTGATTGAAGGTCATAGTCCAAAGCGGCCCACCTAATCTTCTTCCGTTCAACAGCCAGGAGACATGAGCATGATGACCCTGGCTTCAGACAAAGTTCAAGGCACCTTAGAAAGGAGAGTCCAGTCCAAAACAGAAGCAAAAACTTGATGGTGGCAACGGGGCCTCTTCAGAGGGGCTAAGATACAGTTTGGAGTAACATGCAAATCAAAAATCTGGGACCTGGGATAANACGAAGCACGAGCTGGTTAATGATGAAAAGATAAGTCCTGGTATTAGGATGCCCAAAGGGATTGTGCTGGGGACTGAGAGGGAATTGAAAGGACTGATTGAAGGTCATAGTCCAAAGTGGCCCACCTAATCTTCTTCCGTTCAACAGCCAGGAGACATGAGCATGATGACCCTGGCTTCAGACAAAGTTCAAGGCACCTTAGAAAGGAGAGTCCAGTCCAAAACAGAAGCAAAAACTTGATGGTGGCAACGGGGCCTCTTCAGAGGGGCTAAGATACAGTTTGGAGTAACATGCAAATCAAAAATCTGGGACCTGGGATAAAAAAGGTCAACACGAGAGGTATATGAATTAAAGAGATCATTGGGATATGGTCAAAAAGAAAGAGCTACAGTTGAACTTTTAGAATCTTGAAATAATTAACAGGAACATGCCCCACTATCTAAGACAACGCTTTCTGTGCCCTGGTCCCATCTACCCCTTTGGCCGGTGACTACCCACCTTTTTATCTCATGGCGTTCATAAACTAGTTACTAACATTTTGTGGCACACCAAAAAATATATACTTTTTGCTGACCTGACAAAAAGAGTAGATATAATTTTGATTTATTTACAATGCATGGCTACTGTTGTGTTGGCTGTTGTCATTTTTTCAATTTGACAATCTAAGGGAAGAGAGATTAGTGCCCTTGACTAAATAGCCAGGTGTTGCATGTTTTAAAAATTCTTGCAGCACACCAGTTGGAAATTGCTGCCCTGGAACCTTTCCAGTCAGTCTGACCTCCAGATGCCAGTCCCTGCCTGCCTCTGTCTGTGGGCTTTCTCTAACCCTTGTATCTGCTCTGCTCTTGTGGGTGACGGACCTGCAGTGCCGGGGAATTAAAAGGAGCAGCCCTTAACCACTCACTGGCAGGAGCCGATGGATAAATGCCTCGGATCCCTCGCAACCCCAGTAGAATGACTTGGAGGTGTGGAGCCCACCTTGCCTCTCAGAGCTTCCCAAAGCTTCAGTTGCCCCCAGTAGGAAATTGCTTGATAACACCTTAAGTTTCAGCTGCCTTAACTTCCCTGCTTCCCAGTCTCTCACTCCACCATGAATGTTTCCTGGGGTAGTTTCCCAAACAAATTACTTGCACCTAAATCCTTGCCTCAGAGACCCGCTGGTGTGGGAGGAAGGAAGGCACCCCTGTGGGCAGAACGCATACACAGATGCCGAACCCAGCTGCCCCCGATATCCCAGCTTTCTTCTGTGTGACCTCGCCCCACTGGGAAAATTAGCAGAGGAAGGCAGTTAAGAAACAGAATCTTGAACATACAGAATGTGAGATCTTCTCCCAGTAAAATCTCCTCATCTTTTAAAAAACAAAACCATTTTCCAGGGTCCTATATTCCAGGGTCCCAACCTTAACACAGACTTTCCAAAGTGATTTATTTTCAAATGTAGGCCTCTCACTAGAAGATACACCAAAAAAAGTTCTATGCTCATAGAAATTTGGAAAGTGCTGGGTTAAACAGTCCGTCAGGATTTTTATAGTGGGGATTCTGCTATACTAAAGAGTCCCCAAATGCCAGAGGGAGACAGAGTGTCGATCATCTCCCAGGGTGTTTGTCTAAGAGTCTCCTGAGAGGGCAGGGGTCCTCAGACGCACAGAGGACATGCTGCCCATCTCTGAAACAATCCATGGGAAACCCTCTCACAGTGCAGTCCTGGCTCCCTATTCAGCCCACACCTCCCACCACTCCTTCCTCCTATCTGCCCCCATCTGCTGCCCAGGCTTCAACTCAAAAGCGTTTCTCAGAATTCTGCAAACACATTGGGCCTTTTCCTAACTCTGGGCCTTTGTGTGTGTGGCTTCTCTGCCTGGAGTGTCATCTTGCACTTTCTCACCTGGTGAAATTCTGTTGGTTGATCTTTCCAGACATGGCCAAAATTACTTCCCACGGACAAGCTTCTCCCGCAATGCACATCTTATTTATCTTCATGTCCCAGGTATTTTGCACGGGACTCAGAACCTACAAAGTAGGTTTTCATATGAATGAATTGAAGGAACATATGAGTAAAGTGAGGTGTAAGGAAGTTAAATGGCACTGGACAGTTCATACTTCTCTGAGCCCAAAGCCTAGAACAGAATAGGAGCCTCTTACTCATATGCCAGGTTCATTCCACTGCCTCTGCCCACACCCAGAAATTAGTGATATATTCAGGGAATTTGATTATTACTTTTAAAAAATTGTGATAAAATATGCATAGCATGAATTTACCTTGTCAACTATTTTTTAGTTTCTAGTTCAGGAATGTTAAATACATTTACATTGTTGGGCAACCAGTCTCCAGTTTGTTTTCATCTTCCAGAACTGAAACTCTATATCTATTAAACAATAATTTCCATTATCCCCTCCCCCCCAAGCCCCTGGCAACTGCCATTGTTTTCTCTGCCTATGAATATGACTACTCCAAATAATTTCTTCCTTTCTTTCTCTTTTCTTTCTTTCTTTCTTTCTTTCTTTCTTTCTTTCTTTCTTTCTTTCTTTCTTTCTTTCTTTCTTCTTTCATAACTGGCTTATTTCAGTTAGTAGCATAATGTTCTTCAGCTTCATCCATGTTGTAGCATGTAAGACTTTCTTTTTTAGGGCTGAATAATATTCCATCATGTGTATATACCACTTTCTGTTTATCCATTCATCCATCAGTGGACACTTGGGTTCCTTCCACATATTAGCTATTGTGAGTATGCTACAATGAACATGGGTATACAAATATCTCTTCAAGACCTTGCTTTCAATTCTTTGGGTATATTTGATGACTCTCTTCCAAGCACATTTAGGTTTTAACATTCTCCTTTATGGTTACAGAGGCACTGGATAACACCCTAAGCTTTCTCTTTTTAGCTATTTCCAGAAGTGTAAAACCAGCAATCGGGTAAAGAAAAACGTTATGCCAATTAGGACTTTTTGATTACTTGTAACAGAAACCAATATGTCCCAGCCCAAGTTGATGAGAAGGTTTACTGGAAAGCTTTGAGAGTACTTGTGGACCCAATGAAGAGTCAGCCTCACATGAAGACAGGCACCACTGGGCTGTAGGAATGAGTGGGACCAGAGCTCCAAGAAGTGCTCGGTACCCTTCATCTCCAGGTCTCCATACTCTTCAGAAGTCTCCATGCCTGCTACATTTTTTTTTACACTGTGTGCTGGCTTCACCTGAAAGAAAACTGGCATTCAGTGCCCCTCACTTTCATGCCTATAAGGAGACTGGCTCAACTATCTCAGTCTCAAATCCAAAATTTCAAGGGAGCACGTTTTTGTCAAGTTCCCGTCCCACAGCTGAAATAAGGCTGGGAGGGCATAGCCAAACCATCAGCTGGTCTCAGTGCAATGATGTGGATACTTGTGTTGAAGAAGGGTGGGCATTACCAAAATGCCATAGGTTCAGAATGACAGTAAGCCTGCTGACGCCCTAGCAGATGGGCTGCAGAGTGAAAGATGAGAGGAAGAGGAAGTATTCAACCACCTCATCCCTGATCAATGCTTTCATGGGGCTGCAGGGAAAAGGCTGTGTAGGACGCAGTGAACTCTGGAGTAGAAAAACACTTTGATCGAAATCCTCCTGTCTCACCAGCCAAAGGAATCCACAGATAATGAGGCAGGAAAAAAGTCTGCTGGCCCTGAGATATCTTTAGACAAGTTTTTGTGTCATAGGGCAATTCTAGCGAGTGACTCATAAGAGGAAAAAATGAAAATGACAAGGTTTCTTACAATATCAAGCCAGTCCAGAGGCCAAGATTAAAAGGAAACAAAAACAATACCCAGACAGAGCCTGGACTATACCACTTCCAAGCAAGAACTCTCAAGTCCAGGTGCCCCCAAAGCATCTTATTTGATAATTAGATGGAGAAATGCAGTTGGCTCAGGAAGCTGAAAGAAGAGTATAAAACTATCACTAAGAATCAAAACTAAGCTCACATCACTGGTGGCCTGTCTCTGGTGAAATGTTTCCCTGTTTGCTCACCGATTCTGAATGGTCAGTCTTTCCAGCAGCAGTTCCAGGGGGCTAGCACATGAACCTCAGACAGCACATGAAAAACGAGGGCTGCAAAATCTGGGGAATAGCAGAAAATTAAGTCTTAGCTGAGCTGCTGTAAATATCACAGCCCAAAAACAGAGCGCATCAGCAAACTGTGTAGGCAGTGATGGTAATGAATTTCTCCTTCCCCTGCAAAATTATCAGGGATGCATAACAGCATATTCTGAGGTTTGGGGGTAAGGAGGGGATGGTAATGAGAGAGAAAGGAAGACAAATAGTGTCTATAAATTAAAATATTTCTTCAGACTTCCGGCCAAGATGGAGGCATAGGGAGGCACACTGTGCCTCCTCACACACCAAAATAAAGACAACAAAAATTTAGAAACAAACAAACAAAAAGCAACCAGAACTGACAGAAAATTGAACTGTATGGAAGCCTGATAACCAAAGAGTTAAATAGACACATTTATCCAGACCAGTAGGAGGGGTGGAGTGGGGCACTCGGGGGAGAGGGGTCACAGCAAAAAAAAAAAAAAAAAAAAACGCAGNGGGTCACAGCAAAAAAAAAAAAAAAAAAAAAGCAGTGGCTGGCAAACCCCAGGGGCAGGGTGGCAGCAGGAGGACCCAGTGAGGCACACAAGGTGGCTGGCGGACCGGGTGGTCATACATTCATGTGCAGATAAACCAGGCAAAACTGGAGATCGAGACAGACCACACAACCCAGGGCTCCAACGAGGGGAAATAAAGCTTCAAAACACAAATTAAAAACACCTTTGCCAGGTGTTTAGCGACTCCCAGCCTCACAGGAGAGTTCGTTGGAGAGACCCACAGGGTCCTAGAACATACACAAACCCACCCACATGGGAATCAGCACAAAAAGGGCCCAGTTTGCTTGGGGAAAGCAGCAGAGGGGACTGAAATCTGATAGAGTGGAGCATGTGCCATTGTTCCCTCTCGGACCCCACCCCCACATGCTGTGTCACAACCCAGCCACTGCGTTGCCCCACCCTGGTGAACACCTAAGGCTCTGCCCCTCATACATAACAGGTACATCAAGAAAAAAAAAATGGCTCAAATGGAAGAACAGATCAAAGCTCCACAGCAAGTACAACTAAGTGACAAAGAGATAGCCAACCTATTAGATGCACAGTTCAAAATACTGGTGATCAGGATGCTCACAGAATTGGTTGAATTTGGTCACAAAGTATATGAAAAAATGAAGGCTACGCTAGGTGAAATAAAGGAAAATGCATAGGGAACCAATAGTGATGGGAACAAAACTGGAACTCAAATCAATGGAATGGACCAGAAGGAAGAACAAAACATCCAACCAGAAAGGAATGAAGAAATGAGAATTCAAAAAAATGAGGAGAGGCTTAGGAACCTCCAGGACATCTTTAAATGTTCCAACATCCGGATTATAGGGGTACCAGAAGGGGAAGAGGAACAGCAACAAGTGGAAAACTTATTTGAACAAATAATAAAGGAGAACTTCCCCAGTCTGGCAAAGGAAATAGACTTCCAGGAAATCCAGGAAGCTCAGAGAGTCCCAAAGAAGTTGGACCCAAGAAGGAACACACCAAGGCACATCATAATTACATTAGCCAAGACTAAAATGAAGGAGAGAACCCTAGAAGCAGCAAGGGATAAGGGGACAGTCACCTACAAAGGAGTTCCCATCAGACTGTCAGCGGATTTCTCAAAAGAGACCTTACAGACAAGAAGGGGCTGGAAAGAAGTATTCCAAGTCATGAAATGCAAGGACCTACATCCAAGATTGCTCTATCCAGCAAAGCTTTCATTCAGAATGGAAGGGCAGATAAAGTTCTTCTCAGATAAGGTCAAGTGCAAGGAGTTCATCATCACCAAGCCCTTATTATATGAAATGTTAAAGGGACTTACCTAAGAAAAAGAAGATAAAAAACATGTATAGTAAAATGACAGAAAACTCACAATTATTAACAACCACACCTAAAACAAAAACAAAAACAAACTAAGCAAACAACTAGAACTTGAACAGAAAGACAGAAATGGAGATCATATGGAGGGTTAGCAACAGGGGAGTGGGAGGAGGAGAGAGGGGGGAAAACGTACAGAGAATAAATAGCATAGATAGTAGGTAGGAAATAGACAGCAGGAGGGTAAGAATAGAATGGGAAATGTAGAAGCTAAAGAACTTATAAGTATGACACATGGACATGAACTAAAGGCAGGGAATGTGGGTGGGAGAGGGTGTGCAGGGTAGAGGAGAGTGAAGGGGGAAAACGGGATAACTGTAATAGCATAATCAATAAAATATATTTTAAAAGATAAAATAAAATATTTCTTTAGTAAAGAGCACTTTTTTCTCAGCCAAAGCTAACAGCCCAGCTCAAATGGCCCTCTTTCAGGAAGTCACCTGGAATAAACTTCCACAGCTGTTAGCCATATGCTTTCATGGAACTCACCCCTGTAGGGTAGCTCTGTGTGGCCATGTCTTACTGTCACAAGGAGACTATGAATCTCTGGAAGGTGAGAGGGAGGATTTGTTTCTTTTGTTTGTCTAGTATGCCCCACAACACCCAGAACTAATGTGCATTAACTGTCTCTAAGATGCCATACGCTATGTGAGACACTCTAATGTTGTCTCCCCAAGGGACCCTCCCAAACACCCTGCAGGGTGGCAGAGCTAACACGTATCACCCAAGAAGAGTCACCTTGGGTGACAACCCTCAGGACAAAGCAGGTATTCAGTACACTGTGGAATAAATGAACAACGGAAGATAAAAATAGAGCTACAACTATCACCAATTGCCGAAGAGCAGTCTGGAAACTCCTCTGTGTTTCCACTGTTAACACCATGGTCCCAAACTGTGGAATGGGCATTGAAAATGTAAGAGCAATACAGACAGTAAGAACTAAAAGATTTTGGTTTGAAAAGTGAGCGTAGTATAAAATTAATAACAACCCACTCTGTACGAAACAGGCCTCCTTTGCTGCTCTAGGATCTTAAATGAACTGTGACAGAGAAATCAACATTTGCAAATAAGACAGACAGAAGTTTCCAACTTTGTCTCAATTTTATATCAGAAATACATCTCTCCTAAGCTGGTGACAAATCTGCAGACACACCCGGATGAATTAGACCATGATATGGTGGCTGTGAAAGGATTGAGAGCTCTAGACAAAAAATAAAAATGCCTGGTCCTACTTCTAGCTTTTCCAGCTTTCTTAGTCATCTGTGCCATCCAGCAAATGTCTCTCTGCCACCTGAGGTTAGGCATGGCCATGTGACTTGCTTTGGCCGATGAAGTATGACCAGCAGCCATGTGTCCCTTACAGGCAAAAGCTTCAGAATCAGCGCACAGTCCGCCCTGGTCTCCCTTTTTCTGTCATGAAGACAGATGTTCTCTCCTCTTCTGTCATGATGACTGATGATGTTCTAGAAGGCATTTGTCACCCTAAGTTAAAATGACACGCAGCAGAGCACCCACGGTGGAAACACAGCATGAATAAGAAATAAATATATTGTTTTAAGCCACTGAAGTTTGTTGCTTATTATTTTACCATAACTAAGTCCAGCCTGATTATACCAACTAATGAGCTGTGTGACCTTGGGCCAGTCATTTTACCTGCCTGCGTATCAGCGTTCTTATCTGTAAACCTAAGGGGTTAGCCTAGAACTGGCAGTTTAATCTGGGGGTCCATGAATGGGCTTCAGGATGACAAGGAATCCCCAAAATTATAGGAAATATTTTGTGTTCATGTGTGTGTGAGAAAGAGACAGACAGACAGACAGACAGATGGGGGGAGGTTTTGTATTTTTCTGGGAGAGGGTTCATAGCTTTTTCAAATTTTAAGAGGGTCTGTGTCACTCAAAATGAAGGTAAAAACCTGGATCTCTAGGTTTATCTCTCAGGTCATCTCTAAGGCCGTCTTCAGCTCAAATGTGCCTTGTAGCATCTAGAGTGGGGGAGAAATAGCTAACTGGGTTCCTCTGCGGTCTGGTATTTCAGGACTTGCCTTGAGTCAGATTTTAGTAAGGTTATTTTCGATAAATTTAAGAGTTCTGCTTAGTAGGATGGCAAATATCAAAATCTCAGGAGGTATTCCTGAGTAAAAAGAGATTCAGAACAATTGTTTTTAAACTAAAGAATGTAAGGCTCTTCCAAAAATTGAAAACAAGATCACATTTGGTGGGTGGGACAAAGTGGGAAATATGCCTGGTGGGAAGAAGAAAGGGTTACTCTTCCAAAAATGCATCCCTGCACATAAATTAATGCCTGAAAGGCCAGAGTGTAATTCTTTAGCTGAAGGCAAGAGCTCTCTTAAGTATGAAGACGGCTGAATAGAGTAGGTTAGTAGAGAGAGCCTGAGTTTTATAGACGGCGTGAGTTCAGCATGCTCTTTGTCAGGCGCCAGGTTTCTCATCTATAAAATAGGGACAGTAATACAGCTATCACAGGGAGAGTCCTTGCAGCAAATAGAAAATACACTCAAACACGGTATTTGAGGAGGGTTTAATGAGGGGCGATATACAAAGCTGAGTTCAGGGTTCGGAGTGACCAACAAGGCATGCTGAAGCACTCTGGGGAGGTCTCAAGCCAGGAGTCCTTTATTACTCCTACGTCTGAAGGCACGAGGAGAAATAACAGTTCCCCCCAAAAGGAGAGAGCTACAGCTGTAGCCATAGGGCAGGGCTCCACAGCGGGAGTCGTGGCCTCCCAAGCGAAACTGTTCATCCCTGGTCCAGCAGAAGGGAAGCCATGGAAAAACACCTTCATCCTCTTCTCTTCTCACCCTCTTCCGTCCTGCTGGTGCTTCATATTGGCCAAACCTGAAAAGAAACCAGTGGGCAAGGAAATCTGTTGATGGGTTCATAGGAAGCCAGTATCCTGGGAGAGGAAAGAGAGAGAAAGGTAGAGAGAGGATATGGGGAGGGGAATGGGCATTCTAGCTCTTGGGGTCATTGCAAAGATTTGGAGAGATGACATTTAGAAGCACATGAAGTATTATACAAATAGTAGCTATTGTTTACTTTTATATGAGTGAGTTTTATATCCTTTGCTAAAAACAGATTCTGATAGGTTTGCACAGGGAGAGCCCTTGGTCCCTGAGAGAGTGGGGAGAGGAACATAGGTAGAGATTTTTGCCTCAGAATGAAGCCACTTTGCCCTGGGAGGAGGGGTAGGGGCTGGAGGGCTGTTTCTGAATGCTTTCAGTTAAGAAGAACCAGCACCTTAGGCTGCAGGGACGGAGCATCTGAGACTTGTCTGCTCTTCCCCAGAGAACTATTCCAGGTGGCTGTGCTCAATGCAGCCCTGGAGTGCTAGGACACCAGCCCTCTGGACACTTCCTGCTGCAATCCCCAGCAGCTCCTGTCTTCAGGCTACATGGGAGATGCATCTTTCTAAACAACAAGACCTAGAAGTACATAAGCTCCTATGCACATATTGGGATGCAGCCTGCAATATTTGGACCTTGTGATGTTCACAAGCAGCTTTATTAAGTTATATTGAAGTTTGGTCGCTAACTGATATGTGGCTCAGGAATGATAGGCAGAACATGGACACACCTTGGTTAATCATTTCTCACTGAGTCCTGCAGAGGCATTTCCCCGGAGAGAGTGTGACTTTTCTGGCAGAGTACTAACCAGAGGGGAGACAGCTGGTGTTTTGACCTACTTAGCTTCCCTGCTTCTCCTTGAAGAAAATGTCCCTCCTTCATGTGATAGTGTCTGGGTGTGACCATTTGATGTGACCTGAGCTGGACCTGTCAGATTCTTTTCTCTAGGAATTTGAATTTTCAAGAGAGTGACCCAGGGTTGGGAAAGTCATTGAAACGAATCAGTCCCTTTAATGTCACCCCCAAAAGATTGCCCATTTATTCCTGCCTTTTAGAGATCCACAAATAAACCTGGACTCCCATCTGCTGAGGTCTGGTTGCTTAGCATTTCTCTTCATAACCCTGAACGACCTTGTCTATATCCTTTGAACTCATCGTTCTTTGGCTGAAGCGAGTTAGCTAGACCAGACAACACGGAATGGTCCAGGTTTGAGGACTGACAAGAACAATGATTTGGATGAGGTTTTAGCATGATTTCATTTCAGTTTAACCCCAAACCAGCCAATAAGCAGTGCCAATGGTATATACTAGGAAAGGACACAGTTGGGTGAGTGTGTCCTGGTCCTTCGCAGAGACATTGCTGAAGTTCAGGGGACACAGCACCCCATGTGAAGTGAGAATCCTGCCTTTTCTGCCTTCTCTCTGGAGTAAGGGCCAAGTCAGCCTCCCAGAGTTACCGA
Source organism: Sturnira hondurensis (assembly GCF_014824575.4). Classification (NCBI taxonomy): domain Eukaryota; kingdom Metazoa; phylum Chordata; class Mammalia; order Chiroptera; family Phyllostomidae; genus Sturnira; species Sturnira hondurensis. The sequence goes on from NW_028086146.1 coordinate 2,561,084, forward strand.
TGGCCACACAAGAAACGCTCTGCTATACACAGTGCTAGCCTTCCCACGGGCTTTCACTGAGTCTGCGGCAGGCTTGGCCGTGCCAGGTCGCTGTTGGTTAAAAAGTCCGTCTCTTTCCCTTGTGCCCAGGTGTGTTGACAGGCACAGCTGATGAATGTAGTTCCTCCATAATCCGAGTCTGACTTCCTTTCTGTCTCATTTCCTTCTGTTCCCTTTCGCCTACTCCACAGGATCACTATGGGGAAAATACATTGTGTACATTATCAGTAATCCTTTTAACCTATTACCTGGGTAATATTATTTGCCCATTTTATAGACGAAGGAATGAAAGCTCAGACAGGAGGTCAGCCCTCTCACACCACAGCGCTGCAATTCAAATCCCGGTCCCTTTGACTTCAAGGCCCACGCTCCGGCCTACCCCCGTCTGCCCAGTTTCTGATCCCAATTCTAATTCTAATTCGTTTGTGTCCTTGGATGATTTGCTCCTTGCTCTGGGCTTCTTTATAAGCACATCATCATATCTTTCCACAAGATTGTTGAGACTGGGTGGACAGGGCCTAGAGGAGACAGAAAATGAAAAACTGGGAAACCATGAAGCTATTTCTCTCTCCCCCCTCTCTCTCTCTGCATTTTGCATTTTGCAATGGCTACATTTTAAAAAAGTGAAACACAAACATTTTATCTTTGGGTTGCAGTTGAAAACTCTCCTATCTACTCTAAGCTAGTGAAAAACCCCAGGCGTTTCTAGCTATCTTATCTGTCTGTGCATTTGTGCATTTCTTTCTACATTTGCTCACCAAGGCTTAACTCTCAGTGGAGGCTTCTCTTTACAGAATTACTCCCCAAGTATCTCCTACATCGGTAGTAAGTTGCTGGAATCACCACCATCAGCGTACAATATTTAATGCTAGTCTAACACTTATCCTATGTCGTAAAGTAGTCAGAAGCTTAAACGAAGGGTTCTTTTGTCCTATTTCCTGCATCCCAAGTGCATTCAGGTGGCCAGCACCAAGCAGGAGAGATTCTGTGATCCAGGAGCCAAGCTGTACCAGAGAACCTGTCTTTTCTAGAACAAAATCCTAAATCAAGCAACCCTGTAAGCAAAGAGGCCCTTCTCCTAAGTATCGGTTTTCGTCTCAGACAAAGGAAATAATTGGATTCCGGCACTGAGCTCAGTGATCTACGGCTGCCAGCTGCAGGGCCATAAAACCATTAAATCCTCCTGGAGCATTTTATCTCTGCAGGAGGAAGAAGTAAAAAGGAGAAACACATCACTCAGGGCCAAGTGAAAGGGAAACATTTTTAGAGTGATGCAATGTAGATTCCACTAGCACGGCATCCATCTCAACTGGCTTGAAATTACGAGCAACACTTGAGGATAAAAGCCAGAGAACTTGGCACAGAACAGATTTCCGCCTTCAAGAGCAACCTTGTACATCACCCAGCGGTTGCAGGGGAAGAGTCTGAAATTCCAGTCGAGCTACATCTTTCTCTCCTGACTCTTGGCTTTCACATCCATCTCCAGGAGGTCATCACCCACCAAGTGAGAGATGAAGCCGGTCTCTCCACTTCCTCTGCTTACATTTGCTCGCTGCTCAGTTAGGCCTTTGAAGGTTCATAAACTTCTCCCAGGTCAACATGAATCAAACATCCCCTGAAGGAAAGGTAGGGGTTGGGAAACACAAAGGAGGATGCAAAAAAAAAAGCCTCTGCCCTTAGAAGCCTCCAACTGAGCATTTTGAATTAATAAGAAGAGCAATAGGGAAGTGGAAAATACTAATTGACAAATAGGGGTAAACTGAACGTATCTCTCTCCAGAGAACTGTGCACCAAGGACCCTCACCAGCTTTCTCATTGCAGTTATTTGTAATTTTCTTACATACTGAAACGAGGCTCAACAGAAATTAACTCTTCCCTTCTGTTTAATGATTTAAAGCTCAGTTAGATTTCAGACTGATGAGAAAACATCCAAATGTGTGACTAGTGTTGGTATCACTCCAAATTCTTTTGGAGTCTCCCCCACAAATAGCCATGCAGTATAAACTTGAGCTCATGGAACTCAAGTTTCTTGTCTCTTTGATGGGACTAACACCACACAATCAATAGGCCAGAGAAAAATAAAGTCTGGGGAAAATAGCATATCTTCGAGTGTCTCCCATTTTTTAACCCAACTTTTGCTGCATGCGTAACCCTTCAGATTTAGAGAGATCATCTTGTCACTTGTTTTAAACATTTTCCCAACTACTTTCAGTTGTGATAGTTGACATTAGCACCTCTGTTTGAACAGCTGCTCACCATCAGCAGAGGACTATTCCTCTCTGCACCTGGGGGGATCCTGCAAAACAGGCTCACATCTTTTTTCCCTTCAATCAGAGTGAGTTGACCTTGGCCTTGCATCCTTTTTCTCACATCTTCCTTCTATCCTTAGACGGTTAATTCTTAAAAAGAATTTTCAAAACATATTTCCCTTGAGAAGTTTTCACAAAAAAACATGGATTTGCCTGGCCGCTCTCTTGGAGTTTTAACAACTGAATTTAAGGCATTTTGGAGGAAGGAGACTTGCAGTTGAAGAACTTGGAAGCAAGCCTTCCAGTGACTGTCTTATATCATGTTAGCGAGAACCAGTCGCCATTAGGGATTTTTCATAATCACAATGAAAAGAAACAACCACAAAAGTCAAATGTCAGCCAGGAAGTAAGCAGATTACATTTGGGCAGATGGATAGTATTATGACAGGGAAGGATATCCAGATTCATGATTCTCTTTTTCCTTAACAGCAATGTCAACAAAACAAGACAACCCTCCTCGGGCATTTGAGGCGAAGAACTCATGATGTTCGTATTTAGGCTGACCTCCTAGCTAATTCCTCAGGCAATGATTGCCTGTCGACCATCACTGCGTAGCTAGATTGTTCCTACGATGAGACATAGTCTCTGTATAATGGGTTGTTTTATTCAGTTGCAAGCTTCCACATTCATTGGGGTCATTAAAACTATTTCTTGAGTCTAGCAAAGTTAAACATTGCCCTTGGATTGGTACTTCTCCATCTCAGGCTAGTTAATGTTTTGAAATGAGCCTTCTGCATTATGATCATGAATAGTCATACACAGTGTTAGGCTGATAGTAGTCTTTTCGTCCCAACCAGTCTCCCCATCTGTTGGTTGATGCCATAGTCCACATCCGCTAAAGGAACAAAGAGCAGTTCCAACATACGCCTGTCTGAGTATTTTGGATAGTGTAGGAAGTGGAGGCAATACTGTGCAGAGAAGAGGAGGGGAGATTATAAAAAGCATAGGGGACTCATCCTCCCCTCCACCTTCATACTGACTTCTAAGTCCAACTCTTAGTGAAAGGCATCTTCAATGCCTTGGTTGATTTAGATTTGCCAAATGGCGGGCAATTTTCTTAAAAGGTCACACTGCAAGGTGATCAGCCATGGAGCCAGGAAGGATTAAACCACTCGCCTAAATTCATCGGGCATCAATATCGGAGTGCTACATAGTTATAATGGAGTCTAAACATACATACTGCAAATACGCATAGTGCACAATATACACTTTGGAAAAGTGCAGACAGCACCATCATCACTACTTGACACATCCAAAAAAGAGTGTATTTTTTGGTGTAGCATGTCCCCAAACAGAAACCAAGAATTTTATCTGTGTTCAACTTAAGACAGCCTAGTTCCAGTGTAACTGAAATCACTTATAGCGCAACATCGAAATCTAAAGAATTTAAATGGCAATTTTGTCTACATTGGATTTCTGCCTTAGTGCCTTTGGAATCCAACCCCAAGTACTTTGCACCCTCACTAAACGCCTAGACTGAACGCATTGACTTCCAACGCTGACTGAGCTTCCCATTGTGCTTCACAGGACCCACCATTTTCACTGTAACCAATGCTGTGACCTTGCAGTCCTCATTAATTTAATCTACTCTTTTATCAATAATATTTGGTTTTGGAGCATAAACTACATGCAAGAGACTGTGCCAGATGTTGTGGGAGATGAAAAGAAATATATAACAGTCTCTGACCCCATTAAGGCTAAAATTGAGTGGAGTGAGACATGTGTACATATGAAAAGGTAATTAAGGAAATGTAATGTAAGAAGAAAATGGCATGGCCTAAGGGGAAGACCTTAGGCAGCAGGGCAACCACATGCAGTACCAGGCAGACAATGGCCTGCAATCGTGATGGCCTCAACATTTTCTCAAGTGTCAGATTATTCACGGCTAGTCTTCAAGATGCTTCATTTGTGCAGATTTGTGCCACAGCCACCGTTTTAGGCTCATCCCTCACTGTGCTGTGCCTCCGAGATTCTGTTTTTGTTCTTTCTAAACCTAGGCTTGGGTTATTCCTTGAGCACATTCTATTTCTTTAATGTCTCCTCAGTGTCCTCTTTAGGACTACCCCAAATTACAGAGCAGATGCCCCCCTTTTTAAAGCTACTCTTTTTCTTACGTGACAGTCCCTTTTAGAAATTGACTGTGACCTCATTTTACCCTTCTATAATTTAAAAAAAAATCCAATGAATGTGTCTGAACACATCCATTTGTTCCCTTTCTCTGCCATTACGAATTCTGAGGTGACTCAGTCACTTCCTCCCATGATTCCCATACCTTCTGTCTCACCAACTGGCTTTTCCCTTTTGGTCAGGATTCAGTGGAAGCTCTGTTCATTTCGTCCTCTAATCAGCTGTCCTGCTTTTAGCAATAAAAGCCTCTCAACAGATGTTTGGAGAGTTAAAGTCATGACATCACCATGACTATTATAGGGCCAAGGCGTTCTTACCCCCTCATCACTTTTCTGCCTCCTTTCATCTCTGCCCACAGAGTTCTACACACAGTTCTGGAGTTTTCCACATGGCATTTTGTTAACATCTAGTGCCCTGATGAGTGGGAGGGCTGGGGTTAAAAGAGGTTAGAGTACCAACCAGACATAGGCTTAGGGATGGGCCGGCAACTACAGTCTCAAACCAAATTGCAGGTCTTGCAAATACACGAGCAAAAAGGAGACCCTCTGCTTCAGTATAGGGCATTCATGTGGTTTCAGGAAAGGAAACTCCACTCCAGCTGCAGGAATAGATAGAACATGTGACTGAGGCTACGGCAACATAAGATTTCACTCGGTTTCCAAAGTGACTGGACTCTGGCTGGGATACTGGGATGAAGTTTCTCTTGCCCGCAGAGGTGATCCAGGGAGCCTTCAGGTCAGAGAGCTGCTTGTACACATTGTGGGGCCTCAGCTTGATGGAGTTTTCACCATGGAAGGAGAAATAAACAAAATGAAAGAAATCAAGGTCTTATGACATCACTGAGCCACAAAACCAAGCCCTTCTCTTTGGCTCCTCTTTAGGATTTTCAGTTGTGTTTCATGTTGAAGTCTGCATGAATTGGGGCTTCTGGTCAAAATGTGTCCTTCCATTTCATAACCTGGTTGGAAGTTCTGTTCCACCAAGTTTCAACAACAACCAGGAGACTGGGTTAAATATTGAGTTTACTTTATTTTTGTTTATTACCTATATTTCTGTGTATTAAACCTAGGTAAAAAAGAAGTAGGTTGCTTGTTTATAAATTAGACGATGCCAGTGGAAAGGGACAAAATTAAATTGAAACATACACACTATTATTAGAGGGACAGGTGTTGGGATCTAGTTTTGGCCAGGGTGTGGTAGAATTTTGGCTGAGATGGAAAGGAGGTTTGAGAGATGCAGAGAAAATTCCCAGAGGACCAAGCTCAAAAGGAAAGATAGGTGGGTGACCTGCGTCAGGATGAACAAAGTGGGGGAGTTCTCTCTGGTGTGTAAGACCAAGAGGGAGGTCCGAGGGGCAATGTTGAGAACTGTTGGGGATGGTCGACAGTTGACCTGGAGTTCAGAGTTTGTAGGGAGCCATGCGGAGTCAAAAGGGGACTGGAAGAGTAACAGAATGAAGAATGACTGAGGGATGAGAGTTGATGGAAAGAGAGAAGGTGAGTCTGGAGGGAATGAAGGAGTAGAAAATTGGAAGGGACAGATAATGATGGAGACAGGAAAGTAACAAGCTAGGAAAATCCCTTGGCAATGTGGAATGTGGAAACTGAGGCCACATAATTAAACAAGACCAAATAATTTGACCAACGTCAGCCAGCCAGTAAGTCACAAGACATTACCTTCCCTAACCAAGGACTTTTGAGAGCAAGTGGCTTGTACCGCTCTTCCCAGAAGAGAGAATAAACAGCTTAAATCACCCTGGTCAGGGAGATAGGTAACAGACACTCAATTAGTGACATTTGTGCCAGCCAAACCCAAGGACAAATGAAGTCAAGGAAACAAATAACAACAATAACAAAACCCCACAAAGGATGAGAGCCAGACAGACCCCAAATAAAAGTAAAGCATGAAGCTGACCAGAGAAAAAAAATCCCAAAGTCCCCTATATTCTCTTTTCAATGCATCAGCATATTGAAAGACGTACCTGGAAAACTAGTGAATATTCTCTAAAGACCCTCCCCTGAGATGTACCCTAGACTTCCCACCCTACAGAAAAAAAGATAAAAACCCTCCAGACAAAGACCCAGGCTGCTCTCTGGAGCACGCTCATGCCTCTCTTCCCTCTCAGGCATGCAACTTTACGTTTCTCTCCTGAATTCTAAGGGTCCCCATAAGACTTGCAACCAGGGAAGGAGTGGGCAATGGCAGCTCATTCCAGGTTTAGCCCGTGAATCTGTTTCCAAGGCCCCCTTTTTCTCTGACTCTCCACTGAGCTAAAAGCAGCCACACCAGGCTCACTTCTGTCATTGCGACTTTTACTTCTCAGTGAATTCACACAGCCCAGCATGGCTCCCTTCTCTCCTATACTGTTTCTAGGAAACTAAAGCAGAGCCCAGCCTAGGCTCTCTCCTTTTGCTTCTTCTCCCCTAAGCCCTTCGTTGTTACACTGTTCCCAGCTTTAATAAAGGTACTCTCAAAATGGACTCATATTGTGAAATCTTTTCTGCACAAAGTCAAGAACTCACAGAACACAAGCCAGTCTGAGGTAGACCCACTCCAGGCCTGGTCTCCCACCTGTACCACGGCCAGTGAGACAGTTCTGAGTTCTAGCCACAGGAGGGCGTCATCATCTTCTACTCTCTGCCTTCCTCAGAATGCACACGACAAGAAGTGCAAAGAATTATTCTTTCAAAATTCTGTATTTCCCCAGTACAACCTCCCCTCTTGCTTCCACGGCCTCACTTCCAGTCTTAGGCACAAACATATCCTATCTAGGCAGCTCATGACAGCAACCGGATCATGTCGCCAAATATCAATCATGCGTGTGAAATTCCATTCCTCTCCCCTCCCCCAGCCACATGGGTAAATACTCATCAATCCTACACACCTCCATAAGAATAATCCCATAAAACATACCCTTTCAGATACCAATAGTGACCTCTAATCAGGATTGGATTTAGCTAATAAGCTTTACAGTTCTCTTCCCAAGACTTTCCTCCCTTATCAAACCAATGCCATTTCCCACTACAACACTAAAACCTCATTGTAAAAGCCTTCATTAGCCACAGAGGTGATCTCATCTACCACCCTCCCCAGGGAATAGAGGCCCAGGAAAATATACATATTCATACAGTCAGTTAGTGGCCACGCCCAGAGTCCTAAGCCCTAGGCCCAGGTTTGTTTCTTCACATGAAGGACTATTCACACTCAAACTAAACTTTGTCTAGAATCCATCTTTTATATAAAAATCTACCCAATTAGTTGGTCTGGGAGCGGGAAACTGACCCAGATTGGTACATCGGAGTCTCCTCTCTAAGAATTTAGAACTGGAGAAAAAGAGAGGGTGTAAGGGGAGGAGAGGGAAAGGGAAGAAAATATTTCTGGAAAGCCACACCTGTAATAGTTAAACTTCAAAGCTGTCGGAAGATTAATTGCTTCTTTTATCAGTGAATGGGAAAAGCAGAGGAAGCTAGGCCATCTCTCTCAAAGAGGAGATGAAGCGGACAAAGAATGAAGCGGTCACAGAGACACACTCCTGACTTGGTTTCAGGGCCTGGTTCCCATCTGCCTCTGGCTGAGCAGCACCCCTGCCCTGGAGTATTCTAAACCACCTCCTTACCCTTTTAGTAAATTCTCCTTTTGCCTAAGCTGGTTTGAGTGGGTTTTAATATCATGCAACCAATGAATTCAGACGAGTAAGACCCAGTGCCGAGGGGCGAGGCATAGACGTGATAACGTGACTCTGAAGAAACGTGGCCACGGCAGGCCACTGTCTCACCTACCCCCACCCACCACGGTCAGCACCCCCCCTCCCATCAGCCAGTCTGCAAGGACTAACCAGAACAGAAGGCTTCTTTTAAATGTCTCTTTTAAAATGTGGAGAGAGGGGTCTGATATCCCTTTGCTAGTCTCAAAAATAGCTCTCAGTTTCACTCTACTTTCTCCAAAATACATCTCAGGAGGAGATGCAAACCAAGGAGCCAATTGCTTTAGTCATTTACAAAAATGGCTGAAATTGGAACAAATGAAAGCAGACACTCTTACTAGTGGGCTAAATACCACACAGGGCTGCCACAGGCCAGAATTTATAAAATGATGAATTAGCCCATTGTGTCTCCACGAATTAAAATATGCATGTTCCTTTTGCCTCAAAAACATAGTCACTCTCTCTCCCTCTCTCTCTCACACACACGCTATACAGTCTTACTGCCTCATGTTCCACTCTGTTAACTCAGAAGCCAGAAGAGAGATTTTCCTGAGATCGCAGAAATGATCACGTTGCAGAGAAATGGCCGTCAGACCCAACATGACGTCAAGTCTGAGCGGAGCTCATACAAATTCTTCAAAGGGAGGTTTGAAGCATACAGCCAAGGTCTGCCTCAGTACCCGTGGGTCTCTGGCACTGTCCCAGATGGCAAAAACACCCCCTCGGCATGTGCAGATTTTCTCCCCTCTAACTCCGGTCAGTTCTCTTAACCAACAAAAATAAGTCTGAAGTATATTTGCTCTCACCATCCTAATAAATTTATTCTACACGAAGCAAACCTAGCTGTTACATAATTTTAACAACATGCTGCATTGTTAATAGGAGATGTACAAAATCGAGTTTTTAAAAAATATGTCAGGCATATTTATTCTCTAGAAGAATTGAAGATTATTATATCTAGAAATTGAATTGTTAGAAAAAAAATCATCAACCTTTTCTCACCGTAACATTTGCAGAAATAAACAAGGCTTAGTTTTGAATATATTTTTTAAAGCAAAAAAATCTGTAACAAATGTGTAAGATAGTATTTTAAATAGAAAAATAGAATAAGTAAGAGATGAAGTATCCAATAGTGTTATCTTGATCCAAAAAACCTCCCTTTGAAGAATTTGTGTTTTCAGGAAGAGGGCAAAATCTATTATTCACAAATAATTGCTTTACTTTGTTAAAAATGTGTACATCTTTATTTTGATATTTTTAACAGCCACATATATAATGCATATGGTTATGTTCTATTAATAATAAAATATAAAAGAAACCTAAGAAAATTGAAGATTATAACTCACAAATCTAAAATAACTTAAATCTATGTGTTTTTTACTATCTGAGCAGGAAAAGAAATGATGAGAACAGCGAATAGAACAGTGAAATCTTTATTTAGTTAAAAAGATTTGAAATTTAAGTATTTTGAAGCCAAAAACACTTGCTTGGTACAGGTCAAACCTTGTCAAAATGCTGCCACACACCTACCAAGGCAGTTAGGGGTGTGGCATTTGGAATCAGGGACCTGCTCTCAGTCCCAGGCACAATACTCACCAGCTGTGCAGAGTCACCTAAGCTCTGGGCCTCAGAGCTGCACCATGAGGGAGACGGTCTCAACTTCATGGGGTCATTGCCACACCAGGTGTTTCATCTGACAGTGAACCAGTAAAGAGCAAGGAGAACCTTCAGACATCCTGGGCAACCAATGTTTCTTCTCTCTTTTCAGAGTTTTCCAGACTAAGTTTTCCTTTCTTCTAATTTGGCTTAAAGAACCATTCCAAACAGAGGAATAGAAGGTCATTACTCAGGGATCTTCAAAAAGAAAGGCCCAGAAATCTCTGCATGAGATGATTTAACTCAAACTTACCTGCAATGTAGAACATATGAGGTCTGTCTAGAACAAGTCTAGCCATTGTTAGGCTAAGAGGAATGGTTTGCACAACACTGATGTCACCTGGCAGCCAAGGAGAGTGGACTGGAATGCGCATGCGTGAACAATGATTTCACTGTACTGGTCAGTGGGGGCGGTTAGATGCTGTTGAGTATGTGTGCCGTGTGGCCCTCACATTCCAAATGATTGAACAAGTTAGCAACGAATTTGCATCAGTTTTGTGTTAAGCTGGAACATTCCTCTGCAGAAACTATTGGGATGATTTAGAAGGCAACAGCTATGGGCAACTGGTGATTGGCAGCTTCATCACAGTAACGCACCCAATCATGCATCATGTTCTTTTGTGGAGAAACATCAAATCCCCCAGGTGACTCAGCACCCTCTACAGCCCATATTTCATGTCCTGATATTTTACCTTTTCCCAAAACTAAAATCATCTTTGAAAGGGAATTGATTTCAGACTGTCAATGAGATTCAGGAAAATACAACAGGGCAGCTGATGGAGATGGGAGAACTGTGTGAGGTCTCAAGGTGCCTACTTTGAAGGGGACTGAGGCATCACTGTCCTATGTACAACGTTTTTTGTACTTTTGTATCTTCTTCAATAAATGTCTCTATTTTTTATATTACATGGCTGGATACCTTCTGAACTGACCTTGTATTCTTGCTTTTACTTTCTTGGCTTTCACAAGAATAACGAATATTTTGCATTTGTTTACTAGGCCAGAACAAAATAAAAATGCTTTTCAACTTTTCCTTATTCAGTCTAGGTTTGCAGGCTTGCCAAGGCTCACAAAGCACGTGTCTAAATTCTTACTCTCACCCACCTCTGTCCCTTACCTAGTTTAACTCTGCCTCCATGACCTCTCTCTTCCCTGGAGGATGAAGTAAACATCATTCAGAAGATGGTCTCTGGATGGTTCTGGAGGCTAAGTCAGCCCAGCCTGGCTTAGTGCAGACACATCTATCGAGGTGAGCAATGATTTATGCCAGGAAAGGGGAGGCCCGTGTGTCTCCGATCTCATGTGATCTCCACAACAATCTTGCACTAAACTACAGTTATCATTTTACCTACTTCATAGATGAAGGATCTATGGCAAAGAGAGATGGAGTAGCTTTCCCAAAGCCCCGTGTCTATCTGACTTTAGAACACCCTGTAGCCCCAGTGCATCTGAAAGAGGATAAGTCACATCATGCTATTTGTAGACTTGAAATTTCCCAATGGTTTCCTATTGTTGACGGGAGAGACCTGGTTCTTCTGGCTGACTCGTGTAAAGAATTACAGAGCAGCAAATCTAGTAGCATGTAATCTGTTTATTAGTGGCCTGTTCCATGGAAGAGAATGGGACTGTGTAGAATAGGGGGTGAAAGGTTAAGTTTCAGGGCGAAACAGGGTGCCAAAAGCAAGAGCGGCTGAAGACCAGGGTGGCAGGCCCCTGGGCAGCCTGAGGCCAAGTGCCCAGAGGCCCAGTGGCCAGAGAACCAAGAGCACCCTGAGGGCCCAAGCGAGAGAGCGAGTCCTTTGTTCTCAGGACCTATATAGTTGGTGGGATACGAGGGGGGAAAAGTTACCTACTGATTAACGGGTAAATGCAGTACCAGCTTTCCTGGGGGAATGTGACTACCCAAACTTAGGTATGTGTGGGGGTCTGTTAGCCTGAATCCTTATCTTGCTCCAGACCCCATTTGTTCATCTTGTTCTAAAACAAATACATGACAGGAGGCAGTTAATTAAAATTGGGGCACTTTCCAAAGTTGTTTATGGGCTCTTTCTATAAGCATCAGGGACTCCCTCGTAAAACAGATAGTGTCCAGTAGGCAATTAACCAAAGTTGTTTTATGGGCTCTTTCTTTGGGCACTGGGGACCCTCTCCCACATTGAGGCCCTGAAATGAATACACAGTTCCAAGGCTTTCTTTCCCAGATAGTGGAAATGCTACATAGAATTTCAAGGACTTCCCTTCTTTCTTGCTAACATAGTGTCCCTTGCAATGTTGGAACACCTGGCAATNTTTCTATAAGCATTAGGGACTCCCTGGTAAAACAGATAGTGTCCAGTAGGCAATTAACCAAAGTTGTTTTATGGGCTCTTTCTTTGGGCACTGGGGACCCTCTCCCACATTGAGGCCCTGAAATGAATACACAGTTCCAAGGCTTTCTTTCCCAGATAGTGGAAATGCTACATAGAATTTCAAGGACTTCCCTTCTTTCTTGCTAACATAGTGTCCCTTGCAATGTTGGAACACCTGGCAATATTATCAGACCAGGCTCAGGACTGCTGAGTTAGTGGGTGAGACTTGTCTCGTTCCTCCTCCCTGCCTCAGTTTACTATTTATTCTACTTAATTGGTAAAAGGCGTTTCCTGGCTAAACACTGGCCAATAACAGTATTGCAGTCTCAGAGTTCTTCCTACGATGTCTCCTGCCTCAATATCACACTTACAGTTAAATCCAGACTCTTTCCCATAGGTTGCAAGCTGCGTGACTTCTCTAAGCAAGCCAGGCATTGGCAATCAGAAATGCTGACATAAATTTGCTATTAGAAGCAAATCTGGGTAATATTATATCAGGTTATAAAATATGATGTTTGGGATAATTTCTTCTGCAGGGCAGAAAATTAATTGTCTCTACATTCTTGCAATGGGCCAGAATCATTTCCTTTGCCAGCAGTTTTATACAACAAAACATTTATCCCCAGAGTGGGATAATACCCATCTCTAGAAAGATAACCAAAGGTATTACTCTAACAAATCGGCTAAGCTCCAAAGCACCCACTAGACATTGCCAAGCACCCCACCAAGAGGACCTTCAGTGGTTTTGTTTACATATTTCCAAGTTGTGCACAATTTTTCCTAACAATAAATTCACTGTGATTTGGCTTTCCATGTAATTAAGAAAAGGTTAGTGTCAGGTCCTGCTTTTCTGCCCGGAAGTTAAATCAATGTGAAACCGGAACGGTTGTATTCGTGCTGCCTGTCACCTACCAGACCCCATAAGCAGAGACAGGGATGGGATCATATGGGCACTTTGTTCGGATGACTGGCGATCTGAGAAGACGGCAGGTTATGTGTCCTAACAGACAGTCTTACATTTCCTTTCAAGCCAGCCTCTTTATAAGGGAGAACAAATGTAAGTAAGAGATTCAGAATCCAGGAAAGAGGTCAATCAGATAAAAGCTGCAGAGCAGCTATTTCCCCGACATCCTTTCATCTGCTGAGTGGTAATTTCCTATCTGAGTCGTGTGTCCTGTGTCCTGAGGGATTTTCTTTATCTGTGTCCTGGGCGGAGGAATGTCTCTCCCTGGAGCACAATGGCTCAGATACCATCCTGATTGCTTGTGACCATCCCCTCTGAAGCACAAAGGTCGAATTGCTTGTGGTCTCCTGGAGTCAGGGGTGTGGGGTACCTTCAGTTCTCGGAACAACAGCTTTTTGCATGCATTAACTACTAGGCTTATTAACTCTTACCTAAAAGTAAAATTTTCCAAATCTTGAGTTTCCCGATCACATGGGTTGGAGGTAGTTCAGAGTAGAAAGATAAGATTGGATTCTGCTGATTCATGAAGAGATGGCATTTTTCCAAGCTCACTGTTGTGGAAAATGCCTATTGCATGATAGGCTTTCAGTAAACTTTTGTCGAGTATATGAGTGAAAGAGTATATGAGTATATGAGTGAAAGGGTTGAGGTCACAGCTGAGTTTGAATCCAAGATCTTGAAAGGGTCAGGCCAGTTCCTAGCCCAGTAGACCACTCATGACCCAGCCAAGCCAGGTTTCTGACCCACTGGATTGCTCATGACTCAGTCATCCTGACTCACTGGATAGCCCGAGGCTTAATTGAAACTCTCGCTCACCTCGCACAATAGACATCTGACGCCAACCATAATGGCCAGTGGTCAGACTGACCTTCCCGTACCTGGGAACAGCCTGGTCTTTGACCCAACCCATTGTCCTGACTCACATCCTGAAACTATGAGGCAACAGCCTAGAAGAACAATAGAGTAGCCCCTCCCTCATTCCCCCACAAACTCCATGCTTTTTCTTTTAAAAACCCTACTCTTGCCTCTGCCTATTGTTGCATCCACCAACCGTGAGAACAAATGTCGGAGACTTTCAGGGTTTCAAAGATGTTACTTTTTTGGCCAAGTTTAACCTGCACAGGGGCGAACTCTCAAAGTGTCCGGAGACACGGTGCCCGCAGGGGCTGCAAACGGGAGTTGCACCCAGCGCTTACAACTAAGTCCTTATATAGAGGTAAGCAAGCAAGCATTGCACAGAAGCAGATGTGGCGGCTAGCTATTGGCTTACAGAGCCCGCTCGAGGGAACAGGGTGGGGTCTGACTCAACTGAAAGGAAAAATTTGAAACTAAACAGATGGCAATCAACCTACAGGATATCTGCTAGGGACGCAGGCTCCTTGGGGCTGAGACTATTTTTCTTGTTCCCAACACCTATAAGCACAGCATCAAATAAAGCCACTTGAATCAAATCATCCAGCTCCTCCTGCCTCTGTCTCACGTTTCTAACTGATCTGTTATTTACCATCTTGATCAACTTGACCGTGAGTCTCAGTGTTCCACACTTACAGGATGGAGATAATCACACCTACCAGGCAGGGTTTCTGCAAAGATGCAAAGTAGTGTTTATGAACTGCCACACAGTATCTAGCATGATGTAGGCCTTCATTATATAATAGTTATTGGCTTACTTTCCCCATATAGACAATCAAGTATCTCCTACAAAAATATGGTGGGTAAGTTTTCGCCTATAAATTCTTCTATGTTGTTTTTCTAATAATAAAAATAATAACCCACAATGGCAAATTCCTGACAACCACAGAAATCAGTTGTAAAAACATGTTAGTGTGGAGAATGTTAAAGGGGACATGTCTGGTCTCAACAACTGCCAACCCACAGCCCGTTCTTACCCATCCATTCCCCCTTCTACATTATTTTGAAGCAAATCCTGGGAGAAGAAAGCTTTTTGTCTCTTCTCAGGTTCAGTGACTGGAGGCCTGTAAGTTAAACTGACAAAAGACAGATTAAAAGGGAAAAAGGCATATAAACACATTAATTCTCAATTTTATGGGCACAGAGACACCACAGAGGGAAGCAAATACCCGGGGGAGCGGTGACGTTTGAGGGATTCTGTACCATCCTAACAGGAGCGGAGGGAGGTGGGGAAGCAGAGGGGCACTTCTGGGAGAGCAAACGACTCACAAGGTGGGAGGAATAAGTGCCTATGGAACCGCAAACGCTCTTTTGGGAAAATGAATGGGCTCTTAGGAGAACAGATGGGAGGCAGTAGCTTGTGACAATGCCTGTTTGGGTGTGAAGTTGACTGCTCTCCTCTCAAGAGAGACTGTTAGAGCTTCTCCAGGGGTGAGGTTTATGATACTTGTGTTATTTTGGGAGGCACTGCTTTTTAGGCAGATAAGGGATTCGAGGAACTCAAATACCTTTAGCTGAAAATAATTCTTACACCAAAGTAACATATTTTGGGGTGGCGTTTTCTGATCACTGTCACATCGTGTCACTTCATCCATGGATGAAATCGGGTGTTTTTAAAAGGTAGCTGTGTGTGTAAAAGAGACATCAGGAGCACCAGAGTTACCTAAAAAAGAATCGGTGGGGAGGCACCCTCAGGAAATGCACTTCAAGGTTAAGCAATGCAATTTGTGGTAGGTGACAGCGTTCAGAACACGCTACCCCCAAACATGACAACTTGGCAGATTAAATATTTTAAGCTGAAGTAGGTGGAGAAAACAGCAGGAGCAAGATCCGTCGGTGTGACCTTCCCTTGCTTTCTCCCCAGAAACAGGTTACAAGGCCCCTCGTGTGAGAGGCGTCCTCCCCGTGCCCGCCTGAAAGGAGCATCCTTACCCCTAGGACAGAGGGACACAGAGAGCAGTCTGAACGAACAGGCCTCGTTGAGCTTCTCCCCGTTTACCACACTTGCCTTATATACTCTCCCTTTTCTTTCAGAAGTTCGTTCTCTGCCCTTTCACGTGTATGTAAATCTTTTCAACGGCTAAAGAAGCCTCTTGCCAGTCTCACAATTCAGGAATATTTCCTTAAGGACCTTGTAGTCATCTCTTTGGAATACAACCAATTAAAAAAATAAAACCCATCCTCCAGTGTCCCCAGAGGCCCCGGGCCTCACATGTCACCCGAATGCCAATTGCCAACCCCATCTTACGCGTCCTCCGCCCACCTGTGTGGAACCGTGAGATCTCACTCGTCTTTGCAGTCCCTTCAGTGGCCTGTCGGCAGCGCTCATCACACTCTGGTCCAATGCTTACTCAATATTAAAACTGCTTCCTTTCTCTACTACTCTTGTGGGGAGGCATTCTGGGTTGACAGATTTTGTTTTTAATTATATTTTCTCAACAACTGCCTGAAACCCAAAGAAAGGAATGAACTTGAGCTCCAAGAGGAAGGTTAGTAATTTTCCAAAGGCCATGGAAATGGAGAAAATGAGCTCAGATTTTGACTGGAAAGTAAAAACAACAAAGATAAGGACAGTGAGGAAAAATAGAGCATAGTAGTTAAAACCACATATTTTATTAGTCTTAGATATCTTAGGTTCAAGGTCTAGTTTCACCCCTTACCAGATGGGCAAGTTACCTTCTCTGAATCTGTTCCCACCTGTAAAATAGGCGTAAACAGCACCTCTCCTGTACAGAGTTTTCATGAGAATACGGTAGTCCAAGCAGTTCACTTAGTACCGGCCTCTCCATGGGGTGAGCTCAAAAATTCTTGAATATTCACAGTATGTAATCTGAGCTATAATAACTTCTGAAAGCTATTATCAAATCTGAATTACGTTAAATTAGTACTGAACTGCCTTTAAAAACTAATGCCTGTTGAACCGAAGAGCGATGATTTGTACACGGTTTCAAGATGCCCTGGTCCTGCAATGAATCACACTGAGCCGCTGCAGACACGGAGGCGAGGCTTAGGGCAGATGCAGAGGATTATGGACTGGGATTTTGTCAGATCACTACTGAGGGTTTTTAAAACCTGATTGATTCCCCAGACGGGAGCAGGAGAAAAATATCCATGCGTTGTAAAACTTGCAAAGAAAAATAAAGCCAATTGGTAGATGACAGTGGGCCCTGGTTTCTCACGTCCTTATATAAGAAAGGAAAAAAACCTTTTCCTTCTACTCTTTCAGTTTCTTGGCTGGAACCCCTATTATGAAAACCAGGTTAACAAGAGAAAAACAAACAGGAATATATTAGCCTGTATATGTGGAAGCACCTCGGCACTCAAATTGGGGGCTAGACCTCGAGCTTCAATATCTTCTTCAGTTAAACAAAGGAAGAATAACCTGGGGGAGATGGGCGAGGGGAAAGGGACCAGGAGGAGCACAGTAAAGGAAGGTACGTTTTGTTACGCAGATTTAAGATTTCGTACGCAGATTTCTCCACTAGTACGAGTCTGTTAGGATTTACAGCCACCTTCCTGGTACAGAGGGAAACACCTTTACAAACAGCAATTTTCTTTGTAAGTGTAAATTTTCTTACAAAAGGGCAATTTCTACTCTGTTTTTGTAACTCCTGTGTCTGCTGTTTCTCAAAAGACTCTTGACGCCAAAGATGCATGTTTCAGGTGGCATGTTCCAGACTCCTACAGTCATGGTTTGGGGTGGCATATTCTGACCTCCTACACCTCCCTGTCCATGACGTCCAGAGCACTTTGACTGTGGGCTCCGGCGTGGGGAGCAATACTCAGCCCCTGACCATCAACCTCAGTAAGTAGAAGGCTGAGTGTGTGGGGCCTCCAGGAGGCAGGCCTGCACGTGGCATGAGATGTTTCAGTGCATTCTCAAATAACACTGCATTCTTAATCATTTCCAAAATAAGTGGGGGGTTTTTTTTCATGTAAAACAGACATTATTTCTTGGAGCTCTCTCCTAAGTGCTCCAAAGTCAGTATTGGAAAATGTTGGTCGTGGAGCCATAGAAACCTCATAGGGAAGTCAGGATGCCTAGTGAAAATGCTCAAAACATTTGCCAGAGGTCCCATGAGCTGACAAAGAAACTTCATGCTCTGGTGGGTTTCTCCATGGTCAAGGAGCCCCATTACAAAGCTGGCTTTGTAAGGAGGCCAGAGCTCTCGGGCTGGGCCTGGCAGGCCCACTTCCAGGCTCAGAAGTGAGAGTCCCAAGCCTGACCCCAGCTGGAAAACTGGAATGTGCTAGAGGAAAAATCTGGGAGAGGAAAAAAAGGCAACTCATTAAATTGCCTGCCTGCCACATAAAACACAGATAGCTCTGGAGATAGGGAGGACGTGTAATTTCTCAGATTCAGAAATAGTCATCTCAAGTGTGTTCATCATAAGGGATCTGCTTCCCAAGAACTCTGCAGGGAACATATGTGTGCAGATGCCATGCACATCTGTTCTGAACTAAATTAATGTAGGGTGGGGTGGGGCTAAAAATGTAGAGGCCCCCAAAATTGCACCAGTAGATAAAAGAGCTATTCAAAGGCGAATTCTTAAATGACTTGGGCTGGAGCCCTGACTCCTGGGCTCAGTCTGTGTTGAACCACGAATCTTAATGGATGTCAACTTGATGATCAATAGATACCATTTATTTTATGTCACTATAGTCATAGACACAAAAATAACCATTGTTTCAGCCATGCATGATACAACTGATTGAAGAAACCATTTAAAGAAGCACTTGGAGAGCCTAGGTCAGTGCCCCCCATAACACTGATTTTGAAAATATTTGTAATTGATGGCAAAACTTACTAATTACAACTTAGAGTTGTTATACTTAGGGCAGTTTTTCCCAGCAGAATATAAATATGCAAATCCCAATGAGTACAAAGACGCTTTTTCTGGATTCTGAATATTACCCAACTACCACAGCCATTACAAAACCTACAAGTGATAATTCCTCTTGCCCATTTATCAGACATGCTTTCTGATGGGTGTGCTAATGACACAGATCCACAGAACACCTAACTCTGTTAAGGGTGCAAGAGTTCTGCCACCTCCTCCAAAAGGCAGCACGAGGACTCTCATTCAAGTTGGTTCGTCACCAACAGCAGTAAGAATGTTGATGAAGAGCTAGCATTGAAGCTGCTCTTCAAAGGTATCATTATTATTATTATTATTAAATCTTACACTCATCCTGCTTTCTTTAAATCACATTAATGTCCTTCTTTTCCTTTAAGAAAGGAGGTTTCTACTGGATTTTTTCATAAATCATCCCCTAGGTTTTAACCTTTCAAATTTTTTTTGAACTTCTGAGTGGTAACTTTTGTTCTCATGTCTCCTCAGTAAAGATGAATGACTCTTCGAAGACGTGTACCACTCATTCTATTCACTTGGCACACCTGACCCTTTCATTAGTAAGTATTTTGGCCTTTACTGTTTTATAGTACTAGGCATTACTGTTTAATAATCAACGATTGAAACCATTACTTTATATTAACGCATTGTGAATGCCAGGGAGATGGAAGACAGACTGGAGGAGTTACTAGACTGATACTCAGTGTCTGTATTATGCTGATATCCCCAAGGTCTGGAGTCATGCTCTTGACGTTTATGATTGCAGTTGAGTCCTGATGGGTTACATCTGTTGAGTTTGAGGACATTGCAGGTAGAGGGGGAAACCTGAGCAAGTTTGGGAGAGAAAATATTCAAGGTCCATTTGAGGAACACAAATTTTCCAGTTTGGCCAGACCGTGCAGTAGATGTTGGGCAGTTACAGTAGGAGATGAGGCTGAAAGGAGATGCTCAGAGCCTCATTCAAAGGTTGAACACAGACTAAGGTACCTGTACACGATTCTGGGGGCAATTATGGTGACTGTATAAAGCATCCCCCTCGCATGAGTCCAGTCGGGCCTTAGAAGGATGAATACAGCAGTGACCTATAGAAGAGAATGGGAGAGTTAGGGGGGCGGGGAGGGAATTGGAGCCAGGACTGGAGTCAGGAGGCCTGGTCAGAGTCATCACAACATTTCTATTTGGGTGGCCCCAGGCCTCTCACACCTAAGATGGCCAAGACCGAATTCTCATCTGTTCCCACTAAAAATACTCCTCCCTTCATCTTCCCTATCTCAGTGGACGGCAGCACCATCCACCTGTCCCTCCAGTCAGATCTGGAAGTCACATTTAATTTCCCCTCTCTCCTCCTCCCACATGTGACCCATGAGGAGGTGCTGATAGCACTGCCCCCAAAGGACATCCTTCATCCACCCGCTTCCCTTCATTTTTTCTGCCAAAGCCCAAGTCCAGGGCACCACGCACCTCCATCCGGACAGCCGCAACAACCTCCTGACTGTCGCCCCGCTCACATCCTCCAAATAGCACCCAGAGAGATCTGCTCAAAGTGTAAATCAGATCAGATCCCCCTCCTGTTTCAAACTCTCCAATAATTGTTCATGGCATTTAGATAAAATTCAGCTTTTTATCTCAGCCTAAAAGGCCCTACATGTTCATTCTGCCCTCTGCTTAACCTTCAGAATCAATCTCCCTCCTCTCTGCATGAGGCTTCAGCCTTCTCGGGGTCACTTGCGCATTCCAGGCTCATTCCGGCCTCAGGGCCTTCAGTTTCCAGGTATCAGTAGCAGCTGGGTCTTTCTTTCACCGGGAGTTTTTCAGGGCAGGGATGATGCTCCTCTCGTTTTCATCCATACATAGTTATCAACGGCCATATGTAAATATTTTTGGTTCGTGGTTGCAGCAACTCTTATTGAAATTGACTGTAATAAAGTGTTCATCTTGTGGAGAACCCCCAAAGAGAAGATTCTCCTAGCTGGTTTCTTACCTTTGACTCTCCAGGGTGACGTTTTATTGGAGTATCCAAAGTGGTAGTAGGAAGGGAAGGGAGGGGTAGATCTCGTCTCCAGAGGCCTGCCCTAACGCTGCAGGAACTCCTCCCACTCCCATCTCTGACGCTGTTCCCATTGCCTGCAGAGGGGGACATACGGGGACTAAATGGTAATGAAAAGAAATACGATAGAAAAGTAAAGCAACAACAACCACAAAACACTGTCCCTTTGCCGTACCTGTTTCTCTATGGACCCTTTGTTTCATGCAAATGCGCAAAGATTTTGTTACTTTATGTTGTTATAAAAAAATATATGCCCTTGAACATGTAAACACCTCTTCCCTTTTCCTACTACTTATGTCTTCTCCCAGTTACATCCCCAACTAAACCTACTCTTAATATTTTTGAATATACATATTCAAAATATTTTTATGCTATATACGCCAGTTTTAATAAAAATTATTCCACAACTTTGTGTCTTGAAACTTCTTTTCTAAGCTCAGGAATTCTTTGGGTTTGGACTCTGAAGTCCTAGGTTGAGGTACGGATAGCTTACCCTGCTTCACAATGTCGTGGGTTTAGCTTATTACTAGGGAAGGCTCTGATTTGATGCTGAAGACAGAAACCATCTACAGGTTCTTACACTCACATTTTAGAGCCCAAGGTGGGTTGCTGACTAGACCGCTCTACATGCTGGAGAAAATTCAGGCTAAGACAGTAGGAACAACGATGGTGGCTGTACATGTACACAGGGCAGAAGGAAGGGCATCTACCAACCCAGGTCCCCTGGTGGGAGGGAACACAACACATTAGAGGTAATGAGAGGAGTCCAGTGAGGCCACACGCACAGAGAACCAGGCGATAAAAGGCCCGGTCCCTCAGGCCCTTACAGCCCCGTTTTAAATTTGTGTTTTACTTTAAGGACATTGAGGAGCCAGTTGAAGTGTTAAGCAAGAGGATAAGGTACTGGAGGCCAGGACTCTGGAGGATCTCTTGGAGAGAACAAAGTGACCCGTAGCAGATGCTAACAGCACTCCACTGTTGCTAGTCCTTTGGCACCCCACCCTCCCTTGCTGGGTACCTTGAGCTTTCCCACTCCTCTGTGGGTGAAGTGGGGGCCCCATACTAAACCTGACAAACTCAGGGGAGGTTTGCACGGTGGACCTGACAAGCCAAGGGACTGAAAGTAATCACGTAGGGTGGTCTGAACATAAAGATTCCAACTAAAAGTAAATCCTAGGACATCTTAGTCATGTCCTACACCTGCAGCTTCTCTGACAAAGGTCAATCTTTACCTTATGTGAACCTGTCTATTGGCTTTTTGCATCTAAAATAGCAGACCTTTGAAATGTCAGAGTCATCTTTTGCAGATCCTTCGGGGCACAATCTCCCACGAGAGCAGGAGACCACAGAACGTCTCATTGTTGCCTTGTTCCCAGTATATCATCTTTATGTGCTGCAAATGTTAATTATTCCCTATGCTATACCCACCAGAGGAAAAGAAGTGTGTGTATCCCTAACTTTCCTTTTATCCGGAGCCTGAGACCGCCCCACTTTGCTTTCCCCTTCCCTTTTCGTCTACCACCAGTGCATTTCATGTAACCCTCCTTTGATTCCAATGTATAAAATAAGCTGCAGAACCAACTGTTCTCTGGAGCATTTTCTCAACGTGTTGTGATTTGGCTTCCCAGCAACTGGTGTCAGTTTGACTCAAATAACCTCATAAAAATTTCTAAAACTTTGGACGTTTCTTACATTAACGCCTCTATAGATGGTCTTTTCATTGAAGTCTCTTAGGTTAAACCCTCCAAGTATGCCAGGGACCCTTTCTCTGAGACCCCGGTTCATACATCCGGTTTGAGAGCTACTTACTAAAAAAATGGACAGGACTCAGTGACGAGTTGCATGGGTGGGGAGTGGACATGAGGGAAAGGACAGTGGCGGCTGTAATTCCCAGGTTTCTGTTTGTGAGGTTGACGGGCATGGCGCCTCGACTGAGCTCAGGCATGCATGGAAGGTGCAAAGGAGACGGGGTGTGTGCTGAGACACAGGAAGAACACATAAGCCACAAAAGCAATCAAACCAAAACCAGAAACTTTGAACTCTGAGTGTCTGTGCATTATGTAGTTTGTATACTCTGGATATATGAAGTCAGCATGGATTCAAATTTTGGTCTGCCACTTACCAGTTCAGTCCCCTAGCACAAAAGGCTTCACCTTTTTATTTCGTACTATGACCATTTTTATCTGTAAAATAGACGTCATAATATTTTCATCAGAGGTCTGCTGTGAAGGCTGATGAGCTAAGCCCCATACAGCACTTAGCAAAGTGCCTGACTTTTACTAAGGGAATGATAGATGCTGGTTTTTGCCAGTATTTCTTTTACATACTTACTTTCCATCTGGAGAAAGTATCACCTAGAATAAATGTTCTGAAATGATCCACCTGAATGTGCTCTATATCCTATTTTCCACTGCACATTTAAAACTATTTTAAAGGCGGTACAGGATTGGAAAAAATATTGCTAGAAGCCTTGTACTTCTAAAGCTTTTTCTTTTCGATTTCATTCTGAATGTTGGGAGCAAGAAAAATAGTCTCAGCCCCAAGGAGCCTGCGTCCCTAGCAAACATCCTGTAGGTTGATTGCCATCTGTTTAGTTTCAAAATTTCCCTTTCAGTTGAGTCAGACCCCACCCTGTTCCCGCGAGCGGGCTCTGTGAGCGAACAGCTAACCGCCACATCTGCTTCTTTGCAATGCTTGCTTGCTTGCCTCTATATAAGGACTTAGCTGTAAGTGCTGGGTGCAACTCCCGTTTGCAGCCCCTGCGGGCACCGTGTCTCCGGACACTTTGAGAGTTCGCCCCTGTGCAGGTTAAACTTGGCCAAAAAAGTAACATCTTTGAAACCCTGAAAGTCTCCGACATTTGTTCTCGCGGTTGGTGGATACAACACTGAACTCAGTAAGACTATTTAAAACAGTTACTAACCTTGATGCTGGATATCAGTTGGAGATGTGGGTAAATTTCAAAGCAGTGCAGATGGTTTAGGATGGCAAGGGGGGCTTTGCATAATTATGTAGTCTGACCTCTAATTTTTAGATGAGGAAATTGAGATCTGAGGGGTTAAATGACTCATCTGAGGCCACCAACTAGTGGCAGAGTCGAGACTGAAACCTGAGCCTTGCGACTCCTGACCTGGTCCGTTTACCTGCAGCATGGCAGCCTCCAGCGAAATGGCTCGGGAACAAATGCTCATTGCACAGATTTAAAAAATTATTTAATGAGCCTAACCCATCTCTATAGGACAAACAGAAGTTAAAATTAGAAACAAGGGACCAAAATAAGAATTAAAAAAATACTGGGTTTTAATAAATTCATTCTAATAATTCCTTTGGAAAAATAGATAAATCATGATTTAACTGACATTTTAAACCTTAAAAAAGCCTTTAAATGACATTTTAAACCTTTAAACCTTTAAGAGCATGCCTTTAGCAGGGTGTCCGATCCCTTTTACACACGGGAATAGACCTTTATCATACTCCTGAACTGTGACCACCACTTTTCAAGTTTCATTTCAAAGACTTGGTGGCTTTTTCTAAGCAACAATCAATAAACTTAATGCTGTGTTCAAAATTTTTCACCCTAAACAGGTCCTGTTGTAAAGAAGTCTGACTCAATGAACAAATGAAATTTTGAGGAAATGGTTATACACCTTTTTATAATCAACCTGCTTTTTGAAGACTGAGTTTTGCAAGAATCTAACCACATGTGATTGAATCATGTTGTGATATTTGTGGGATNGCGGTGGACAGAAGAGCCCTATAGATATTAGTGTATCATCCTTGGGAGGGGCCCCTGTTTTCTGAAGCAGTTTTTGGCATCCCTTGGTGGGCCAAGTATTGCCACCCCCTCGGACCCCTTGTTCGGTAACAATATTTGTGGGATTTTGTGGGACCAACAAAATCAGTTTTCTGGTTCAGCTAGGAGAAAAAGCAATGTTTATTTCTCTATACCATCTTTTCCAATGCAGAAAAGAGGAGATAGATGAAAATGAAATATCTCTAGGCAAAATTAAAGAAAAATTTAAAATACACTTTCTACTGTTGGGAGAAAGGGATATAATATTCTATATTCTAAAAGTACGTAGACATAATATTTAAGAGAAAAACAAATTTAATTGAATTGGATTACGTTAAAAGGATTCTATTATCTAAAAGACTTGGTATCCATGGTAACTGAGTCATCTATGTACCTTCTGTCCATACCAAGGGAAATAAACAGCTAAAGAGCTCGCTATTTCCTGATATCATTATATTGGAGCTAATAAATTACTATTTGACAGGAATGTGAAAAAAACCCTTCTGTTGTTTTACTTTTGAAAGAGGACCCCCCCACCAAAAGAAATTTAAAAATGTAACCAAAATACAGGAACGAAAAATCATCTCACAAGGGAGAGTTAAAATAACACAATAGCCCAAGAAGAGAAGGAGTTACTCTCTGAACTTGGCCCCAGGCTGGCTGATGTCCACCGTAGAGAAGCATGTCCTGGGCTTCTGCCAAGTTGTAGGTCACCTGGCCCTCCATTCATAGAGATTATGTTGATTTGCTAGGGAGACCAGACCCAGGAGAGCCAACCTCTGACAGAAAAGATGTTCTAAACAGAACACCCAACCAGTGGCAAACGTATGCCTTCTGCATATATAACTAGTAGCTGTCAAACAATACCTTTTTTTCTTCATTAAACATTTGCTACACATCTATATGTACCAGGCACTGCCTACTATTCTGAGGATGTTAGGTATGAATGAGGCAATCCCAGCTGACAAGAAGTTCACCTCTTGCACAGAACATAGATATAACAAATTTGCTATTAGTATCAGAAAAGGATTATTAACATCCACTTATGGTGGTGCATCATTATGTAATGAGTCCTTAGGACTCAGGATAGTTTCTTGCAAATGACTGACATAAAATAAATGTTGACTGAATACAGGAACTCAAGGAAATGGCAAGGATGAATCTAACACACAGTATCAAAATTATCTGTAACAGGGATGACTCCAAAACACAGAGCCTCAAGTTTTAGTTTGGCAAGGATGAATCTAACACACAGTATCAAAATTATCTGTAACAGGGATGACTCCAAAACACAGAGCCTCAAGTTTTAGTTAATAAAATGAATGCAATTTAAAAATTATTATAAATATAATTAAAATTTTCAGAAATTAGTGGTAAAATAGGGATTTGAATCCATGCAGTCTGGCTCTGAGATTTTTGTGTGTACTATTTTCATGCTGCATTTTACAGAAAAACAGAATAGGACAGAACAGAAAAAGAGGACAGGTGAAATTCTTTCTACAGACACTGTGATTTTTTTTAAAAAAAGAGATGGAAATCAGTCCAAAGTGCAAAGCTTCAGGAGGCAAAAATACAACTTGAACTACATCTGTTCATTTATTCAACAAATACCCACTGTGCCTCCCTGAGCCAGGCTTTCTTCCGGGCACCAGGGTTTTCAGGTGAAAACACATGGAACCATTGCTCTCAGGGCCTGTTTTCTCTGCAAGACTGGCCACCTTTAACCACGCCCTATAATTAACTCATCAACTAAGCTAATTGATTAGTGTCTGTCCCCTCCTAACAGAATGTAAATTTCATGAGCACAGAAAATTTTGTTTTTTGTTTCCTGAGAAAAACTATCCCCACAACAGTGCTTGGGACACTGCGGGAATTCAATGAACACGTGTTGAATGAATAAATCATGTTCCTGGTTTACTTGTTCCTGGGGGGACAACATAGGTTTTTAAAATAAAATAATATTTTATAATATGTGCAAAGTGAAGTCATGAATTCCCTGCCTCCTTTCTTTAAACACAGCCGAGATAACTCTAGACTACTATTGAATTTAGAAGGGCAAATGAGTGTTAACCAGTTTGTAGGTGCAAATACTTTGGAACCCTGAGAAGAATGTGGTACCTGAAATAGTAGAATTGCTTTCCTAATTTCATATTTGGATTACTCATTGCAAAGTGTATAAAAACATAATTGATTTGTATCCTGCAAACTTGTTTATTAGTTCCAATAGTTTTTAGTGGTTCCTTAGGATTGTCTATATACAATATCATGTAATCTTCAAATAGAGATAGTTTTAATTTTCCTTTCAATCTAAAGGAGGGTTTTTTTGGTTTTTTGTTTGTTTGTTTTTTGCCTAATTGTCCTGGCTAGAATCTCCAGGACAAGTTCAATAGAAGTGGTAATAGGGGACATTCTTGTCTCGTTCTGATCTTAAAAAGAATGTATCTACTCTTTTACCACTAAGTATAATGTTGTCTTATCCTTGTCTTAAGTGTGGTTTTTGCAAAATGCCCTTTTATAGGTTGAGAAAGATCTCTTATATCCCTCATTTGTTAAATGCTTTTTTTTTAATCACAAAAAGGTGTTGGATTTTTGTCAAATGCTTTTCTTGCATTATTTGAGATAATTGCATGATTTTTTATTCTATTATTATGCTCTATTACATTAATTAATTTTCAGATGCTAAACTAAACTTGCATTACGGTGATAATTCTTGTTTGGCCATGACATAAAGTTATTTTTATATATTGCTGGGTTCTTTTTGCTACTATTTCACTGAGTCTTTTTGCATCTATATTCATAAAGATGGGTCTGTACTTCTCTTTTATTGCGATGTCTTTGTCTGGTTTTAGTATCAGACTGATACTGTCTTCACAAAATGAACTGGTCTGTACTTTTCAGCTTGTTTAACCTCTGTTTATCCATCAGCACATTTGCAGTTTAAAATGCAGTTTAAATCTTCTACCAGTTTAAATCTGTTGAGCACCTCTACTAAGTTCATTTTAATTATTGAACTTCTGACTTTAGAATTTCCACTGGGTTCTTTTCAAAATAATTTCTATCTCTTGATTGATATCCTTTATCTGATTCAACATTGCCATCACGCCTTCCTTCACTTATTTCACAATGCTTTCATTTAGCTCTCTTAGCCTGTGTTTGATGGTTATTTTCAAGCATTTTTCTATGACATCTGTCACTGTCATACACAGCATGTGTTGCCTGTTTTTCTTTCTTTTTTTCTTGTGTTGGGTCATACTTTCTTGTTTGCATGCCTTATAATTGCATGCCTCATTTTTTTGCCAGAAACTAGGTATTTTAGATAGTACATTGTAGCCATATTAGACTTCTGTCTACAGAACTGTTATCATTATTTGCTGGTTTGTTTGTTTGTTTGTTTGTTTGTTTATTTATTTATAACGACTTGCTGGATTGTTTTATTGAAGTCTATTTCCCTCCTCACCCACAGTGTTAAGCTGCTAATGTTCTCCTGGGGAGGCACGCCTTTGGGTTTACCCTCAGTAACACTGGACTCTGACCCACCCTAGCTGTTAAATGCTGACTGATTGCTCTATTGTTCTCAACAACAGTGTGGGTCATAAACTGCCCTACAAATAAATCCAATCAAATTGTGGCTCCTTAGAAGGAATGGTTTCTCACATTAATGTCTGATAGCTTTCTCACCCCAGAAGGGCTCCTCAGAGCTGAACTGTCTGATTCTAGTTTTCTCTGCAAGGTTGTAAACCTACAGTTTAGGCTGTCTTCAATAAATCCACAAATTTGCCTTCCAAATGCATTTCACCACTAGCTTCACTGTTCCTGAGAATGTCCTTTGGCTTGAATTTCTCCATGGTCTGCTGCAAATGAAGTCAGTCCCCTTGGGAAAAGACTGAGTGCTGTCTGTTTTATGGCCTGCTTCTCCTCCCAGGCAAAAATCTCTGAGCCAGGGCTCTGGATCTGGGGCTGGTGACAAAGGCAGGGTTCTCTCTCAGTGACCCTGTCTCTTGCAGCAGGGTGCTTGGTGGGATGGCAAGGCAAACGGCCTAACTTCCCTTCCCCCGCATGGAGCTGGGGAAGCTGATGGGTCCCAGTACCCGACGCGTCACATCCAAGGCAGAGTCTCCATTCCATTAGTGGGGGCTGAGGGGAAGGGCCCTCTCCTGTACGGATTGCACTCATCCAGGATTTAGCCTCAGCAACGGATATCTTAAAGGGCTGCATGAGAAACTGTTTCCCTTGGGAAGACAACCCTGCGGCTGGGAGCTCCAGGTAGAGGAGGGAATTCTGCCTTCTGTTCTAGGCTGCTGCAGTCTGACCTGAAGTCTCCGCCTCGCTGAGCTGGGCGAGGAGGAGTGAGTGGCCTCGATTCAGACACCACAGACTTTCTTACCTCTTATCAAATGTTTGCGCGTGTTCTTCATTAGATCTTTCTTTCTTTCTTTCTTTCTTTCTTTCTTTCTTTCTTTCTTTCTTTCTTCTTTCTTTCTTTCTTTTCTTTCTTTCTTTCTGCTGTTTTCCCACAGGACCATTTAAATATTTTAAAATATTATTTAAAAAATAATTTCCATCAGTTTCTCCATGAAGCAAGTCAGCAGAGCTCCTCATACTGTAACGCGGGGAGTCCAGCAGCCCTTTATTTCAGTGTGTTCGTTCATTGCGGACTTACAGCAGAATGGCCATGAAATATATGCTGTCCATTCACTAATGCCAAGTGCATTTGTAGCAACTAGTGACACGGTGTGAGATTCCCCAACTAATAGTGATGAGATGCTTATAATGAAGCCATGCCTTGTCCTGGTAAGGTCACATCCACTGAGAGAAAACAGCTCATAAAACGTGTGGTGTTGTCAATACCAAATAGACACTATAGGGTAACACAAACAATCAAGCATCTAAAACTCAACCTGTTGTACAGCCTTTTAGAAGTTAAAACCAATTCTTTCTATCTTTCAGAAACAGTCTGGCAAAAAGGATCTTAATTCAAACTCAGCTTGATTTCTGTGCTGTACAGAGATGTCGGTGAGATGAAAACAGGAAACAACTAATTATATCTCATCTGAGTTTTAAAAGCCAAATGCTTGGAAAAGTTCTAGGCATTTGCAACACTCACCTTTGCCTCTACCTTGATGACTATGTGAGGTGCCAGGAAACTGCAGAACGGTTCTCAGCTCTGGAAGGTATTTCACATTGTCTAGTCTCCAGAGAGGTGCTGAGGGAAGCACCTGATGGTACATGGTAAATAGTAAGAACACAGAGTCCTTTTGTTGCACTTCTACTTCTTTTCCTGAGATACAGCACCCCAGATTAGGGCAGAAGGAGAAGGAAGGATTGTATGCATTTGTGGGTATCCTAAAAAACTGTAATGTTTTAATGAAGACATTGGGTCACTACTCTAAGTCTGTATAGCTTTAAATAAATATTTTCTCTCCTTTTCACAAATCTCTGGCTTTGAGAGATGTCCTTCCTCTGGCTGCGAACATAGCAAACCTAGTGGGGGGTCCTTTCGGTAATAGAGTATCATACCCCGCCCCAGCCCCATTCTGTAACAGCTAAAACCTAGCACCCCAGACCACCAATGAGGATTAAGTAGAACAGCCTATGTTTCCTAAAGGATTTCAGGAGGAAGAGATACATGGGTGAGCTCAAATACATATTATTGGACTTTTGACTCTAGTCCCCTGCCAGATACCCCCACACCCAGTAGACTTAAAAATAATTTTGGTAATACTTTTATAGCTTCTAAGCAGAAGATATGGGAACAGCGGGGGACTGGCATTTAGTTCATTAGATTAGAACTGAGATTCCTCACCCTGGTGCCTGTGTTTACTGAAAAGGCTCTGTGTCCCCAGGGAATAACTCAGCCTAACTCTGTGCGCAGAACCAGCCAGAAATGGTACAGTATTATTCAGTCGGTCTCATTTTGTAAATTACCTTTTGAGTCCTTTTAAGAATTTATAAATACTATGTTAGTTTTCTTTGCACATATAAATCAAGTCATAATAGTGTGAGCCAACACACACACGTGCTCACTGTGCACCAGGATCTCTTCTAATGGCTTCATGTGGATCAGTTCATTCGTCATCACAGCAACTTCATCGGAGTGCGAGGCACAAAGAGGTTAAGTAACTTGCCGAAGGTGACGCAGCTGGCAAATGGCAGAGCTGGGGCTTGAAGCTCTCCGGCAATCACTATAACGTGCTGCTTTTATAGAAATAATAAGCTAATACTGTTTCTGAGGGTGGCAGAATAAGGGAGGAGTGGAATGGTCCAAACAAAAAAGAATGGCTTGAGGACTCCATCCTTTCTCTGGTCGCTAGGTCACCTTTGGGTGAGGGTGTATGCATGCATACAGACGCAGAGGAATGTGTTCCTGCAGCTGACGTGGAAGGACCAGTGGGCAGACAAAAGTAATACACTGAACGGATCGCAAAAGACTTGCTCCAGCATCTTAGCATGGCACAATGGGCTTAAGGCTGAGGCTGCTGGACCATTTACTAGAACTGGATATGCAGATGTGTTTTCTGCAGAATGAATAAACCTTTTGTATTGCATTCAAAAGCACCTTTAGATCGTTCACCAGAATAACACAAAGTCATTTTCTACATTAACAACAAAAACAAAAACGTTAACCCCACCCCAACACATGTGTCACCCACCCCATCAAAAATATTTCTAGTTCAGAAACCAGTCACCCTCCAAAGCGAACTGTATAGGAGCAAACAGCTACTCGAGAATATTAACTGGCTGTGCAAAGAAATGATCAATCATCAGTCAAGAATTAGTGCTTCTTAATGTAAAAAGGCCATTTAATTGGCTATTTGGCATTGCCGACCTGGCAGCTATGTCTAACCTGCAGTCATCATTCATAAAATTTAATTAACTCTAAGCTCTTTGAGGAGCAAAGATCACATTGCACACATGCATCACGTTGTACACACGCGCGTACATTGGTGTTATCTCTTGGTGTCTGACACACAGTAGGCAATCAGGAAATATTTATTAACTTGATTTGATGCACTAATCACTGTAAGATGTTAGAGAAGTAGCCTGGACAGTGTGGCTCAGTAGGCTGGTCACCCTGCAAACCGAAGGGTCCTGGGTTTGACCGTCGGTCCGGGCATACATACACCCGGGTTGCAGGTCGGATCCCTGGCCAGGGCATGTACAAGAGGCAGCCAATCTCTCTTTCTCTGTTTCTGTCTGTCGGTCTGTCTCTCTCTGCCCCTCAACCTTTAAAAGCAATGAAGAAAATGTCCTCGGGTGCGGAGAGTATGTTAGAGTAGTGCAGCGCGCGTAATTCGTCCCATGATCCACCCCAGTTCTCGCAGCTGCAGGATTTTAGGGAACCGCTTCCTCTCTCTGCACCTGTGCTCTCCCGCCAGGAAAACAGTTGGATCGGAGGATCTCCGGGGTCCCCTCCTGCTCTGAAATCCTAAACGCAGACGAGAAGCCCACGTCTCCATGCGGGGAACACAATGTCAGGGCCATGTTCGTATTCGCTTCAGGGGCTGAATTCAACAGTAGTTCTGTTTGAAGTGGGAAATGGGCGGGGGGCAGTTGGTAGCTGATTTATAAATAGTGAGATTTGTAAGTTTTTCCCCATTACAAACCACAAGTTGGTCACTGAGGCGATTTCCATGTACGCATAAAGATTAGGAAACCTGAATTGTGAACTTCTGTCCTTATATATGCTTCTTGGACTTCAGGTTCAAGAAGGGAGGTCCTTCCTTTGTATCTTCCAGTAGAGGGAGCCAGATTTTAAGTATTAACCAGACTATTCCATAGAACTGTTTGCCTGGTCTAGAAAAAGAAAACAAGTATTTTTATACTGAATCCTTATTTCTGGGTTTTATATAAAACAGTAGAAACTCTATCATAGAGACCAGCACTAATTCTCTACAAGACAAGAGTCTCCCTAGTAATAAATAATTTTTTAATCCCTCTCTGTCAATTCCATCATAAGTGGTGGAATTTTTGCAAACATTTACTCAGGTTGTTGAAGTTAAAAAATATATATACTATGAAAATATCAAAACTAATTGTTTTTTAGTGGGGACTTCTTAAATTTACAGGTAAAGAGAAAAGTTTTTTTCTTTTTTAGTGAGATATAATAGACCTATAACATTGTATTAGTTTTGGGTGTGAACATAATGATTTGGCATATGTATATATTGCCAAATGATGGCCACAATAAATTTAGTTAACATCTATCACTATACATAGTTATAATTTTTCCTTGTGAAGAGAACTTTAAGATTTACCTGTTTGCGCCCTGGCTGGTGTAGCTCAGTGGATTGAGTGTGAGCCTGCGAACCACACGATCACGGTTCGATTCCAGGTCAGGGCACATGCCTGGGTTGCAGGCCCGTTCCCAGCAGGGGACTCATGAGAGGCAACCATACATTAATATTTCTCTCCTTCTCTCTTTCCCTTCCTCTCTAAAGATAAATAAATAAAATATTAAAAAAAGATTTACCTGTTTGCAACTTTCAAATATACAATACTGTGTTGTTAACTATACTCACCATGCTATACAATATACCCCAAACCCTTATTGATCTTATACCTGGAAGTTTGTACCTTCTGAGTGCCGTCATCCAGCCCACCCAACCCCTGTCGACCACACATCTGCTTTCTCTATCGAGGAGTTCTGTCTGTCTGTTTTCAAGTCCGCATATCAGTAAGATCCTACAGTATTTGCCTTTGTCTGATTTATTGCACTTGGCATAATGCCCTCAAGGCTCGTCCATGTTGTTACAAATGGCTTCATTTCTTTATTTTTTTTATGGCTGAATAATATTCCGTTGCGTGTGTTTATATATCACTTTTTTTATCCATTCACCTGTTGATGGACACTGAGGTTGTTTCCATGTCTTGGCTATTATAAATAAGGCTGCAATGACCACAGGGACAGAAGATATCTTTTCACGATGGTGATTTTATTTCCTTTGGATAAATACCCAGCAGTAAAATTGCTGGATCTCACAGTGGTTCTATTTTCAATTGTTTTCTTTTTTAAAATATATTTTATTGGTTATGTTACTACAGTTGCCCCAATTTCCCCCTTTTTTCTCCCTTCCATCTGGCTCCCCCTTTCCCTCCAGCGACGCCCTTCCTTTAGTTCGTGTCCATAGATTGTTCACGTAAGTTCTTTGGCTTCTCTGTTCCCTACACTCTCCTTAACCTCCCTGTCTATTCTGTACCTACCCAGTTATGCGTCTAAATCCCCATACCTTCCCCCCATTCTCCCCCTTCCCCGTCCCAGCTGACAGCCCTCCAAATGATCCCCATATTTATGACTTTATCCCTGTTCTAGTTGTTTGTTTAGTTTGTTTTTGTTTTTTTAGGTTCAGTTGTTGATAGCTGTGAGTTTGTTGTCATTTTACTATTCAGAGCCTCCATGGTGTTTCCCACAGCATTGGACCATCTTACATTCCCACCAAGAGAGAACAATGGTTCCTTTTTACCCACATTCTGGCCCATACTCGTTACCTGTTGTCTTTCGGATGATTGATATTCTGACAAATGTGAGGTCGTCCCTCGTTGTGATGAATGATGCTGAGCATTTTTTTCATGTAACTGTTGGCCATTGATTGGTACATAGTCTTTAGAAAAATGTCTTTTTAGCTTCTCTGCTCATTTTTAATCATAATTTTTTCTTTTAAGTTGTATAAATTCTTTATATACTTTATACAGAAACTCTATCAAACACATGATTTGCAAATATTTTCACTCATTCTGCAGGTTGCCTTTTTATTTTGTCGATGGTTTCCTTTGATGTACAGAACTTTTTTTTTTTTGATGTACAGAACTTTTTGATATGGCCCCACTTGTTTAGTTTTGCCTTTGTTGCTTTAGATTTTGGTGTCAAATCAAGAAAATTATTGCCAATACCAACATCAAGGGGCTTGCCCCTTATGTTTTCCTCCAGGGGCTCTATGGCTTCATGTCTTCTGTTTAGGGCTTTAATCCATTTTTAGTTGATTTTTGTTTATGGTGTAAGACAGAGTTCTAGTTTTTTAAAAAAATTTATTTGCCCTAGCTGGTGTAGCTCAGTGGTTGAGCGCGGGCCTGTGAACCACACGATCGCGGTTCGATTCCCAGTCAGGGCACATGCCTGGGTTGCAGGCCAGTTCCCGGTTCCTGGCAGGGGACGCACGAGAGGCAACCATACATTGATGTTTCTCTCTCTCCCTCTCTCTCTCTCCTTCCCTTTCCCTCTAAGATAAATAAATAAATAAATTTATTTATTTTAATTGTTGTTCAAGTACAGTTTTCTGTCTTTTACTCCCATCCCAGCTCACCCCCCACCAGTGCTCCCCACCTCCCTCCCATTTCCACTCCCCCCTAGTTTTTGTCCATGTGTCCTTTACTTGTTCCTGTAAACCCTTCTTCCCCTTTCCCCCTGAAATCCCCTCCCCTTGCCCCTCTGGTCCCTGTCAACCTATTCTCTAATGGTATTTCGAGTTCTAGTTTTATTTCTTTGCATCGAGCTATCCAGTTTTCCCAGCACATTTCTTAAAGAGACTATCATTTTCCCATTACTTATTCGTAGTTAAGGACAGTATTTTGATTTGATCATGAGAGAGAAAACAGCTTGTAGACTGTAGCCCTCATTCCCTTGTGCAAGAAAGCTTACATGCTTTGAAATAATGAGGACTCCTCTCTTGAGAAGTGTCTTGGGCTGAATTGTATCCTTCCCCCAAAACATCATGTGTTCAAATCCCAACCCCCAGTACCTCACAATATGACCTGATTTGGAAATAGGGTCACTGCAAATATAACTGGTTAAGGTAATACCAAACTAGGCTGGAACCCTAACCCATTATGACAGTTGTCCTTTTAGGAAGGAAAATTTGGTCACAGATACGCACACAGGGAGAATGCCAGGTCAACAGAAGACAGAGGTTGGGCTGATGCCAGCAAACTATCCAAAGCTGGGGGATAGTTTGCCTAATAAATAGGCAGAGTTGACAGGCAAGAGACAGGAAAAAGGAGTAAGTCCAGCTTCTGAAATAGACAAGTGGGAGAAGCTGTGTTGGAATGTGAAGTGTTGATGACTAGAAAGATTCAAGAGAAAGGGGAGGAGGAAGAGATGTGAGAACAGACATTTAATAGGCGTTTTCAAGTAAATCATCTTGTGCTCATCCTCATGCCCCAGTAGCGGCAGTAAGGTCTCACAAAATAATATGCTCCATGTGGTTTGGTTTTTTTTTTTAAACAAGGCAATGTTTTATTTGGCAGAGAACCAAGAAAGCATCTGTTTGTGTGGAAAAAAGGGAAAGCCAACTTCCACATGACCCCTTTGGTGACTTTGTTGGCTTTCTACCCAACATCCACTTGCCCCCTTCCCTTCTCTCTTTCTGACAGGACCCTGGTTTGCCTCCAAAAGCCACCAACAAGATCCAGAGGAAGCTAACCCCAGTCACAGCTCCAAACGAGATTCTGGTTTGTCTAAGCCAATCAGGGCATTGCTTTCACCTGGGATTGTTTTAGGACTGTGCATGTGAACCAATTTGGGCCACTAAGATAGTATAGAAGAGGCTTCTGGGAAAGGTTTCCTGGCTCCTGAGAAACACATGCAAGAGACACCATTTTTTCCCTCTGGACATTTTCGTGTCTGGACAGGAGGCCTGGAACAGTTTTACCCATCTTGTGGCCAGTCTGAGGAGGGCAGAGGTAAGGAACCACGGAGCCTGGACGTGCTGCACCGGGGGCCTGCCCTACCCCTGGACTTGTTACCAGAGATCACAAATGTGCTATTATTTAAGCCAGTTTTAAAATTTTGTTTCTTGCGGGCAAAAGTATGTGAACTAATGTATACCTGTAATAACATCACTCTTACTAACCTATATTCTGAAAAGTTTTCCTAGGTGGGAAAGAAAGCAGTACATTAAACCCAGCCCAATCTAAATATTTTATAATCTGCAGCCAATCTAATCTATGTCACGCCTTTGTGAAATTCTTATGTAACTGTCATGCCTACCCTCCTTGCCCCCAGAAAGCATTCTGTACACTATTATATCAGTCAGGATTCTCCAGAGAAACAGAACCATAGGATGTGGGTATCTATGTTTATGTGTTAACACTGAAATCTATAGGATGGGACCTCAGGCTGAAAAAGGAAGGAAGATTTGATGTTGCAGTTGAAGTCCGAAGAAAGTTTACTGCAAAACTCCTTTTGTATCGGGAGAAGGTCAGCATTTGTAGTCTATCCAGGCCTTCAACTGATTGGGTGAGGCCCACACATATTGTGAAGAGCAATCTGCTTTAGTGGAAGTCCACCAATTTAAATGTCAATCTCATCCCAAAATCCCCTCACTGAAAAATATCCAGAATAATGTTTGACCCAATATCTGGGCAGAGTAGCCCAGTCAAGTTGGCACGTGAAATTAATCACCACAATGACTGTTTTATATCCTAACTAATCTTGGGACTACATTACACTCTGGGCATATTCCAGGCACTGGGTCACAACTGTGAATGCTGCTGTCATGTGTGTCGTGGTAAATAACAGAATGAAATCACAGTTCCACATTAAGGTAATCACTGAGTCCAAGACACGTATGAAGAACAGGGTAATGGCCAGCCCTGGGAAACATCTAGGTATTAGATACCTAGGTATTAGCAGGAGGAGACGAGCCAGTGGTAGAGCAGCAGGACAGAGGAAGGGCGGTGCGTCTGTGTCACAGGAGGACTCTGGGTCAGCGTCACCAGTGCTGTGAGAAACTGAGGGTGTCGGCGTTCGGAAGACAATTTGGGACCAGGTCTTTATGAAGCCCTTGGCCCACTCCCCATCTCCATCTTCTATACCACATAATTGTGGGCGCTCATTCCCACTCAAACTCAACCAGCTTTGCTGTGTCCCCACTATCAGGACGTAGCCTCCGCCTTCTCCATCCTAACCTCAGGCACCAAGAAGCTGTCAATTTTGCCACTTTCGTACTCCTCCTTCCCTCCACCAAACAACTTACTCTTTCATATTTGTTCCACTTATTCTTAGGAAAAGGGTTATAATGTCTCCACCTGTCTCGTCTGTGTGAGGCACACAGATGGGAACCTCGACAAAAGCATGAACCGAGTCCCATGTAAAGAGGGCCCCACGTCACACCCCTGCTGATTGTCGCCCTATGAAAATGAGGCCTAGTGCTGCCCGATATGCCAATTTGTCTAGGACACAGACATCCAGATTTTTAAGTAAAATGTCCTAATTTATAAAATTCAGTTTGGTATTTTTAAGTAATAAAAAAGAACATGTTGGCATATTAAGTAAAACTTATCTGTGGGTTAAATTTAACTCAAGATCACGGTTGTGATATATCTGCTTTGGATCTGCCCAACAAATCTCCCATTCTCCCAGCCGCAGTCCTCATTCTGCTCTAGTGGCTCCACCAAGGCCAAAAAAAAAAAAACTAAATAAATTCGTGTGCAAATGTATAATACTAAAATAATACTAAAACTATATTAGTATAATATAGTATAATATTATACTATTTATAATACTATTTATAATTTACTATTTATACTATTTATAATTTAAGTGTATAATTTATAATTATTTATCATTTAAATAGTATCTATTAAATACTATTTATAGTATTTATTATACTATTTACAATTAGTATTATAAATAGTATACTATTCATACTATTTATACTATTTATAATACTAAAATACTAAATAAATTTGTGTGTGCACACACACACACACACACATATGGAGAAAGAGAGAAAGGTGGGAGAGAGGGAGGGAGGGAGGGAGAAGAAAGAGGGCAGCGAACTTTATAAACACACACGAGAGAATTTTGTTTTGATGTGTCAGGCGGAGCCCTACCAAGCACGCATGTGGACCCATCAGGAGTCTGGGCATTTCTTAAACAGGACATTCTCCAGTGATCAAATCCAATCTGAAAATGTGAAATGTGATGTTAATCATTGTGACAATATAGAATTCCTGCTAAAATAAATACTTTTTATTTTATTTTGCAGGTACCAGGTATTCTTAAAAGGTAATTGCATGACCACTAAGACATTTTCCTTACAAAAGTAAATGATGAGTAGCTTGGCATCAGATTTGCATACTTCAAACAGCTGTCCACCCTAGATATGTTAATGAATGTTAGGAGTGATTAAATTTGAATTTGTAGTCTGTGGAAGGGAAGGTAACCCTAGGTAGGTATCCACTGGAATAGGCAATATATAAAGAGTTAACATTATATTGGGCTGGCCAAAAAGTCCATCGATTTTTTTTCCATAAAATAAAAGGCATGTTTTTCATTTTCACCAATAACTTTATTGATTTGGATATTGTGTGTATGTCTACTATCTTCCACATGGTATAATATTAATTGTTATTAATGTCTTCATTTGATCATCAA
Organism: Sturnira hondurensis; assembly: GCF_014824575.4. Taxonomy (NCBI): domain Eukaryota; kingdom Metazoa; phylum Chordata; class Mammalia; order Chiroptera; family Phyllostomidae; genus Sturnira; species Sturnira hondurensis. The sequence goes on from NW_028086146.1 coordinate 2,600,206, forward strand.
GTTCAAGTGGTTCACCTGACCACGGAGCATCATCCAGCAAGAAATCTCCAGCACAAAACTTCACAAACCAGTTTTGACACATTTGATCAGTCACAGCACCTTCTCCATACACTGTACAAATCTTCTTTATGTGTCTCAGTTGCATTTTTACCTTTCTTTTTTTTAAAATTTTATTTATTTATCTTTGGGAGGGAAGGAGAGAGGGAGAGAAATATTAATGTATGGTTGCTTCTTGTGTGTCCCCTGCTGGGAACTGGCCCCTGCTAGGAACTGGCCTGCAACCCAGGCATGTGCCCTGACTGGGAATCGAACTGTGATCGTGTGGTCCGCAGGCCCGTGCTCAATCCACTGAGCTACACCAGCCAGGGCCCCATTTTTACCTTTCTTGAAATAATAAAGCATAACATGCTAAAAATGTAGCATATTTACTTCCATCTTCGATATTAAAAATGGCTACAAAAAATTCACAAATTGTGATAAGTTTTTCTAAATGCACACTGGTATGACAGCTGTCACAGTACAATCTAATAAAATTGTTTTTGAATGAAGTTAAAGACAATGCAGTGCTACTAAAGCCGTCTTACAGAAAAGGCCAACCCAATAGATAAGTGTGTGTGTATATAGACACAGTTTAAAGTAGCAAGAAATTATAGTAGAGCTTTGCTAATGAATGCTTACCTGGCTTATCCATATTTTCTGTATTAATTATCATTTCAACACTCATAGGCAGATAGTTTTTCTCATATTTTGCTAATCAAGAGTTGGAGGCAGTGGTAAATTAGCATTTATCATGAAACCTTATTTCATGAAATTATTTTTTAAAGGGTTATAATGAGTATATTTAGCCTAAGTTGACCAAATAATTAAACCCATCCTCAGTAAAAATAGGAGTTCAAATTCACCTCAAAGATCAACTAAAATTTATTTGTGTAACCCTGGGCAACCTACTGAAACCTCTGTGGGTCTCTGCTCGCCTGTAAAATTGGAAGGTGAGCCAAAACGACTGCTAAGATTTCTTCTGAATATAATGCTAGATTATTGGATTTTCTCATCATAAAGTTTCACTAAAATTTTGTCTGCATCTCTGCTATCCCTACACTTAAAAAGTGTTATATTGAATAAGGAGAAACACTATGCTGAATAGAGCACCCACAGAGCAGCTAGCCACTGCAGATAAATCGAAGTCTATAAACACCCCTCCAACACCCACACACAGCCAACTCCACTACATTGCCAGGGGCACCCAAATGTCCACCATTGGAGTTTCATGTCAGATCTAAACGTCACCTTTATTTTTATTCACTTAAAGGTGGGATTTAAATTCACTTACTTTTTAAAAATTAGCCATGCCCTAAGCAACCATAAACTTGATTGTGTTAGCTTTATGCATTTGTCTAATGAAATTCAAATGAATACACACTCCATAAGTAAAATAAAATAAAATTATACCAAGTACTATGTGGAATTGCATACCTCAGTGGTATACATACTAAACTTTGGAAAATACCAGAGTAGCTTATGAAATGATTATACACACTGGTCTAGAATATAAAATTTTGCTTTTAAAGAAAACTACTAAAGTATTATTTCCATTGCATTTATTAGGATAAAAAATCATCAACTGTTAAATCCATTATTCTTTCCTTAGTTAGAGAATCTGAGTTCATGCATTATTTTAAAAATGGGACAATGGGGCCACCAGTTAACGGGTAGAGTTTTTGTTTTACATGTGAATTAGCATAAATCCCACTTTCATCGTGCCAAGTGTGGATGCCAAATCTTTTGGAACCATCTAAATCTGTGAACTGAGAACGGCATTTCCTGTGGACTACTGAATAATCATCTTGACAAGGAGAATCCTATGGGAGGGAGGAGAAAGAGAAATGATATTGAATACCTAAAACATGTAAAGAGAAGTGATACCTAACAGTCAATCTTCAATGCATTAGTCTTATTATGAACAAAGGTTAATTTTCAAATACTTGATTAATGTAACCTCTCGAATTACAAATGCCTCAATGAACAAAAATGGCTATTGCATTTCTGAGTACTTACAATTTTGAAAGAAGAAACTAGTTCATGGTTGTTTTATTTATGAAACTAAAAATAAATTATTGTACATTTAAAATTGTTCTAAACCATAAACTTACAAATAAAGAATAATTTAAATTTTATGACCATCTATAAAAGACCCAAACACTTATAATTTATCCACTATTCAACACCTTTTTAAAATTAATGTGTTATAATCATTGCAAAAAATAATATCTTAGGTTATATATTTTTTTCTTGGGTTACATCTTTAATAACTGCTATCAAGTCACACTTGCTAGTGAATGCCAAGTTCAAAGATTCATTCCTACGAGAAACTTACCTCAGTGTAATCCAGTACAATGTTTAAGGTATTTATCCATACGGCACTTCATAAAAGCTTGTATCATGATAAAATGAGACACTATCACTGACCATTTCCCAAAGGAAATACTGATTTTTTTCAAATTACATCATGGGTAATGGTGGACAAGGAACATAAAGCCCTTGAACTGATTAGATAATTTCTGCCTTAAATTGATACTAATTTTAAAGCACTAAAACAATACAGAAATTAAATCACCAACTCTATAAAACAATGAAAGAACACAAAAACATAGTTCAGATCTTAGATTGGCTTTATTGAAAATAACTGAAAAATTTTACCCTATGTTCAACCATAACAATCATTATAGTGTCTTCTTATATTTACTGAGTGCCTATTATGGGGTGGGCATGGTAGTTAAGTGTTTATATATTTTAATTCACAACAGGGCTCTGAAGTTGCAATAACTACCTCTACTATGCATAGAAAAAAGAAAATTTGCCTAAAATCTCTGAAGGAGAGAATTTAAAGAGTGCCAATATTAAGTGACCCAGCCAGGACTTTAACACAGCTGACTGTACTGACTATGGAACCCATGATCCTTCCAGAAGCCTCGTGAATTCTTAACAATTCAGTGATGAAAAGATATACAAATAAATCCTAAAGCTACATCTTATCCATGTTCCTTTGTACATACTTTGGGCTTTTGCTTTTCTTACTTGGTGTCTGTTTCTTTGTGGCTCGTTTGTTTGTGATCAGATAAAGGCCCTTTCAATGAGCTTTGAGCAGCACTGGACAAAACTGCCCTGTTAGAGAGAGGCAGTGTCTGCTCATTCTTACCCAGCTGCTATCAAACTGAAGAGAGTGTCAAATGCAAGGTCAATGCGTTCCTTTAGCATCTCTCAGGCAAAGAGGACAATTCATTCTTATAAGCCGAGTGACAGGATTAAACGTGATGTTTTAGGAAGCAGATCTTGGCAGCAGAAGGGACTAAGGTCAAAGGTGGGGAGGACTGTGTTCAGAAACTGTGACTAGAAATGGATCTCAACTATTCACGCCATCAGCTGATGGATGGATAAACAAAATGTGGTCTATTCACACCATGCAATATTATTTGGTAATAAAAGGATTAAAGTACTGATCAATGTTATAGCACAGAACACATTATGCTAAGTGACAGAAGATAAACCAAAAGACCATACATTGTATGATTTCTTATATGAAATGTCCAAAATAGGCAAGTCCACAGAGACAGAAAGTAGCTTTTCAGGAGATGGAGAAGAATGAGGAATGACTATTACTGGGTGTGATGGCCAATTTTTGTAACAACTTGACCGGATCTCACGGAACACCCAGACACACACACACGTGCCTTGCAATGCAACTCAGCCTTATGGACCTCAGAATATCCATGAGGAAACCTGGAAGGCTCTGATCATAGAGTTCTCCAAATTTCCATAGAGGAAATATCTTTTGCCAATAAGGCTTAAACAAGAGTTGAAATGGACAGTAGGAAGATAGGAACAGTCTGCCTGGGGAATTGTAGGAAGAAGAAAATAAGGGAAAAGGAAAGTGGGCAGGACGGCAGAAACAGCCAGTGTATTTCCTAACATACCCATCCCTACCTAGTCTTTCATCAGGCAGAGTCTGCTTGCCCTGGACAGAGAGAAGTGCATTAGATAAATGAGAGTAACGGTGAAAAGGCATTGGGGGGCGTTCTCCTGGGCCCCATCTCTCATGAGAACTTTTGAAGCAAAACACCTCTGCCCTTTCATTGGCCTGGGGCACATACTCAACACTGGTAGGACAGCACTGTCAGCAGAGGGAGGCACTGAGAGTCATCAATCCTGAGCCACTTCAATATTTTGTGGCATAAACAAGACCCTGGAGGAGCTGCAGCTCTCAGCGGCAGAGCCGAGCATTCGCTCTGGGACTGAATAGGAGTCACAGAAGGCTTCTGCGGGGTCAGCAGTAACTACAGGAGTAGAAATAGGACTGAGTAATCCCAAACATGCCATGAGGGTTCCAACCAAGTCCAGAGAAAAAGAAAGAAACATAGAAAAAACTGACAGTTAACAAAGTCTGCAGGCCACAAAGGAAAAGAGCAATCAGGTGCACGAGGGATATCATCCCAGAGACCAGAACGAGCAAAAAACAAAACCAAACCCGATTCTCCCACTCCAGCCCCACCATGCCGGCATCAAGATGCTAAGTCATAGTCCCGTCTCCATGTACCTGGATGCCACCCCAGGGAGAGTCACTATTGCTGTGTAACAGGCCAACACATACACAGCATGTAAAACAATGGCCATTTTCAGATTCTTTGGTCTGGCGTTTGGAAAGAGTACGTCGTAAAAGAGAGCATCTCTGTCCCACAATGCCTGGGGCCTCAGCTAGGAAGACGGGAAGCGGGGACGAGGTGGGGCAGGGGGGAGTGACTTGAGGCCTGGGGCTGGAAACCCCTCTCATTCCAATTCCTAGTTGATGTTGGCTGTCTGCTGGGACATTGCAGGTTCTCTCCAGGTGCCTGCTGGGGCGTCTTCATGGCATGATAACTGGGTCTGAGAACAAGGGTGGCACAAAGATAGCCAGGAGAAAGTCATATTGCTTTTTATCGCCTCACCTCAGAAGTCACAAGCATCACTTCTACCATAGGCATAGTTCACACAGTTCTCGGGGAGGTAATACAGATTCTGCGTCTCCATCAAAATCACACTGTAAGAGCATGTGGGGTGGCAGAATGCGCTGCAGCCATTTGGGGACAATAAGAATCTGCCGCAGGGTGTGAACCCAGACTACCTCTAGGTTCAAAGACTTGCTAGAAGGACTCACAAGACGCAACAGGTAGGGCACTGGGGGCTCCGATTCATTACAGCAAGTGGATACAAAGCAAAATCAGCAAAGGAAAAGGGCACATAGGCTGAAGCCCAGAGGAACCAGGTGCGAACTTCCGAGAGTCCTTTCCCAGTGGCTCACACAGGATATGCTTAATTACCCCAGAAATTAGTTGTGAAATGCTCTCTACTGGGGAAGCTCACTGGAAACTCAATGGCCAGGGTTTTTGTGCGAGCTGGTCACAGAGGTGCCCTCTGCCCTGAACACAGTGGAATTCCAGACTTGCAGAAGGAAAGCAGGTGTTCAGCACAAACCATATGGTTTGCACGGTTTAGGCACAGCGCGCCATTCTTACTAGGGAATCTTAACTGGAAAGCCGAGGTTTTAGATGTCCACCCAAAGCCAACCTTACAAGCAGCCTTTACAACCGATAGCAGTCTCAGTTCTGCTATGATAGATAGTTCTTTGCTGCAAACAGGGGATGGGGAAGGGGTGTCTAAGAAAGTGAGTTTTTCAAGAGAGATTAAACACTTTCCACAGGAACTGTTTACATTACAGAATCAGGCCAATCTTTAAATGGATTAAGGAGTTAGTGTTTTCCCACTGGTGGTGGGTTTGGGAAGATGGCGAGTTATCAGTTAGACACATTTCCTCTGCATCTGTGAGTTTCAGACAGTTGCTCTATTTCCAACACCCTAATATAATAATGAAATGTTTACTCAACATCAATTTAATGGGAGTGGGAAGAAGTGTTTAGAAACTGTGTATAGAAACAGATCTTTGAATTACTCTGTGTTGTTGGCTGATCCATTATTCTGGTGCTTCACAGACTCTGAGTTCTGACGAAGGTCATGGGAGACAGAACAATCACTGCAAGCTTCTTCTGAGCCCTTCAGATGAGGGTAACTGGAAAAATTTGTCTGAGCTCTGCCATGAGTGGGCATTAGCCCATGGTGGCTCATGCAGAGCCAGGCTGAAGGAGACATTTCACAGAAAGAATGTGGAAGACTTTCTGGGTTAACTGGGGTTAAAGAATAGAAGATGTTCCATAGCCTCAAACCTGTATGGCTAAGAGAGTTTTAGCACCATTAAAAAGAATAAGACAGACATGGAGATGAGGAGGACATGTTTTAGGAGGAAAAGGTGAGTCAGATTTTAGGCATTTTAAAGTGGAGACGACATCAGTATAAATCTTTTTTTAAATATATTTTATTGATTATACCATTATAGTTGTTCTATTGCCCCCCTTCATTCCCCTCCACCCTGCACACCCCTCCCCCACCATTCCCCCCTTTAGTTTATGATCACATGTCTCAAGTTCTTTAGATTCTATATTTCCCCCACTATTCTTGCCCTCCCCCCTATCTATTTTCTACCTACTGTCTATGCTACTTATTTTCTGTACCTTCTCCCCCCTTCTCCTCCTCCCACCCCCCTGTTGCTAACCCTCCATGTGTTCTTCATTTCTATGGTTCTGCTCCTAATCTAGCTGTCCTCTTGGTTTGCTTTTGTTTTAGGTATGGTTAATAACTGTGAGTTTGCTGTCCTTTCACTGTTCCTATTTTTTATCTTCTTTTTCTTAGATAAGTCCCTTTAATATGTCATATAATAACGGCTTAGTGATGATGAACTCCTTGCACTTGACCTTATCTGAGAAGAACTTTATCTGTCCTTCCATTCTAAATGAAAGCTTTGCTGGATAGAGAAGTCTTGGATGTAGGTCTTTGGATTTCATGACTTGGAATATTTCTTTCAGGCTCTTTCTTGCCTGTAAGGTCTCTTTTGAGAAATCCACTGACAGTCTGATGGGAACTCCTTTGTAGGTAACTATCCCCTTATCTCTTGCTGCTTCTAGGATTTTCTCCTTCATTTTAATCTTGGCTAATGTAATTATGATGTGCCTCGGTGTGTTCCTTCTTGGGTCCAACTTCTTTGGGACTCTCTGAGCTTCCTGGATTTCCTGGAAGTCTATTTCCTTTGCCAGATTGGGGAAGTTCTCCTTTATTATTTGGTCAAATAAGTTTTCCATGCGTGGCTGTTCCTCTTCCCCTTCTGGTACCCCTATAATTTGGATGTTGGAATGTTTAAAGATGTCCTGGAGGTTCCTAAGCCTCCCCTCATTTTTTTGAATTCTTGTTACTTCACATTTTTCTGTTTGATCATTTCTTCCTTCCTTCTGGTCCACTCCCTCGATTTGAATCCCAGCTTCCTTTCCATCACTATTGGTTTCCTGTGCATTTCCCTTCATTTCAATTAGTTTAGCCTTCATTTGTTCCTCTAATTTGTGACTAAAATCAATCAGTTCTGTGAGCATCCTGATCACCAGTATTTTGAACTGTGCATCTGATAGTTTGGCTATGTCTTTGTCGCTTAGAGTTATGGGCTCTGGGGCTTTGAGTTCTTCTTGAGCCATATTTTGGGCTGTTCTTGTCTGTTATGTATGAGGAGTGGAGCTCTAGGTGTTCACCAGGGCCAGGCAACTCAGTCTCTGGGTTGTGGTGCTGTATGTGGGGGCGGGGTCAAAGGGGAGCAATGGCGGTCCCCTCTGCTGCTTCCTGCTGCTGGGGCCTGTGCAGTCTGTCTCACTGTGCTCAAATATGTAGACCTGCCACCTTACGCCCTCACTGGGTCCGCTGCTGGGGCCTGTGCGGTCTGTCTCACTGCTCACTGCTCACTCCTCTGCTGGTCTATTTGCACTCGATTGTGTGACCGCGGCCAGACCGCTACCTTGTGCCCCTACTGGGTCCGCCTGATGCTACCCTGACTGCCTGGGTGCCTGGGGTTGGGAGATCTTTCCCGCCGGACCCTGCTCTGCTGCTGGCTCTGCCCCTCTTACCAGTCCGGTTGAATGGTCCGTTGTTGTTGGACTTCCGTATAGTTCAATTTTCTGTTCTTTGGCTGCATCTTTGTTTACTAAAGCTTTGTTGTATTCAAACTTGGTTGTGGGAGAAGGCACAGTGTTTCCACCTATGCCTCCATCTTGGCAGAAGTCCAAGTACAAATCTTTACTTGGAAGGTGGGGTCGTGGAACAGCTGGCCCAGAGGGAGTTCCGTGCCCTTGGCACGGCAGTGAGCATGAACTAGAAAAATAGCTCTGAAGGGCATTACTGGGGCCATGAATTATATTTGAATACAGACTGTGGATTATATAATTAAATTTTATTAACTCTTCTGAGGTTGAGAACTACCATGAGTCCTTGTTCTTAGGGAAACCACACTGAATTATTTACAGGTAGAGGGCCACAATGTCTCCAGTCTACATTCAAATGGTGAAGAATTGGTAACTCTGCATAAAGATTATATGGGAGCTCCTTGTGCTATTCTTTCAACTTTCCTTTAAGTCTGAAATTATGAAGCCCCCCAAAAAGCGATGGCCGGGGAGCCATGGAGTGGATGAATTTGCTGAGATTGTGTAAAATGAGAGAACTAGGGTTCTGGGGTCCAAATCTTGGGGGCACCCAGGGTTGGATCCATAAAGAAACCACAAAGCGCACAGGAGAGATATGGAGAATGTGCTGCAATGTCATAGATTCTGAAGGGAGAGGGAGGCAGAAGAACGCAGCGGTAGCCAACAAATCCCCACTTCTAAAGAAGCTCCGTGGAGGGTAGGGCCTGACAAAACACAAGCAACAGTAAGGATCGATCTCTCGTCATCTTTGAGGGTACTGTTTCAAGGAAAGGTCGAGAAAGTCAAAGGAAGCATGCTGATAAAGGATGGGAAAGTAAAGAACATCAGATAAGTGAATATTGAGGGCAGCAGGCCCTGCAGAATCAGAAACCACTTAGGACGAAGCAAGAGAATCACCGTGGGGTGGCGTGCAGGGGAATCAGTCTTGGCTTTCTTTCTTTTTTTCTTTCTGTTTTCCCTTTTAACATCATAGAAAGGCAAGTTGGGGTGTTAGAAGGTCTTCTTGGTAAATAGGGCCCTCAATCAATCTTCCTTTATTATAAAGGACAGATGATAGTTTTATCACTTATATCAGTAAAATATATCAGGGTATATTTAAGTTATGGGCACCCTATTCTTAGCTACCCATCCCCTCCCCATTCCACCCCACCACTCCTTGGGTGTTATATCTTAATCCAAGAACCATTATTTCTGAAATCTTTTTTCAGAATAAATGAAAAAACCTTGCTGGTTTTTAGTTAACAGTATTCCCAGTCTTCACCCAGTTTTCCCCCAGTCTTCCAAGGGACTGTTCTGTGCTTACTCTTTCTTTATTTCATCCTTTTTCTCTAGGACCTTTTATTTTTGATCATTTTATTTTCAAAGTCATTTTTAATTTTAGGCCAGCCTCCTGGAACATCGGTAACCCTGTCTAATTTAATATCAGGATCATTTGAAAGCATAGTTCAATTCTTTCATCCAGATCATCTATAAAAATGCATAATGGGTTATGTTTCCTGGCCAGATCAGTCACCGTGAACTAACCTTGTGTCCACCATCACAGACAGCTCGTAGCCGCTGGCATTCATACAGCAAAGGCCATTCACCCCGACACCCCTAGAAGTACGCTCATTTGGGGTACTCCATTTACTCTTAAAAAGGTATTTTAGGCAGCAAACTTATTAATGTAAGTGTCACATTGAATGGAATGAAAATAGGCATAAACGCAAGTTGCTGTGATATTTTGTTTTATTTTTTTTTAGTATGCATTATGCATAAAATTCTTTAGCATTTATATGTATTTGATTAAAAACCTGTCTTCCCCAAACAAGGTTGTCTTCTCAGCACACATGCAGAGTGATGTGGAGGGAAAAGAAACATTCTCCTACAGCCAGTGAACTTTACCCGCCCTGGGGGTCACAGGGGATAGGCATCACAGACAGATCCTGCCGTTTATCTCCTTCACTACATTTAAAATCATATCATTCCTACTGGGTATTTTTTCTCCTGATGACTTCATCGCACATAACAGAATAATTGGCAAATATAGCTATAATAAATATTAACTAGTTATATGTATTTTGTTATATATATAAGAAACGTTCACTATCCATTTTTATTTGATAAAATTTTACAAAGGAAAAGTACTTGTAACAAATTCAGGCATTCAACTAAAAGTAGTCATAGAAAGTTCAAGGAAGTGTAGGCTATGGGTATAAATGTAAGTATTTATATCATTAATGAATCTAGTCACCATAGTAAGGTTTCATAACAAAGAAAAATGTGGGGATCCATAGAATGAACATCATGAAACAAACTGACAATATCACACAAACTTTAGTAAAGGCCAGCAACAAGAACTAAGCAGTATACTATTGAACCTTAGCTATTGAACCTCAGAATTTCTTCTTCTTTATGCATAAATTTTTTTGGTCCTATCATTTTATTTTTTATTTTTTATTTAAAGATTTTATTTATTTATTTTAGAGAGATGGGGAAGGGAGGGAGAAAGAGAGGGAGTGAAACATCAATGTATGGTTGCCTCTAGCACACTCCATACTGGGATATGACCTGCAACCCAGGCATGTGCCCTGACTGGGAATCAAACCGGCGATGCTTTGGTTCATAAGCCTGAGCTCAACCACTGAGCTACACCAGCCAGGGCCTGGTCCTATCATTTTAATCATATAAAAAGAAATATCATTTTTCTTACTCTTCAATCTATATTATGTGAGGACATCTGTAACTCTTATTTTTTACTTTTCTATTGACTTTATTGGGGTGACATTAGTTGATAAAATGATATAGGTTCCAGGTGTACAATTCTATGATACGTCATCTGTATATTATACTGCGTGTTCACCACCCCAAGTCGAGTCTCCTTTCATCACCATTTATTTCTTCATTACCCTCTTCTGCCTCCCCCCACCTGCTTTGCCCTCTGTAATCATCGTGCTTTGTCTGTGTCTGTGGGGTTTTGTATTTGTTTGTTTGTTTATTTGTTTTTGCTTAACCCCTTTATCCTTTTCACCCCTCAACCCCTCTCCTACAACTATTTTTCATGTTTTATACTTGTAGTGGTAAAGTTAGGTATAAATTTGAGGCTTAGGGTTCTCAATTTAAAATTTTTTCTGTTTTTCTCCATTACAAAAGTCAAATATGTTCACTGTACAAATGAAAGATAATCAAAAAGAAGAAAGTGAAATCTCCCACTATCCCAAGTTTCTTAACATAGAACTGAGCTTTATGAGTTACCCCAGAACAAAAAGGAAATCATGGTTGCTTAACTTCAGAAGTCAGTGTAAGTGTAAATACAATTACAGAAAAACTAAATACCAAACAATAATTCAGAACTGAGTTTCCTGAAAATAGATGCCCACACTTTCTCAATTGTTGGTGATATACAAGATGAGCAGAAGTTATAATATTTATTTCCTAACTTTCAAGTAGTCTTGAATTAAATGTCCACCAATGTCCTTAACCAGAAAGATTACTTAGTTATAATTAAGTGATTATTAGGACAGGGCAGGATCAATGAAAGAGGCAGGATCAAGAAAAAAGAATCACATCAAAGAGTAGAATGTGAGAGCCAGAGAGCTCATGAATATCTTCCTGTCTATATTTGTGAAGATTCTCAGGGAGAGAAAGAGAGAACCAAAGAGATGGAGACTTTAAGGAACTGGCTCACGTGACTGCAATGGTGGGAGCTCGGGCAGAGTTTCTGTGTTACAGGGGTTGAGTCAGGGTTCCCTCTGCTCCAAGAAACCTCAAGTTTTTGCTCTTAAGGCTACCATCAACTGATGGGACAAGGCCTACCCACATGACCGAGGATAATCAATAAGGCAAATCCTATTGCATCCCCGCTAACTGGGAGGAGCTGTGGAAGTCCTGTGGAACAATATAAGCAGCTGCCAATAGATCCTGAGGTTGAAGCTGAGACTCAGAATGCGAATTGTTTGCCTATAAGATACAACCTACATTTATACATACAAGGTAAGCACACACATATAGGTATGACATACCATGAGATCTTTCAGAAATGAAATTTAGACTAAGGAAGGCCGCCACCTCCTTCCGAACCCAAGTAATAGAAGGCTGGCTCATGGTTCACCAGCAGCAGTATTGTAGAACACACACTAGGCGCAAGTCTATGACCCCTTCTCTCTTCTCCAACTTCACCCCCACCACTACTTCGTTTGCAGAAGAATCTAAAACTCTCATTTTTTCAGTTAATAATAGATAATAAGATGCACAAGAATAGTCAACAAAAGGTCATTACTTTTTTTATTAGCAGATATTGAGTCAGAACAGTAACAGGGAAAAAGGAGAAAATTTAATAGCAGGCATATTATGATGCAGTACAAAGAAAAGTAGAACTAAAATAAAAGTCATGAAGATACATCATAGAGCCTGGAACATTACCTAGTTAAATTTCAGCCTCAATTTTCTGGGTAGAAGGTTTGCAAATCCACATTTTATTCTAGACTAAACACGCACACACACACACACACACACACACACGCATGCATGGGCTGTCTACACTGGATGAAATTGCCAAAGTGGAAACTGAAAGCTAATTTAGTTCAGATGAGTGGTGCTTCCCATAGAACTCCTACCCTGTTCTAGATTCATTTTCTATCCCAGCGTTTAGTGTTTTTCAGCAAGTCCATCTTTTCCTTGTCTTCTTTTTATGGCTCCTGGTAGGCATATCTTCTTAGGAGGAGGAATGCTAAAGGCAGTTCCAAGCTTGGGGGAAGAAGTTTCTTTCATGTGAATGAGCCTCAGTGAACAATAATGGGCCCCTAATGATGCTGTCCATTTTTAACTCCTCACCAAGGTGCATTTTTGTCTGGGATGATAATAGGGGTATTTATGAATCAATACAGCACGAACCAATCAGGCAGTGCAAGTCCCAGAGGTCTCTGATCAGGTAGGTGTTGAGCTCCCAGAAGGTCCTGACTGGACAAACTCAGCCATGAGGCACAGGAAGCCCAGTGCCCAGGACCCACACTACTTTTGGGGGCTTACAAAAATGTTTCCATTTTTTTAAAATCAGAGTTTAAGAAAAATGAATATAACAACAATGTAACTACACTTATACCACTAAATTGTACACTAAAAATTAGTACATTTTATATTATGTATATTTTACCACAATGAAACAATGCAGAAGTGTTTAGAAAAGCTAACTCTAGCAAATGATAGAAACTCCTAGCTAAGTTAGGAAATGATGGTGGTAATATAACATTCATAAATATCTCAGGGCAGAAAACTTTGGCACCTATTATACTGAAAATTTTGTTTAAAATAGGGTGTAGAAGTTCAAAAGTATTTCCCAGGGGAAAAATGAGTATTGTATGCTTTAGTGTTGTGTAATAATATTCATTCATTTTTGGCAGTAATTTCAAGAATGTTAACAATAACAGTCACATAATATGGCCATAAAACATAATAACACAGTAAATATATTTAAGGAGACAGTATAAAAGAAGGGCGAAAAAATGGGTAATCTTTACAAAATGCCAATGAAAAATATAGTCTAAAAATGTATTTCTTTAATAAGCTTTTAAATCCAAAGAGTTAATATAATCCAACTTGGATTATGTTTGTCTTGATATCAATGCAGTTCCAAAACATATTGTTTAATTTTTTTTTACTGGAAGAAGGAGCCTGTGAAGGCAAAAATGCTTAAGGCCTAGGAAAGTCACCATGCTGTCCTGTGTCTGGGGAGTCCAGGGCAGGGCCTGGGCCTGCTGAAGTGGCCAGGTTCTGGGGCAATTCAAGGCCACAGCTAATTTTCAACCAGCACAAAAATATCAATATTTTAACAATGCTCTCTCCACACCAGCACATAGAGGCCCAGTGGTAGGACAGGCCGATCCTGCTGTTACTGGAAATAATTCTTAAACAGATGCAGCTTCTTTTCTTACCTATTACAAAACACTGCTTGGACCCCATGTGGTCGGTTTGGAATGCTTGCCAACTTTAAAACGTAATTCTCTATTAAAGACATCCTCAGCTTTCTATCCCTGAACAGACCAGGACATGCAACACTTTCTGATTTAAAGGTGCTCATACGCCTTCAAAGAGAATTAAGGCAGCTCTATTTAGGAAAACAAGAGTCACTTCACACCTGATACAGACCAACAAGATGTACCCGAAGGACAGCTGCACGGCTGGGAGGAGCCACTAACTTCCGAAATGCTCCCAAATTTCACTGAGGGCTGGAGCGTCTGCCGTGGCTGCCGGCCCAGCCCTTCTTTCCTGCTGCCTCACGGTTTGATTTTTACACCCGTATTTAGAAACTAAGCAGCCATCTGTCTTATCATTTTCTCACCTTCTCGGGTCAATGGCTTTGATGCCATTGTAGAAACTCACTCCCATGGCCACATCCTGGATTCCCGCATCCCCCTACGTCCGAAATTCCAATGAATTCAGTACATCCCCTCGTGCATTACTTCCAGTTCTTCTATGTCTCTCTCACTCCTTCACAACCGCCATGGTTGTTCTTTTTTCTCAACATTCTTGTTCCCTCGGGCCTCCAGCTTCCTGAGTTTGCCTGAATTCATTCTTTTCTTTACTCATCCTGAATGTATTCAGCAGGCACAACTATGCTTGGCTCACTGATCCCCATCTTAAAGGCTCTTGTACCCTGTGAACAGCCAGCCATGGACCAGGCCTCTAATCTACCTTCTCTGAAACTTTTCCTCTATTTTGGTTCTTTGGGAAAAGGATGAGGAAGCTTTTAAAATAAGATATCTTTCAACTGAAATTGAGTGAGCTGTAATAAACATACAGTGTAAGAAGTGGAGTTCTGAAGAAGTAGCTTGCAATTCTCTGATCTCTCCTTGGAAACAATTTCACAGCTTTTAATAGTCTGTATTTCCTTAATTATATTCAGAGCCATGGTGTGATAGCTCTCATTTTCTTTAAGCTTCCCATAATGCTGTCCCACTTCATGTGAATATGCAGTTAAGCAAATGTAAGAGCCCATAATATAAAAATTAATAAAGTCTCAATTCATACACAAAATTTGAAATAGTATGAATCCAAATATTTTAAGATTGCATCGGAATTATATAATTGCAAAGGTGGTAGCCTGAGTGAGTGGTGAACTGTTTATGCTAAGGCCGTATGGTAAAGTACTTAGCAAGTAAAAAATATTCTTCTTCATTTGTTAGTATTTTGTGAGGCATACACTTGTTTACATGTGTAATAACTTCAGTCACTATTCTGCTGCTATTTAACCATCCACTGTTATAATTTAAAATATTTTTGTGTCCTATAAGAACATAATGCAAAGATTCATGAAATGGGGGTGCTAGGAAGCAGTGCTGAAAACATCTCAAAATCAATCCTTTGGCATGGAAGTTGGAAGTGAACGAACAAAACTCTAAATAAAGCAAACAACTGCTGTGACATGCTGTGCTGTTAATGTGGAAATCAGCAATGGAGAAATACTAGAAATAATGCTGCAAATTAAAACCATAAATTTATAACACAATGGTTAAAGATTCATGCACTCTGAGAATACATCCCACATTCTTTATAGTTCTGCCTATGGGGAAATTAGTCCTTTGAATTTTGTGAGTTTTTAATTATATACTCAACTTTCTTCATGTAGAGATGGAACCAAACTCCATGCATATAAGAGAATGAGCCTGAGTTGCATTTTAAAATAAAGTGTTTGTTTCCTTGTCTGTTTTTTTAATTATAAACAATCGGGCTAAAAAGTGTGGAGATGAAGAAAATCACCAACAGTATCACCATTCAATGGCCAAATTTAGTAGTATTTTGACAGTTTCTTCAGCTTTTCTCCATATTTTTACATTGCTTAGATAAAATAAATGTTTAATTTTGTATCAATGTTTTTCTTGATCTTAAATGAAGATTTATCAAGACACTAAGAACTATCTACAGATGTTAAAAGGCTTCAATAATCTCACCATGTGATTATAGCATATTCAATTAGTACCATTTCTAACACTAAAACATTAGGCACTTTCTAACTTTCGCCATTATAAATAATCTAGTGATGAGTATCTTAAGCTTTCAAATCATTTTTCTTTGGGGAAATTTCTTAGAAGGAGAATTATTCAATCAAATAGTATCTTGATACATACTGCCAAATTCCTTTCCAGAAAGACTAAAACAATTTAAAATTTACCTGGCAACAGATAAAAGAACCCATCTCTCCCCATCTTTACCTCACAGAGTATTAAATTTATAAATTTCATTTACAATTCATTTAGTTTTCCAGTCCTCTAAAATAGTAGTTATTTCTTTTTGAGATTTCTGTTTGAGTGAGTGGTTACATGCAACAATTTACTACTTTCTTGGAAGCTCTCACGGGCTGCAGAGAGAGGGCGGCTGGAGTCCAGGCTCAGCCAGGCTGCTTGTCCCATGGGGCTTCTTCATTCATGGGCTCAGCCTCGTTCCCTCCTGGCCTCTTCCTCTAGCACAGTACTTTGGGTATCTCACAAGGGGGCTCAAGGCTCCAAGAATCGGAAGCAGTTTTTTTATAAGGTAAGATAAGTTTCTGTCTGAAACAGGGTCACTTTTGCTATGTCCTAGTGATCAAATCAAGGACCTGAGAGTCCAGATTCAAAAGGCAGAAACGTTCACACCTTGCTGGGAAAGTGGCCTGTGCTAGTGGGAAAACCCGCCATCTTTGGAGACAGTCTCCCACATCCTCTCTGTTGCTCTTTATTGATCTAAGCTTTTCCTCATGAACGTATTTTAAATGTGTGTTGTTACAGTAATCGTATGCTTTTTTCCTTTATAGTTTACTAACCAGCTGCTGTTTTTTATCTGCTTATTTTGTATTCACTCACCCTACTAAATGCTCTTATTTATTTTAATTCTCAGTTTAGTATCTTGGTTCTCCTAAGAAGATAATTATACTATCTTAAAATAAAGATAACTTTTCCCCCTCATTTTGAATAATCAAATCTCTTATATATTGCACTGGTTGAGACTTCCAGAAGATGCAGCCTTGTTCTGTTTCTGGCATATAACTTTTTAAGTACAAGTATATTCAAGTTATAAACTGGGCATATTTTATCAACACACACATTTCCCAGAGCCAAATTAAGCCACTTTTATGTGTCAATACAATAAAAATGAATAGAAAGGCAGGTTCTCATTCCAGATAAATTAAATTCAGGGACAGGGATAACAAAAGAAGCTGAAGAAGAAAGTATTGAATCACTAATATGTTTTAGACACTGTAATATTTTCTCCCTGAAATCTATAACCATAAAACATCTAAAAAATCATAACCATAAAACATTGTATTGACTCCCTCAAATAGCAAATATCTCTAAATAAATATAAAATATCATAAATCTCAGCAATTTGTCCTTTCTTCCTAAGCTTAACTACTTACACTGGATGTAAACAATCATTTTATGGATATACACAAGTATTATAATATGGCTTTCCAACCCCCTTATACTCACAAGTGGCTGATAGTCATATGGTGGAGTGTAGTCCTCAGTATATGTGGTCAATGAACACCTAAGAGGGAGAAGTCATAACCATAAAAAATTATATTGAGAAAAGAATGACTTCAAAAACGAACATTTAAAAATGTTAGTGCTATGTACTTAAAATAAAAACATTTCAAGAAGGATCGGCCCTAATAAAAATTTTAAAACCCACAACTTCTCAGCCTTGTTTATAGTGCTACCTACCCCAGCAGGGTGGTCTTCCTTCACAACCTTCAGTTCGGCATCATCTACCACTTTCCTGGGCTAATGATATGCTACCAATCCCAAGTCCATGCGCTCAGGTGCATTCCAGACTTTCGGAATTCTCTACTACTCATTTTTTGCCTCTCAGACCTTTTTGATTCTATGTCCATGTTCTCTGCTAGATGACAACTGACAAGATTAACAGAAGACAGCCAGGAGGAGGACTGAGATAACATAGCTTCCCCAGCCTCCACCCCATTAAACATGCAGAATTTCAAATAAAACACATCCCACTTGCCCCAAGTGAATAAGCTCAAAAGGGAAGCCCTGAAGGGCTAGAAATGAAGAGTAGACTCATTAGAATGGGAAGCATAAGCTGATGGCCCAAGGATAGGGGCTGGAGCTTGCGCTGTGTATCAAAGGCAGAAGACATGGCCTGGGCGGGGGGCGTTCACAGAAGGCAGAGAGCTAAACCCCTATTCACAGCCAGGAGTCTGCAGAGGCTGGACCTCCATAGAGCAGGAGCCAAAAAACTGTAGTAACCAGTTCAGGGAAACTCGCCAAAAAGTTTCTTTCCATTTGAAACTGAGGGTGGGGTAAAATCATCCTCCCATGAGAAATTAAAGCTCTACTTCTATTCCTGACACTTTATGGAACTAAACAGTCAAGGAAACTCCTCTGAGAACTGCACACCTAAAAATACTGGGTAGAAGGAAATTTAAACATTTTAATACATGGCTAAGCTAGTGGGAAAGTAAGAGAGTTCAACAAATAAAAGAATTCCAATACAAAAAGAAAGTCCAGCTCAGAAGTTAAAGGGTTCAGGTGTTCATTTTACTTGCTGATAATCACTGATTCCTGACGGGCTTTCGATGTATGGTTTCCAGAGGAGTAGCACTGACATGATCACGTTGTAGCGCAAATCATTACTCACATGTTTGTGGTGATGCTGGTGTGAACGCACCTGCTGCACGGCTGGTCGTATAAAAGTATAGCACATACAATTATCTGTAGTAATAATAGTGATCATGATAACGAGTGACTATTACTGGTTTGTGTATTATCCATACTATACTTTACCACCATTTTAAAGTATACTCTGTTCACTAAACTAAAATGTTTTCTGTAAAACAACATGCTGTGTTAATGCCAGCAGCAGACTCATACTTCCTGCGATTGCATCATTTCCCCTTGTGCCTGATTCAATCTCATTTGATGGAAAAAAAAAAAACACCTGAGAACATGTGAGACTAGAGGATTTGAACACCGGCTCCAAGAAAGAGGCTTGGGGTGTGCAAGACCACAGTGGCAGTCTTTGTAAGTAAGGCACCGCTTCTAGGGAAGTTGCAGGTGGGGACAGCTGGCAAAATAAAGAAAAATAAGAAATCAGGCCCAGAAATTAAAGGTCCTAGAACCACCACTTCCCTGCCCACCTCCCCATGCCCTGCAAAAAGATGCCATTAATGAAATAAAGTTCACTTCACTGTTCTAGCAGAAGAGGGCACTCTTGAACTAAGAGATAGAGGAAACTGCCCACACTTCTCATTTTTCCTCCATAGGATTTATGGTAGCTGCCAGCCAGTCCAGGAAAATTAAACATGCTTAAAATGTAAAGAAAAGGCAACATTACTTTGAGAATAAACCATAAATAAGAATCAAAACCGAGGTGATGAAAATGCTCCCCAGAAACATTCCCAGTCGGAGTAGACCTCTATCAGCGTTTCTATCCAACAATGTACGGGACATTCTAGCAAATGCAGTAAAACAAGAAAAGGAAGTGTATGTATAATAATTGGAAGGGAAAACCCAAAATTTTCATCATCCACAGATAACTAAATTGTCTACATTAAAAAATCCAAGAGGACCTTTGAGTCATAACAACAGGCACGTTTCTGGAAGGCTGTTGGATACAAGACCAATACACAAAAACAGTGCGCCCAAAGTCAGCGATGAGAAACTAGAATGCACAGTTGAAATGGAAAATGCAATGAAATCTCTACAATTCCTAGAGGAATACATGTCACAGAAAATTTATGACATTTATGGGAAAAACACAAAATTTGTTGAGAGACATAAAATAACTCCTCCATTTATATGTGGGTGACTCAATCAGTCCATGCTACACATACACACATGTGTGGGCACACACATATGTATCATTTCTAAGGGGTTCATAGTTTTCCATTTGATATATAAGTACTGCTTAAATTATGATCTAAAATTTCTATTGATCAAAAGACACCATGGACAGTCAGAAGAGAAGACATAGACTAAAAGAAGATACCATAAAATTAGTCTACGGCCATACCACCCAGAACGCACCCGATCTTGTCAGATACCATAAAATTAAACAAAACAAGATTAGTACCCAGAATAAAACATTCTTACACATCAATAAAAAACAGAATCCCATAGAAAAATGGACAAAGCCTATCTACAGTCAATTCACAGTAGAAGAAACATAGCTAATAACTATTTTAAGATAAATTTGGGCCTAAAGTTCAGTCTTAAATTCAGTAATTAGTGAAGTGCAAAGTAAAACAATGAGGTACCATTTTATACCATTAGATTGACATGAATTTAAAATGTCTATAACATGTATAAGGATATGAAAGAATGGGTACATTCACACATTACCAGTGTCAGTGTGTTGTAAAATTAAAGGTGCATTTATGTCAATACCCAGAAACTCTATTTCTGAGCATGAAGAAACCCTTGCATCTACATTCAAGGGAATGTGTACACAGATACTCGGTGCACCCTTATGTGTAATAACGAAAATCTGAAAGCTAACCTCCATCAGTAGGGTGGATATACTGGATGGTTATGATAAATACAAGAAATCATTTCTCTTAAAAATATAAAGCAAATTTGGTAAAAAAATTAACTTGCATTATAAGTAAATAATGAGTCGATAAATGGGTGTTTTGAGTAGTATAATATTCAATAGCATTCAAATGGAAATACAAGAAAGATATTCCATAATCTTAAGATGTTTGTATTAATAGATAACAATGAACATGCTCTCCTACTTTATTCTTATGCAAAGCTCTGACTTAAATGATATGATTATTAGTCAAATATCAGAGTGTAGCTTTGGGCAGGCTGACCCTGCAAGGCAGCACCGGGCACCTCCCTACTCACTTAAAGCAGGTGGAACCCCTTCCCCCATGCTCAGGCCCACGCCCTCTCCTATTATTGCCTCCCAGCACAGTCTGACACAAGTACCAAAAAATACTTATGAGTGAATAAAGCAATAAGAATAACTATAAAGAGATATAGATTATAATGAAAACTTAAATAGAGGTGGAAATTAGAATATTCAGTTATCCTTTGGAAAAGCAATGTGGCTCAACAAAATGGAAACTTTTATAGTACTGAATGACTTTCAGTCAGTGAAACTCCATGTCTGCCTCTCCCCTTTTTAAATCTGAAGAACAAGGCAACAAATTTTTAAGTAATATGGTTCATCACATTTAAAATAAGGTGGTCTTTTGAGAATAAAAATATAAAAAACTCAGCATAAATCTTCCTCTTAGATATCAGCTTGAGGCAATAACTGAATTAAAACATATTAGAACAGAACACGTCTACTAGAAGAGAAACGGCCTTCGGAGAAGTGCAGGAAAGCAGAAGGTGAGAAGAATAAGGGAGGCGTTGGTTTCAGGCATCATCCCGAAGGAGTGATGAGCTGGCTTACAGAGAGACCTCTCCGGTTCTGGGGGCAGAGGCCGTGCACATCTCTGTCAGTGTTCCAAAGCAGCTGTGGCAGCCAGTAACGACTTCGGGTCACTGTCCGGGACCACCAGGAGCAAGCCTGTGCCGCATAGCTCTGCTTAGCATTCCATTCCTCCCTATAGCTACAGGTCCGAATATCAGCCTCCAGGCCACGTTCAGTCAGGGCTCTCCCATGGGATTCCTTAGCAGAGACCACTGGAAAAGGGGCGGTCACTCTGCTTTGACGAGAACTGTGTGAAGTGACACCCTTGTCCTCAGAGGAAGCAAATGATTCCAGCAGTCTCTGAGGCCCAGCCATTCCATACATTTGCCTGGATTTCCATGTGGTATTCCAGTATTTTTTAAATAAATTCCCCTTGGTTTGAGATCATTTGAGACACTCCCCTTTTGGCCTGAGATAATTTGTGCGTCTGTCACAACTGAAAGAGTTCTACTATAATCAGGCAATCAGAGTCGAGGTCATTGATTATTGTAATCATATAACTACCCTTGCTCTGATTCCAAACACTCTAAACAACATCTTGATTATAGTCTGGCTTCCAATATACATATTTTTCAACCAAGAGAGACTGTTTTTATCACACTGACATGACTGGTGTGCTTGAATATTTTATTTCTCATTACAAATTAACTAATTAGAATGCTGGATTTTCTTGTGAGTTGAAGGATCACACGTCAATCTTTATGAGCAGACAAATTCTGAAGCACGGATAAAAGGGAAGGAAATGTAAAACTGTGGACAAGATTCTGGTAAATTCACCAGGATAATGCCAGACTGTGAGGACACTCGGAAGCGAGACAACTGACCTTTACCCAGCACCACCCACAAGGTGCCACGCATACCCTCTCACCTTTCATGGCTGTAGGGTAGGAGAACAAGTAGTGATGTTTTGTAATATGAGAAAGGAAAAGGAGTCTGACATGAAGTTATCATTAAAGCCATGGCACTTCTTAAAATACCTACTCTGGCACGAACACCAGTGGTAACTCATGTGAATCTATACGATGCTGCACTAAAACCCACAGAATCACAGTTCTTAAACCTAGAAGAGCTTTAGAGATCAATTGCTTCCTTTCTGTTTTCTCTGGAGGAGAAGCAGATATTTTCTCCACCGGCTTCCCGACAGCCAGAAGAAGGGCATGTGACGTCTACTCAGAAAATAAGACAGTCTCCCCTCAGTCTGAATCTGCGCACATGAGGCAAAGAAGGAGGGAGTTAATTTGTCACTAACCCCACCGCGGCAGCAGTAGAAGCTGCATTCATTATTTAGGAGAAGGCCCATTATGTAGCCACATTACTTATTTAGCCACAGAGAACCATGGAGTCTACCTGCCTGTGTGTGTAGGAAAAAAGGGGAAGCTTACAACCACTCTAGGAAATTTCGTCTGTTTCTTAACAGCAACCATTATTTAAAAATGAAATCTCATATTGTACTGAAATGAATATGCCTGTCATTTCCTCCTCCTCCTCCTCCCTACTGAATTAAGCCACACACACCAAATATGATAGTTCTTCCATAGCTGCTGAATGCCAGGCCTGAATTTCAGAATCAACTTCTCAGAAGCTAGTGGCAGAGAGAGAGAGAGAGAGAGAGAGAGAGAAGACAAGATGGAGGACATTTTGAGTCTGGTTTTACTCCTGATCCAAGCCAAGTCCTTGCTAAGTTCCATAGCAGTTTGGAAGCAGTTCTCCCCTCCCATCCAGAACACAGAACTGTGAACCCAAAGATTCGAGTCTCTGTTTTACCACTAAGTAGTCATGGGGCCTTGAGCAAGTCACTTAAACCCTCTGCATTTTAATTCCCCCCATTAGTATCTGCCCCATAAACATTAAACAATAGAAGGATGGATCAATTAATGAGGAATTGCATTCCCTGATTATCTATGCTTTGATTTCCTCCTTGGTATAATTAAGAATATACCTACCCAAATGACCCTATATGGTTATTAAGAGGAAAGGGATTGTGGATAATACATATGAAAGTGCTTTGAAGGAATGAAGCATTAAGCATGAAGAACAATGGACCACAGTGGTTAAGGACACAGACGCTGCAGTCAGACCAACCAGACATGAGTTCAAAGCCCAGTTCTAGTGCTTACTAGTAGGTAAGGATCTTTTGGAAGCTTACTTTTCCTCTCTGAGCCCCTTTTCAATGGAGGAAGTTGCAGCATCCATTCTCAAAGATTGAGAACAAAATAAGATACATAAAGCCCTTAACTCAGACACCTAGCATGTGTTTAACAATACTAGAAGTAAAAGAAGTTCTACAATGATACTAATTAAACAATGGAAGGACATGGCTCTTTTTGCATATTAATTGGATTATTCAAGCGGCAAGGTGGAAAATGGATTGAAAGGAAGACAGAGGGACTAGTCAGGATACTTATATTAGCAACTGGGCCTGGGTCAGTGACCTCTCTCTTGCTCCAGTCTCAAATACCAAGCTATTTTTTGACATGCTCTTCCTCCCATCTTCTGCTTCAATGAATGGTCTCATTAACCCCCAACTGTCTAAGTCAGAAGCCTGGGAATGAATCCACCTTGGGTTTTTTCACCCTTATAATTAATCAGTCATCAAGTAAATGTCCATTCCTTTCAGTATGTCTAAAATCTGAACCCTCTCTCCCTCCACACCACCATCACAATCAGGGCTTTATTATGGCATGTCTTAATTAGCTCAGCAGTTCTCTGATAGCAGTCTCAGTTGCCTACCCAACTGTTTTCTGCATTCCAAGCACAAATCTGATCATTTCTACACCACACTTGACGAGCTTTCACTGTAGCCTGCGTGATGAAGTCCAAATTCCTTAACATATGGTAGTTTTCAGGCACTGCTTGCTGTCCCCAGCATCTCTCTTCAACTTTGGCTGTTATCACTGCAAACCTGTACTTTGCGAACCAGGCATGCCCATCATAGGCTCCCTTCCTCCCTTCCTGGCCCCTTATCTTCTGCCTGTGGTGCCCTTCTCTTCCGTTGATCTGGCCAACTCCAGCTCATACCCCATGACTCAGCGCATATGTCATTTATATCTTGAAGCCACTTGCAACCTTCCAAGTCTGAGTTATGTGCTCTCCTTGCATCCTGTGTTCACCCTAGCATATCGTAGTGTTATTGGCTCATTCAACACCTATTTCAACCTCCCTTCCCCCTTTTATTCTCTACTTAGAAGTTAAAAACACTTTTGTAACCAATAGGTTGTGGCCATGTCACAGTCTATTCAATAAATGAGGACTGAAGATCTTAAAGAGAGTTTCTCTTTCCCACTTTTTCCTTTCTAGAACAGACTGATTTGGGGAGGTGTAACAACCATTTGGAGACAATGAGAATGAGAGTGATCTAGCAAAACTCATAGAGAAGAAAGACAAAAAGACCCTGTATTCTTGATGATATTGTTTAGGTGCCATGCCAGTCTGGAACTCCCTGTATTTCACTCCAGGTGAACAAGTGTCCTAATTATTCGAGTTGTTATTAGGTTTTCTAATACTTTCATCCATGCATATTCCTGACTAATACATGATTACTGACTGCTTGTTTTTCTTTCTTATATATTAGACAATGTGCTTCTTCAGGATGGGGGTGTCTTTTGTCTCTATATTCCTAGTATCTAGTTGTTCTTAGCACATAGTAGGCACTCATTAAATGTTTATTTTGAAAGAATGAATTCAGATATGCTGGGCACATGTAATTTATTTAAGCCTAATAATGCTTAGAAACCATTTCAAAGAACAATATAAGGCTGACAGGTTAGTGTAATAATTTAACTATGTAAGTGCCACATATGGAGTGAAATCAAATATGGATAGTAGCAAGATTTCTGTAATATTTTAAAGTTCTTATTCCTGTGAATCCACCACTATGTCTCAAGACTCACAGATAGTATCATATTATTCACTAGGACCCAATGAAGATTTCGAGTAATTACAAATAATGATATTTTTATGCCAAACACATAAACTTTCAATACTATATAAGGAGAAATGCTAGTAATATTGACTCATCATTAATGTACATGGGATAAGTAAAACTGTGAGGATTAAATATAAATTCCACAACTATAACAGTCTGAAAATCTTTATCATTTACTTGTTTTGTTAGCTCATTAGACCCCAAAATTTGAACTGCTTGTATCCCTGATAGATTAGCAATGACAAATAGGCCATTATATGTAGTCTATTATATAGGCCAAATAATGGTAGAAATAGCCATACAATCATGGTAGTAAGAGACATGAAGGTTGTTTCAGTTACCTATTTCTGTAGTTTAAAAGTTAGTGCCTTAAAATAATAATTATCTGAGTGTTCTGATATTTATTACCTGAGTGTTCTGTGAGATGATTGGGTTCGGCTGGTTGGTTTTTCTGCTCCACGTGACATCAGTTAGAGCTACAGCATCCAGGTAGTTGACTAGACTGGAATATCTAAGATAGCTCAAGCACATCGTGGACAACTAGTTTTGCCTGTTATCTGGGAGCTCAGTTGGAGCTGTCAAATACAGTGCCTTCGTTCTCCTCTTGTGCCCTTATGTGTCTTGGACTTCTCACAGCATGTCAGCTATGGTCCATGTATCAGAAGTAGAATCTACCAGTCCTCTTAGAGAAGGGCATGCTATATGAAGGAGTAATGCAAAGAGCAATAGCATTCAGGTTGAGTCTGAAATTATTTCAGCAAATTTGGCCAACTGGAAAAGCTATCAGTTATTCATTCCTAGCTAAGCAATGAGTTAGTGATATGACCTTAGGCAAGATATTACTGCCTTGAAGAGGAAAGTGTCAAGCCAAAACCAAGGCATGTATTAGGAACCACTAGCCCAGGTTGTTTGAAAAATAGACAATTTTGCAAACCACACGATCACAGTTCAATTCCCAGTCAGGGCACATGCCTGGGTTGCAGGCCAGTTCCCAGCAGGGGACTCATGAGAGGCAACCATACATTGATATTTCTCTCCTTCTTTCCTTCCCTTCTCCTCTAAAAGATAAATAAATAAATTCTTGAAAAAATGTTAAAAAAAGAAGAGAAAAAGAAAAATAGACAATTTGATTCCAGCAATTTCAAAAGAGATAAATGACCTCTCCCCAGTACTTTCTTTATGAGCTTGGTACTCAAGGTCTGGCCTGATTAAATGTAGCAATTATCATCTCCATGTTTACAAAGAAAAGTAACATTCAAGGTTCTCCTATGTGGCCTATCATTCAAAGATGAAGCACAGAAACAGTGGCAGAGACCATGAGCTTTGACGTTAGACTTGTTTCAGTTCAAATACTGGCTCTTTATCACTTACCAGCTATGTGAGTTTGCACATTTTATTTGACTTCTCTGTGCCTTTGTTTTCCCCTCCACATAATGTGGATAATGATGGAAGCAACTCATAGATTTTTTGTAGGAGTAAATGAGTTAGCATATATGAAACCCTTAAAATAGTGCCTAGCACATAATAAGCACCATATATGCATTTGCTATTATTAGCATTACTCTTAAAGTTATAAGGTACATAAAGCCAAACTCAAACTCAATTAAGGAAAAAACAAACAAACAAAAATAAGGAATATCTCAGAGCATATAAAAATGTCATCAGAACTCTTGTCTCCACACCTCTTCTTCCCTTCATTTACACCTAGATAATCCCCCAGAAGCAAGATGCTCTCTGTAACTTGCTACATGGAGCATGAGAGAGTATCTTGCTCCAAACTCCAATTATTATCCCAGCATGTTTTCTGATTGGCCAGCCAGGGTCATGTGCCCAACACTTGGATTTGTGGAGAGGTAGGAGTTGGTGGGAGATCTGACCATCCATTATAGGGCCTGACTGGATTACAATGAGGCGGGGTCGGGTGGGGGGAAGAATGTTGTCCAAAAGAAGAAAGCTGTACATACAAAAAAGAAACGTTCTACAATAAATAAGATGGGGAATGAAGAATCGAATCCCTGTCTGTCTTGCTCTCATTCCACAGCCTTTTCATCACACCACTCTCCTCTTCACATTTCCTTTATTGGTACCCTCATCACCATCATATCAGGTCAGTTTTTTAAACTTTTTTCTTCTAGAAAAATGTTCAACATCTGGGTGGTATTTTACCAAGAGATAACCCACCACACCAGTGACTGAATAGAAAAAAAAGTAAATGCCTTGCACTGTACTTTGAGAAAAAAACACCAAAAACCTCTTATTATTCACATGCAGTCTCATTCCTTTGAAGAGTGCCAAAGGTTTTACAGATGCTAAGTGCACCCACGGGAGGAATAAACTGAAAGGTTTAGAACGTGGCCTAAGCATGCTGCTACTGCTGTGAAGTAATCACTCCACACACGTATGGATAAGTGCTCTGTGCCAACAACGCAGACTGAACTGCCCGAACTACTTTTTGGTCTCATTTAATTTGTCCACTTATGTGACTGCAGATGCCTTTCTCCTTAGAATCATAAACTTTTAGAGCAGGAAAGGACTCCACAGATCATTTGGCCCAATCCCCTCATTTTCCAGGTGGAGGCTGCTGCAGCCCGGAGGGGGTTATTAGCCAGTACAAGGGCAGATAGCAGGTTTAGTGCAGGCCCAGGAGGAGAGGCCATGTTTTCCCATACCATGCCCTTTCTGAAAACCACTGTGTCCAAATACCTACACAGCAATACAAAACGCTATTACCTTCTTTCTTCTCTAGTCATGTGGATTGCAGGGTTTGGATGAATTCTGGAAATGACACATTTATCATAAAATTACAACAATATACACTAGTCACTACCACCAAGAGGCGATGAAATTTGGTAAAATGACAAGACACATTAGTTTGGGCGGACCTTGTAAGAGGTCTATGTTTTGTATCTTTCCATCCTCCGACAGCAGGGCAGTACTCGTGGGCTGCCCTCAAACTGACCCGGGCTCCCGTGGATCTGCTTCTTACCCAGAAAATATTCTCACCCAGAACTGGCTTTTCCCTTGTCAAAAAATGAACTTCTGTAAACCATTATCCCAGGACCACGCATCTTTATATACGCATACGTAAATAGGAGCTTCTGAGAAATATGATCTTAAAATTAAATTTATATGTGGACCTGCTTGATACGGGTTTTTTGTTTTTGTTTTTGTCCTATTGTTTTGGTTTTTGGTTGTTTGTTTAATGGTCACAGTTGCAGTCCTATCATTATTTATGGAAAGCCTTACTTCTTGGAAGGAATCAGCTATAATTGTCTTGTTCTATGGCTCAATCATAAGATCATTTTATATTAGATAATCACATATCCAGGGGCATAAGAGCACAGTTGATGTCTGAGAGCCCTTTGAGTCCCCTTGCCTCTGACCCTCCCATCACTGGCCAATGCCAATTCCTTGGAAAACTCATTGATGGAAATGCAACCAACTCTCAGGAGAAATAACAGCTTCAGTTTTAGATAATCTCGATTAGCCTTAAACTATATAAATCTCATTTTTTAAATTAAGTCATTTATATCACTTTTAGTCTCAACCTGACTACACCCTACAACTAAAAGCATTTTTTTCTGTCTGACTTATGTGGAAGGAATTATTCACAAGCTATTTTCTCTTAGTTAAGGTCAAGAGTGACAAGTCCAGTGGTGTCCAACATTCCAGTTGTTCTGGTTTTCAATATGTTTTGCTAAGATATTTGCTGCAAGTGTAAGGAGGAAAGTATTGTGTCTTCTTCACACTGATTTAAAATAAAGTAAGTAGGCTTTTGGTTAAGTTGTGAGAAAAAGAAACAGACCATCAAATGCTATCACGGCATAATGAATATTATATAAAAATTAATATAAATGCATTTGACTAATGTCTTCTTAACAACAAAGCTATACCTGTATTCTGATTATTTTTTTTTTGGTTAAGAGGTATCCTGAAGTTTAAATTTACATTATGATTACAGTTTTCCTTTTATAAGATGAAGCACATTATTTTGGTCCATTGAGCAAACTCATTCTTATTCATTGCCTTTTAAAGTTGACATTTAACTTCCACAGCTGTACAGTTGGCAAGAAGCAAAAGAATATTTAATATTCAAGAGAGCAGATTCTAAAATACCACACCATTCTATTGTATGAAATGCCCTATAATTAGTGTACATTAACTGAAAGAAAGAACTGCATATGAAATTAGCAGAGAACGGTTGAAGGTGCTCATGTATTTATTTCCTTGTCGATACTCATTAATCAAATAAAACAAAAAAGTAATTCTAGCAAATCAAACAAATGAGAGATAATTTTCTGAGACCGTGTCTTCTAATACATTTACTAGCACAGCATTGAGAACAACCTTTGGTTCCACAGGCCTTGATACCTTAAATCAAATAAAATAGGAATTAACCACATCCTTTTCCCATTATAATTTGCTGTTCATCATCAGAAATAATGTACTCACTCAAAAAACAATTACTGCACATGTGCTGCAGGTCAGGCTCTCTGGTGGGCACTAGGCATGGAGCTGACACAGAGTTGCCCTTCAGAGCACTGCCTTCAGAGCAAGAAAGACAAACAAAAATGCAATTAATTGCATCCAAAATGGATAAAATTAGGGTAAAAGAAACACACGGTGCTATAAATACCCCCAAGGGACCTACCATGGCAATGAAAGGCAGCAGTAGGAAGGGAAGCTGCCCCGGGAGCGGTAATATTTCAGATGAGAGTTGATGACTTTAGTTAGAGTCAAGAATGAATGTACAGCTTGCATCTTGCTTTCTCAAAAAGTTCCACTAAAACCACATTAAAGAGACCTTAAAAATAATCAACCACAAGAACAGGAAAACAGGTAAGAGAAACAAATTTTGGAAACTCAAGAGAAGTTGGGCAACTGGTCTCTGACTTAGCAGAAAGCTGAGTCCTAAATCAGCAAAGGAGGCCCAGGGGAGAGCTATTTGAGAAGCAGTTAGAACTCCAGGCCCCAACTGCACTCCCCACTGCTGGGTTACTGCCAGTAGGAAGCTAGAAATTTATTCACTGGAAAGGGTAAAAGAGAAAGTCCTTGATCAACAACATGGTTCAGTGACCGTACACAATGAAGAATTAATATGGATGTCCCAGCCAACTGCCCAGCTCACTCCGAGAACACAGGCACCAGCCCTTTACCCTTCAGATGGGTGAGAGCCTCATCCGGGGAATCTGACCAAGCCACAGAAAAGACTAAAATACTGCCACCAGGGCTTCTGAAAAAGAAGAAAAAGGAGGAGGAGGAGGGAACAGAAGGGGAGGAAGAAGGAGGAGGAGAAGAGAATGGGGAGAAGGAGGAGGGGTAAGAGGAGAAGGAGAAGAGGAGGAAAACACCCATCTAGATCCTTCCAGTGAACCTCCAAGTCAACAAGCCTCACTCGCAGGCCCCAAGCCTCATCTCTTAATCATGAAGAGAAAACCAAGGATTGATTGCCGAACACTGAAAGAAAGCTCCTGGCATGGAAAACAGATAATATAGACAGAAACAAAACAGCATTCCTGGAGAAAGAAGAGACTATATGCATGGGAAAAAATAATGAAAAACAAACTATCATTAATATCTCCACAAGAACCAAACAATGGATCCTACAAAAAACAGAAGGATTCAGAAAGTAAAAACTGAACTCAATAGTGGGATTGAAGAGACAGAGCACAAAGTATTAATAGATCGTAAAGACAAAAATAAAATAAGAAAAGACAAGCCAATTAGAAGAGCAGGGCAAACAATCTAAAATCCAAATAAAGAATTTGTGAAAAGAGAAAATGGAAGGTATAAATCATCAATGAAATAAATCAAGAACATGGCCCTGAACGGAGAGAAGTGAGTTTCTGGACTGAATGGGTTCACTGAGTACCCAGCCGACTTCCATAGCATATACCTTACATGCATCAGTCACTCTTCTAACTGTTTTATGTACATTGACTTGCTAAATCATCATGATAACCCTAGAAAATGAGTGTCTTTAGAATTATTATCCCCATTTTATAGACAAAGAAAATGAGGTACAAAATAACCTGAGATCTTCAAACAGAAGGCCCAGGATTTGAAGGTAGGTAATGCATGCCCAGAGCCTACTACACAATACACAGAAGAGAGCACTGCTGTGAAATTTCAGAATATACTACAGACAGCCCTAGCTGGTTTTTTTAAATCCAGGGGTATGTACTATTTTGATAGTGCATGCAGAGCCAAGCCCCTGATCAATCACCTGAGGGGAACCCCATGCAGACTTTCTTCTCTCCAATCTGTCCTACAAATTCCATTTCTATTAGAAGCTCTAAATTCCTATTCCCACCTCCAAGCTCGTCAAGAACATATTGTCCTACACTTGGGCTCACCTACCTGTACCACGGCCTGAAAAACTTTTCTCGGTGAGTCGGGGGAATGCGATGCCCACCTCTCATCTCAAGGAGCACACAAGGTCACTGGTTGCCATTCAACACTTGACAACAGTTGCCTAATGCATTTTGCCCAGTTCTGCGGCTACTTATGGCAGGACAGGAAGTCTGAAACCAGCCCCTTTATACTTGCAGATATCTTTATTTGGCCCTCGCATTTAAATAATTCTGGGCTCAAAATTCTTTTTCTTCAATACTTTAATGTTATGTTCTTATCTTCACTGTTGCTGTGGAAAATTAGTGTCAACTTAATTTTTATTATTTTGCCTATGATTTCTGCTGTTTGCTTTATTTCTCTAAAAATAAAGCTTTAACTTTTTGTTCCTTCAGTTTTAAATTCCTGTTCTATTTGCTCTACCTGGTCTGCTTTCTCTAGTATAAGCTGCCTATATTTCATTCCTCATGATGCTTTTGCTCTTTAGATGTGTTATGATTTTTTAAATTGAGACTTCATTGTATTATTCCTAACATAGTTGCCTCCACTTTTGATGACTACATAGATAGTCCATTGAAAAGTGAGGCTAAGCTAGTGTCTTCACTGTGAGTGTGGGAAATACGAGTTCAGTGCCTCAACTGCAGTTTGCTGGGCTTAACTACACTTACTGACCCTGGCATTTCTTTCTCACTAAGATGCACAGCCCAGTTCTTCTTATATCTGAGACTACTTTCTTTAATTGGAGTCGAGGAAGAGAATTCAGTGTCCTACTGGCTACCTGTGGCTGGCATTACAGACCTCAATACTGAGGTCAGAGGTTTAGCGAAGTAGGCTGTTGACATCAAAATCTCTATTATGTTTCATTTCCTTGGCTGTCTCATTTTCTGCCCTGGGCTAAACACAGCAGTCAAAGTCAATACAAAAATCCTGCTTTAAGCCTATGATCCAAATTTGCAAACTCAAAACTCTTTCGGCTCCTATCTAAGCCTGGCCCACCGAGATGACAGCCCCTCCCCTGGACTGGCCCAATACTCCATCTAGAGACTTCATCTCTTACCTTCTCTGCTCCTCCTAGCCCCTAGCCTTCTCCTGCTCTACTCCTTTACATTCTTGAGACCTTCTCAGAGTTTTAATACGGTTATCAAAGTCTACCCCAGGATTCATTATGCCTTCCCATATCTTTGTTGGAAAGTCCAGATTTCACTGTAAGAAGGCAGCCAGCAGGAAGTTTTTAGCTCATCGCCTTGATGGAAGCGAGGGGCCCACCCTCCTCAAGGATCACCTGGGGCTGCGCCTTGTGAACGTTCCAGCCCACTTAGAGGTGATACAGCAGGCTGTGGGGGATGCAGGCCAGGCCGTCTTTGCTGGAGCCATCAGGGTCAGAACCCACAGGGTTAATGAAATACTGGCCGGAATTACAACAAGTTACTGTGAAATGGGGTGGGACTCCGCAAACCTCCCTTCCTCAGGCAGACTGCAAAATAGCTTAGTTCTGATCCCCGACAGTTCTCAAAGGAAGCCAAAACATTTAAATTGCTGGTGATGACACACACTCCTCTCTTCATAATGCACAACTTAACACTCAGACTTTGGCCATGCTCCTAAGCACCCCCGTGTCCATATCATTTGTCTCTACATCATTGCAGAAATTAGGAAAGTGTGCATTCTTTAGAAAGATAAGTGGAAAAGAAATTTCTTTTCTGTAGTGACAAGTCCCACTACCCCTAAAATAAAGTAATTTCTTTTATTGGCAAAGTTAGTGGTCTCTTGCTCTATAGTCAATTCTCATTATTCACAGTGATATTCTATAAAATTACTACAAACACTGAATTAGCAAATGCTGAACCATTATTACTAGGAGAAATATGGGATTAGATTCTTGAGAGCTTCTGGTTATATTTTTATCAACCAATCAATACATAACTGGTCTTATGTATTTCTCTTTAAAGATACTTTATTTAATATATATTGTTGATTCATTAACATTGAACTCACAGTCAACAACATTATATAACTCACGCCTAAAGGAAGCTTAATGTAACACAGGCATATTCTCCACATCACAACCTGTTGTGCTTAGAAATATTCAATAACACTTTAGCACTATACTTGGGGGTATATTTCAAACGGCATATTCATCAGTTTAAAAGAAACACTAAAGAAGTCACTAAATAGAACTTGAAAGGGACACTTGCTGAAATGAGAAGGCAGAGCCTTGCCTTATTCAACTTGAGCTTGGGAACGTGCTCGCTGGGTGCATGCGTCCTCACCTCACTGTGCAGGTGTGTGAAGGGCTGCAACAGCACTGCAGGCAGTGATGCGGGGGTTCCAAACAGCTTTTCGTGAGTAAGAGAACTTGAAAATGTCGATTCCTTACATAATATGGATTGACTATTATTTATTAACATTATGCATATTGATGGAAAAGACCCCCAGTTAGAGAAAAGAAGTCTGTAAGCTGCCACATAAAGGTCATTTTGTTGACCCTGTTATGCCCCCTAAACCCTTACGCCTGCACACGAAACCCCTGGATCGCTAAGAAACACTACGTGCAATCCGCAGCAGTTCAACGACAACTTACATTTTGCGCCGATCCGGTGGGTGTGTAGTAAAGAGAGCTCCAAAGCCTGTCACAGGCAATCCAGTGTCTCTGGAAACAAGAAGCCAATTTTGGGAAACATGTCGAACTGACATTTATAAACTATCAAAGCCATAGGAAACTAACTTGGAGCTAATTTTTTGTGATAATTATTTTTAAATATATTTTATTGATTACCTATTACAATTGTTCCATTTTTTCTTCCCTTTATTCCCCTCTGCCCTGTACCGCCCTCCTACCACCATCATTCCCCCACCTTAGTTCATGTCCATGGGTCCTACATATAAGTTCTTTGGCTTCTCCATTTCCTGCACTATCTTAACCTTCCCCTGCCTATTTTGTACCTGCCATTTACAGTTCTTACTCTCTGTACCTTTTCCCTTTTTCTCCCCCACCCCTTTCCACTGATAAACCTCCATGTTTATGATGATTATTTTTAAAGAATTTTCATATTTGCAACTTTTAGGCACTTTGCAAAATAAAATGTGCCAATGTATAAATGAAATTGTTAGCATTTTTCATTACTTTGAATGCATTCTCCAATAATTACAATATAAGACAAAGTCTACATCACACGCTTTCATGGAAAGGTACTGTGCACGGTTGCAGGGCTACAGATATGATTCAGAAACAGTTCCTACCCTCCAGAAACTATCTCAGGGAAACACACATGCATATAAATAACAAGAATGTAAGTGTAAATGTTTTATAGAATACAAATAAAATACTCAGAGGCAAAAAATAAAAACAATAAATTCTGTTTAATAACAGCTTACCTAATTCTTAATGCACCTCAGGCAATATTTCTACATGCATTTCATACTTTATTTTATCTAAACTTTGTAGGAGACCATTCTGTGTGGCATGGGCCCAGCTCCCACTCAGAGATACACAGGACCCACACCCATGGATAGGTTCTCCTGTGGGGAATCAGGCCTGCAATGTGCCTAGGCTGCTTTGAGTCTTGCTTTTTTGCTAAAAACTCCCTCACCTGGATTTGTGGCAAACATTCACTGCAAAATAACTTCCTAAAATCCATGCTAAACCTTCCTAGGACCAGTGTAATTGGTCCAACCACTTTTGCCCTTTTCATTTGCAAATATCCTTCTTCTGTGATGTGATTAGCAGCAGCAGCATCTCCTTCGTTTTCTGTAAAAGGTAACCACCTAACGTGAACTTGTGCATAGTAAATGAGGACCATCATGTAATGTGTGAGAAACCCAATAAAGGCCAGTCATGGCAAGGGCCAAGGCTTTTGCTCCCCTTGGGAGAGAAGCCACTCACCCTTTTTTTCCAGAGGATTCGGTAGTCTGTGTGAATTGCTTTTGTTTCAGCTACAATGCTGTGAACCCCATGAGCAGGGGTCTGTGACAAAACTTCAGAAAAACTCTATGGAGTAGATACTTTTATAATTCCCATTTTATAGTGAACAAACTGAGAATTACAGACACCGAATAACTTTCACAAATAAACTGTGGAGCTGGGGTTCAAACCTAGATAGTCAGAACCGTGACCAGAAAAAACATAGAGAGAGGAGACGACATTTCAGCTGGATGCAGAATGAATAGTGCCGATTGGCACACTGAGGGAAGGGAGTTCCAGACACAAGGAACGGCATCAGCAGAAAGCATGGAAGCTTGAGCTGTGTTCCTATAATGTGTAGCGGGCACCACCATACCCCTTCAGTATTTAAATAACTCCTTCCCAGCATGCGCCTATTCTGTAAGCAAAGGGAAATTTTAAGAGTACCTTTCAATAATCCCAGAGTTCATTGTTTCCTCATTCAACAAATCCTTGCTTTGTATTTGAGTCAATTTTGTGTTTAAAAAAACTTGCTCCATTTGTTCATGTGTTTCTGAGATCCAAATCTGGAAAAAAATAGAAGCCATACATAAGAATAATAAATCAATTGTAGAAAGATAGTCAGTTACTAAGACATATTTTTACTGAAGTACATTCTGATTTTAATAGTTGACTCCACTGACATTAAAAATAAGTGATACGTCATAGCAGTTAAATATTTTAACATAAATATGTAAAATGGCAATTTCTTACTATATTTTGTTGGAAAATAAAAATCAAATTAGTTGTTTCTATGAAGTAAAAAGTGATACATTCAACTAAATATTAATTATATCTGCTTTCTATTTTCTTCCTAAGGTTAATATATTTTAATTTCCCTAAGTAAAGAAGTGTTTGCAGCAATCACTTTGTAAATTGAATAGAACTTCAGATACAACCATCATCATCATTATCCACTTTCTGTCATAGATAATAACTCATTGAATTATCAAGCAATTATTACTATGAGGAATATCTGCAGATTTAAAGACATATGCAAAACAATTACAAATGCATCATGGGTGACATCTAGGGAATTATGGGAAGAAAAATAGATGGTGAAGATTGAGTATTTTCATATAAAACTCCAGGATATCACAAGTGTGGAGGTTCACAGGACAGAACCAGAACCCAATACCATGGTGAGAACCCATTAGTTTCCCTAAACCTAAAGACTAGGTTCTCCAACACATCCAACAAAACCTCATCACTTTAATCCCATTAGATTTTTTTTGAGACGGGAGTGATGCATTTATTTTTATTTTTATTTTTTTAATATATTTTATTGATTATACCATTAAAGTTGCTCTATTCCCCCCTTCATTCCCCTCCCCCCGCACACCCCCTCCCCCACCATTCTCCCCCCCCCTTAGTTTATAACCACATGTCTCAAGTTCTTTAGATTCTATATTTCCCCTACTATTCTTGCCCTCCCCCCTATCTATTTTCTACCTACTGTCTATACTATTTTCTGTACCTTCTCCCCCCTTCTCCTCCTCCCACTCCCCTGTTGCTAGCCCTCCATGTGTTCTTCATTTCTATGGTTCCACTCCTGATCTAGCTGTCCTCTTGGTTTGCTTTTGTTTTAGGTGTGGTTGTTAATAACTGAGTTTAACTGTCCTTTCACTGTTCCTATTTTTCATCTTCTTTTTCTTATATAAGTCCCTTTAGCATTTCATATAATAAGGGCTTGGTGATGATGAACTCCTTGAACTTGACCTTATCTGAGAAGCACTTTATCTGTCCTTCCATTCTAAATGAAAGTTTTGCTGGATAAAGCAATCTTGGCTGTAGGTCTTTGGATTTCATGACTTGGAATACTTCTTTCCAGCCCCTTCTTGCCTGTAAGGTCTCTTTTGAGAAATCCGCTGACAGTCTGATGGGTACTCCTTTGTAGGTGACTGTCCCCTTATCCCTTGCTGCTTCTAGGATTCTCTCCTTCATTTTAGTCTTGGCTAATGTAATTATGATGTGCCTTGGTGTGTTCCTTCTTGGGTCCAACTTCTTTGGCACTCTCTGAGCTTCCTGGATTTCCTGGAAGTCTATTTCCTTTGCCAGACTGGGGAAGTTCTCCTTTATTATTTGTTCAAATACGTTTTCCACTTGTGGCTGTTTCTTTCCGCCTTCTGGTACCCTCTTTCGGATGTTGGAATGTTTAAAGATGTCCTGGAGGTTCCTAAGCCTCTCCTCATTATTTTTAATTCTCATTTCTTCATTCTTTTCTGGTTGGATGTTTCGTTCTTCCTTCTGATCCATTCCATTGATTTGAGTCCCAGTTTCCTTTCCATCACTATTGGTTTCCTGTGCATTTCCCTTCATTTCAATTAGTTTAGCCTTCATATGTTCCTCTAATTTGTGACTATAATCAACCAGTTCTGTGAGCATCCTGATGACCAGTGTTTTGAACTGTGCATCTGAGAGGCTGGCTATTTCTTGGTCACTTAGAGTTATCAGCTCTGGGGCTTTGAGTTCTTCTTGAGCCATATTTTGGGCTGTTTGTGCCTGTTACGTATCAGGATCGGAGCCCTAGGTGTTCACCAGAGCAGGGCAGCTCAGTCGCTGGGTTGTGACACTGTACGCGGGGGTGGATTCAAAGAGGAGCAATGGTGGTCTCGTCTGCCACCTCCCGCCACTGCTGCCACAGCTGCCATCATCACTGGGGCCCTTGTGTTTCATCCCACTGCATGAGAATGTGCCACCTCCATCAGCCCTCTCCACCACTGGGTTTGCCCGCTGGGGCCTGCGCGATCCGTCTCACTGTGCGCGAATGTGGGACTGTGGTCAGTCTGCCCCGAACCCTGACTGGGTCTGCGCTGCCTGTGTGCCTGGGTCGGGGGATCTTTCCTGCCCGACCCTGCTCTGCTGCTGGCTCCGCGCCTCTTACCGGTCCCGGTTGAAGGGTTAGTTGTTGTCGGACTTCCGTATAGTTCAATTTTCTGTTCTTTGGCTGTGTCTTTGTTTACTAAACCTTTGTTGTATTCAAACTTGGTTATGGGAGAAGGCACAGTGTTTCCACCTATGCCTCCATCTTGGCGGAAGTCCCGGAGTGATCTAGATTTTGTTTTTAAAAGACAGAAATCACTGTTTAGAAATTTGAAGACTTTGAGTGCTATTGTAGCTATAGTCATATGCCTCTGGTCTACTTTGGGTCAGTATAATAAGGTTCTGAAATAATTAGGAATCTCCCCAACTCAAACCAATTTTAGCTACAGTCTCCGGTCCTGCTTTCCCAGTCTACACCATGGCTCTATAAACCCTTGGTTTCTCTCACCATTGTTCCTTAAGGCCTCAACCTCCTGAATCACCAGGCTCCAGTTTCCCAGCTCTGATTTCTCAACTACCCCTCTTCTTAGATCCCCAAGTTCACAAGTCAATGGTAGAGGACACAGTATTGGGCTTCATATTTTATACTTTAACAAAAAAGGCGACATATCTTTGGGGAAAAAATTACTAGCCACCATTTTATTTTAAGGTTTAAGTTTGACTCAATAATTGACCCTAGTTACGCTTTGATCATTTTTGGCAGTGAAATACTTCAACAAATCAATCAACACCTTTAAAAATTGTATGAAACAAAGATATTGCCAAACATGAAATAGTGAGAAGTAAAAGAAAGTAGATGATAGTAGCATTAGTAGAGTTATAATTTATTGAGTGCTTATTCTGTGTCAGACACCACTTTAAGCACTTTCAATGCATTATTTTTCTAAATACTCAAAGCAGCCCTATGAGTACTGTGTATCAATCACAGTTGCAGAAGGAAAAAACAATCAAATGGGGAAGTGAGGAAAATTTAATGAAGAATCTATTTATAAAAGTGTGGCCAGCCTTCAGAAAACCAACAAAGTTGAAATGCCACGAGGATAGAGAAAGTGGGGAGCCATAGGGTAGGGGCAGTTACTTGAACCCTGAGGGAGGCGGGGAGCATGGGGTGGGGGGCGGGCAGGGTTGGGATTATAAGACAGAAACCTGTACTTGAACAAGAATTAAATAAAAATTATATTTAAAAAAAAAAAAGAAAGACCTATAGCTTTAAAGAAAGGGCCACTTGATAGTTTTGGCTTTCAGAACAGGGACTTGGGGTCTTAGTCTATAGGGGCTATTGTTATAAATACTGTAGACTGTGTGGTTTATAAACAACAGAAATTTATTTCTCACAGTTACAGAAGCTGAGAAGTCCAAGATCAAGGGGCTGACAGATTCAGTGTCTACTGAAAACCATCTGTTCATCATGTCCTCACATGGCAGAAGGGGGAGGGGTGCTCTCTGAGGTTTCTTCTATGAGGACGTTAATCCAATTTATGAGGGCTCCCAATGACTCACCTCCTAATACCATCACACTGGAAATTAGGATTTCAATATTTAATTTGGGGGGGAGACCCAAACATTCAGTCTATATAGCACACAGCCACTGCCAAACCAAGGCTCTGCAGGGAGGAAACCATAGGAATAATGTCCAAGCTAACTCTCCTTCCACCTCTGACTGCCTCTCAGTGCCTTCTACAGGCGAATCCCAACAGGAGGCCAGAGGGCAAGGGAGCTCACTGATGTAATTCATAAAGGCCAGCCTCCTTGGCACAGGGCAGTTGAGAAGGGTGGGGAATGGATCTGGAGGGAGAAAGAAAGAAAACTTTGAATAGTTTATCTTCATTTTAAGGGAAAGCTGAGGTTAAAGGGACTAAGTAATGCCCATGTAAACCACTGAGAAAGTAAAGTTTCACAATTCCAAACTCATGCAGTCTGACGCATTCATTCATTCACCCATCCATGAACTGCCAGACATCCTACTACGTTCTAGGGCAGGAGTAGTAAACTCTAGAGACTACACTAACTATAGCTTATTGAGTTATAGTAAATGATGGGAATAATGGTAGTAACAATAGCACATGGCCAGGCACTACTTAAAGTGTCTTCACATTAAATGCTCACGAAAACTCTACTATTCTCCCATTACACCTGAGGAAATAAAGACATGGATCGTTTTAGACTCTTGACCAAAGTTATAACCTAATAAGCAGTGGAACAAAAAATCAAGGAGAAGTCATCTGACTTCACAGCCTATTCTTAACCTCTGTGCTTTCTGTGTCATGGGCAAATGTTATCTCCCAACATTAGACTTCCCATCTTCATCAGTAATAGAACCTGAAAATTTTAGCTAGAACCATGGTGTTTCTGACTGCATTTCCCCAGTCTTCCTTATACTTAGATATGACTAGTAGCTGAACTGGTTCTGGACAGTGGGCATGAGTGAGGATAATTTATACAACCTCTTCTGGTTTTAATTTCTGCTGCATGGAGTGCAGACACAATGACAGGTTTCTAGCAGCTGTCTCGGGCCCCGCCCAAAGGACGGCAGAGCAGAAAGCTGGAAGAAGTGAGTCTCTGACAATTTGTGGAGATTCCACACCAGTCCTGGCCTGCTGTCCTCCAACTTTCTACATGAAAGAATAAAACCTAGTGTGAACAGCCACTGCGGATTTGTGGTTTCTGCTGCATGTAGGCAAACCTAATCCTATTCCAGCTTAATGTGAAAAATCACTTTTGGTCTAGAAATGTTCACAACCTGACATAAGAGTGGAGAATTTATAAAGCATTTCCATATGCTTAAAAGTCTTTTGGGGGATATATATCTCCCCAAAGATTGGCAATTTGGTATGTGAACAGCTAAATTAACACAGCACAAACTCACAGGATAATCACTAAAATTTCCATTTAATTTGCATAATGAAATCTCACTTGAGTCAAATGGTAATATAAAAAATATCTAATGTGTATACAGGAAGTTCACTTCATAATAGTGTTCTTATTCTTTGTTTTCCTGAGTTTTCATTTTTTTTAGATTTCTAATCTTCCAAGATGAATTCTTCCCATATGTACTGCATCTAATGACACTCAGTAGACAGATAACTGGGGTGACTGATGCAAGCAACAAGCAAGTCACTTGGGACTTCCACTCAAATTTCAAATTGGAGGGTAAGTAGCCTCTTTCTACTGAGGACGACTTATCCCTCTGGCAACATCTCTCTTGGCAAAGTTTGTTTTAGATGATCCTCATCTGACATTTCTTCCCTGGGTTTCTTTTGGGTACCCTGAGAGCCATACACCTTTGACGAATATTGACACAACTGTGGGTATTTCCCAAATCAACTTTCCCCTTTGATGCCACAGCTTGCTTCAGGAATGAGTCAGACTTCAGTCCACCAATTTCCCCAACTTCAGGGAAACATCAATCAAGTCCCCTGTCTAGTATCCTTGAGGTCTTGCTCAAATGCTTGAATGAATAGGACATACTTACCACCCTTACCCCTTGAGGACAACAGGGGTAGGACTCAGCACACACACTATCTCCCAATAACTCCAAATTCCCAATTCTCTCAGCCATGTCTCTTCAACCAACCTTCTTTCCTTCCTTCTTTCCTTCCTTCTTTCCTTCCTTCCTTCCTTCCTTCCTTCCTTCCTTCCTTCCTTCCTTCCTTCCTTCCTGTCTTCAAGGTGGATAAGAGACCAAGAAGCTAAAAATCAGTTACTGCCTAAATGCTCTGGAAGTTCTGCATGAGTGTTTCAGCACCTCGCTTTGTAACAAAGAAGGTGGCATTCATTCTCTTAGATCTTCAGTCATAACCAAGGAAGAGTCTTCTTTTACCCTATTAAACAGCACTCCCCTACCAACTGCACCTTTTTGCACTGTTGCCAAAAACGTCATTCTTGTCAAGTAAACACTGAGACCTTATCTTTAAAAAATCATCCAAAAGGCTGGTCTTATTTCTCAGCAGTAGTTTTGCCCTTAGAAATGCTGGCTGTTTCCATGACCAGGTGAACTCAGCAGTGCCACACACAGATTATTTAAAGGATCCCAGAGAAACAGAGAGGCCCCACCCCAAAAGGATTTTTAAACAACTGGGACTCATGAGGTACAATAAAAAAAATAATGTCATTGTTTTCCCCCACTGCCTGTTTATACTAGCCTTTTGGGGATGGTTTATTTCCTGTCCCTAAAAGAAATAAATCTTAGACAAGTGCCATATTCTTTTTCTTATCACTGTCAGATAACAAAACAGTCTTGTTACAAAAGCAGTCTCAGTTAAGTAATTAATATTAGTAATCACATGAGAGCTTTTTAGTTGTCCAGTTGTCTGAGCGAGGGGAGGAACAGAGCAAGTGAAGAAACAGAAAACGAGCTAAGCCTCCCCCTGCCCACAGATTTCCCTCTGCAGACCTCTCTGGCCTGGGGCAGACTCTAAACGGAGGAAGGGAAGAAATTTAACTTTAAATAAAATTCACAATTTTGATGAGCTCTTTTCATCATCGAAATGTGACCAATAGACTTTTTATTATCTGAGAGTGACCATAAAAATATGGAAACTGGCCCTGGTTGGTATAGCTCAGTGGACTGAGCGCAGGCCTGCGAACCACATGATCGCAGTTCGATTCCCAGTCAGGGCACATGCCTGGGTTGCAGGCCAGTTCCCATCAGGGGACTCCTGAGAGGCAACCATACATTGATATTTCTCTCCTTCTCTCCTTCCCTTCCCCTCTAAAGATAAATAAATAAAATCTTTAAAAAAATATGGAAACTGTACAAGGTTTTACCCAGGGGCAGAGAAAACACTAATTTTTGAGAGAATAGTAGGTGTGTCCTGAAATATTCTCCACTGTTTACCTCAAAGTAAGGTAAACAGTGGAGGCAAGCAATATGGGGTTAGTGTATATAGGATTGCACATTTCCATTTGTCCTTGCTGCGAACTAATATACACGAAAAGTTAAATTCCAGTTTCTCTAAAAATTAAAGTAGGGCATGATTATTGATATAGAAAATGAGTTGTGAAGGAGAGATGGGATAAAAATGGGAGACACCTACTTTCATTCCTACCCCAAATCCCTAGAAATGAGAGAAAAGATATTTGCTAGAATAAACCCATAGCTACAGCAGAAAAGAAGGAAAGTACACTCTGTGGGCCTAAATTTATCCAGAATGTCTGCAATTGAAAAGGTAGCTTCAATTGTGCCAACACTGGAAGAGACAATCCAAAATAGTTCCAGGAGAGAAGGCTAGAACCTCCGGCATCAACTCCAGGGTCAGAGATTATGGAGAGAGGAAGCATGAGGGGGCCCTGACTCAACAGTCCACTACCCCCAGACATCTCCTCTTCTCCCAATTTAAGTCATTCCTTTACAGGGGCATCACAATTATTCCATTCACCAAAAGTTCATCTAAATGCTTCTTTCAGGTACTTACATGTGAATACAACAAGCATCCCAAGACTATTCTACCGTGTCAAAGAAAGAAAAAAGAAATATATGAACAAATTAAATAAAATAAATGGTAATTGAATTTCTCAGATCTAGTGTAATTACACCCTTTTATATTCCTTTTAGGATCATTAATTTTTAATTTAAAGTTTTTTGAATTTTCACTTAATTTTTTTATTGTTGTTCAGTTACAGTTGTTCTCATTTTCCCCCACTGGTCTCCTCAGCCCCATCTAACCCCCACACCAAAGACAATCTCCACTCAATTGTCCTTGTCCATGAGTCCTTTGTACATGTTCATTGACTCGAACTTTCCCTTTTCTTCCCTATTATCTGTCTCTCCCACCCCTCTGGTCACTGTCAGTTTGTCCTTTCTTTCCATGTCTCTAGTTCTATTTTGCACACTTGTTGATTAGGTCCCACTTATAGGTGAGATCATATGGTATTTGTTTTTCACCACCTGGCTTACTTCACTTAGCACAATGGTCTCCAGTTCCATCCATGCTGTCATGAAGGGTAGGAGCTCCTTTGTTCTTTCTTCTGCACAGTATTCCATTGTGTAAATGTACCACAGTTTTTTGATCCACCATTTACTGGTGGGCATGGTAGCACTTGGCTGTTGTAAATAATGCTGCTATGAATATTGGGGTACACAGGTTCTTTTGAATTGATGTTTCAGGATACTGAGGGTATAATCTCAGCAGTGGAATTTCTGGATCAAAAAGCACTTCCATCTTTAGTTTTTTTAGGAAATTCCACACTGTTTTCCACAGTGGTTGCACCAGTCTGCATTCCCACCAACAGTGCACTTGGGTTCCCTTTTCTCCACAGCCTCACCAGCACTTGTTTGTTGGTTTGTTAATGATGGATATTCTGACAAGTGTGAAGTGGTATCTCACTGTGTTTTTAATTTGCATCTAGGGTTATTAATTTTTAAATGTTATATTTCCATTCCCTG
Organism: Sturnira hondurensis; assembly: GCF_014824575.4. NCBI lineage: Eukaryota > Metazoa > Chordata > Mammalia > Chiroptera > Phyllostomidae > Sturnira > Sturnira hondurensis. The sequence continues at coordinate 2,645,124 of NW_028086146.1, forward strand.
AAACAGCTCATATTTGAGGTTTACTTGGCTATTCTTTACTCATAAAATGAATATTAACATACTTTTGTACTATTCATTTGTTTGCCATCTTCAAGTCCCAAATGACAGTGATGCTGTTAATACAAATACTAGCCTAATTTGCTAATCAATGTTGTCCTGTTAGTTTCAAAAATGCCTTGGCATTGATTCATTAGCTGTGTATGAAAAAGCTACAATGAAATTTAATAAAATTACTTGCTTTTCATTCTTCCTGTATGTCTAAAAGGGTCTCACCTTCTGTGACACTACATCAGATGTGCTCTGTACTTAATGCAGCCGAGTTTACAGGATTCAACATGTACGGCTTCCTCAGAAACAGTCTTGCGATTACAGTTGTGACAGGGCCTGGTGGTGTTGTGAGGATCCTTAGATGGGAGACTTTACAAATGAACAAAGAATGATGAAAGTACTCATGATCATTTTAGTCTGCATGGGACTCGCTGTGCTATAGTTAAGCAGCACCAGAACAAACTCCAAATAAAATACCCAAACAACATAGTGTCATTCAAAATACTATTTCCTTTAATCACTTAGACTAATAAGAAAACCACAGAAGCTCCAGTGGCTTGAACTACTGTTCCCCCATGAATCTGGCTCCCCCATGGACCATTCAGCTTCCTGAAGCCTAAAGACGATTGAGGTAGGAAATCCAGTAAGCCACCACTAAAACGGTAGTGGTATGTTTCCAGATTCCTTCAAGAGACAGTTCTTTTAAGAATCAGCTCAGGAGCTTCATAGGGACCATCTCCACTAGGAAGCCATGCCTGACCTTCTGATCAACCCATTGCAGTTCAGGTGCCTTCCCAGCATCCTCATCTTCTCCTAATCATAGCATCCATCATACACTTTGCCACTGGGGTTGTTTGCCCCAATTTCCCCCATGAGCCTGTGAGTTCCTGAAATATAGGTACCTTACTTTGTATCGTGTTTTTTTTACCCCAGCACTTGGCAAAATAATAGGACCGTAATACATGTTTATTGGATGTAGTTCTTCCTTCCTTCATTCTTTCCATCAATCCTTCCTTTATTTCTTTTTTCCCTTCTTTTTCTTCTCTCCTTCCTTCTCTTTCTTCTTCCTTTCCTTATTCCTTCCTTCCTTCCATCCCTCCTTTCTTCTCAGAGAGCCAAAAGGTCAGAGTGCCTATGTATTTTTCTGACACATCACAACATCACAGTAATCTTATTTGGTTGTCTCTGGGCACTCTCCGGCATTGGCAGATGTTCAAAGCTGACTTTCTTTGGGTGTTCTAGTAGGCATTGAGATCCTTTGGGGAACATTTAATGGTATGCTCCATGACACAGGATGCCACTGGCTAGACTTAAATGTCCTGCTTTGGCCCTTGGGAATCCAGCCAATTCCCCTCCCATCCCTACATGAGGTACTCTTAGGCAGGGCCCAAAATGGCTCATATCATCTTTCTCTTTCACATGGCCCACCTCTGCCCCCAAAAGCCCCATTTCGCCCTGAGCATGTACTTGTCCTTGCCCCACCAATGATGTATATGTAGCTAGTTCACACCTTTCTGATCTACTGCTTCAAATTGACCCCCACAGCCTCATATATGTAACTTCACCAGGCACCCACAGGACTATGCAGGTGCAACAGCACACCTTTTCTAAAACCCTGTCTCTACTCTCAAACTTCTACTTTCTTGAATTTTAATCCTCTTATATTCCTCACGTGAGCAGTGGCCTAAGGATACCATCTTCTTTGAGGATCTCACCTAAGTGGCCTAATAACTCACTTTACTACAGAAGACCATGATTTTGTACTTGGCCTTTTGGACTCTCAACCAAAATGTAGACAAAGAGAGTCTCATCTTAAATCTCTTTACAAAAAGTCAATGCTCACATTAGCCATAGCAGCCACATTTAAGGGCAAGGAAACCTTCAATCAGCTAAACAGAAATGCTGGTACACAAAAGAAGCAACCACTCAGCAGCAATCTTGCAAAAAACCAAAAATGCTAAGAAGGCATTCAGGAGAAGAAACAGATGGGAATAGGGCTAACCACCATGTGCATAGACATAATTTGGGAAACAGGACAGAGGTTATAGCTAGGACGTAAGCAACCAAAGCCCCACGACATGTGCAGAAAAGTGTATACAATACCCAAGCCAGAGCAAAAATAAATACATTAGTAATCAGGGTCAGTTTCCACAAAGAGGATGCAGTTTTAAGCATCTAAAAGGTCACTGGGGTAAGCATCGGACAACTTGGCATTCTAACAGGGAAAGTATTTAAGATATTAATTAGACATTGGAACCAGTGAAGATAAAGAGATTTTAATTCATAATATACTCTCTAGCTGTTAGACTTTGAACAAGTGATAAAGTTGCATTTTGTCTCAGTGCTCTCATCTATACAGTGTGGGTCACGTGTGGGTACCTGCCTGGAGAGTTTTCCAGAGGATGAAACAAGAGACACTGTTCACGTAACCATCTTATTGAATTGATTCTATTCCATCAATAGGAGCAATCATGAAGCAACCTGATTTGAATCGAGCTGCCCCTTAACTCCCACATGGATAGCTAGTCCTAATTTTTGACTTGTTAGAAAATTTTAACCAAGTCCCATAGCTTTTCGGGGGCCCCCTCAATCTTAAAAAAGATCTTATTTTAGCTATAAAATTTTCCAGTCCAATAAAGAAATTAAAACTTCTAACTGATTCGATTTAAGGTTCTCACCTTCCCAGACTGTGCTGCTTTTGTCCCGGAAGCCTGCCGTGGGTGTGGCCTTGCTCCACCGCTCTTTTTTTTCAGGTTTTTCTCTTCTACTCCCCGACCCAACCCCCACCAACTCCCACCATCGCACCCCCTGATTCACAGGCCCTTCCCAAGTCTGGCTGACGGGCAGAGATGAGGTGAAAAGGCTTCGTGTAAGCAATCCTTACTCCCTTGATCTATGCTAGTGGCCCAGGGATTACAGGACATTCAAAATAGACTCCTTTCATGGGCATTTGGTTTTCAGGGACTGTCCCAAGAGCCTCCAGCTGCGGCTTGCTGGAGGTAGGCAAAGCTTCTCCTCCTGCTCTTCCCAAGCCTTGAGTATCTCATAGGTCTTTTGTGCTGGATTTCTTTGCCCTCTGCTCCTACCCTGAGCAGGCTCCTCAAGAGTGCTCTGGCAAATTCTCTTCAATGGGTCCGTGGGCAAATTCATACAGTCATATATCCCTGACCATCATCCCCACTTACCAAGTTGCTTGCTTTCCCCCAACCCTGCTCTTCCAGACCAGGCAAGACCTCTCAGCTTTACATTCCCAGGCATATGTCATACATACCTGGACTCTGTCCTCTAAATTCCAGGACACACCTACTATTCTCTCTCAGTGGTTCCCTTAAAACTCCTCTCAACTGTGGAAGGAGGGACATGAAAATCACAACTAATTAAAGCCTCCTTCAACTCTTCAACTCTAGTCTTCAAGGACATAATCATTCATACTGGTCTAACCTAATTTAGAACCTCTTACAGGTCCTGCGTAGGTGGTCCAGCTTCTTGCTTTAGGACACACAGTTCTTGCCAAATATCAAGCATGTTCTAGCATTTAGGCCTCTGTCCAAGGTCTATGACAAGAGGAAGAGGGACTCATCCATCCTCTTGCCACATGAGGCATCCCGCCTGACATATGAAGGTGTGGGAGCTCTATGCCTATATCCCTTCCTTCCTTTTTTTTTTTTATGTCTGGGACCTTGCATGAGGCATTTAAAATCAGTCAATCTAGTTTAGAACTGAGATGATATCTTTCTTGTCAACTTCATAACTTTGTTGAAAATAGAAAGAAATAAGATGAATGAGCAAGTGCCTTACAGAAAAAAATCTAACCTACTATTAAGATACGAAAATAGCAGCTTCATCAGAAATAGTAACTCTTTGGTCTATTTTATTTTCTATCTAACACATACTGCAAACCTGGTAGAGGAAGGACAAGTTTTCAATGACCGTGAACAAATAAATGCCAAAGAGAAGGTTAATATCTTATTTATGCATTCTATATTAAACCTGAGGCTTGACTACTGTAATGCATGGAATATAAGGAACAAATATTGAGGTTTCTACACCTGATATTTTACTTGATCTCACTTCCTCCAACCACCCTGAGACCAAGAACATTCTCATTTAGAAATTAAAAATAAATGTTTTCTCAGGGTCAAAGACTCTCAGTGCATGCCAAACAATGCCTGCCTCGTCCAACTTGCTCTTGTCCTGACTACAGCCCTGTGCTCAAGAAAGTAAGGTTAAACTGGGTTTGGGGGAGTAAGGCAGGGTGGCTATTGATTGAGTTAGGTACCAGACTCAAGAGCTTTCTCCATGTGTGAGCTGGATAGAGACAGCCTGTGCAAAGGCAAGAGAGTAGGGTGGAAATGGAGCAAACCTTCAGGATGCCCCTGAGATCTGAGCTACGAGACAAGAGGACAACTGAGCAGAGAGAAACAGAGATGCTAAGAGAGACTCTGTGTTTAAGCATGAGAGAGAGAGAGAGACAGAGAGAGAGAGAGACAGAGAGAAAGAGAGAGAGACTGTCTTGCTGTCTTGATTCTTTTAAGTGCCTTGGTTTCATACCCAGGCAGTTGTATCTTTATAATAAATCTCCATCTTTCAGACTATCCTTATTACTCTCTGTCCATTGCAACTATAAGAGGAAGGGAAGAAACAGCATGGGACCTACAAAGCTAACTTATTTCCATCACACTGGAGAATCAAGAATCTTCTCAAACTACTTCTCCCTAGGTCTGCCTTATTTCAAACTAACCCCACCTTTGGGGGCAGAATGTGATAGAAACCCAGTCTTCTCAACACATTTACACCTGCTCTTGTCAAATTATAAGTTCTTCAGGCCCCAAGACCATGCTATTAAGGCTGAATTGAGTCTCCAACTAGTCTCCAAAGGTCTTAGCAATGTAGGGTACAATTTGGGGGTCTCTACAGTGTTGAGTTCCTGCCTCATGCTGATTGGGTAGAAACCTCAATAGCCACTCACAACAATTCAAATAGGAATTACTCATGCACTGAATATTCTTCTTGTAACTGGGTCATACAAGTATTACAAGCATATCAGTAGCATGTTTTGATTACTCACAACTCTGCCATCTTAAGATAAGCACAAAGACTTGACATCAAAGACCTGGGTTCAAACTCACTGTTCTACTCCCTAACTGTGTGACTTTGAGTAAGTTGTTTAACCTCTAGGAGTTCCTACCCGTCTATAAAATAGGGATAATAATACATTCTTCTTAGGGTTATTGTGAAGGTTAAAGCAGACAACTAGCAAGATGCTGCAGCTGCAGCAACAGCATCCTAACAACAGTAATAATTTCTTCAGCACTTACTCTCTGCCAGGCTGAGTTAAGCACTCTACTTGCTTTATCTCATTTTATTTTCCTGATAACCTTATGAAGTATGCACACTTTAAAGGTAAAGCCACGGAAGTACATAGTGACTAAGTCATGTGCCTGAAAACTAACATAGCTAAGAGGTGGACTGGACAAAGTGCTCGTCCCTTTATTTTTTTTTTCATTTTTTTACAAGGCGGAAGATTCTAGACTTAAAGAAATTAGCAGCAACTACTCACTTTGGGCTCATCGGTTCCAAATCTCCAATAAGTTGAATTACACAGTTTTTTCACTTCCTCGGGACCCTCTACATCATAATCTTTGGGATAAGCTTCTCTGTTACGGTGCCTTAAGGAAAAAAGAAGACTGTTAAGAGGTGAAGCTTACTTATCAAGACTTGCCTTTAAATGTTAAAAAAAATCCAATAGGACTTCCACCATATGGAGGTGTAGGTGGAAACCTGCCTTCTCCCACACCAAGTTTAAAAACAACAAAGTTTTAGTAAACAAAAATGCAGCCAAAACACAGAAAATTGAACTATATGGAAGTCCAACAACAACGAACTATTCAGCCAGACTGGTAAGAGGGGCGGAGCCAGCAGCAGAGCAGGGTCGGGCAGGGAAGATCCCCTGACCCAAGCGCACAGGCAGCGTGGGCAGATCCAGGTGTGGGGTAGCAACAGTAATGGGCGGACCCAGTGAGGGCAAAAGGCGGCAGACCGACCGTGGCCACACATTCGCACGCAGATAAACCAGTGACGGAGTGAGCAGTGAGACAGACTGTGAAGGCCTCAGCGGCGGGAAGCAGCAGAGGGGACCGCCATTGCCCCTCTTTGACCCCGTCCCCACATACAGTGTCACAAACCAGCGACTGAATTGCCTCGCCCTGGCGAACACCTAGGGCTCTACTCCTCATACGTAACAGGTGCGAACAGACCAAAATATGGCTCAAGAAGAACTCAAAGCCCCAGAGCCAATAACTCTAAGCGACAAAGACATAGCCAAACTATCAGATGCACAGTTCAAAAACTGGTGATCAGGATGCTCACAGAACTGGTTGACTTTAGTCACAAATTAGTCGAAAAAATGAAGGCTACACTAACTGAAGTGAGGGGAAATGCACAGGAAACCAATAGTGATGGAAAGGTAACTGGGATTCAAATCAAGGGAGTGGACCAGAAGGAAGAAAAAAATGACCAAACAGAAAAATATGAAGTAACAAGAATTCAAAAAAATGAGGAGAGGCTTAGGAACCTCCTGGACATCTTTAAATGTTCCAACATCCAAAGTATAGGGGTACCAGAAGGGGAAGAGGAACAGCCATGAGTGGAAAACTTATTTGAACAAATAATAAAGGAGAATTTCCACAGTCTGGCAAAGGAAATAGACTTCCAGGAAAACCAGGAAGCTAAGAGAGACCTAAAAGGTGGAGTCAAGGAGGAACACACCGAGGCACAACATAATTACATTAGCCAAGATTCAAATGAAGGAGAGAATCCTAGAAGCAGCAAGAGATAAGGGGATAGTCACCTACAAAGGAGTTCCCATCAGACTGTCAGCGGATTTCTCAGAGACCTTCCAGGCAAGAAGGAGCTGGAAAGAAGTATTCCAAGTCATGAAATTCAAAGACCTTCATCCAAGATTGCTCTATCCAGCAAAGCTTTCATTTAGAATGGAAGGTCAGATAAAGTGCTTCTCAGATAAGGTCAAATTCAAGGAGTTCATCATCACCAAGCCCTTATTATATGAAATGTTAAAGGGACTTATCTAAGAAAAAGAAGATAAAAATATGAACAGTGAAAGGACAGCAAGCTCACAGTTATTAACAACCACACCTAAAACAAAAGCAAACCAAGAGGACAGCTAGATCAGGAGCAGAACCATAGAAATGAAGAACACATGGAGGGTTAGCAACAGGGGAGTGGGAGGAGAAGGGGGAGAAGGTACAGAAAATAAGTAGCATAGACAGTAGGTAGAAAATAGATAAGGGGAGGACAAGAATAGTAGGGGAAATATAGAATCTAAAGAACTTGAGACACATGGTCATAAACTAAAGGAGGGGAATGGTGGGGGAGGGGTGTGCAGAGTGGAGGGGAATGAAGGGGGGGAATAGAACAACTGTAATGGCATAATCAATGAAATATATTTTAAAAATCCAATAAAATTTATTATATTCATTACAGTATTTTAATTCTAAATTGACTTGGTTTATAATGTATATTTTCCACTCTTTTTGAGTAATACTGAGACTACTTTGTAAAAACAACTGAACACACATGGTAAAACTAACACCACAGAAACAGTCCTGAGCAAACATGGCAATCATTCAACAGCTCCAGTGAAGTTAATGTTATTTAATAATGGAGATTATTTAATGAAAGTAAATTCTAAAATAAGACGTGATGTCTTAGAAAGGCAGCTGGCCACTTTAGAATCTTTTTCTGCCATGAATTTCAATGATAACTTTTTTTCCAAATGAGAGAGAACAGACAGTATTTGCTCATATGAATTTGTAACATGTGCTCCTGCTTCTAAAGGAAACTGGCAATTAAACATAAACTAGAAAAAACAGTTCTTAAAATGTGGAGATGGAAAAGGAAAAAAAATATTCCAACTGTCTTGTCTAAAAGATGGGTTAGAAGTAATAATAAAGGAGGTACTCGGGGATAGGGAAGGAAAAAAGAGGTAAAGTGGCCTGCAAGATAAGTAGCTATTTTTGTAAAGCTTTCCTGGGTGAGATAAAGGAAGCTGAGCCCAAGCACCCTTCAGAAGAGGACTTGCTATTAAGGGATACAGGGCTAGAATTGCGTAAGGGACGCTGACGTGTCCAAAACCTTATCTACCCATCTGTCCCTTCAATTATTCCTTCGTGTACTTTTAAGTATCTACTACATGCCAGGCATTTTGCTAGGTACAGGGCATGCAAGCCAGATGAAGCCCTTGCCTTCAGTAGCTCATAGTGTGGCAAGAATGACAGAGAGTTAAACATGAAATATCTACAATGGGGACAACTTTAATTGAACAACAATTTAAAAATAATCCAAAAGAAAAAATGAAAAACATACAAGGTGCTGAGTGTGGTCACAGGGCTGTGGAAACAGAACAACATCCATTCACCCAGACGAGGCACCCAGCATGCACATTAGGAGGCTTTTTAGGACCTCACCCTCATCTTGGCCCTCGTACTGCATTCAGTTTACACTTTTACCTCCCCACCTCTGAGCATTGGGAGCAGAGCTGTGCATAGAGCCCAGCAGCGAGGAAGCCCAGGTTGGAGTGGCAGAGCTCCAACTCTCTTCCCTTCTTCATATCAGAGCATTAATTTTAAAAACACTAAAAGTATTTTGATATGATACCAGCATTTTTTGATACTCTGATGGAAAACTCTCATGAGTCCTTAAGGGATATATTGACCAACATCAAGAACTATGAGTGGCCCTGGCTGGCGTAGCTCAGTGGATTGAGCATGGGCTGTGAACCAAAGGATCACCAGTTCAATTCCTAGTCAGGGCACATGCCTGGGTTGTGGGCCGGGTCCCCTGTGGGGGCCACATGAGAGGCAAACACACATTGATGTTTCTCTCTCTCTCTCTGTCTCCCTCCCTTCCCCTCTCTCTAAAAATAAATAAATAAAATCTTAAAAAAAAAAGAACCAGGAGTGGTAGAAGGAATGAGACCATGGAGTTGAGTCTTTGCTAAGCCAGGACCTAGCTGTGTGACCTTCAGCAAGTTATTTAACCTTTCTGTGCTACCATTTTCACATATGTAAAACAAGCAGAAAAACAATACTGATACTTTAGAGTTTTGTAAGAATTAAAATGAAAAGTATATCCACCTTGAATTTATTTTTGTGTATGGTGTAAGTTGGTGATTGAGTTTCATTTTTTTGGCACGTAGCTTTCCAGACCACCCAATACCATTTGTTTAAGAGGCTATTTTTACTTCATTTTATGCTTCTGCCCCCTTTGTTGAATATTAATTGGCCATAGAGACTCAAATGTATTACTGGACTCCTTATTCTGTTCTATTGATCTATGTGTCTCTTCTTATGCCAGTACCAGACTATTTTGATTACCATGGCTTTGTAATATAGTTTGATATCAGGTATTGTCATCCCTCCTACTTCGTTCTTCTTTCTCAAGATTGCTGTGGCTATTCACCATACACAAAAATAAATTCAAGGTGGATAAAACAGTTAAAAATAAGCTACAACACCATAAAAGTCCTAGAGGAGAATATAGGCAGGAACATTTCAGATATTCCATGCAGCAATATTTTCACCAATATGTCCCCTAGAACAAGGGTGTCAAACTCATTTTCACTGGGAGCCACATCAGCGTTGTGGTTGCCTTCAAAGGGCCAAATGTAAATTTAAGACTGTATAAATGTAATGACTCCTTAACTAGGCACAAGGAGCCCAGTGCTGCTGCCAGGTAGAAAGAAGGTGCTGGGTGGGATAAAATGAGATGGAGGGCTCGTGGGCCTTGTGTTTGCCACCTGTGACTTAGAGGAAAGAATATACAGGGACCTCATCAAAATAAAAAGCTTCTGCACAGCTAAGAAAACAGCATTAAAATGAAAAGAGAACCAACCATATGGGAAAATATATTTTTCAATGATACTTTGGACAAGGGTTTGATCTCCAGAATACACAAAGAACTCACACGACTCCATTCCAGGAAGACAAACAACTCAATTAAAAGATGGGTAAAGGACTTAAACAGACACTTCTCCAAGGAGGACATACAGAAGGTCCAGAGACATATGAAAGGATTCTCAGCATCACTAGCCATCAGAGAGATGCAAATTGAAACCACCATGAGATACCACTTCATACCAGTGAGAATGCCCATCATAAACAAATCAACAAACAACAAGTGCCAGTGAGGTTGTGGAGAAAAAAGAACCCCGGTACACTGTTGGTGGGAATGCAGACTGGTGCAGCCACTGGGGAAAAACAGTATGGAATTTCATCAAAAAACTAAAAATGGATCTGCCTATTGATCCAGCAATACCACTGCTAGGATTATGTCCTAAGAACCCTGAAACACCAATTCAAAAGAACCTACACATCCCAATGTTCATAGCAGCACAATTTACAATAGCCAAGTGCTATTGTAAGTACTGGAGGCAACGTAAGTGCCCACCAGTAAATGAGTGGATCAAAAAATTACTACCCTTCAAGACAGCATGGATAGATCTGGAGAGCATTATGCTAAGTAAAATAAGCTAGAAAGTGAAAGGCAAATACCATACGATCTCACCTATAGTGGAACCTAATCAACAAAACAAACAAACAAACAAAATATAACCCGAAACATTGAAATAAAGAACAAACTGACAATAACCATGGAGGAGGGGAAAGAAGGTTAATGGGGGAAAAGAGGGAAAGGTCCATCAAGGAACATGTACAAAGGACATGTGGAGAAAGCCAAAGGGGGGTAGGTTCGAAGGTGAAAGGTGGGGTCGGTGGGGCAGGGGTTAGAGGTGAGGTGAAAATGGAGACGACTGTACTTAAACAATAATAAATAAATAAATAAATAAAATGACAAACAAAATAAAGGCAGAAGGTCCTTCAAATACTATAAAGCTCTATAAACATCTACATATAATAAATACTAATTGGGCTTCAAAAAATCCTGTTTTTTTGAACTGAAACTTATGTTTTTGTAATTTAACTTTATTTTCATAATTTAAAAAAGTTCTCATTTTCCAGGTGGAAAACTATAGGAGACCATTCTGCACGGTGTTGGCCCAGCTCCCACTCGGAGATGCACAGGACCCACACCCACGGATAGGTTCTCCTGTGGGGAATCAGGCCTGCAATGTACCTCTACTGCTTTGAGACCTGCTTTTGCTAAAACTCCCTCACCCTGAATTGAGGCAGAAGTGCTTACTGTAACTTCCTAAAGTCTGTGCTAAACCTCCCAAGTATGGAGTGTAACTGGTTCAACCATTTTGCATTTGCAAATATTCTTTCGTGATGTGATTAACAGCATCAGCATCTCCTTTGCTTTCTGTAAAAGGTAACCACCTAAAGTGAACCTATGCATAGTAAATGAGGACCATCACATAATGTGCCCAGAAAAGCAATAAAGGCTTGTCAAGGCAAGGGCAGAGGCTTCTTTTCCTCTTGAGAGAGAAACCATGCCATCCCTTTTCCTCCACAAGACTTGGTTGTCTGTGTGAATTTCTCATGTCTCATCCACAATGTGGTGGACCCCATGAGCCAGGGTCCACATCAGAAAATGTTAATCTTGGTTAGTTCACACAGCTCTAAAGAGTCTGTGTGGTCCTATGAAGCCAAGAGTCCATCTTTGTTGTCAGTCTCTCCTCAACAACATTTGCAAAACACCCTTACTCCCCTGTGGTTTCCCGTTATGGATCCATGCAGCTGCTATGCCTTCCCAGTCCTGCCACACAGGTATTTGTATACACTGGCACTCAGACACAAGGGTGCCACTCCCTGTCCTACCAAAAACCTTGTGTCCCTCTCCACCCAGGGCTCCTGGAAACCCAGCTGCTGTCCCTGTGCTGTTTGACTGGCCCACCAAGCAAACAGGTTTTTCATGTCCCCACCATATGGGCCATGGGGGACACACAGGAGCCCTGCTCTTCAACAGCTCCAAAGACATTATCATACAAATAGAGGGCAAGGCAGTGATAAGTCCCACCTGCTCTAGGACTTCCAAAACCTGAATTCAGGTTTGCAATCCCGAGCAAATTCACACGCACTCAACATCTTTGGCTTCCTCTACCTTCAGTCCATGAACTCTTCCCCTGCGATGGGACAGGGTAGCCCAGCTCTTCATTTAGTCTTCCAAACCCATGTTGTCATCCTAAGGTACAAGCTTTTGAACCCCAAAGCCAAGAATTTGGCTCTGTTGCCTACTGTGTTATTCTTCCCCAAGGCAATAAAACCAGAATACCTCCATAAAATCTTAGGAATTAAGGAGGAAAGCACCAACTAACACTACAATGTACTATTCTCAGGGCCCACCTCTTTATGTAACCCAGCTGGAATTATACATATCTTTACACCAATGCAGTCATACACTATCGTTTTTAACATTTGTTTAATGAAGGAAGGGACCCCCAAAAGCAAAGATGATTAGTGTTCATGAGAGTCAGAAGACAGCCCTGATTATCCCACCATGTATTTTAAGTTGTATTACAACTAGGTTACTATAAAAGATATAAATATATTTCTTTTTTATAGCAATCTCAGACAGAAGTTAAAAGCCCAGCATTGAAAAGATAAATCTAAAATGAAAGTGTTGCTTTGGAGGATGGAGCTCATGCCGTTGGCGCTCCCTCACGCCCTGGGCTGCCGTGGACAGTGTGCACACCGCCCGCAGGCACCAGAGACGCGCAGCCGGCAGTCTCAGACCCCCCTTACCTCTAAGCGCCTGCCAGCCCAGCAAGGAGAAATATACATTTAAAAATTATAAAATATAAAAAACATAATAGAAAAAGTTAAACATTTTACTACATACTAAATATACTTTTTTAATTTTTATGTTTTAAATACAGTATATTTACTATATATAAGAATATGGTAAGAATAATTAGGGGATTATAAAGGAAATATGAAATTAAATTAATTCCATGAGTTTATATTATATCAAGTAAACATTGGCTTGTGTCTCAATTTCCTGAGGTAAACTGAAAACCATACTAAGGAAACAAATTACTCAATGCATTGAGAATCTCAAGTGAAAAGTGACATATAGGTATAAAATATTATTATGTGTATGAATAGTGTGTCTATTTACAAATGTTTCAGTTGGGTATTTTAAAATACTTTGTCAATACTAATTAAGTCTTACAGCATCTTTGTGAGACAAAAATTGTCAAGGTATAATAGATATATATACCTTATACAGCTTTGCTTGTCCTCCTTGCTACCTGCATTTATTTATAGTCACCATGCAAGTTGCTATGACTTTCCATTTACTGCAATATAAATTTTTTATGAGGAGAAATGAGCATAATAAAATTTACAGTGTCTCTGGAACAGTAACTTGAAGAGTTTTTGACCACAGCCCCCATCCACCCCACTCCAACCCACCCTGAGACATTTGGCAATGTTTGGGGACATTTTTAGTTGTTGCGTCTGGGTGGGGTGGGTTGTTACTGGCATCTAGTGGTGCTGCTAAACACCCTACAATGCACAGGACAAACCCTACCACAAAGAAATATCCAAAATGGCAGACGTGCTGAAGCTCAGAAAGCTGTGGAGAACAGGTGCGTACCAGACTCAGATCGGTGGTTTCTAAAGCTGCGGGTTTCACGAGCAGCAAAACTTCCCCTCAAAACTTGTAGAACCAACATAGAATTGCCAACTTTTTGTCTCGACAGGAACATCAAAAATAAAATAACAACCTATTACCTTTAATAAGAAGATCTCTAACACCAAAGATGAGTAAAAAACAATCTGAATCCTTTAAGTCACAGGTGACAAACATCAGGCCCGTGGGCCCAATCCAGCCCTCCACCTTGTTTTATCTGGCCCGGCACCTTGTTTCTACCCAGCAGCAGTGCTGAGCTCTTGCTTAACTATGAAGGAGTAGTTACGTTTATACAGTCCTAAAATTACATTTGGCCCTTTGAAGGCAATTGCCAGGCTGATGCAGTCCCCAGTGAAAATGAGTTTGACATCCCTGCTTTAAGTGAAGTAAATGCAGCTATCCGAAAAACTTGCTACCTGTCTTTACAGCCTGTACATCACCTTGGATTAGTAAAAAGTCCTTGTTGACCAGCACTGTTCTAGACTACAGACTGGATTCTGCATATATTAATTTGCCCAGACATGTATTTGACAGCAGCTGGTCAGCAGTCAGTTCAAGGCCAAAGCAGCCTGAATACAGATATTCCATGCTTCTGAATGAATGAAGAGTTGTGTCTTTGATGCCAGGCATTCAGGTACAGGCTGACATTCGTGCTGGGAGGAGGACCCACAGGACTTCCTGCCATCAGGGCCACAAACTTCCTTGACAAGGTCCTTCTCCTGGGGACCTTGTTCTATCAAGCCCCAGAACTGAATACTCTGGCTATTTTTTATACGATAAATCTTTATAAAAGACATCCTTCATTACAGGGGATAAAACTTGCTTTCTCTAGTCTACTGTGGAAGAAATAGTATGAATATGGATTGAATTAGGACAGGGGAAAGGGCTGACAAGGTAGGATTGGGGCTGCCAGCTATATAAAAAAGATCTTGGAATCTCAACCCTGTTGTCAAAAATGCCACTTAGACTGATGTGAAGAGGGTCAAGGCCAGTAAAACCTAGCAAGGCAAAGACAGCTTGAGCAGATTCCATTCTGAACAAATGCCCGACATAGCCAGTTGGTATACAACCCTTTGTGCCACCAACCCTGCAATCACCTGAACCCTGTAGATCCTACTCTTCCTGTCTCCTTGGGCCTAACACAGTCCCAAGTCATGCCTTGTCGAGAGGACCTTCTGGGTCTGTTTCTGGAGTCCTTTAAGAAGTTGAGTTTCCTACCATAAGAGTTAGACAATTCCACATCAAAACAGATCTGTAAGCCCTCTTTGAGTAAACACATAGAAATCCTCAAGTGTGTTGTAGGGCTGAACAAACTCAAGTCCAGAACATACACATGGAGGCACTTGCAACCTCCCCAAGGCTGCCCCAACAGCCAGTGGCAGACCAGGTGGGATTAGGTCATAGGTACTCCTCAAAGGAGAGGGGATCAAGTTGCACTCCAGGGTTTCCACGCTCCCATGTCTCTGTGTGGGAAGTGAAGGGTTGCAATGAAACCAGTATCTTTGTCACTGCTATGCCTTTCACATTGTTTTATAATTATTCATTAATGAAGCTGCCTTCTCATTAGATTAAGAAATTAGACACAGGGTTTGTTTTTATTCATCTTTGCAACCTCAGTGCCTGGCATTCTAACACATTGTAAGTGCTTATTAAATCTTAAATGACTGATTGATTGAATGCTCTTACATTTTGTTACTATAATCTTAATATAAATGCTGAAAGCAATGGCTTTCAAATGTGTCCATAAACATAGAGAGAATCCCAGCTCACTCTGCCAAAGCATACATAAAGAGGGAGTGATAATGTATATAGAGATGATACTTCTTTGCAGCAAAACTTGTCTCGGGACGAGAATTATAAATCTACTTGCTGAATGGAAAAACTGTCAACACACATATGCACAACAACGATCGCAAAGGGGGCTTGAAGCTGAGCAATATCTGACACAAGAACAATGACAATCTGAGCTGAATACTAGCTTCTGGTTACTTGGCAGAGACACATTTTCTTTGCAGATTTCAAAGATGTTAAAATGTTTAGTTAATACTCCAGATGGTGGAATATATTCATTTTAAATTTTAGAATTATTAATGTAGTTCACAAGTAGTCTTTCAGCCATTTTATTTTCTGATGCAAATCTGACCCAAATGAGAAGAGAAAGACATCTCTTCTACTAGGTTCTATAATCATCTGCTAACTAGAACTTTAAAAGAAAACTACCCTCAAGAGTCAGCTATATTTTCTGACATATTTGAAGCACAAAACCAATAAAATCAAAGACTGCAAAGAAACATTTGACAATCCACTTTAAAGATCTCATGGCAAATGACTTACATGCTAAGGCAATGTTATTTGGTGGTACAAATGTACCAACTGAATAATGAAGACTTTTAGATGTATTTGCAGAATCATAAGGAAAATCTCAGGTCCTTGGTAGATACAGTGACATTTCCACATTATAAAGATAGACTTTGTTTTTCAATGTGTCTTACGCTGTACATGATTTGTATATCTATAACCATGAAACCACAGTTTGAAGCCCAAACTGCACTCAAAAAATAAAAACCACTTGATGGAAGCAGATGAGTGGAGTAATTTTTGTCACTTAGCATATGCTGAGTATCATGTAAGTATGACCTATTATTATTATGAATTTTCTTTCAAAATTTTTCAAGAATAGGAGGCCCCATGGAGAACATTGGAGGGAACAACATTTGGAGCCTTCGCCTATTTACATAGTTTAAATGTTAAATAAACTTTGTCTGTCTGATTAACTGCCAAACACATGACCATGGACACAGCTGAGGGGTCATGTATTAAGCAGGGTGACACTATAATTGATTATCCCACTGACGACACTTTTAGAGGAAAATGAGGTACTAAATACATTGGTAGTGGTGAAAACCAAGACTATCCTACTCAAATCCAGATCAGAAGATTCTTTCCCTATCTCCAGATGCCTGGATCTCAATTGTCTTCAAGTCCTAGGATACTTCTTAGGGTTTCTTTGAACTTCCCTTCTAGAAACAGATAATGTTAACCGGACAAAGATACTCTGGATGGTGGAAGAGTAGGGCTAAACAGAGTCAGGATTTTTAAATTGTACTAAATATTAGTAGTTACTTTGTAGTTCAAAGAATGCCTTGACAGTACTTCTGCCTTAAGTGTCATGAAGACCAGTTTGCCCCACTCCAAAACAAAAGCAGACATCTGTGTAAACTCCTATTTCTATAGTGTTAATATTACTAGCTTAAATAATTTGAATTAATTACTCTAGAATAACATCAAAAGATTACATTGTGTGAGCTTAAGGCCCATTTTAATGCACATTTCTGTGAATGCATGAGTAATTGCATATTAAGTAGACAATACAAGCTTCTTTGATTTCAAAGCAATTCATTGCACTCACATTAGGAACAAATGAACAAGCCTTTCTTCATGAATAGCATCTAGAGGTGAAACAGACCTCTATTATGGACATAGCTACAAAAATAAGTACTTTTCCTTTTATTCCTAGGAATCACTCAGAAGGAGCCAAGGAATGGCAAAATTATAAGCAAACTAAACTGCTGGCAAAATCAACAGTTATAAACCCCACATTACATGATGTGTAAGGGCTTCCATAAGCAGCCAAGATCCAGGCAAAGGTAACTGGAAATGGAGGCAGTAGAAGAAATCTCAGTAGTGAGGACTTCGGGCCAAGATGGAGGCATAGGTAGATATAAGGTAGATACTTTGCTTCCTCGTAAAGCCAAAAGAAGGACAACAACAAATTTAAAAACAATAAACAAACAGAACTGCCACAAGATCAAACTGTATGGAAGTCCAATAACCAAGGAGTTAAAGAAAAACATTCATCCAGACTGGTAGGAATGGTGGAGACTGGAAGCCTGGGCAGCAAGGACACATGGCAAAGTGGCAGCTGGAAGACCAGACGGGTGAGGCAGCAGCTGGTAAATGGGATGTTTCCACATTCACATGTAGATAAACTGGGAGGAACGATTGGGGAGCAAGACACTGTAAACCAGGGTTCCAGCTCAGGGAAATAAAGCCTCAAAACCTCTGGCTATAAAAACCTGTGGGGGTTGTGTCAGTGGGAGAAACTCCCAGTATCACAGGAGAGTCTGTTGTAGGCACCCACAAGGTCCTAGAATGTACACAAACCCACCCACCTGGGAATCAGCACCAGAAGGGCCCAATTCACTTGTGGGTAGCAGGGGAAGTGACTGAAAGCAGGGAGAGAGCCAAGCAAGTGGCACTGTTCTCTCTCAGATCTTTCCCCCACAAATAGTGCCACAGTGCAGCTGAGTGGGTTGCCCACCCTGGTGAATACCTAAGGCTCTGCCCTTATAATGCCATAGGTGCAACAAGACAAAGAAATATGGCCAAATGAAAGAAGAGATCAAACTCCAGAAAGAGAACTAAGTGATAAGGAAATAGCCAACCTATCAGATGCGGAGTCAAAACACTGGTAATCAGGATGCTCACAGAAATGATTGAGTGCAGATGCAAAATAAAGAAAAAATTGAAGGCTATACAAAGTGAAATAAAGAAAAACACACAGGGAACGAAGAGTGAAGGGAAGGAAACTGGGACTCAAAGCAAAGATTTGGAACAAAAGGAAGAAATAAATATTAAACCAGAACAGAATGAAGAAACAGAAATTTTAAAAAAATGATGAGAGGCTTAGGAACCTCCAGGACAACTTTAAATGTTCCAATATCTGAATCATAGGGGTACCAGAAGGAGAAGAGGAAGAGCAAGAAATTGAAAACTTAGTTGAAAACATAATGAAGGAAAACTTCCCCAATCTGACAAAGAAAACAGACATGCGAGCCCAAGAAGCTCAGAGAGTCCTAAAGAAGTTGGACCCAAGAAGGAACACACCAAGGCACATCATTATTACATTAGCCAAGATTAAAATGAAGGAGAGAATTCTAGAAGCAGCAAGAGATAAGGGGACAGTCACCTACAAAGGACAGTCACCCATCAGACTGTCAGCTGATATCTCAAAAGAGACCTTACAGGCAAGAAGGGTTGGGAAGAAGTATTCCAAGTCATGAAATCCAAAGACCTACATCCAAGATTGCTCTATCCAGCAAAGCTTTCATTTAGGATGGAAGGGAAGATAAAGTGTTTCCCGGATGAGGTCAAATTCAACGAGTTCATCATAACTAAGCCCTTATTACATGAAATGTTAAAGGGACTTATTCTAAGAAATAGAAGATCAAAACTATGAACAGTAAAATGACAACAAACTTACAACTATTAATAACTGAACCTGAAAAACAAAAACAAAAGCAAACTAAGCAAACAACTAGAACAGGAACAAAGTCACAGAAATGGATATCACATGGAGAGTTATCAGTGGCAGGGAGAATGGGGGAAAAGTACAGAGAATAAGAAGCATAAATTAGTAGGTACAAAATAGACAGAGGGAGTTTAAGAATAGTATAGGAAATGGAGAAGGGAAAGAACTTATATATATGACCCACTGACATGAACTAAGGTGGAGGGAATGCTAGGGAGGGAGGGTGCAGGGCAGAGGGGAAAAAAGGGGAGAAAAAATGGGACAACTGTAATAGTACCATCAGTAAAATATACTTAAAATTTAAAAAATCTCATTACTGAGATTTCCTCCTGGGGACTCTCACAATGCCAACCAAATTACATTTCTGTGGTTATGCAAATAAAATGGAAAATGCTATATCATTCAAACATGCATACACACACAGGGTTGGGCAACAGTAAGTTTACAGTTGTGTGTGAAACAGTTTATTCTTGTATAATTATTTTTAATTATTGTATTACAAATGCATATATCATACATTATGGGTAATATACATAATATATAATATATATGTAAATTCTAACACATTAAAAGCATTTAGGAGCTGAACATTCAGTGGAAATTTCCAGGCCAACACTTGGATGAAAGCCTGTGACCAGTAGGGTAAGGAGAACTTAAAAACATCAAATCTGCTGATGTCCTCGGGTGTTCGCAAACACTGTACGGGGGCAATGGCTTCAGAGCTAGAGGGACAAAAGTCTAGTCCTAAAGTCCACCTGGGAGGGGAGTTTCCCGAGAAAATATTCCATATGTGATAGACATTGTGTTCCCCACAATGCAATGTCTCCTTCTTTCCTAGGAATATAAGAGGTTAAAATTCCCAGGTGCCCTGCAGTTAATGAGCTCCCCTGCAGTGAGTGGGGCCTTCTGACTTCTCCTGGCCAATAAAATAAATATGAGCAGAAACAACATGTGCCATTTCTGGGCCAAGACAGTGAAAGCTCTTGGACAACCCTCAACTCTTTCTTCTCCTACCAGGTTTTCCTACCTGATGACTTTCTAGATAAAGGAACCTTAATCAGCCTGAGTCCCAGAGTATCTATGTGAAGGCAAGCCCACCCCCCACCCAAAACCTACAGTGGACCTCGAGTGAGTAGGAAATAAACCTCTATGTGTTGAGCCACTGAGATTTTTTGGACCTGTTTGTTACTACAGAATAAGCCTAGCTATTCTGACATAGAAATTGGTATAAGTAGAATGGGTGCTATTGTAACAAAATCTAATGTATTAGCTACATTAGCTAAAGGCCAGGCAGAAGACAATAGAAAACTGATATCAGAGGCTGGAAATGCCAAACATTTGATAGCCACATTAGGTGAAGAGTCAAATCATGTACCTAGCAAGATTAGGAAAGAAAATGGAAAACAGTTTGTTAGTTCTGTTTGTGAATTGCTAATTGACAACTGCTTTGCCAATGTATTTTTAAAAGGGAGAAAGAGAGATAAATTCAGGAAATTGGCTGATTTACAAGAAGAAAGAGGGAAATAAGAGATTCTAGGAATTTGGATCCTTGAAATGATCAAAGAGCCAATGACATTTAGATCTCATATAGTAAGAGAGAAAACTGAGAAAGAATTTTCTGAAGCAACGTTCCATTAAGTCAGGCTTACAACAAAGTTCATCCAATTGCTAGATCCTTCCAGTGAATTAAGTTTCACTGGAGCAAATAGCAGCTTAAGGAGCTGGACAAACAGAAGTTCCCAGGGTTTCTGATTTCTGTAACTAGAACAGTCCCAAAGTGAGACTCAAAATGTTACGAGGAGTAAAAGTAAAGAAACTCAAGTCTGAGAACTTAGTCTAGAAAGAGTTGAGAGAGACAGGTTACTAGCAGTTGGAACTAACTGTATTCAAACAAGTAACTTACAAAGTTTTAAGAACTGTACTTCCAAACAAGCCAGGAAAATGCATTTAAAAAATTCTTTATCTGTTCAATATTTAAAATATCTTTTTTTCTATTCCCAAACTCTTGGAATAGGAAATGAACTGAGAGCACTGAAACCCCACAGGAGGGTGTATTCCATGACATCCATTGCAGGCGTGGACAAGGAGAACAGTAGAAAAGGTCACACATGGGCAGAGGCAAGCGCTGCAATGAGAAATGAGGAAAGGAAGCTGCTGCCAGAAAGCAGCATCAGGGTCTAATTAAAGAACATTCCTCACACCAATGTAGGGCTCCCTAACAATGCCTGGCAGAATTTAAGAGGGTGGATAAATGACAGTCCTGTCACTTCCCTGTTTTCCTCTTTTTCAGGAGGAGTACTTACTACAGTGACCTTATCCCTGTCCTACCATTGTATCCTGCATAGATGGACAAGGGCAGGTACTTTGTCTTGTTACTTTGCAAGTCTTTGAACCAAGTAGAGCCACAGCTAGACTTAGCAGAGAGATTATAGCATAATCAGGAGAGATCTTAGACTTTTGACCTATAACTAGATTGAATCTGGGTCATTTTTCTCAGGTAAATGTGTGAATGTAGACTGCATTTGAAAAGAGTGAGACCAATAACTGGTGACCTGCCTAAAAAATACAACTTCACATGAAACCAACCAAAATTAAGAAAAAAATATTTTTTTTAATTTATTTATCTTTAGGGGGGAAGGGAAGGAGAGAGTGAGAGAAATATCAATGTGTGGTTGCCTCTCCTGGGGACACAAAATGTATCGAGTGTCCCCTGCCAGGAACTGGCCTGCAACCCAGGCATGTGCCCTGACTGGGAATCGAACTACGATCGTCTGGTTCGCAGGCCTGTGCTCAATCCACTGAGCTACACCAGCTAGGGCAGAAAAAAAATTTTGATCTATTTAAAAGATATAAATAACAAATGCAATAAAACTAGAAATTCATAATGCATTTTTAAGAGTTCTGTCTTCAACCTGGAAATATTTAAACAATTTAGCAAACAACTCATGAATCAATACAAACTAAAATTGCTACATTTGTTAAAAATTCCAAGAGAAATACCACTTATAAAAATCCATAGGCTATAACTAAAGCATTACCTACAGAAAAATTCAAAGTTTTAAATATTTACGTCAATAAAATTGAAACAAATGAATGAAACATTTAATCCAAAAACAGAAAAAGAACAAGCAAGCCAAAAGGCAATCAGAACAATAAAATAATTCTAGGTACAAACAGAATGAAATGAGTTTGAAAAACAAAATAAATGAGTACATAAACAAAATGGACCAAATCATATTTAAAAAATTAAGAACAGATTTATTGGACTTCTGGCCAAGATGGAGGTGTAGGTGGAAATACTGTACCTTCCTAAGGACAAGAAAGATTTAGAAATAAAAACACAACCAAAACAGACAGAAAATTGAACTGTACAGAAATTTGACAATAACAAACCATTTATCCAGACTGGTAAGAGGGGCGGAGTTGGCAGCCAGCTGAGAGGGGTCGTGGCAGGAAAAATCGGTGGCTGCCAGACCAACCCAGGCACACAGGAGGTGGTTGGCAGATCCCAGGCGTGGGGTGGCAACGGGCAGACCCAGTGAGGGCACAAGGCAGCTGGCTGACCGCAGTCACACATTCATGTGCAGATAAACCAGGTGAAAAAGTGGACAGTGAGATAGACCATGCAATGCAAGGCCCCAGCGCTGGGAAATAAAGCCTAAAAGCATCGATTGAAAACACTTTTGGGGGTTGAGGTGCTGGGAGAGGCTCCCAGCCTCACAGGACAGTTCCTTGGAGAGACCCACAGGGTCCTACAACATGTACAAGCCCGCCCACCCAGGAACCAGCACCAAAGAGCCCAATTTGCTTGTGGTAAGCGGCAGAGGGGACCAAAATC
Source organism: Sturnira hondurensis (assembly GCF_014824575.4). Lineage (NCBI taxonomy): Eukaryota > Metazoa > Chordata > Mammalia > Chiroptera > Phyllostomidae > Sturnira > Sturnira hondurensis. Next base: position 2,667,932 of record NW_028086146.1, read on the forward strand.
TGAGAGAGAGAGGAACAAATGCAATTGCTCCCTCTCTGACCCTGCCCCCAGTCACAGCCCAGAGACTGGGTTGACCCCCACCCCGTGAACACCTAAGCTTTCGCCCCTCATACGTAACAGGCGCGAACAGACCAAAACATTATGGCTCAAGCAGAAGAACAAATCAAAGCCCCAGAGCCAATACTTCTCAAAGAGATACCCAACCTATGGGATGCACAGTTCAAAATACTGGTGATCAGGATGCTCACAGAACTGGATGATTTTAGTCACAAATTAGATGAAAAAATGAAGGCTACACTAAGTGAAATGAAGCAAAATGCACAGGGAACCAATAGTGATGGAAAGGAAACTGGGACTCAAATCAATGGAGTGAACCAGAAGGAAGAAAGAAACATCCAACCAGAAAAGAATGAAAAAATAAGAATTCAAAAAATAATGAGGAGAGGCTTAGGAATCTCCAGGATATCTTTAAACATTCCAACATGCGAAGTATAGGGGTACCAGAAGAAGAAGAGGAACGGCAACAAGCAGAAAACTTATTTGAACAAATAATAGAAAAGAACTTCCCCAATCTGGCAAAGGAAATAGACTTCCACGATGTCCAGGAAGCTCAGAGTCCCAAAGAAGGTGGACCCAAGGAGGAACACACGAAGGAACAACATAATTACATTACCCAAGATTAAAATGAAGGAGAGAATCCTAGAAGCAGCAAGAGATAAAGGGAGAGTCACCTACAAAGGAGTTCCCATCAGACTGTCAGCTGATTTCTCAAAAGAGACCTCACAGGCAAGAAGGGGCTGGAAGGAAGTATTCCAAGTCATGAAATCCAAAGACCTACATCCAAGTATGTTCTATCCAGCAAAGCTTTTATTTAGAATGGAAGGGCAGATACAGTGCTTCTCAGATAAGGTCAAGTTGAAGGAGTTCATCATCACCAAGCCCTTATTATATGAAATGTTAAAGGGATTTATCTAAGAAAAAAAAGATTTTTTTCTTCAAACCTCTGTGAAATCAATACAAAAATATACTGTGTGACTAATAACAATTAAAATGAATTTGTATTTTAAATAAAATAAACAGTAATAAAAGATTAGTATTTATCAAAAACAGTAACACAATATTCAAATTTATTCAGAACTTTTTCAAAACTCCATAAAGATCTGTTCATCTGATCACTACACAAGATTTATGTTTTCTCCTCATTTAATCTAAGGCCAGTTTTTTAAAACTGCACTGGATTGGTATTGGTTTGGGTGGGGGTGGGAGGAACACAGTTTAAAGTCAAAATAACAGCAAATGTAGGAAGTCTCCAACATATTAATGGGTTGTATTCTATATCTTTACTATAAAATTGGGTCTTTGGAATTTGGAGCTCATTTTCCACTAAGGTAGCTATCTAGTTATATAATAAATATCTATATAGGATAGGATGAGACACAATAGTTACCTGTGGGATAGGATGGGATATAATAGACATTTGTAGGACAGATGGGATATAATAGGCATCTATAGGGTGGGATAGGAGATAGTAAACATCTATAGCATTGCCAGCTCAGCACCTCTTTCTCCTGGGTTGGTCCACCTTGCCCCCATGGCTATTAGAGAGCTATCACATTTCCATCTAACCTTGTCCAGTCAGATGAGTCCAAACAGATACTTGGCCCAGGAATGGGTGTCTGACCTGAAATTTTTGGAATTTGAACTGAAAATACCTTAAAATCAATGATTCTTTGTGGGATGAAGATGTAAGGTATGAATTCCAGAACCAGAGCAGCCATGCTTCCCATAGTTTTCAATGATAAGTGGAAGCAAACACACAAAAAAAGAGGAGAGAGGAAAGATGAAGCAAACCTTGTTGCATTTGTATCCTTTATTCCACTTATTTCTAAGGTCGAGCTGCATGCAGTCCTGCCCTTTTTATCTGGTAATCAACCACTCACTGAATATCAAGAGCTAACTCATTCTCTTGCTTTCTTAGGCTACTGCAAGCTGAGTATCTGTCACTTGCAACCAAAAGACTGACCGGTACACCCAGAAAATGAAACAATGAGGTGGCTTTCCAAGCCAACTCAGAGAATTTTAAGTATCAATACCACTTCCAGTGCTATTAAAAACCCTGAGTCTGGTCTCAGTGTTCACAGACTGAACCTGTCCCTAGAACTGAAGCCCACATTCTTCCTTCTCCCTCACTCCCCACACTCTTAACTGGAAGGGAGGTAAGAGGTGAGGTAAGAGGAAGAAAACTTGGTGGAAAAGTACTTGTGACTGCCTATGAAGGAAAGAGTACAGCAGAATTACAATGAGGAGCGGGGCTCCTGGGGCCCCCGTGGGAAGTGGTCCAAAGGGTAGGGGGTTGGCTCAGGCAGAGGTACTTGCACACAGCAATAATCTGACTAATCCGAGGGCACCCACATGGAAAAATACCTGTCTGTAACACTCTGCCTTACAAGGGTTCATCTTGAAAGCAAAACTGTTTTATTTTGGCCATTGCCAATTAAATTGAGCAAAACCTCACACAAAGGTAAAAAGTAAAATGATTCTATAATGACAAGTTTTTAGAAAAAGAATTTGATTAGAAGTTAATAAGAGAGAACAGCACTGAAAGAAAAAATGGGATCAGGACAAAAGGATGCAGTCTCCTGGAATTCATTTGAAAAATAAAAAGTTAGGTGCTTCCCTCCCCCCCGAAAAAAAACTACTACATTTGACAGCCTTTGTGGGTATGTGCATATGTTGAGGAATAAGAACGTAGGACTAGATTAAAAATAACCATGCGTAGGATCTACCATTATAGAACACAGACAGAATGAAAGGGTGTGGAAAGCAATGAATTGAATAGCATCATCCTTTTTATCCAACATGAACTAGTAATTTAAAAGATATTTTTAAAAGACTCATAATAAACTATGAAGAGTGACTCAGACTCTGAAAGAGATGAAGAATTGTGTCTAAATTCTGATTATTTAGAGAATGTTTTCTTTAGGGGAAAAGACATAGAAATGATACAAAAATTTTTAAGTAATTTTACTTATATTTATGAAAACAATACCTGTTTATTATGGAAAATGTAGAAGTGGCAAAGAAAAATAAACAAGGACACATAATCCACAAATCCACCATTCAGCAGTAAATATTTTGTATTACATGGTGACTATCATTTCAATCTCTTTTCAATGAGTATACACATTTTTTAACAGAAGAACCCAATGCATATTACATTGTTCACTCACAGTGAGGTTATATTTTTACATATTAATCTTTGTACTTTCCTTAACTTTTTAAAATAACATTTCCTCTAATAAATCAGAGGTACCTCATTTGCCTTGGAAACACTTAGGACTGTTGTGCCACGAATATGAAGAAAAGTAAAGTGTTGCTGATTAACTTCTAACTAACAATGGAATTTTTGAGTGCCGAGGGAGGTATTTTTCTTGAAAGTCGGGCATTATTGAGAGATAAAGTTTAAATTTGTTAAGCTTCTAGTAACAAGACCAAGAGCTCCCAAATATGGGACAGATGGAGTGATCTTAAAATTTACATTTTACAGCAGATCATTTTACAAAGTAAAAGAAGGATTCGTAATAAATCTCTAGCCAATAAGAGCCAACCTATCCTGGGCAAACCACAGCATACACACTCCCTCTCCACAGGGCATTTGATGGAAGCTGAATTGAGCGTCAGGGGGTCAGCAGCGGGGCTGCCATGGAGAGGGATGGAGGTGCACCTGCCACAGGTTGTGGGGTGACCTGCCTAAGCCAGGGGCTGGGGAAGGACAAGCCTGACGTGGGAATCTGTAACACCAGCAAGAGCCAAAGTGGAACTGAGTCTGTAAGCAGAGACATCAGGTCCTCAACAAACCAAGTGGATTGATTAGTCACCAATTTACCAGCAGCAGGCACAGAAGTTGAGTAAAGGGTGAGGCGAGGAAGAACAAGGACCACACATAGACCCAGGGGCCTCACTCCCCCCCACCCCGACCAAAATATCACATAGCCTTGGTCTCTGTACACACAGATGCCACCGGGGGAAGCAGAGGGTGGAGGAGGAAGGGTTTGGAAAGAGTGGGCACTGTTCTGAAAGATAATGTTTTAATCTAACACAGAGAGACAGAGAGACGCTTTAATTGGCATGTTTGAATTTTCTCTAGTTACCAACAGTTGAAAAGCTGTTAGGATCAGTTTTAGAAAATAAATTTCATAAGCATCTCAGTTGTGTGCACATCTCTAATTCTGCTACCTACTAGACAGTGAATATATTTCTGTGTCATTGGTCTACTATTACATCATCTCAGATGGTCACATGATATTATAATTTAGATCCTTTTAAAGTATGAGCTAAGGAATAAAATTGTCTTTTTCAAGGAAATAAAAATATCTCTTTAAAGGGTAAATACCATTTGTCTCTGTATTAACTCAAAATCTCCTTACTACCTGTCAGTCCCTGGTAAGTCATGCACTATAACTAGAAAAAGCAGTTTAGCTCCCACTTTAAATTTGTTACCATTCTAATCAGAAGTCTAACCTCTTTCAGAGGTGACCAAATGAGTTTTGATGTCATCCTGTCACATCAGGGTTATGGCTGTGAAAACGAGCTCTGGTTTTATAATGGACTCAGGCTACCCCTACCACTCATTTACCACATTTTATTTTTCTTCCTTTTTTCCCTTTCTTTTTCTGTTTTCTGCCTATTACAGGGTGGGATAGAGGGAGTACAAAATGCCCAGGCTCTTAATTTAAGCAGGAGAGAAAACTGCCTGAAATTACAAATACATGAAATTAATCTGAACCCTTAAAACTCTGTCACCAAGGAGACCAGAACATGAACTATCTACATGGGGATCCAAATGATTTTTTTTTTGCTTTAAATCATCATCACTTATTACTGAATGTTGTTTTGGCCAAGGAAGGGATGAGTAAAAATAAATAAGAAAGGAAGAAAGGAAGAGCTAGCCTCACACTAGAGAATTACTAAGGACAAATATGGTTGTTCTGGTTCGTAGGATTACATTATTCCAGCGAGAGGGAAAATATCCCAAGAGAAAATTTTTACACAATGTGGAATGTCTGATGGAATCATTGAATGACACAGCTCCACAAATGCTACAGAAATAGAGAAAGATAATCTCTAAAGAAGGCCTCTCTCACCCAGAAGCATCGAGGTGTGGTGCAGAAGGTATGACGCAGAAGGTCTCTATCCACCACTCCAGCTGTAAGGAGGAGATGGCTCCTATGCACTGTGTTATCTCAGTTATGGGCCAGAGATACTGCTAACAACCATCCTGGGCATATCACTTTATCATGCCTATTACACACAACTGTTTTAAATGTGCATAGTGAAGTCAACAGACTTGTATCACACCCCACATAAACAGAAACAGGGGAATCATCCAAACATTTAAAGTAGGTAAGTTAGGATTTCTCCTAGTCACCAATGTATTTTGCAGACCTATGGGTACACTCACTTAACTGATCAAATACGCAGTTGAAAGGCCACCCAGATGGTGTCTTAGAAATAGTAGGTGTTAATTTTAATAGAAGATTAAAATTAATAAAATAAGTCAATAGAAAGCGAACAATTATGACCAGAATGTATAAAAACAAAATGATCAATCACATCATTTACTTGGAAGTTTATACAATTTGAATTTTATGCAGTTTTGTGTGTTCGTTTTAGGACAGATCTTGGTGACTGGTTGGATATGGAAGGAAGGAAAAAAGTGCCAACAGCACAGCCAGCTCAGAAATGTAGGCTTTGGTTCCTGTGAGCCATTTTCATCAAATGATCAATATATAACCTGGTTTATGTGTGTTTCTACCTAAAGACACCATATTAAATGTATATTGATTTGTTGTATTGATTATATGTATATTGAGTCACTAACACTGAACTCACAGTCAACAGCACTGTAACTCATGCCTGAATGACGCTTAAGTAACACAAATTTTCTCCACATCACACACTTCTTGCACATAGGAACACTAGACAGCACTTCAGCACGATGATTCAGGATCATTTTTCCAGCGAAATCACCAGCAAAAAAGCACAAAAATGCAAAAAAAAGTGGTACTAAATAGATTATGAAGAGAATACTTGTTCACAGTGTGCGTGCTGAAACAAGAAGGCAGAATGTCGCTTTGTCTGACCTCAGCTGAGAATGTGTGTGGGCAGTGACTAAAAACCTTTGCCTCTCATAGACCAATGGAACAGAACAGAGAGCCCAGAAATAAATCCAAGTCTCTATGGGCAATTAATATTCAACAAAGGGGGCAGTAACATAAAATGGAGTAAAAATAGCCTCTTCAACAAATGGTGTTGGGAGAACTGGACAGCTACATGCAAAAAAATGAAACTCGAGCACCAACTTACACCATACACCAAAATTAATTCAAGGTGGATAAAAGACTTAAATATAAGCCGTGAAACCATTAAAGCCCTATAGGAGAACATTGGCAGGAAAATATCAGATATTCCACGCAGCAAGATTTTTACTGATACATTCCCTAGAGCAAGGGACATAAAGGAAAGAATAAACAAATGGGATCTCATCAAAATTAAAAGCTTCTGCATGGTTTAAAAAATAGTATTAAAATAAAAAGAGAACCAACTGTATGGGAAAACATATTTGCCAATGATACCTCAGACAAGGGTTTAATCTCCAAAATATACAAAGAACTTACACGACTCCACTCTAAGAAGACAAGAAACCCAATTAAAAAGTGGGCAAAGGACTTGAACAGATACTTCTCCAAGGAGGACATACAGAGGATCCAGAGACACATGAAAACATGCTCGATATCACTAGCTATCAGAGAGATGTAAATTAAAACCACAATGAGATACCACTTTACACTGGTCAGAATGGTGATCATAAACAAAGCAACAAACAACAAGTGTTGGAGAGGTTGTGGGAAAAGGGGACCCTAGTTCACTGTTGGTGGGATTGCAGACTAGTGCAACCACTATGGATAACAGATGGAATTTTCTAAAAAAACTAAAAATGCATATGCCTTTTGACCTAGCAATTCCACTGCTAGGATTATATCCTAAGAACCTTGAAACACCAGTCCAAAAGAATGTATGCACCCCAATGTTCACAGCAGCACAATTTATAATAGCCAAGAGTTGGAAGCAACCTAGGTGCCCATTGCTAAATGAATGGATCCAAAAACTATGGTACATCTACACAATGGAATTCAATGCAGCAGAAAGAAAGAAGGAGCTCCCACCCCTTGCAATAGCATGGATAGAACTGGAAAGCATTATGCTGAGTAAAATAAGCCAGGTGGTGAAAGACAAATACCATATGATCTCACCTTTAACAGGAACCTAAACCACAAAACAAACAAGCAAGCAAAATATGACCAAAGACACTGAAATACAGAACAGGCAGACAGTGACCAGAGGGGAGGGAATTTCAGGGGAAAAGGAGAAGGATTCACAGAACAAGTATAAAAGACACATGGACAAAAACTAACAGGGGTGGAGGTGGGGAGCACTGCGGGGGGTGGGCTGGGATGAGAGTAAAGGGCAGAAAACTGTACTTGAACAAGAATTAAATAAATTAAAAAAAAAAAACCTTTGCCTCTCTGCACATGTTCATATATGACCATGAAAGCACCATGAATATTGACTTGGGGTTACAAATAAATTTTAGCAAGCAGGTAAATTCGCAAATATGAAATCTCAAATGATGAAGATCAACTGCATAGAGAAATAATTTTATTTCTCTATGATGTTGCTTCTTACTATTCCACTGCATTTGCCTGGTTTCTTTTGTGTACATAAAAAGTTCCTATTCTTCTTTTTAAACCTTGCTCAGTAAACAATGCCCCCCGCCTTCCCCCCCACACACACACACTAACTTCTCCTTGCTGTTTCCTTTGCTTCTTACACTCATCTCTATTTAGCATAAATAAGATTATTGAACTCCTTCACTGGCCTGTGAAATTCACTGAGGTCAATGACCATGCCCTATATATGTATATACCAGTTACCATGCTTAGTTTGTGCCAGGCTATATGTTAAAAGGTACTTCATATACTCGCCCCCTTTACAGTTGCAGAAACAGAGGACCAGAGCAGTCGTGTCACTTGCCATATAACAAGCTACAAAGTTGATATTCAAATCAAAGCCCAAGCTTTTAATCATTATGTTATCCTAAATAAATAGTATTAGCTACCACATATTACTGACTGCTTCCTATGTGCCAGGCATGGGGCTAAATGCTTTACACAAATCATGTCATTGAATCTCCTTTATGCAACTCCGTGTCTCCAGCACATAGCAAAGTGCATGACACACAAATATTACTTGAAGTTATTTCTTCCTGCTCCCAAATCTTGCTGAAACCACAGCATGAAAACTCTATACATTTCCAGCAGTGGCCAAAATGACTTTCAGTGTCAGAGTACCCTTCTCCGCACCAAGTTCCTGCCCTCCCTCTCATTTGTGTTCTTGCTATGATGTCTACGATGTTCACAGGGCAAACTTCTCAAAGCAATGGAGAAAAGAGCAAAGCACTATCCACTTGAACAAGATTTTTCTCTATAAAAATAATTCCTAGTCATGATTTATATCCTGATCTAGATCCTTACGGAGTAACAGAATCATGGAAGAGCCAGAGTGTTTTGCTTGAGGGTCATGAGGTAAACCCTGTAGGAGACTAAATGAGGATTTTGTTCCCTGGTATAGCTTTGGATTTCAAATCCATAGAACTTCTCACACTGCATTCAAAATAGGCAGACAGTTTTAGAGCTGAGAAAGTAAAAGGAAGGTTTTGGAAAAATAAGGAATAGGCTGTAGGAAGTTTGCAGGACAGGAACTACAGGGCTCACATAACACTGCGTGAACGAATGGGATCGAGGGGGCCTAGCTTTAGGGCTAAGGTCAAACTCACTCATTTTCTTTCAATGGCAAAAGAATAAAGTAGACAAACTTTGATACTTCTTTCCACTTCTCTCTTCCTGCTCTTTCCTCATGAGAATTCCAAATACAAAAATTGATTATTGTCAACACTCCAGATAGGGGAAATTGATCCGAAAGACAGAATCCTACTTGTCCTAAAAGTCCTCATTTTTCTCCCAATTTTATGTTATAGCTTTGCTATTGGTTACTACAATCGTTAAGAAAAGAGAAGAATCTCTAAGCGAATTCCAAAACCAAGGTCTAAGGCAAAGGAAGTAAAGCAAATGCATTCTGGGTCCAGGCAACACTTGATGAGGGAAATTACCAGAGAACACTCATCTTCAGTAGCCAGAGCTCAGCCCCAGTACATTTATAGTTGCCAGGAGGAACAAATTCTTCTGTTGCCAGGCATTTTATCTTTTCAAGAAAAGACATAATCCTGCACTTTTATGTATAATCTCCTGGTTTTAAAGGTGGGCAATTCTTTAAAAGATAAAATAAAAACACAGTGCATGCCAAACAAACTTGTTGGCCTTATGCAGTGGGACATACCAGTTTGCATTTTCTGGCCAGAAGAGTCATAGTAGTTTATGGGATATTTAGGGATGTTTTTCAAATTAACTCACTCCTTGCCCCCCAAAACGATAGTCCTGGAGGCCATCATCTGAGCGAGTATCACCCTCCTGCTGTGCCCCTGGCCTTCTCCTAATGGGCCCTGCATCTTTTGAAATAAATACTTGTCTTAGAAACTGACTTCCAGGCTTCTGCAAACACCCTCCAGTCCGTCCTGCGACTGGGTGATCATATACATGACCTCTGGTGGCCAGGGAGCGGCATGCAGCGGGTCTCAGTGTGTGCTTGGGAGCTACTCTTGCAGGGCCCTCCTATCTCCTACTCGTTTCCCAACTTACATTCCTACCCTCTCCACATCTCTCCTGAAGATGTTTCCCTTTCTTTTCTTTTCTTTTCTTTTCTTTTCTTTTCTTTTCTTTTCTTTTCTTTTCTCTTCTCTCCTCTCCCAGTTCTCTTGTCTCATCCTTTTCTTTCTCACCTCTTCATTCTTTTCCCTTCTTCCTTTGCTGTTCTCTTCCTCTATTCTCATTCTCGTCTGTTCATTCTCTCCTCTCCATCCTCGTCCTCTCTCTATTACTGTTCTTTCCTCTCTTCCCCATTCTTTCCACTATTCTCCCTCTCCCAGCACCCCGAGATCGGGGAACTTGGGGGAGCTCGCTCACCAGGAATACACCAACACCGGCTTCGAGTATTTCTTGTGATGGGAGCGGAGGGTGAGGGAGCCCTTGCGCTCCAGCAAGTCGGTGGGTCCGTGCTCAAACTGGTATTGCCTACTGCTGCACAAGTCCTGGTGGGAGCCGTCAAATCTCGCCATGGCCGCCCCCCAGATACAGACTTTAAAAGATTTCCCTCTGAATTTGTTCTGCCCCCAACCCACAAAGGCTAAGATTCGGCGTCTCTCATCTCCTAAGCAACTTGGGGCGGGGTCAATGGTGGGATGGATCGCTCAAACATAATAGCCTTTGGTTTCCTAGACAGTGTAGCTGCGAAGTCAAGTGAAACTACATTTCCCAGAAAACCACGAGCAAAGGATCCAAACTACAGAGAAGGAAGAAGCAGCATCTCAATCTTGGGACTTGTAGTTTCTCCCGCCCAATCCCCTGAGTGGCTGGGAGGAGTTTAAGGGAGGGCCGTGGGTCAGTTGAAGGCTAATGGGGCCTGACCCTAGAGAGGGGTCGGTTCGGATATCCTTGCAGAAATTCCTTTTACCACTCAAAATCGGTTGCTACCGTACCTACTGCTTACAAGTTTGATTAAAAGGGAGTAAGATAACTCTTAAATACGTCATTTCTATACAGTTGTGTTTTTTTTTTTTTAACTCAAAGAGGAGGAGCGGATCATTCAGCTAAAGTCCGAGGACGAAAAGGCCTGGTTGGTTCCAGTTTAAGCTGCTTTATCAACCTTTCCACCTTTGAAAAGGTGAAGGAGGGAGTGGGGCAGTGGAGGGGGCGGGGTGGGCACTAGGATCTGAGGTCTCTTCAGATTAAAGCTGCAGTTTAGGGCTCCGGGCATTCGGCTCCCTAAGACTTGCCAAGATCTTAATGGAAAGTATTCGATTTTTAGTGACAACACAAATTCATCACGTTATTGTGTTGTGAGTTACATGCGAGGAAATCTCAGAATGATCATCTATGGCATTGCCTTCAGTAAATCAGTGGATAGATGTCTTACAGAAGGAAAATGCTTACTTCATTTTTCACTTTCCAAATAAAGAATAATCAACACATCAGAATTCTCACACAACCTTAATTGAACACCTTAAGGGCATTACTTGACTTAATCATGGCCATCCCTTTTACCTGGCACGGTGCTTTTAGTACAGGGTGTCACTTCAGATTTTTGAATGAGGGCATAAATATTATGTTTGATTATTTCACATTCACTTGGGCTTCCATAAACCCCAGAACTGTCTTATTTTAAGAAGACCACACAGATCACATGTACTCAAAAATTCAAATTTAAAAGCAAACAGGTTAAGAGATTTCACTTACAAATAGATTCTCTAGTTTGCAGAAGATGTATTATAGCACTCCTATAAATAATGAGGTGCTTTTCTGAATCGGTTTTCATAAATTTGATTACACACAAGTATAAGTGCTTTTCTGTGGCCTGTGGTGCCCAGTGTGGGCGCCTGTGGTACCCAAGACCCCTACTTTACAGACAGCTGCAGCTGAGCCACATTATTTAAAACCAGACCAGCTAAGTGCTAGTGGAGTGCTGACCACTACTTTACCCTTCTTGAGGGAATGAAAAAAAAATTGACTTTAAAAGGGTAAATAAGATCCACGTTAAGCTCAGCTTGAACAAAGCATTGCATATTGCTATTGCTTCAAATATTAGCACCATTGCTATCATGTTTGCTTGTGCGTTTATTTTACTCATGTTTAAAGTGGCAGCGACATAAAAAATGTATGTACGGCCAATTTCATGTAAAGACAGAGGTGCCCAGAGCCAAAACCTTCTGTGTTGCACAGACGCTGCAGAGATTTAAAAGCTTTCAGCACACCAACAGCTTTCAGCAGTAAGTTAAGCAAATAAGCAAAAGATAGCCTGTTATTTTAGCGTTCTTTAAGCTAAGCTGACAATCTATTTGAGCCTACAAATGTGCTCTATTGTTATACTACTTACTCTCTTTGCCCTTTATAACAGCTTCACAAGGTTTATTGTCTTCTGTGTCTACTAAATACTTTTCAGCATCCTCATGTTGGGATATAGAAGAGAAACTGTTTGGTACCCTCAAATTCAGATGCTTTCCATTCTTTTTATATATACCAGGACATTCTGTAAAATTTTGGGTTTGTTTATTCCTTATTGATAAAATAGGAAGAAGACGGTATTTATCACAGGAGAGTTTTGTAAGAATTACCTAAGATAACTATTGTACATTGAAAGTGGGTGGAACATTACATAATAAATATTCAGCCCTCAATTAAATTTCAACTACTACTGCTGTTACTACATCCTAACTTTGTCTTTATCATTTGGGAAAGGCACCCTCAAATGTGATTGTTTTTTGGGTGAAATATCCTAAGTATAGTCAATGTTTTTCAAGCTTTGCTTGTTTACAAGGTCTTTTCAATGAGTATCTTTATAATCTTCTAATATGAAACTTAATAGTCTGAATCAGAAAAATGTTGGCAAGATACCTGGATATGTCGCTGGTGATAACAGTGGTTTTGTATTCCTGTAGAACCTTTTCATTTCAAAATCTTTAATAAGCTTTATGCTTTATAAATGTGAAATCACTGACCCTGGACACACTTGACTTATTCCTATTTTCCTCAAACTTCATCAAAGCAATAAAGTGCAGGGCTTAAAGCAATGCCTTCTATTTGTATTAATCTCTTTTCATCATAATAGCCTTGGGATAAGAAAATTATAGCTCAGGTGGCTCAGACAGGGCCTTTCTGCAGGATAAGTGCAAGCAGACCAATTCAAGAAATGGGAATCTCATCATCTGAGCTTAGCCTAATACACTTCTTGGTTAGCACTCTCAGAACTCTGGAGAGGCTGCCCAGTAGACCAGAGCAGGACAGCAACTCTGAGGCAGATGTAAAGGAGCCAGTGTACACGACCACAGGGGCAAACCTCTTCACTTCTTTTCCTCTCCTGTCTTAACAATTTGCTCAATTCCCAGAAACCCTGCTCAGAACCCTCCAAACTCACCATCAGCATGTTCTCCCATTCCTCCTCTCCACTAAACGTCATTCATTTAAGCTGAGAGACAAAATTTTTAATTACATAAGAAAATTAATTTGTATTATCTTCTTTTGAGTCTAGTTTAAATATATCAGAAACTTGTATTTAAAGGTAAAACTAACTATTTATGTCCCGATCAAGGACCGCATAGCCTCCTGTTACCCACTATGTGTACCTTTGGAAGTTCACTTTTGAATATTTTATATGAAAATATGGGCATCTATCTGCTATGTCATAACAAATGGGAAGAATCTGGTTACCCTTTTCCCTTCCATGACCTACTCCTTCTCTTCTTGTCTCCTTTCTTCTGTTTCCTCCTTCCTCCTTTGAGACATAATATGGATATTTGAGTTAGAATCTATTGCTAAAATTCTAATATAATTCAGAGTTATATGAAAACTATGGAAGAAAAATAATAAAACCTACAAACCAGGGCCAAATTTTTTATAAATAAACTTATATTTAACAACCCAGGAACTCAAAAAGGAGTCAATTCTGACAAAAGCTTCCATCTTCTTCCCTTTCTGTTAACTATTCATTACTACCAACTGTGTTTTTAGTATGGTTTTAGCCTTAAGTATGATTCTTCTCTACTTCTACTTTGGACTGCAAACCTATTAGGTTTGCATTTGGACTGCAAATTTATTAAGTGGACATTTGACTTACTCTCAAGACGTTTTTATTAACTAGTATTGATTAAGTGCTGTCATGCAATAGACAGTTTGGGAACTTGTATTGTCAGCATGGGGAATTAATTCATTAAATACTCAACATATGGCATTCTATAATTCAGCATATCCCTATTTTGGTATCTAATCCAGACAATAAGTGAAAGTCTTTGGGAGAACTGTCCATAGTTATCTCAGGAAAACTTGACATGCTCTAACATAAATGTGGAGTAGGGATTTCTTTACTATCCAACAGGTTGGATATCCTTAATTATTCAAATACTGAATATCCATTTTCACAGATGATCTAATCCCTTGATTTCTTTCCTTTCTTCCCTGTGCTGCTTTGGCACCTTCACTGTTTATTATCAACAAGAATGAGACAATTACCAGGTAACAGTTCTAATGAAAGGAGTTTGTGCTTGAAATTAAGTTCATTACTGTTGTGGCTTTCTTTATTTCTCCTGGTTTTTAATCTGAATAAAGGAACCTTCTCTCCCAGGGAAGAAGCTCAAAAGAAATAATTTGCATTTGGGCTTTTTTTCCTCCTGGTGATGGCGGACATTTTCCCACATTCCCCATCAGACCCGCCCCCAGCTGCAGTGAGCAGGCTGGTAAGGAATTGAGTAAAAGGCTTCTCCCCAAGAGTGAGGTGTACGCGGGGGGGTTTCTGGTTTGTGCGTAGCCCAAGCACACGACTGAGGGTGCCCAGAGTCCCAGTCTGGAGTAAAGGAGGGGAGCTGAGGCGAAGCTGGGAAACTTTGTGAACCTTGAAGGACTGAGCTTGGTGTGATTTTGCATTTCCCATGTTCGGTTGGCAGTTATTGGACTTGTGGTGCCATTTCCTGTGTTAGGTATCTTTGTTTAGCATCATATTTAGGTTGCTTTAAACTAGAGAGGTGTGCTCGCTTCGGCAGCACATACACTAAAGTTGGAACGACACAGAGAAGATTAGCATGGCCCCTGCGCAAGGATGACGCGCAAATTTGTCAAGCGTTCCATATTTAAAAAAACAAAAACAAAACAAAACAAAACTAGAGAGGTTTGAGCTATTTCAGAGGGATCTGAACAGCCAGGAGGTGACTAAAAGCAACTCAAGGACAAGGGAGGACCCAAATAAACTTGGACTTTATTTATAAAAAATTGTGTATTTATTCTTACACATTTAAACTTCAGTCACCTTCAAAGTACTCTCTATCTGATGCAATACACATACGGAGACATTTATTCTCCACTGCTCAAAACAGTTTTTGAACTCATCGATTTTGATGCCTTTTAGTGCTTCTGGCTTTTTTTGTTTCACCTCCTCCACATTGGCCAAGGGAAAGTGCCACATTTAGTGCCTCTTTCCCTTTGAGGACTTTTTTCAAACAGGGAAACAAAAACAAAATTTCAAGGTGACATCCAGTAAATAGGAGTGTGGGCATGGGCGCCGTGCCATTTTTGGCCAAAAACTGCTGAACACCCAATGCAGTGTGGGCAGCCATGCTCGTAAATCACCTGTCCTGAAATGGGTCTTCAAACAAAATTCACTGACGCCAAGTGCAGCCTCTCGCAACACCACCAGGTGGTACACTGACACAGACAAGTTCCTGAAACATCTACTTGCGGGGGGGGCGGGGGGGTAAGCCTGTGGGCACCTGTCCGCCAGAAGATAATTCCTTTTGTGGGGGTCCCCCCTCATGTAATCTTTTTTAATAAAGGGAATAAAGACCAAGACATGGTAAGGATACTCAACACCAAGTGTTCACTTAGTTTCTTGTTGCTCATTCCTTACAATTTGGAACACGACTCAAGTTGGAGAGAATTGAAATGGTTCTTTTCATAGGAAGCTGGAGGTACCACAAATAGTGTTTTCCAGAAAGGGAGGGATTTTGCTGTGGGGGCTTTAAAGGTGAGTCCACAGTGGAGCCCACCGTCTGAGGTAACTGAAGGCAGGATCAGCTGCTTTATTACTGCCCCACCTTAACTACTGTCTTCCTCCTGGGCTCACTGTGTATAATAGCACTCAGCCCTGCTAGGACTGAGGAAGGGAAGAGAAGTAAGAGGGGAAGGTCTTATTTAATTGTTCAACTTGGAATCTGGTGTCAAGGCTCTCTGGGTGATCATGCCCAAATGTTGCTCATGGGGAGTTTTGTGGTACCTCAAAGGCCCCTAAGAAGACTGCATCATCGCTAGGAGCAAACTATGCATCTTCCTGGTTGTTGAGGTCTCCTCACCCTAGCAGGCATACTTCTTTGGCAGAATCCTTTGAAATTGGCTCATGCTCAGCTAATCTGTCCAATGTCTGTTCTTGTTCATGGAGAAACACTCAGCATTTGGGGTACCCTCCAAAACCTGGAAGCAGAGCCTGCCATCACACACAGGCCTCTGACCTTTAGACATTTTAGACTACAAATGTGCACCACTCACTAAGTGTTCCCAATCCCCAAGGTGCAAGTCAAGTTCTCTGAGAGGATTAAAAAACCCCTCTCACTTGACTTAAATGAAAAGGGAAGAAGAGAAGAGGAGACTATGACATTGCGCCAGCTCTCTGCAAGGAAATCCTCATTACTGTTCTCCCTCTCCTCCATCAGTGTGACCTTCCCATGTGTACCTTCCCATGTGACCTTCCCATTCACCCATGAGGGTGAATGATGGTGGACGCTTAGGAAAACCAGGCAAGCTTGTCTGGCACCTCACTTCAACAGTCAGCACAACCATCAACTTCTCTACTGAAAGCGTGTCTCTTCCTCCTTAACACCCACCCCACAGTCTCCAGCTAGAACTGATCACTCCCTTCTCTGTGTCCTTGCAACACCTTGAACAAGTTTTATGTCACACATCACACAGTACAAAGGTTAATCACTTATATGTCTATCTTCCCTGCTAGAGTGACTTGAGGACACCATCATTTTAGCATCCCCACTGTGTAGCAGAATACATGGAACCTGGATGTCTACCAAGAAAAAGAGAAGCTGGCATTCGTGTAGCGCTTTCTAGTTGCTATGCACAACACTAGGATTTCAACACATGTTATCTAATTTCATCATCACAGCAGCCTTATGAAGTTGGAACAATTTTAGATCTATTTTAAAGATAAAAAATAGGGCTTACTTAATTCAGGTGACTTTCTAAAATCATGCAGCTACTAAATAATGATAAGATTTAAATGCAGACAGTTGGACTCCCAATCCAATCTTTACTCAATATTGTCTACCAGTATAATAAAACACTAATTAATTATAGTTAAAGTGGTGGCTTATTTTCCAATTAATTAAAATTATTTTTGTAAATTAATTTAAAATAAATATACATTTTTCTCTAAAAATCATTTGACAAAAAAATTTATTCCAAGTTTCACTTTGAATAATTTATTCAACATGTATCATTCACATGAAAATATTTAGAATAGCTTTATTTTCACTAACCTTTAACTGAAACTTATTTTTCCTTAAATTACAAATGTAGGCAACAGACCACAATGGCATTAGCAATGCTTCTGACTTTGTCATAGATAGAAATCACAGATATCTTTTTATTATGTTATTGCTGCTGCAAACACCACAAAATAGCATTTATTCTCATACTACTTTAAAATTCTGGTAGTTACTAGATCTACTCTGGACTTTTTTGATTAATGCAATATATTTTAAAGCACATATAGTTGTTTTATGTCTTATGCAGAGTTTTGGGGGAAGACATCAAATCACCCAGATGACTCGGCCCCACTACAGCCCAGATTTGGTGCCCCGCCACTTCTGGGTTTTCCCCAAACTAAAATCACCTTTGAGAGGAAAGAGATTTCATACCATTGATGAGACTCAGGAACGTGTGATGGGGTAGCTGATCATTATTGGGAGAACTGTGTGAGGTCTCAAGGTGCCTACTTTGAAGGGGACCGAGGTGTCATTGTCCTCGGTACAATGTTTCTTGTATCTTCTTCAGTAAATGTCTCTATCTTTCATATTACATGGCTGGCTACCTTCTGGACAGACATCATATACAGGGTCTGGCAGAAGTAATGCCTGCGTAAGTGTGGTTGGTAGGGTAATATATGGTTGTAGTAATTTATAGTTTTAATTTGAACATTTCACCTAAAATGTTATACGGTGTACTTGAGTGTGATATTGTTATGTTACAGAATTACATGCTTATGATTTTGTAATAAAAAGGGCATTATTTGTGCCAAACCCTGTATATTGTCATTTCTATTTTTAAAATGAGTAAATTGAATCATATATTTAGTAAGAGACAAAGCCTGAAGAGCAAGTCTTACATTCTTATCTTTAGATTCCAAGGAATATTCTCATTCCCATTCTACTTCAGAAAAATATATATATATATTCTGAAAATATATAAATATATGTATTTTTCATTCTTCTGTTTGCAAGAAAGGAGTCTGGTCTCAAGGAAGACAGGACTGTTTCTTCAGCTTGGCCTTTAGCGCTCTCACTTTTCCTCCTCTGGATATATTATGACTTTTCCACCTAAGGCATTAGGTAGCTGTTTGTTAGATTAGTAGTGAGTTTCCAGAATTCCTCCCTTGCTAATTTTCTCTGAAGCTATACAATTCAGTACCCCAGGGATTATATAAACTACGGTCAAATTATGTGAATGTCTTGTCCCTATGCCTTGTACCTTGGGATCAACTTTTATTCCTGTCCTAAAGAACTCCTGGCTGCCGTTTTGCCTTTCCTTTGCTCTCATCCTCTCTGTGTCTAGGTTGATCTTTCTTTCTCCACAGTAGTGCCAAGCTGCTTTGGTGTGTCCATTGTTCTTGACAGGACTAGAGGACCTGAATCTTTCTTCTTCAGAATTCTCATCACTCTAGAATCCAGAGGTGAAAAAAAAGTATTTGGATTTCTAAAACATTTCAACATAAATTTTATTCCTTAGAGGAAGGCTGAATGTTTTGTTTCCCCCATAGTTATTATTTTAGAATAAATATGATTTTATTTTTATATAAACTTCTAAGAAAAAAATACCAAGATCTCAAAATCCTCTACAAAAATATTCAAAATGCCTATTTATCAAGAATTGGTATTATTAGCTTTTCTATCAAGATTTAGTCTATCAAGAATTAGTCTTATTAACTTTTCAAAAAGATGGTGCCCAAAGTGAAGAAGGAAGCCCCTGCCCCTCCTGAAGCAGAAGCCAAGGCTTTGAAGACAAAGCAAGCAGTGCTAAAAGGCGTCCACAGCCACAAAAAAAGAAGATCCGCACATCATCCACCCTCTGGAGGACTGAGACACTGAGATCTGAAGGCAGCCTCAGTATCCTCGGAAGAGCGCCCCCAGGAGAAACAAGCTTGACCACTACGCCATCATCAAGTTCCCCCGAGTACTGAGTCAGCCATGAAGAAGACGAAGACAACAATGCACTTGTGTGCATTGTGGATGTCAAGGCCAACCAGCACCAGATGAAACAGGCTGTGAAGAGGCTGTTTGACACTGACATGGCCAAGGTCGACACCTGATCAGGCCTGATGGGGAGAAAAAGGCGCATGTTCGATTGGCTCCAGACCATGGTGCTTCAGACGTTGCCGACAAAATTAGGATCATCTAAATTGCATCCAGCTGGCTAATTCTAAATCTAAAAATGTGATATGAAAAAGAAAGAATTAGTCCTATTATTAAAGAAAACTGCTATGAAATATATTTTAAATTTGATTATTACCTCATGTTGTGTCATTGCTTCTCATTTACCAGAGTATTTGGTTGAAGATAAACTAAATTTCTATTTCTGACTGAACCTTGTTAGTATTGAAAAATGCATCATCTTTTCTCCAGTATGGATATGTACAAGAATATTTTATATAAAAATTAATTGCCTCTTTTTTGGCACATTACAAGGAGGAATATTTTGAGAGCAAAATATTAATGATGACTATGATTCACCAATTGGAAAGGTTTCTTCAATACTGTGGTACAAAATTTCTTTCCATTATAGTCAGAAGGTGGGATATATGTTTTTTCCAGATGGCTATACTTTCTTATTTTCTGTCTAAATTTGTCAGAGTCATCGAATAAATAAGCCTAGAATCTGAGCTCGCTGGAAGAAATAGTGAATATTATTTTGTATAGCATTTTAGCCAAAGCAGAAATGTATTCCTAGCCTCTAAAACACGGCTGAGGATACTTCTCCTGCCTCTGATGAGGTCAGAGGAGGGAGCTAACATTTCACAAAGGTGGCCTTTCAATTTTGTACAAGCACAGTCATAAGCTCCATTTGATGTTGAGCTAATGTGAACATTCTTGCTAGAAGCTCCTGTTGTTTCTATTTCTGGGTGATAAAAGAAATGTCTTATTTCTCTTTCTCATGAGATCCTTTCAGATGTTTGAAGAGAGTTGACGCCCCGCCTTCTCTTTTCTCAGTAAACAAAGTAAACAAAAGTATCTGTTCTTCATCTTAATTATGGCTGACACCTCTGGGTGGGCATTGCTTTGATCATGATCCCCTGAAAAAAATTTTCTCAGAGGAGAGCACAGTGTTTCACTCTGACCGAAGCCCAGTACAGTGGGGCTACTTTGTCTCATACACTTTATTAGCACAGCCTAAGCAGGGGGGAAGGAAGAAAGAAAAGATAGGGGAAAGGAAGGAAGAAAGATAGGAAGTGAAGAGGAGGGAGTCATGGAATACAGATGAACTGAAATCAGATCAGAAAAAAAATAAACAAATTCAAAATATATGCCCCAATGCTAATCTAGGATCAGAACTACCACCTGGAGACTAAGCTTTGGACTCCTGGCAAGGTCAGAGAGCTTATATCAAGCCTCCTGCATTAAGCCAGAGGCTTTTGAAAATACAAATTCTCTCTGAAGCACAATATCTCCAGTTTAGACTCTCAGGATTCCCCCAGATTAAATTTAACAAATGTGATCTCACAAAGAAACTACTGGCAAACATAGAGGGAAATACGCTACAGGGAGCAAAAATAACAAGGAACAGATTCGTGTTCCCACCCACACCGGACCACCCAACTCAGATGTTGAAATTATTAGATGTAGCATGTGAGGGAACTCTAAATGGAAATTCTAAAGAAACAAGTCTTCAAATCCTAAAACAATCTGACCAAGGGATAAAGCACTACCAAAAATGGTCGGAAAAACTTTCAATGTACACACTTTGAACACACAATGTACATACTTTCCAACTTTCAATGGATGCGTTAATCAGCAGTTTTCTTCTCTGATCACAGAAAACTTCTGAAATACATAAGAAGTGTGGAAAACAAAAATTCAAATTTTCGTAAAATTAACAGAGACTCCAAAATATTTGTAAAGGCTGCTGAGCCTTCAGGTTTCACATGGCATAAGTGGAGAGAAGCTAAGAGTGATGTGGTAAGCAGAACACTAAAATCCATGCCTCCCCCACCAAGGTTTATGGCCTTAATAAAAAAGTATAAATATTATGAATGCATTATCTCACCTATTATTATATTACATGACAAATGAAAAATTTCAGATTCAATTAAGAGTACTAATCAGTTGACTTTGAGTCAATCAAAAGGTAGATTATCCAGTGGACCTAATCAGATATGAGCCCTTTGAAAGAAGAATTTTCTACAGCAGGTGGCAGATGTGAAAGAGAAATCTGAAACAGAAGGATTCAAGATGTTATTGTGACCTTTGAAGATGCAAGTTCCCTTGAAGGGTGAGAGAGTGGTCTCTAGGAGCTGCAGGAGCGAATCACAGCTGCCAGCTCGCAGGGAAATGGAGATCCTACCACTGCAAGGAAACAAATTCTGCTGATGGCTGGAATGAGCTTGGAAGTGATTTCTTTCCCAGGAACCCCAAATAAGAAAGAGCCCAATTCAGCCACGTGGCAGTGGGAGACTCTAATCAGTCACTTCTGCCCTTTAAAAGTGTGATCAACAAGTGTTGTTGGAAGCCATTAAATTTCTGCTAACTTGTTATATAGCGATAGAAAACTTAAATAAGTGTTATTACAGAAAGTACTATTTAAAAAAATTCTTAAAGATGGTGAAGCACATCTTGAAGTACAGAAACTATCCCTAATAGGTGGCAAATGGATTGGGAAGAAGGTGCGATGAATGTTATCAGGACGCCTCCTTGTGACTGAGAGTAAGTAGAAGAGGAGAACTGAAAAGAGTTCGTACACTCTGGTGAGACTAGATTATAAGAAACTAGTTCTTACAATCTTTGCTAAAAGAGGACATTTTGATTGCTCTTTTCAGCAATATAAAACTATGTTCTTCATCCCATTTTAATTCTTTAGACTTTCAATTATAGTCATTTGATATTAATATTGCAACATCTACTCTGGTTATTTGTATTTTTCCAAGAACATTTTGCTTGTCTTTTTATTCTTAGCCATGTAACAATATTTAGGATGGAGTTCATTTATAGTAAGAATATAGTTAGACTTTGCTTTTCAAAAGGGAATTTAAGCTATTTTCTTGTTGTAACTTATTTTTTATCCAGTTATATTACGTTTTCCTTCTTTTCAATGTTTTCTTGCTTTCTTTTATTTCTCTGTACTCTATGGGCTACATTTTATCTGTTATCATGTTATATTTTACATCAATTTCAAAGAGTATACACTGCATTTTTAATTTTACTAGTAGTTCTTATAGAGCTTTTCCAACAGATTCTTTAACCTGTACTTCCCCTATTGTTCAAGATCAAGAATGAAATGTCACCTTTTGACATTATGTAAGATAACAGTGTTTACATAAAAGGTACGCCATCAACAAATGCTTATTTGATTGGACTCAGTTTAAATTAGTTTGTTCTTCAATCTAATTTGAAATTATTTAAGATATTGGATTCACACATCTCAGACAATGGATGGGGGTAATTTAAGCATCATGGCCTCTGGTAGTACAAGCAGAAATATTTCTAAATGAATGTCAAGAAAGCATTGCTACCATCAAAGTGCTACATTCTACTAAAAATCAGTTCAGTAGTTGACAGTCAAGCCCTTTTCCTGTTCAAACAAAACCTGAGAGAGAGAGAGAGATAAGTTGATATACTTCCCAGTGTTTTTGTTGTTGTTGTTGTATGTTTGTTTGTTTTTGTTTCTTTCTAAATTCCCATGCCAGGGGTGTAGCAGTACCTCCCCAATCTCCGGAATGAGTCTGAGCATCTGCATGTAGTATCCTGTCCAAGGGCAAGTTGACTGTCAGGATATATCATCAAGTCCTTTAACAAGTTGTCCATCTTATCACTAAAATTCCATGTGAAAAGCTCTGTCTGGATGCACAGCCCGAAATCCAAGAAAGAGTAGTGGAAACAGTTTTCACGACTCACTCAGGGGTTGCATTAAGGTTTATGGATAAAACATGAGGGCTGTGAGAGTGGTTTGGGAGAAAAACAAGTCATCACTTCTGTTTGTCTTCCATTTCTTGCTCATACTACTTTTCCAACTGCAGGATATGTTTTGGAACTGATCTATGAGGTTTTAGTATGACTCCCAGAGGCTACTGGAAAAGTAGCCTCTATTCTGCGTCTGCAGTGCTATTTAAGAATACAGTATACTTGGATCAGGGTGCAGCAGTCGCCTGGATCAAGAGTGATGAGTAGGGACTATTCATGCTCAGGTTTACTCCAGTGTATTGTGCTCCCTACTGTACCCATATTGTGTGATATACTAAGTTACTGAATATACAAATAACAGTGACTAGACCATAGGATTCTGACCCATAACCTGCAGCTACTTTCCCAGGAAATGAACCCACTCAAGAAGCTACCCTCCTGTGTCAGACTTGCAGAAAGTCAATTTGCTATCTCTAGTGATGGTCAAGAAAGCCAAACAGTAACCTCTGCAACAATCAACTTCAAATGACCAGGACTTGATTCCAAATGACAGCATTCCTAATTTTTGTCTCCAGCCTACCTACCATTTCCCCAATCACGGTATACCTGAAAAAGTTTTTTTCACTCTTCTGCCTGCCTTCAGTCTCTGCCAAAAACTCAAGTGATGACAGTTGACCCCCCTGCTATAACAAGGTCTGACAAAATACCCTTTGCTTGTTCTCATTTGGTGGGTCCTCATTTATTTCCATAGCATAAAAGCTGACTTTAAGGAGGTGTTCCTGTCTCTAAAGAAGTGCAACCAGCACATATCCAGGCTAGTCTACTTAGAGAACTGGTCCAGGCTCGTGTATTTAAACCTATGTACAAATAGAAAGACCATTAAATCTGCAGAAGAACTACCATGAGCCTCACTCAGATGACATTATCTGTAACTGTGCACCCTGTGGTGGGGATTTCAGAGCCAGAAACTCCATCTGTCCTAACTGAGGCTGCTGACCTCTGTCATGTGTGTCACGACTGTGCTGGTTTCCTTTTATATCACTCATATAATTAAATCCCATTGGATCTACCCCAGGGGCACGTGTCTGGTCTTTCCGTCAGTCTAAGCTTACAACGGGCACTGACACTAAAATGGTCATACGCCTCCCACTTCTCAGACTGGACAGGTAGGAATTATATTTGTGTAGATGAATATAAAGACTTTTGACTTCTGTCCATTTATAAACAGACGACTGTTTATGGGATTTAGTATCTTTTTAACCTGGGTCTCAGTACCATTTAGGGGTGAAAGGGCAATACAGGCAGAAAGAGCAGCATTAAGAAAGGTGAGGAGGGAGAAACACATAGAACAGGTTGTGAATCTCCTAGGCCTCCTAAATACGCCATATGGTTTACATCCTATTTCAAAGGGCAGAAAAGAATCTGAAGCACCTTTGCCATTAGAAAGCCTTTGTAAGACCACTCACTTCTGGGTTCTCTTGCATTAAAGAGGATAAACGACATCCATACAGGCTCCACTGAGCTCCCAGGACATCCCCATCTGGCTGCTGTTCTCCTTCATTTCCTCTGCACAAGGATCACAATCGCACTGAACTCTAAGGAGGACCTTGACTCAGTCCAGATGTCCATTTTCAGTCATCTGAGACTTTAATATGCTAACAAACACTTTTAGAGGAAACATTAGGTCAAATAGCTCTTTGCTAAATAGAATGTCTACTTCTCTCTTCGTTAAATCCTCACCCAAGAATACAAGTTTTTCTTTCATTGATTTTAGAGTGAGAGATTGAGAAACATGGATGTGAGATTGATCAGCTGCCTCCTGTACATGCCCCAACGAGAACCTTTCGTTACATGGGATGATGCTCTAGCCAACTGAGCAGCCTGGCCAGGGCTACACTTCTCTCTTCGCATTGCCAGTTCTCTATCTGGTATTAATCACAGTTGCTAATATTCATGTCATCATCTGTAATAGAGCTCTCAGTTCTGTCAATTAGCAATATATCATTCAAGTACCAGCAATTTTTCATAAGATTTAAAAAAATCTTATAGGCATTGTAGAAAATAATAAGGAAAGAAAAATAGAGAAAGAAGGGAGGGGAGAATGGATAAAGGGAGGAAAAGAAAGATCACAATGTCAACAAAACTGTTAATATTTTAGTATAAAACTTTCTAATCTTGAACTTCCAGTCAAGACAGAGGCCTAGGTAGACATGATTCACCTCCTCACACAACCACAGAAAGAATTATAACTAAATCTCAAAACAAATGACACGCAGAATGGTAAAAAAATCTAACTGTGTGCAAGTCCAACAACCAAGGATTTAAAAGAAGCCACATCCATCCAGATGGGTAGGAAGGACAAAGACACAGAGATGGGTAGAGAAGCAAGGAGACGTGGTGTGGCACAGAGAGGCAGTGGTGGTGGAAGATGGGCAAGGGTGGTCCCACATTCACAGGTGGTGGATAAAAGCAGGAGGGATATTTTGGGAGTGAGTAATCCCAGCCCCAGGCCCAACTGCACAGATCAGAGTTCCAGTGCTGGGAAGATAAATCCCCATAACTTCTGGCTGTAAAAAACAGTGAGGGCTGGGGCAGTGGAATGAGCCGCTGGATTTTCAGGAAACTCTGCTTAAAGAGCCCACACACTGTTAAAACATACACAAACCCACCCACTCTGGGATTCTACACCAGGGCAACAGCTGGACGGGCACCAGTTACATACAGGAAGTGGGTACAGTGCCTGGAAAAGGGGCAAGTGCTGGGGAAAAGCTCCAGAGGCCCAGCACTGGCACAGTACCCTGTTCAAACCCTCTCCCACACAGAGCCACAAAGTGATGAGGTGGGTTGCCCCACCCTGGAGATAACCTAAGGCTCCACCCCATACAATTTACAGGTGCCTTTTCTACAATAGACCATGATACTAAGACAGGGAGTCAAAGCAGCTCTACTTAATACACAGAAACAAACACAGGGAGGCTGCCAAATTGAGGAGACAAAGACATATGGCCCAAATGAAAGAGCAGGAAAAAAGCCCAGAGAAAGAACTAAATGAAACAGAGATAGCCAACCTATCTATCAAATGCAGAGCTCAAAACACTGATGATCAGGATGCTCAAAGAATTCACTGAGTAAGACAACATAAAGGAAGAAATGAAGTTTACTGTAAGTGAAGTAAAGAAAAATCTACAGGGAACCAACAGTAAAGGGAAGGAGCCAGAATTAAATCAACAATTTGGAACATAAGGATGAAGTAAATATTCAACTGGAACAGAAAGAAGAAATAAGAATTTAGAAAAAAAACAAGGATAGTATAAGAAGACTCTGGGACATCTCCAAATGTGCCAACATCCAAATTATAGGCATGCCAGAAAGAGAAGAGAAAGAGCAAGAAATTTAAAACTTATTTGAGAAAATAATGAAAGAAAACTTCCATAATTTGGTGAAGGAAATAGGCAGACAAGTCCAGGAAGCTCAGAGTCCCAAAGAAGTTGGACCCAAGGGGGGGCCACACCAAGACATATCATAATTAAAATTCCAAAGGTTAAAGATAAAGAGAGAATTTTAAAAGCAGCAACAGAAAAACGGAGAGTTACCTACAAAGAAGTACCCATAAGATTATTAGCTGATTTCTCAAAAGAAACCTTACAGGCAAGAAGAGGCTGGAAAGAAGTCTTGAAAACCAAGACTGGAAAGGTCGTGAAAAGCAAAGATCTACAGCCTAGATTACTCCATCCAGCAAAGCTATCATTTAAAATGGAAGGACACTTAGAGTGCTTCCAAAACAAAGTAAAGCAAAAGGAATTCATCATCACCAAGCCATTATGACATGACATGTTAAAAGGACTTATTTAAGAAAAAGATCACAACTATGAACATTAAAAAGACAACAAACTTACAACTATCAACAACTGAATCTACCCCCCCCCAACAAAGAAACAAATAAGAAAAAACAAAACAAACAACCAGAATAGGAACAGAATCATAGGTATGGAGATCATTTGGAGGGATATCAGCTGGAAGGGGAGAGGAGGGAAATGGGTAAAGGTGCAGGAATTAAAAAGCATAATTGGTAGTTACAAAATAGACAAGGGATGTTTAGAACAATGCAGGAAATGGAGAAGCCAAATAACTTATATGCATGAGCCATGTACATGAACTAAGGGGGGATTGCTGAAGGGAAGGGGGTACTGGGCGGAGGGGGCAAAGGGGGAAAAATCGGGACAACTGTAATAGCATAATCAATACAACATACTTAAAAAATTTCCCCATCTTCTTGTTGTTCTAACATAATCACAATTTACATGCCACTTTGTAACTTCCTTTACTCAATCATATGTTAACATTAACATGTTAACATTCTACAATCGAAAATTATCCACAAAATGTACCCTATTGTTAAATATTTACTGCTTCTTATTTTTCATTGTTAAAAGGAACTCTGCTATTAACACCATGTAATTAAATCTTTTCATGCCTACCTGATGATTTCCACATGAAAAAAATTTGAAATTGAATTTATGGATCAAAAGCTAAGTACATTTTCATGACCTCTGTTCTCTGTACCAGAAGACCTCCAGAAAAGTTGTGAAAATTTATACTTCCTCTAGCAGTGCATGACCATGTTCATTTCCCCATCTCTTATTTGTATGAGTATTATACTTAAGGAGGTTGTTCTCCCATCCTTGGCACTCGTTTCTTTTCTACCTCTTGCTAACTATTAACAGAGTAACACACTAGAGTTTTGCTAAAAGGGAAGTCTGTCTTATAAACATTTCATCATAAAGCATCCCAAGGACCATTGATACACAGAACCTGAAGGAAGTGACTTAGTCTCCCCAGGACAGATCCAGGACCTTTGGGAGAAAAGCAGAGCAATCAAAAAAGGCCTTGTTGGAGGACAAGAAGAAAAACGAAAATTGATCCTTGGATGTGCATCTAAGAAAGACTCTAGGTGGCGGGTGGTAGGTGACTAAATGGGAAAAATAAATCAATGTTTTGCATATTATTTTCTGGATACAATGTCAAACTTAGTCTTTATCCCTGAACTCCAGACAAATACCACCACCAGCAAACATTAGAAAAAGTTATTCATTCTACCTCCAAAATATATCTTTATTGGGTTTACTTTTCTCTAAATTACCATAACTTTTTTACTATCTCCTCTGACAACAGATTCATAATAGTTCTTTCTGCTTCTACTACAATCCATTGTACACATATGGCCACCAGGAAGTAATAGTGGCATTAGGTCATATACCAGCTTAAAATAATTCAATGGTTTCCATGGCTCTTGGAATAGAGTCACAACTCCTTATGTGTCTTATAAGCCTTTACATGTGAATGGGATCCTGTTTACCAGTCACCTCCATCTGGTACCACCCTTCTCTACTGACAGTCTGCGCCAACCCCTCTTCTCCTCACCTTTTGCATGGGTAGCTCTTCTCATCCACATTGTCCCACCTTAACTACCCTAAGGTTACCCTCAACCACCAATCCACTTACTCTCCATCACACAAACCTATTTTTTTTCTTTGCTGGAAAACCAAAGCTACCTAATTTATTTCTTTGAATACTTGGCTATTTTCTTCCTCTCCACAATATAATCTCTGTAAGCCCAGTGACGTACTTTGGATTCACTGTGTCTACAGCATCTAGTAGAATGTCCAGCACACTGTTGATACTCAAAACAATGTTAGATGAATAAATTAACAGGACTGCAGCTCCCAAGAAGTTTCTTAAGTTGTATTGACAACCTAAGACCATTCCTTATAATTTTATATTATAATCTATTTCCCAGGCCTCTCCCAAACTTGTCCTCAGGCTTTTCTTAAGGTATAATACATTAGTTGGATTACACATTGCTTCAGCTCTAGTTACTCTCTGATTTGCTTGCTTGTGGATTTTTTTATTACTGTACAATATCATTAACTTTTGGAAGAACCAAGGACACAGATAAAGGAGTCCACGCAGTTTAGTGTAGTAAGATTATCAGCTCCATTCATTTGAGCTCCAACAATAAACACTGTGCAATCCCTCCTTATATTTATGTGTTTTCATCCAACATTTTATTTCATCAAATTAAATATATTTTAATTATAATACTAAACCATAATACATGTTCCTCTTTTTGGAAAAAATTGCTTTTGAACAATAAAAATCAACATGTTCCTTGGATATTTATTAAATTGCTTACCATTTGCTTATTGATATATAGGCTGTTTATATATTAAGAATATTGATTATATGTCATATGGATTACCAAGTCTTTTCCTTTTTTATTTTTATTTTTTGTTTTTCAAATTGATGTGTGTGTATCTGTTTTCTTCACATTTTCTGCCTTGGGTGACATGTTTAGGAACACCCCTCCCACTCTGAGATCAGGTATCCACTCATTCTTTTCAAGGATCTTAAACCTCCAGATTTTATGGTAAATGTCAGACTTTATTTATGTCTATAATTATGCATTTAGCTAGTGAAAACATTTCAAATATCAACAAGGAAATTAACTGGGGCAATACACTAAAGTTGACATGACAAATGAGGTCTTTTGTACGGACATGGCTCTGTGATGGCACTCTTCTACATTTATTTGTTCTCCCTCGATGACGTCATCAGCACTCACAGCTACTGCAGCCACACCAGTGACCACCAAGTCCAGATTTCCAGGCCAGTGTGTAGCAGAATCTCCCAGCCCATAAAAAAATAGGAGAAAGTCAAAGTCGGGAGGAAAGAACTGAGACCTAGGGGCAAAAGGACCGAAGGGGAAAGGTGCGTGTTTGCTGGCTGTGGCATTCAGCTAGGGGTCAGCTCTATACCATTAATCTCTGTTTGTTCTTGCCAAGGTCAAGGTGATTCCAGCTATGATCGGCTGGTGCAACAAACATGTATACTCTTTAGAACTAGAAAATAAAGGACTGTGGGAAAGACTTAGGAAGGAAATTACTATTCATGGCTTCTTCTCAAAATGTGCATTGCTGGGGAAATCACCAATCAGTGCTCTTGTAACAACTAGAAAATATCCATCTACTTAACTCTTATAATTACAATTCATAAATTGAAAGGGAAAGAAAAGGTATTCAAGAGTCATTTCCCTCTGAGTATGTCTTAATATCTACTTTTAACATAAATAGATTGGTACACTTGCCACTATTTAAAGAAAAACTATCCTCTCTGCTGGTGATTTTCAACCTTTTCCAACTCATGTCATATATAAACTAATTACTAAAATTCTGCAGCACACCAAAAATATACTATATTTTTTGCTGATCTGATAAAATAGGTATGATTTTGATTTATTCACACCAATGGCTAGTGTTACGTTGGCTGTGGTCATTTTTTATTTCACAATCTAAAAAAAAAGAGGTCAGTGCCTCTGACTAAACGGTCAGGTGATGTATGTTTTACAAATTCTTGTGTCACACTGGTTAAAAATGGTTGCTCTATTCCAAATCACAACTTGCAAATCAAAAATAGATCACTGGGGCTTAATTTACCAAAGACAAATCAGTGAAATTCTTAAAATATTGTTACATAGTACTCTGAGAGTTTTCTTAGAGTTTTCTTAAATTTCAACGTGAGAGAATTCAGGAGACCAGTGTTTGGGGCTGTTTTGCTTTGTTTTTATTGAATTACAGACTAAATTGATCAATTTAATTTTCTATGTATTCTGTGAGGGGAGGCACAGGGGAAACTCTTACTGACAATTTAACGTTAAGAAAATTAATAATGAAAATTAATCTTAATTTTTAAAGATACCTTTAAAAACTGAAAAGACTTGATCTAGAACACACAAGGAGAAGGGCAGAATATGGACTGGAAATCGGGTTTTCAGATTCTAATATTGGTATCCTTTTTACTTCATGTTCCTTTTACTTATTTTCTAGCATTTTATATTAAGTCTAAGGAATAAGTGGTTTTAAACAACTGGAATGGCTTGCATATTATAGCACTACAGGAGCGATTTTCAGCCAGCATACCATGGCCCATCGGTGTGTGTCAGGAATTTTTAAAACACGCAATACCCGAATATTTAGTCAGGGGCACTGACCTCTTTCCTCTTAGATTATCAAATTAAAAAATGACAACAGCCAACACAACAATAGTCATCTGGCGTGAATAAATCAACATTATATCTATTTTTTTCAGAGGAAGAAAAAATATATTTTTGGTGTATCACAAATTAGTTTATATGTGCTATGAGATGATATGATACTGTTCACAGAAAACCCTAAAGACATGAATTAAAGCTACTAGATTAATAAATGAATTCAGTAAAGTAGCAAGGTAAAAATTAGTATTCAAAAATTGGTGACATTTTTATACACCAATAATTAACTGTCAGAAAGAGAAACTAAGAAAACAATCCCATGTATAATTACATTAAAAATACATAAAAAGAAACTTAACCAAGGAGGTAACAGACCTATCTTAGACTTAGAAAAGTATAAGATATTGGAGAAAGAAATTGAGGAAGATACAAATAAATGAAAGTATATACCAACTTTATGAATAGATAGAATTAACATCACAAAATAGTCCACACTCCCAAAGCAATCTATAGATTCAATGTAATTCCTATCAAAAAAACAATGATGTATTTCACAAACTACAACAAATATTCCAAAAATTTATATGAAGCTACAAAAGACCATGAAGAGCCACAGAAATCTCACAGAAGAAGAACAAAGTTGAAGTTATCATATCACCTGATATCAAACTATACTACTGTACAAGGCCATAAAACCAAAACAGCATGGTACTAGCATAAAAACAGACACGCGAGGTCTGTTTAGAAAAAATCCAACAATGATTAGTGTGTCAAGAATGTTAATATAACAAGAATGGTTTGCCTGACATCAGTGTAATCAGGCACCCAAGGAGACTGGACTGGAATGCACATACATGAACAAAGATGATTTCACTGTTTTAGTCAGTGGGGGTGGCAGACACAGTTGAGTGAGCATGTGTACCGTGTGGCCATCGTATTCAAAATGACTGAGCAAGTAGGGCAACGAATCTGCATCTAATTTGGCATTAAGCTTGAACATTTCTCTGTGGAAACTATTCAGATGATTCAGAAGGTCACAGCTATGGGTAACTGGTGATTGGCAGCTTTACAACAACATTGGCAGCTTTTACACACACCATGTCTCGTGCAGAGTTTTTTTGGCAAAACATCAAATCACTCAGCTGACTCAGCCCACTACAGACTAGATTTGGCCCTTTGCGATTCTGGCTTTTCCCAAAACTAAATCACCTTTGAAAGGAAAGAGGTTTCATACCATCGATGAGATTCAGGAAAATAGGACAGGGCGGCTGATGGAGACTGGGAGAACTGTGCCAAGGTGCCTACTTTGAAGGGAACTGAGGCATCATTGTCCTATGTGCAATATTTCTTGTATTTTGTATCTTCTTCAACAAATGTCTCTATTTTTCACATTACATGGCTAGATGCCTTCTAGATAGACCTCATGTAAATCAGTGGCACAGAATAGAGAGTCCAGAAATAATTCCACACCTATATGGTCAATTAGTATTTGACAAAGGAGGCAAGAACCTACTATGAAGTAAACAGTCTATTTAATAAATGACAATGGGAAAATTGGACAGATATGTGCAAAAAAATGAAACTAGACTACCACCTTACACTATATACAAGAATAAACTCCAAACGGATTAAACATTTAAGTGTTAAGACTTGAAAGCATAAAAATCTTGGAAGAAAACACAGGCAGTGAAATCTTAAACATTTCCCATTGCAATGTTTTTTCTAATGTATCTCCTCAGGCAAGGGAAAGAGAAAAATAAACAAATGGGACTACATCAAACTAAAAAGGCTTTGCACAGCAAAGGAAACCATCAACAAAACGCAAAGACAACCCACTGAAAAAAGAGGTTAATGTTTTAAATTTGTGGAAAACTCAACACTAAAGAAGCAAATAATCTCACCTCCCCGGCACCCGGGCGACCCGCGCGACCCGCGCCATCGCGGGCGAGGGCTCCTACAGCTGCGCGCGCGCCCTGGTTTCCTGGACCGCGGGTAGTGCGCACCTCCCCGTCCCGAGGGGCCTCGGGGAACTGCCAGTCGCCCGTGCTCCGGGCGACCCTCGCGACCTGCGCCATCGCGGGCGAGGGCTCCTACAGCTGCGCGCGCGCCCTGGTTTCCTGGACCGCGGGTAGTGCGCACCTCCCCGTCCCGAGGGGCCTNGAATAGAGAGTCCAGAAATAATTCCACACCTATACGGTCAATTAGTATTTGACAAAGGAGGCAAGAACCTACTATGAAGTAAACAGTCTATTTAATAAATGACAATGGGAAAATTGGACAGATGTGCAAAAAAATGAAACTAGACTACCACCTTACACTATATACAAGAATAAACTCCAAACGGATTAAACATTTAAGTGTTAAGACTTGAAAGCATAAAAAATCTTGGAAGAAAACACAGGCAGTAAAATCTTAAACATTTCCCATTGCAATGTTTTTTCTAATGTATCTCCTCAGGCAAGGGAAAGAAAAAAATAAACAAATGGGACTACATCAAACTAAAAAGGCTTTGCACAGCAAAGGAAACCATCAACAAAACGCAAAGACAACCCACTGAAAAAAGAGGTTAATATTTTAAATTTGTGGAAAACTCAACACTAAAGAAGCAAATAATCCAATTAAAATGGGCAAAGGACGTGAATAGACACTTCTCCAAAGTGTCTATTTGGACACCTCTCCAAAGAGGATATACAGATAGCCAATAGACATATGAAAAGATGCTCACTGTCACATTTCTCATCATCAGAGAAACGCAAATTAAAACAACAATATCACCTCACACCTGGTGGAATGGTTATCATGAATAAATCAACAAAGAAGAAGTGTTGGTGAGGATATAGAGATACGGAAAACCTTGTGCACTGTTGGTGGGAATGCAGACTGGTGCAGCCACCATAGAAACAGTACAGAGTTTCCTAAAAATGTTTAAACTGGAACTGCCTAATAAACCAAAAATTCCATTTCTGGGAATATATCTGAAGAAACCTAAAATACTGATTTGAAATATCTGCTCTGCTTTGTTCATAGCAGCATTATTTACAATAGCCAAGATTTGGAAGCAGCCCAAGTGCCCATCAGTAGTAGATGAATGGTTAAAAAGCAGTGGTACATTTACACAATGGAATACTACGCAGCCATTAAAATGAAGGAAATTTTAGTTTTCATGTCAGCATGGATGGACCTAGAGGTTATTATGCAAACTGAAACAAGCCAGTCAAAAAAAGACAAATACAGCCTTGGCTGGTGTAGCTCAGTGGATTGAGCACAGGCCTGCGAACCAGAGGATCGCAGTTCGATTCCCAGTCAGGGCACATGCCTGGGTTGCAGGCCAGTTCCCAGCAGGGGACATGCGATACATTTTGTGTCCCCAGCAGAGGCAACCACACATTGATATTTCTCTCCCTCTCTCCTTCCCTTCCCCTCTAAAGATAAATAAAATAAAATAAGACAAATACAATATGATTTTACTTAAATGTGGAATCTAATGAACAAAACAAACAAATGAATTGGAAACAGACTCATATACACAGAGAAGCAACTGACAGCTATCAAGAGCTATCAGAGGGGAAGGGGGTGGGGGATGGGTGGGTGAAACAGGTGAAGGAATTAAGCAAAAAAAAAAAAAGCCCTCATGGG
This sequence comes from Sturnira hondurensis, assembly GCF_014824575.4. Lineage (NCBI taxonomy): Eukaryota > Metazoa > Chordata > Mammalia > Chiroptera > Phyllostomidae > Sturnira > Sturnira hondurensis. Next base: position 2,702,719 of record NW_028086146.1, read on the forward strand.
CACAGCATGGAAATTACCAGAGGGAAAGTCGGGTAGGGGTTGGTGGAAGAGGGTAAGCAGGGGGTAAAATGTGATGAGAGCAGACTACACTTTGGATGGTGAGCTCACAATGCAATGAGCAGATGACGTACTGTAGAATTTTACACTTGAAATATATACAATTGTATTGACCAACATAACCCCCATAAATTCAATTTAAAAAAAAGAAAGAGAAACACTGAAACACATTGGGAAGAATAGTCCAGAGGTGGAATAGTTTAAAGAAAGCATTTTCATGAAGTCAACAGATACCACATAAAGTTAAAACATCAAAAAGCCCAAAAGTACCTAAAAGTTAGTACTTCCAAAAGCTGGGAATAGAACTGAAATAGGGAATGGCAGACTTTTGTTTGTTTTTTTATGTGTGTTTTTAGTTTTTCAGTTATAGTAAGATAAAATTGACATATAATATATTATATAGGTTTAGGGTGTGTAGTATAGTAATTTTTATATTTACATACTGCAAAATGAGTACCACAATAAGGTTAACACATCCATCACCTCACATAGTTAAAATTATTTTTTGTGTATAGTGAGAACTTTTAAAGTCTACTTTCTTAGCTACTTTCAAACATACAACACACCATTGTTAATTATACTCACTATGCTGTTCATTCCCTCCCCAGAACTTATTCATCTTGTAACTGAAGTTTGTACCCTTCAACGACCTTCACAAATTTCTCTCCTCTTGTCAACCACCAACCTGCTCTATGAATCCAGAAGTGTGATGATACTGTTTTTGTCTTTTTGTGCCTGCCTCATCTCAGCATAATGCCTTCATGTTGTCACTAATGGCAGGATTTCTTTCTTTTTATGGCTGAATAATATTCCATTGTGTATACATAAAACATTTCTTATTTATTCATCCGTGGATGGATACTTAGGTTTTTTTCCATATCTTGGCTGTCATAGATAATGCTGCAACAAAAAAAGTGGTGCATACATCTCTCAAGACAGTATTTTCATTTCCTTTGGATATATACCTAGAAGCAGAAGTGCTGGATCATATAGTGATTCTATTTTTCATTTTTAGATGAATGTCAATATTGTTCCCTATAGCAGCTACCCAATTTACATTTCCACCCACAGTGCACAAGGGTTCCCTTTTCTCCACATTATATCAGTATTTATCTCTTGTCTTTTTAATAACAGTAATTATAACAGGAAAGATATCTCATTGTGGTTTTGATTTGCATTTTCCAGATGATTAATGATCTTTTTCATATATCTTTTAAATATCTTATTTTGTAAAAGTGTATATTCAGGTCCTTTGTTTATTTTTAAATTGAATTGCTTGCAGTTTTTGTTTTTGCTATTAAATTATATGAGTTCTCTATATACAAGGTCTAGCACAAATAACGCCCCTTTCATTTCAAAACCTTTTATTACAAAATCACAGGCATATAATTTTGTAACATAACAATATCACACTCAAGCACACCATATGACATTTTAGGAGAAATGTTCAAATTAAAACTATAAATTATTACACCTATATTATTACCCTACCAATTGCACTCAAGCAGGCCTTACTTTTGCCAGATGCTGTATTTTGGATATTAGCTCCTTATCGGGTAAGTGGTCTGCAGTTTTTTTCCCCATTTCATAGGTAGCCTGTTCATTTTGTTCACCGTTTCTTCTGCTGATGCAGTCTCACTTGTTCATTTTTGCTTTTTGTTGCTTTATTTTTTATGTCCAGAAAACCAGTACCAAAACCAATGTCAAAAAGTTTTTTATGGACTTCCAGGCAAGATGGAGTTGTAGGTAGACATACTGTATCTCCTCGAACAACCAAAATAAGGACAACCACAATTCAGAAACAAAGTAACAACCAAAACTGAAAGAAAATTTAGCTGTATGGAAGTCCAACAACCAAGGAGTTAAAATACACATTCATCCAGACCGGTAGGCGGGGGCAGTTAGGAGGCCAAGCAGCAGAGAGGGGTCACTGCATAGGAAGTGGTGGGTGACACTGGGTGCGCAAGGCACTCCAGGCACACAAAGTGGCACCAGGCAGACCCTGGGAGTGGGGTGGGGGTGGCAACGGCCAGACCCAGCTGAGGCGGCGATTGAGAAGCAGGGCACCTTGCGCAAGGTGGCTGGATGACCAGGCAGTGGTCCCACATTGGTGCACACAGATAACTGGGGAGCGAGACAGATCACACAACCCAGGGTCCTAGCCCCAGGAAATAAAGCCTCAAAACACTGATTGAAAATACCTGTGGGGATTGGGGCACAGGGAAAGACTCCCAGCCTCACAGGAAAGTTTGTTGGAGAAACGCCCAGGGAATGCACACAAGCCCACCCGCATGGGAATCAGCACCAGAAAGGCCCAGTTTGCTTGGGGGAAGTGGCGGGAGGGACTGAGGTGCAACAGAGAACAGGGCAAAGCGCCATTTTTCCCCTCTCAGACCCCACCTCCATATACAGAGTCACAACCCAGTGACACCTAAGGCTCCACCCCTCATATGTAACAGGTGCGAACAGACCAAACCATTTTGGCTCCAGCAGAAAACTGCTCAAAGCCCCAGAGCCAATACTTCTAAGCAACAAAGAGATAGCCAACCTTTAGATGCATAGTTCAAAATACGGTGATCAGGATGCTCACAGGACTGGCTGATTTTAGTCACAAATTAGAGGAACAAATGAAGGCTAAACTAAGTGAAATGAAGGGAAATGCACAGGAAACCAATGGGAAGGAAACTGAGACTCAAATCAATGGAGTGAACCAGAAGGCAGAAAGAAACATCCAACCAGAAAAGAATGAAGAAATAAGAATTCAGAAAAGTGAAGAGAGCCTTAGGAACCTCCAGGACATCTTTAAACATTCCAACATCAGAATTATTGGGGTACCAGAAGGGGAAGAGGAACAGCAACAAGTGGAAAACTTATTTGACCAAATAATAAAGGAGAACTTCCCCAATCTGGCAAAGGAAATAGACTTCCAGGAAATCCAGGAAGCTTAGAGAGTCCCAAAGAAGATGGACCCAAGAAGGAACACACCAAGGCACATCATAATTACATTACCCAAGACAAAAACGAAGGTGAGAATCCTAGAAGCAGCAAGAGATAAGGGGACAGTCACCTACAAAGGAGTACCCATCAGACTGTCAGCGGATTTCTCAAAAGAGACCTTACAGGCAAGAAGGGGCTGGAAAGAAGTATTCCAAGTCATGAAATGCAAAGACCTACATCCAAGATTGCTTTATCCAGCAAAGTTTTCATTTAGAATGGAAGGGCAGATAAAGTGCTTCTCAGATAAGGTCAAGTTGAAGGAGTTCATCATCACCAAGCTTTTATTATATGGAATGTTAAAGGGACTTATCTAAGAAAAATATGATAAAAAACATGTATACTAAAATGACAGCAAACTCACAATTATGAACAACCACACCTAAAATAAAAACCAACTAAGCAAACAACTAGAACAGGAACAGAGCCACAGAAATGGAGATCACATGGAGGGTTAGCAACAGGGGAGTGGGAGGGGGACAGAAAAGGAAAAGATACAGAGAATAAGTAACATTTATGGTAGGTAGAAAATAGACAGGAAGAGGGTAAGAATACTATGGGAAATGTAAAAGCTAAAGAACTTAAGACACATGGACATGAACTAAAGGGGGGGGATGTGGGAGGGAGAAGGTGTGCAGGGTGGAGGGGAATGAAGGGGAGAAATGGGACAATTGTAATAACATAATCAATAAAATATATTTTTAAAAGTTTTTCCCCATGTTTTCTTCTAGGAGTTTAATGATTTCAGATTTTAGATTTGTCTTTCATCCATTTCCAATTAATTTTTGTGACTGGTGTAACACTGGGGTCCTGTTTCATTCTTTCGCATGTAAACATCTAGTTTTCCCAGCACTATTTACTAAAGAGACTATCTTTTCTCCATTGAGTATTCTCGACTGCTTTGTAAAATACTATTTGACCATATATACATGGTTTTATTTCTGAGCGCGTAATTCTGTTCCACTGTTTTATGTGTCTGTTTGTATGTAGTATCACATTAGCTTTCTAATGTCGTTTGAAATCAGGAAGCATGATGTGTCTGGTTTTGTTCTTCTTTCTCAGGGTTGCTTTGACCAGCCAGTGTCCTTTGTGGTTCCATACAAAAATTATGCCTTTTTTATTTCTGAAAAAAATACTATGATGACCCTGAGTTACACTAAATCTGTGGATTAATTTGTGTTGAATGGGCATTTTGACAATATTAATCCCTCTAATCCATGAGCATGGGGTACCTTTTCATTTATTTGCATCTTCTTTAATTTCTTTCATCAACGTCATAGTTTTCACTGTACAGATTTTTCACCTCATTGGTTACATTTACGCTGAAGTGTTTTATTCTCTTTTATGCTATTATACGTGGGATTGTTTATTTCTTTTCTCATCTCATTTTTAGTGCATAGAAATGCAACTTTTAAAAAAAGTACCTTTGCTGAGACACAATTCACATGCCATATAATTCATCATTTTAAAGTCTGTAAGTCTATAAATCAATGACATTTGGTATATTCACAGACTTCCGCAACATCACAATTTTAGAACATCTCACCGCCCTAAAAAGAAATCCTGCACCTGTCAGTCACCACCCTGATTCCCCCTTACCTCCTCCCCAGTCCTAGGCACCCACTCACCTACCTCTGTCTACACAGATTTCTGTACTCTGAGCATATTTCAGATGAGATTGGTGTGTTCGGGGTGGGATGGCCATAGACTGGACATATTTCATATAAATAAAATCATACAATATGTGGTCCTTTGTAGTTGGCTTCCTTCACTTAGCAAAATGTGTTCAAGGTTTATCCATGTTGTGGCATGAGATTTACTTTTTTTAAAATCTTCACCTGAGGATATGTTTTTTATTGAGTTTAGAGAGAGAAGTAGCTATGTTTGTGTGTGTGGTGGGGGGAGAGAGAGAGATCGATGACAGAGGGAAACATCGGCTGGCTGCCTCCCATATATGCGCTAACAGAGGATCCAACCCACAATTTAGGTATGTGCCCTGACAGGGAATCGAACCTGCAACCTTTTCTGGTATACAGGATGATGCTCCAATCAACTGAACCACCTGGCCAGGGTGAGCTTTTACTTTTAATTTAAACTTTTCTGTACTAATTAAATTGATTTTGTAGTACCATTGGCAGTTGTTGCTTTTCTAAAAACGTAAGAGTAGAAAAATGTATTTCATACATATCGTTAAATACCAATAGAATAAAATTTTTTCAATCTGTATATTTCATTTCAAAGTATGTGGTAAATGAGAGTGATTAATATGTATTAAGCCAGGTCTTTTGCTAAGTACTCATGCACTGTCTTACTTAATATACACAATAACTTTTTCAAGTATTGCACTTGTTTTACAAAAAAGGCAAATGAGGCACTTAACAGAAGAGGTTACAGAGATAGTAAGTTGTAGATCATGGACTTTAAAACTGAGCAGTCTGCTTCCAGAGTGTGTATTGTTCAGAACAGTAAATACAGATGATTTGGCATTGTTTAAAATTATTATAACCAAAATATAAGCCTAAATCATGTAAACATAGTTCTAGTTGTGTGGAGTAACTTGTATTTCAGTACAACACTGTGCTTTGCATATAGTATCAATAACTTTAAAAATCGAAGCCCATGGGGAAAGAAATTATTAGTGATCCCATAGACTGCAAAAGAACTCATTACAGGTTGTTTTGTAGCTCTCCCATAGCACATTCAAGACTTTTTTAATATGGAAAGCCTGAGTTATATGCAACTGGCTTTTCAGAGATATTTTATTATATAGAACAAGATATACCCTTAATTTGTGCCAGCTGTCCTTTTGCACAATAAACTAGAAAGGTAACCTATCTTTTCTGGCTACATAGCAAGCCATTCTTAGGACATGGATTAGTTGTAAATGTATATGGCAGACTTTACTACAACCATTAAAAAAGTTTTAAAAAGTAAAATTGATGTGTATTATGGGCTGAATTGTGTCTTTCCCACCCCCCAATTCATATGTTTAAGCCCTAAGCACTAGGACCTCAGAATGTGACTGCATTTGGAGATAGTACCTTTATAAAGATGATGAAGTTAAAATGAGGCTGCTAAGATAGGCCCTTATTTAATCTAACTGTTGTCCTTTTAAGAAGAGAAAATCTGGACATACAAGACACCTTGGAAAACAAAATAAACAAAAAATAAATAAAAAAAACAGAGACACCAGGGATGTGCATGCACAGAAAAAAGGCCACGTGAAGATACTTTAAGAAGATGGTCATTTGCAAGCCAAGAAGAAAGGTCTCAGACACAACCAAACTTGCTAACACCTTGATTTTGGACTTCTAGCCTCCAGACTGTGAGAAAATAAATTTCTGTTGTTTAAGCATCCAGGCATTTTGTTATGACAGGCCCAGCAAAATATGCTAAAAGAGGACAAAAAATGGAATTATATAAAATGTACCATTAAAACCAGAGATGGCAGAAAACAAAGACCCCCAAAAGAAGCAGAGAACAAGAATAAGGAATATAAAAAAAACAGTATATATTAGTATATGTAACTATATATATAATCAATATATATCAATCATCTAACTACATCAATAATCATTTTAAGGGTCAATGGTCTAAAAACATCAAAGGCAGAGCTGTCAGAGTGGATTAAAAACCAAGACCCAACATCATGTTGTCTACAAAATTATACTGGACCCTAATTTGAGAAAATGGGTACAAATGAACTGAAATAATGAGAGAGGACGTAGAGAATATATAATAATGAAGAAACTTCTTAAGTAAGAAAACTGCCAAGAACTCTTCCCCAGTGCTCTGTTTTATGATCCTTAAGTATTTCCCAAGTCCCTAGGATTGTGACTGGAACATAGCAGGAGCTCAATAAATATTTGTTGAATTAACACATGAATTTGAAAATCCAAAAGATAGTCAGGAATCTAATGTGTATGCTGTTCCAACCACCACCATCAAATCAACCAAACAGTCCACTGAATGTTCCACTGCCATTGCTCTGTGCTTTCTTCAGAGTTTCATGTTTGCATAGCCTGTTTTGTATAGAACCTTTAGGAACAAAGAGAAATTAGAGAAATATAACGTAGAAAAAAACCCTTTCAACTCTAATCTCCTTTTTCATTCTCTCTCTATATTCAGTGTGGAAGAGTGAAGGCCAGAGGCAGGAAAAATAGACTTTTTTCCTATATAAGTGATGGCTCAAAATACTACTGGAACCCTGGCTGGGTGGCTCAGTCGGTGGGAGCATTGTCTCATACACCAAAAGGCTGTGGGTTTAATCCCCTATTGGGGTACATCCTGGAGGAAACCTATCCATGTTTCTCTCTCACATTGATGTCTGTCTGTCTGTCTCTCCCTCCTTCCCTGTCTCCTTCCTTCTTTGCCTTCTTCTCTAAGATCAATAAACAAATCATTGGATGAGGATTTAAAAAATAGTATCTAAAAATAGTTCGTCTTTTTCTGGCAGCAGAGTCCATCCAAATGGCAGTAGAAAAGGGAAGAATATAGAAATTTTAAAAAAACAACCAGTTTTCCTTATGTGGATAATTCATGGGGTTCCAAAGTCATATCTACCAGCAAATAGTTATCTAGAATAATGTAAACTGTTTTTTAAAATTTCTCTTTATCAGTTCTTGAGAGCTTGAAATATTCTAGGGCAGAAAATGACATATCCTATTGACAAAAGCTCTTGTCTTAAAGTCAGTATACCAGAATGGACTGAGAGCTTGCTCGTGAAACCCTAGATTTTTTTTAAAAAACACCTTAATTTAAAATCTATATTTGGCTTCTAGTAATACACAATTAACTCCCCCATTAAAACGAATAAACTCAATGGCATGGCATTGAGTTCTAACTCTGGTTTGTAATTTAAAAGTCATATTTACATAGTCTAAAAGGTGTCAGGGGCAGTTTAGATTTTTTTCCAAAGACACTTTCTGAAATAAGGCCTGAAATATATTTTGTTTAAGCAAGTCATATCTCCTTTACTATGACTGCACTGATTAAGAATTTTTGATCTTTCAAACAGTGGAGAGCAAAAGTCTTCATTTGCTCTATTTCAATAGAATGTCTTGATATGCAACTTAGATTCATCTCTAAGTAAGACTGTGTGTAAATAAGGTTAATCTATTTTAGAAAACAAGTTTCTGGGAAGCAGGTCTATGTTATGGTCATCTGTGTCACCTCTTTGGACATGTCATATACATAGCAGATACTCAAAAATATTTGCTCAATTGAAATATTTCATCAAATAGACAGTTTGTGTGAAGACGGCTGCTACTAACCAGAACAGAACCTCATCTTTTTATTGCATGAAGCTAAATATGTTTACCTAATTAATAGTTCTAGCTGTTGAATACAGAATATCTGAAAGATATACAATCACATTAAAAATTAATTCTAAAATTTAGGTTTATCACTAATCAGAATGACCCTCCCTAGATAACTAATTGTTTTTTCAGTTTAAAGGCTATAAAATTAATTTCTAAAATGGCTTCACAAAAGAAAAAGCACATCTATGAAATTATACTTTTCTTGTTGAAAAGTCGTCAGCTCTGTTAGAACCAGCAATAAAGAGACAATCCTTCCTTGATGTTGGATGTATTGAGTTGGCACTGCCTCATATATTACAATTTTTCCTTAATATATTTGTCTATTTACTTCAATATGTATATTTCTCCCACCAACCTATAGGTCCCATAAGGCAATAAAATGTCTGTTTTCCTCAGAATTGTATACTCAGCAGCTAGCACAATGTCTTATACACAGTAACACTCACTAAAATTTGTGAAATAAATAAGTACAATTTCTTGGAGTCTCATCCTCTCAGGGGTGGTATTTAGGCCTCTCCTATTAACTCAATACATTATTTTTACACTGTCCTTTTTCACACTGATGATAATTTGAAAGACTTACCGTAGAAATTAAAGTGTCTAAAGTAGGAAGACATTACTCTTTGGCATTCCTTCCTAAAACTTACCAGGGGCGTTCAAACTTTTGGCGTCTGGGACGCACTGAGAAAGAAGAGTTGCCTTGGGCCACACGTTAAATACATTGTGACACGTAATCACAAACATATCTCATAATGTTTTAAGTGAGTTTAGGGTTTTGTGCTGGCCCACATTCATAGCCATCCTGGGCCACGTGCGGCCTGCAGGCCACAGGTTGGACATCCCTGATTTAGACTAACAGTCTCTATAAATACTATAATGCAAGTCTGAGCATAATTTAACAATTAACAAAGAACATCATCACTTCCTATGTGTGATTTGGACCTGATATTAATTTTGATGAGTGGTAGAGGTGTCTTAAAACATGGAAACAGGAAGAAACGGAGAAATAGGGTATATTTTTATTACAAAATTTCTGAGTTAACTTAAGTGAGATAAATGAAGGGGAAATATAGTCTTGCCTTATATTTAGGAAGTTATTGAAGAAATAGAAATTAAGCTTTTAACTACCTTTGTAAATTTTCAGTTATGATTTTTTAACCTGTCTATATTTAAGGGCAAAATATATATGATGTCATAAGATTATCTGACTTTGGGTGGTGGGTACACAATGCAATATACGGAACATGTATCACTTGAAACCTGTAAAAAAGAGTGTATGGTTTTCATTATTGTCATATTTACACTGAAGAATAAGTAAAACATTAAGAATGTCCCAGTCAGGGCACATGCCTGGGTTGCAGGCCAGTTCCTGGCAGGGGCCAGTTCCCACCAGGGGATGCACGAGAGGCAACCATACATTGATGTTTCTCTTCCTCTCTCCTTCCCTTCCCCTCTAAAGATAAATAAATAAAATATTTTTTTTAAAAAAGAATGTGCTACTACTTGGGTACTTCTTTCATTTCGTCATCCATTTAAAGGTGTACCACGAAGAAAATTCCTACAACAATGCGACGCCTTCAGCTCATGAGGAACAATTCATTGCATCACAGAGACACACCCATCTCCCCAGGCATTTCCATACACGGGTCCCGGAATGGCACCTTCTGTCTCCAGACATTTTCTCCTGTTCTTTTCTGAGGATTACATCATGGGTCCCTGAGCCTCTGTAGTAGGAAGGAAGAAGAGGGCAAAGGAAAAGGGTGACATTTCAGAACTATCAACTGTTAAGAAAACTAAAAAGTAATTTACTCAGCAACAAAACCCCTATCATGCAACAAAAAACTTAGGATCCTCTCTACTACGGTAGACGGATTCTAACATCAGCGTTAGAACCCACATCAGCTAGAATCCACATGGATTCTAACATCAGCGTTAATTGCTCATTTAAAGTCATTTTCATGATTAGCATCTTGATAACATTTGCTAGTTTTGTCAGGTTAAAAAACAGTTCATGTTTTATCTAGGAGATTAATTGTGGTTGCAGTATAATAGTTTCTCTTAGAAATATTTTTAAAAGTTTCACATTGAAAGTTAGTATTTAGCTTAGCCTTAGTTTACTATTGTTTTAATGCTGATTTACTCATCATGCTTTCTCTAGTCACAGAAATCAGTAATGATTAGTGCTGCACAGTTTAAAGATGCGGTCACATGCATTTTCCTATTTTTACTTCAACAATTAGAACAATGAAGTGATAGAGATATCAACTAAGTATAATAATAATAGATAACATTTGCATGCATGGGTGGTTTTGTGACTTTTAAAAAATAGTGCTCTAGTACATATGCAGTGTTCCATTTGGGAAAATAAACCTACACACTGAGGCAAGGGTTATACCAAAACTCTCATGAGTTTAATGTTGTCATTGAAAATAAGATATTAATTTCTACTCATTTACTTGAAATGGTCTTTAATCAAACTTTAAATATGACATTGCTCCTGTTGACTTTTCATAAGAGTTCATTAAAAGACATTAATATTGTGACTTTTTGACTGCTGCGTTTCCCTTCTCATATTTCTTTATTAGTAAGTTCTTGAATTTTAAATTTTAGGACAGTGACCAGATTGACGCTTGGCGTACTATAAAGTATATAGTTAACCACAATGCCAATATAATAATGAAACATTTAAAATCCAATACTCCATTTTTTTAATGGGAAAATAAGTTGTGTTTTTTTCTCTTGCCATAGTCAGTACACAATAAACATTTTTAATACTATTTACACTCTACCATACATAGTACAGGTAGGGCAAAAGTAGGTTCACTGTTGTTCTTATGGAATGTAATATAACAATCAATAAACAATAATGCGTGAATAAACTCTATTTTGTGTGTTCAAAACTGTAAACCTACTTTTGCCCCATCTGTATTATGGTGAGAAAATGGACTTCAATCCAAATAAATGGAGTAAATAGGCAACACAATATAGTCATATGAGTAGAATAATACAGAACGAAGATGGAAAGGTCATCTCCAACTGTTCACAAAGTAATCATGCACCCTGTCATTAAAACCACCTCTGTGTCTTCCTCCTTACTGGAGCCCTCAACACACACATGCTTTTTTATTGTAGAAAGTTTGGAACACCCGGGAGGGTGTAAATAATGTATATTTATAGATCTTAATTATCTCCAGTAATTAATTCAAGCATACAAAGACAACCATTGTTAACGTTTTAGTGTATATCCTCCCAATATATTTTATATATGATTATATTTATATTATGTACAATTCATTTTGTATTTGTAAGTTTAGGGTTCTTTTGTATGCTGTTTTGGTACTTGTTTTTGTCATTACACATCTACTTTTTCCTCTATCATCGAACAGTCCTCTAAAATATGAAAAACTTGATTTGGGGAGGTGTGGGAAGATTGTCAAAATACATTCACAGCCATGTGAAAAATAATTAAGAGACATGGTCAACTTAAAAATCAATAAATCTCTAAGAAAATTAATATGTATAAGCGATGAGTACTCTACTTGGCTAATTAACAAATAAATATATTCATGTCTTTATTAACATATACTTTTTAAAACTTAAGTTACAAAAATTGTATTTTGTTCTTTGCATTACTTAGTAAAATCCTCCTATAAACACACCTTCCCTAAAAGCTTGGTAGCATATTCTTCTAGTTCTATTGTGCTTTTGAATAAGTAAATAATATTTCATCAAATAGATTTAGCATAATTCAATCAAACTCCACTATGGGGCATTTAAGCTATTTACAGTATTTCATTATTATCAGTAAATATATCTTGCAGACCTCTGAACATAAATATTTTAGTCATTAAACACAATCATGATAAATTCATCATATCCTACTCTAATATATAAAGTCTCATGAATTCCAATTCTTAATTTCTTTCAACTTCAGCTTCCTTACCTCAAAATTATGGGGTTGGATCAGAGTTTTAATAAGGTCTAATTTTAAGTTGGTCCGAAGGTTGTGGGTTATTGTTAAGCTAATAAGTTTCAATTCTAAAAAGTTTGATTTATACATACATATAGTAGACCCTTAACAACTGAGTAAAACAATTTGTGAACTATTAGAAGAAAACATGAGATACAATTGATGCCTTTCAAATGAGGAATTCCTCTTTCTGGAATACCAATTTTACTTCATATTTTAGGGACAAAGCTTGTGTTTTTTCATCATCAATTTTTAAGATAAAAATAAAGTCTTTGAAAAAAATTATATTTCTGAGCATGCTGTTTTGAGCTTTGCCCCCCAAGAAGTCAGGATTTATTTTTTACTTTTATTAGGAATGGATGCAAGGGTTTCATTAAGTGAACAGAAAGAAGACATCAATGAACTCAAACCATTTTAAGAACTGGCATCACATTCTTAGAGTAAGGTTTTTGAAGTTGTCCTCAGCCTTGAAATCTAAACACACATTTGCTCACTATGCTGCCTCATATGAGAACTTGTCAGGTTAAGATTTGTTCGATTTTACTAATTAAAACCTGTCCCATCTTGCTTTTGTACCATTTTGTGAATCTTCCAGCTTATTTCTATTAGAAACATATGGCCAATATTCATATGGCAGGTCTGTCCTTTATTAATATAGCCACAGGGAATATCAATGATTGCATAGTTATGTTTCTTATTCGATGCTTTAAAATTTAGCATCCAATGATTGCTTTTGACTTTCACAATGAACCCTACTTTAAATGCTCAACATACATTACATCTTTACATTCAACGGACCATAAGCTTGCTTTTTAAAATAGGTTTTATAAAAATGCAGATTTCAAGGATTAAGTAAAAAAACAAAACTGAAGACACCCAGATTTTCTCTATTACAGAAGGATGAAAAAATCTGTTATATAAAAATTTGAACCATGGCATCTTAAAATCTGAATGAACTAGAAATCCTCTTTTTCCTACTAATTTTTTTCACTCCAAAAGTGACACAGTGTTGAAAGGACACCAAACCTTCTGCAAAATGAAATACAGTTGTCTCTTGGTATGGGCGGGGGATCTGTTCCACCACCCCCAGGGGTACCTAAATCTGCAGATGTTCCTCTTTAAAAAATGGCATAGTATTTGCATGTAAGTTATCCACATCTTCCCACATACTTTAAGTCATCTCTTCATTAAGTACATTACCTAATACAATGTAAGTACTATGTACATAGTTCTTACACTGTATTATTTAGGGAGTATGACAATTCATACAAAGAGGAATACCAAAAAACCAGAATTATCTTCTGGAGGATGGGCATCTTGTAGCATAGGCTTCCTCAGCTAGGTGAGTGATCTAGAAACACATCTGTATCAGGTACCAGCTGGTGTTGTTGCTAGAGGCTGCATTTCGGCTTCAGTGAATTTTTTTTTTTTTTGAAGACTCACAGTTTGCCCATTTAATGATGGGTGATTTACAGGGCACCTGCCCACCCTGGGCTGAGTGTTCAGCAGTTTTTAACCAAAAACGGTGTGATACCTGGCCCCACCCTCCCTATTTACCAGATCTCACCCTGAGTAACTTTTTTTGTTTGTTTTCCTGGATGGATAAAAAGTCCTCAAAAGGAAATGTTTTGGCAATGTTGGAAGGGGTGAAACAAACAAAGAAAAACAGAAGCACTAAAAGGCATTAAAATTGACAAGTTTAAAAACCATTTTGAGCAGTGGAAAAATGTTTTTATAGGTGTATTGCATCAGATGGAGAGTACTTTGAAGGTGACTAAAGTTTAAACATGCAAGAATAAATATGCAATTTTTTATAAATAAACTCTGGGTTTGGGGGGGTCTCCCCTCGTATATGTTCAACATACTAGAACTAACCATTCTAGGCCTAATTACATGTTACCCTCAGCAACAACAGTAATTATTTATCCCAAATATTTTCTATCCAAGGTTGGTTGAATCTGTGGCAAATAGAAGGGTCCACCATACACTCCACATGGAAAATCTAAAAAATATTCAGTACTGTACATCTACTTCCTATGTAGTGGTGACAAATAACTTTTCCTTTTCTTTCCTATTCCTTCCTTTAATGCATTTGCCTTTAAAACTGGTATTTTTAAAACAGCTTCTCAGAGGCCGAAATTTATTAGGGAAAGGAAGTTACCAACAAGGTGGAATGGGGACTCATTCTGCCAGGACCGTCTCAGACCACCTACTCCCTACCGCTGGAAAAATAAAGCAAACAAGCTCTCAAAGGGGACTGCTCGAGAACTTGCACTCGAAATCAAACCTTTCTCACAGCTCCCCCGGACCTGGCTGGTGACGCTGAATAACGAAGAAAGGAGTTGGGGTGGGGTGAGGGGCCAGTGTGAGGCCGATCTCTACCTCTGGAAGGAGTGACTTCAGGACCACTTAGCCCTCAGACCCGAGTGAACCAGAAATTGAAATGTGCAAGACAAAGACCTGAGCTAACTTAGCAATAAAAGATCTGCAGCATCTTCTCAGATGCCAAGAAGTAGGATGGAGTCGGAGACAAACCAAGCGGCCCCAAGCCCGGAGTCCCAACGCTCGGGCCACCGGAGGACTGACCCGGAAGTTCTCGGCGGCGGGGGCGAAGGCGGGATTCTCCGCCAAACCGGCGCACACGCGCGCGCTCCCCGCGGAACTCCCGCAGGCCGCGCGGCGCTGTCCCAGAGGCGCGCCCGAGCCGCCGCGGCCGCAGCCAACATGGCTGAGACTAGCGAAGAGGTGGCAGTCCTGGTGCAGCGGGTGGTAAAAGACATCACCAACGCCTTCAGGAGGAACCCGCACATGTGAGTTGCGCGCAGGCGTTGCCGCCGTCTCCGGGGGTCGTCGGGGGCTGATCGGGGCGGGGCCAAGCTTGGAGACGACCTCCCGCGGCGGCTGGAGGACGGCGGGTCTCTGTCCGCGCGCCCCTCGGTGGAGGGGACGGAAGGAGGTCGCGGCTACAGTACCGTCGATCGCCGCGGGGCTCGGAGCCCGCTTTCCTCTATCAGAACGCGCACGCAGGCGAGTCCCTAGACGTGACCTCGGGAAATCAAAAGAGAGCGAGTCTGTTTCGCTTTTTCCCCCCGCACCCTCCTTTCCCAGGAGTTCAGGAAACTCGAAAGACTATCCGAGTGTCCACACCCTACATCCGTTCAAGGTACCCGGCACACACACGGCGTGGGTCTATATGCTTTGTAAACACGGCTCTGTTCGGGTTCATCCCGGTCGCTGGTAAGAGGGGCTTACTGATCATCTTATTCTCAATGGGCCATAAATCCCTCCAGTTTACTAACGAAGGTAGTTTGAGGCTGCTTTTGACTTTCGCCTCGCTTGTCCCAAGATTGTAGGGGGACTCCAGTGAAACGTTGTTTTGAAGGTGAAGAGAGGATTCTCAAGAGTGTAGCTTTTGTAGGCACAGGATGGGTCTGATGTAAAATAGACGAAACCTCAACACTTTTTAGCATTAGCTGATTCATAGTAAAAGGGAGCAAGCACATGAACTTTTTTCCCCCCGTAATCCAAACGCTGCTTCCCTCTTTAAGTAGAGGAACACAGTACTGAAACACTGTATCTTCTCTCCTTCCTTTCCATTTTACTTGTAGCACTCTGGGAAGATACCAGGAGAAACTATTCTTTCTGGCACTTCTTCTATGTAGCAAATGAAAAGGAAGCTACAGAAAAGAGATATAGCTACATTTTACGAAAGAGAGAAGCAAGATTGTAGCTGTTTTTCCATCCCTTGTCTCTCCCCCCATCAAAGAAACGTGGAATCTAGTTTTATATTATTTTCACTTTATCTATTGTTAATGGAGTTTAATATTTTATTTTTTAAAAAATTAGAACACGTGAATTACTCTTTGTAAGTGTTCTAACCCGTTAAGCTTTTCTGCCTAAAAGAGATGCCAAGCCTATGTATAAATGTTCTTTTCCTTCAAGGTGGTGCTTATAGAAGAATTAAGAAGCCCTCAGATGCCATGCTCCCTTGTGGCACACAATTGGAGACCTGCAACTGTGCCTCATTAAAAACAAAATACTGCTGGCCTCAAAACACACCTGCCACCTCTGACAACATCCACTTCCTTTCCCCTTGTGACTGCTGCCTTTTTCAAAAAGAGTGTTTGGAATGATTTCCTGGCAGTAACCATAGTGGGTACTGAGCCTTCTAAAGAATGCTTTGATGCCTTGTTTATCACTCTTTCTGTCCCTTTTTCAGAAAGAGAGCTTTAGTGCAAATAAGAGACATCCTACAAAAAAGTCATAAAAATGAAGGGCCTAATTCCTTGTCGTTGGTGTTATTTTTCTTGAAGAAATTATAGCAGAGGTTAGAAAGAAGTCTAGTAAGTACAATAATCATCTTAGTTTCTCTCCTTTGAGGTAGATTAGAAAAGCATTGGTATTTTATATTTTAAGAAACAGATTGAGTGTTCATTGGCTTGGCAGATTGACACAGTGCTGCTGTTGGGAATGCATCCCAGTTCTTCTGAATCACATTTATTGAAACTCAAAGGACTTTAATACCTTCCTGAATCATATTTTTAAGGTGAAATCTCATTAATATGCTCTATCAATTCAAAACTTATAATTATTAATAATCATTTGAGTCATTCAGGATTTAGAAGTATGAAATAAAATGGGCATTTGAAATAATTATATATAAGTCTGAAAAATTAAATAGCTTAACTCATTGTTTCATAATGGTCTTCAGCCACATTTACATATTCCCTACAATAATATCTTCAATAATATTGCTGTGTACTTTTTACAACTTGGAATTTCCAAAGTTGCCCATTTTTCCCCAATCTAGCCCTTTTTTCCAAAATAAAGAGACTATATTTTTAGATAAAAAAGGAAAAAAAACATTAATTACCTTGAAAGTTAGTACCTAATTTCAGTTTTCACTAGTAAAAACAAAGGTTTTCATTCTTTTTGTTTTTCTTTTTTCTCCAAACACAAGATAGATTGCAATTGTATCGGCCAGCATCTGCTCTGTTAAACATACCGACTTGGTAGAGAGATCTAGCCAGGAGGAATCAAAGATTCAGTAGTTGAGGTGTGGATTTTGTTAGTGGTAGGTGTGGATAGGAGACCTTCTCTCAGCCTCAGTTTCCTCTTGATCTAGCGACGCTGTTGAGAACATAGGAAAATCACCTTACACCGTATCTGGCACCTAGTTGCCCCTGGGTAAATATCAGGCTTAACCTGAATTCCTCCTTTGTTTCTCAGGGACTAAGTGAATAATGGATATGAAATACTTCATGAACTGAAAAATACCATAGGAATGTTTGTGTGGTTGACTGTTAGAGACTACTGTTAGAAAAACAACTGAAAGCTTGACCCAGGGACTGGCCTTAGATTAAAGTATAGCCCCTGTGCTAAAGTGAAGGACAGCTGTTTACAATGGAGTTAGGGTCATGTCCAACATCTCTAGCAGGTTACTTTGTATTACTTTTAAGTATTTACTTGCACTGTTTACAGGGTGCTGTTGCTCTTCACAGTAAAGCATAAGAAATATAAAGTACATTTATACCCAAGGCATTCACATAAATATCTATGATGGTGGAAATGTTCTATACCTATTCTGTCCAGTGTGGTAGCCACTAGCCACATACAGTTATTGAGTGCTTAAAATGTAGTTGATGCAAATGAGGAACTGACTTTTAAATTTTATTTAATCTTAATTGATTTATACATAATGGCCACATGTACCTGTGACCACTGTATTGCACAGTGCAAGTCTAGATAGAGACCTAAGACCTACCTGCAGGAACAATATATTAAAACCTGCAAAGTGATGAATGAGAAAGGCTGGCCAGACTAGCAGTCTGGTGAGCAAGTGCTTTGTGAGTCTTAGAAGGGAGGCTGGGTGTGTCTTGGTCAAGGCTCTTAGGGTAAGTGGGTTTTGAGCTGAACTTTGAAGGCTAGGTAGGATTTATTCTCAGAGGGAGCCAAAGACTTCCACAGGGAACAGAAAATTAACCCCAAAGAGCAAAATGTGATTGAAAAGATACAGTAGGGCACGATTATAGAAGTTCCTTGGCTGTCTGGTTTAACTTCTTTCATCCCATGCATGCATTCAGCTAAACAGCACTTCTGTTTACAATGCTAGTCTCCAGGTATACAAGCCAAGGAGCAGGCTGTAGATTGGTGATCAAATCACTTACAGTCCCGGCTCTAGAGGAACTTCAAGGGAATCCATACACTGGTTTTGGAAAGAGCCCAGAAGCCTAAAAAGGGTTCTTTGAAAGAATAATAACAGAAAGGCCTAATCTAGATTAGATGGTCAAGATCATTCTTTCTGAGAAAATAGCAATTAAATGGAGCCATGAGGGGTGGATAAGAGTTGCCTCAGGGAAATACACACTTAGGTGGTGGGTAGAGCCCAATAAAAGTTTTTGAGTAAGAGTATAGTAATGAAAGGCGACTGCAAGTTGAACTGAAAATTGGAAACCATAGTCTTGTCTTCTTCTACCTGTTTTTTATCTAACAATTGTATAGTTAGTCCTCAAAGTTTGGGTTTGGAGTCTGACAGTCCAGGGTTTGAATCTTAGCCTCTCGTTTACTGCCTGGATAGACTTAGACAAGAAACTTTCCTCATTTTTAAAATGGGGTTAAAATTCCTACTTTTTAAGATTATTGTGCAGAATAAATGAAATAGTATATTTAAAACCTAACATAAAATATTGCATAGAACAAACACTCAGTAAACAGTAATTTGTGTAGGTATTTTCTATATAAGGTTAGTAATATAATTTCAGTGATACACAAAGTCAGTTCCTTTAGATTTGCTAACTTTCCTTTTTGGTCATTCTAGAAAAAAATTCCAGATTAAGAAGAAACAAAAATAAAATACCTGTCAGATTTAAAAGATTTGTCCTGAGTCCTCAGGCTGTTTTCTCTTTAGTCATTCCACCTTCCAGGATTTGGTTTTGGTTTTTGGGGACCGTCCTTCCCTCCCAAAGGAAAGCTGGTTAATATAGGCTCTGGCACAAATAAGGCCCCTTTCTTATTACAAAATCATAAGCATGCAATTTTGTAACAAAACAATATCACACTCAAGCACACCGTATGACATGTTAGGTGAAATGTTTAAATTGCTGTTCATCTGGAGGGAGACATTCACGCTCCCTGTCAACCACACTCAAGCAGGCATTACTTCTGCCAGACCCTGGGTTTTGTGAATAATAAGTGGGCCTATTCTAGTTGATTGATGATATTTCTGAAAAGCACAGAGGAGAAACTGTGTAAACATGAGGAACAAAGTCGATAGCAGTGTTAGGTAGACCTTGAACTTCATCTGGAAGGCAGTGAAACCCCATTGTGAAGTGAAGCACTCCAGATGTACTCTGCTGTATGTCGTCTTTTAAACTAAGTGTGTCAGGTCGTTCCATGTTGCTGCTCCTTTGGAGCATCCTTCAAAGGGAACCTGAAAACTGCGCATTGTGGTAACTCAAAAAAGATTAGAACTTCATTACTGTCCCAGGTCTTCATGACTTTAAAAATCCTATGACCTTGGTAATGCAGGTATTTTACTTTCGTATCCTTGTAAATACCACCAGTCTCAATTTCCAGAAACCTAAAAATATAAAATGAAATTTGATGGTAGTGAAAAACTCTGAAATTTCTTTTCTTTTTTCTTTTTCTTTAATCCTCACCTGAGAATATGTTTATTGATTTGAGAGAGAGGGAGAAATTGATGTGAAAAGAAACATCAATTGGTTGCCTCCCGTATGTGCCCTGACTGGGGATTGAACCCGCAACCTTTTGGCATACAGGATGATGCTCCAGCCAACTGGGACAACACTCTAACCAACTGAGCCCCCGGGCCAAGGCAAAACTCAGAAATTTCTAGGACTATTTCATAAGGAAATAACTGAAGATGTATTCAATATTCATAGCACATTCACTGCAACCATGAAAAAATATATAAATTAGTTGGAAAATGGTTACTGTGAATTACGTTCTTAAAAGGATTATAGAGGAGTATGTCCAATATAATCCCAATTCTATAAAGTACTTAGAAAAAAAAGGATGCATACCCAAATGTAACAGCGGTGGAGGGATGACAAATGACTTTTAGTTTGTTTTTTTCTGAGTTTTCCAACTTTTCTTGAGTATGAAGTTAGAATTTAAATACCAGAAATCTAGAAGGAATTATTCTAAATCCTGCTTGTCTTCACTGATGTCTTTATCTTCACTGTGGCTTCATGGGTTTGAAGCTAAGTATTAGAAAGTCCCAATTTTTAATTTAGC
Source organism: Sturnira hondurensis (assembly GCF_014824575.4). Taxonomy (NCBI): domain Eukaryota; kingdom Metazoa; phylum Chordata; class Mammalia; order Chiroptera; family Phyllostomidae; genus Sturnira; species Sturnira hondurensis. The sequence goes on from NW_028086146.1 coordinate 2,723,317, forward strand.
CACTGGCAAGATGACCTTGGGTGATCCTGCTGACCTTATTGGACCTCTGTTTTCTCATTTGATAAAATGAAAGACTGAAGGAATGAGGTCCCTTCCAATTTTAAAATGATTCTGGAATCCTAAATTGTCTGAAAAAAGTGGACTATGACCTAAGGGACCAGGCATAGAAGTCTGAAGTCAAGCACACTGTTACTTGGAAGCTTACTGACCTACCTATCTGTCTGAAGCACTTGTTATATTTTTAGGAAGCAGCAAAGCACTGTATCTTTAGGGTCAAATAACTTGATAAAAGCTTAGCTTAACATTCTTTGCCTCACTTTCTCAGTACCTGTTAAGCAAGGGACTTTTCAGTTTGACCTCAGGCTCTTAACAGAAGTAATGGTAATATACTTCATCTTTGGCACTTCATAGCTTACCACATTTTTTTACATATGTATTATTTGTTTTTCATAACAGACAGGGAAGGCATTATTACTCCTGTGTTTCAAATGAGGATACTGATGACAAATGACTTGCCCAGTTCACATTGACTGTCAACGATAGAATGCAGACTAGCTGGGACCCTGAACCTTGGAAGATCAAGTGCTTTTGTCTCTACACTTAATGCCTTTTAATTTTTGTTTTTTTTTAAATTTCCTAGTCCTTCTTATTCCCCGATAAAGCTGTTTTCATTCTTACATGAGAATAGCAACCAGGGTTCTCAGTCTTAAAATTTGAAAGTTGGATGAGACCCAGCAGTCCATTGCCTTTATTTAGAGGTCTGGTGCAATTCCACGTTTTAGAAATGAGGAAAATGAGATCTGCAGAGGCCAGGTGGCGTGATCTGTTATATCACATTAACAGAGCTAGGGCTCAGACCCACTGCATCAGAAGGAAATCAGAGGTAGTGTTCTTTTGCAGAATCAAGAAGCGATGTTCTTTGAAAATTATTTATTTGAATATTATCACCAAAGTGTAAGGATAATCAGCCTTTCCGTAGCAGTTATTGAGCACCTACTGTATCCACGGCATTTTCGGATTTTCAGTTGGTTAGAAGGATAACTTCTAACAGATAACTGCTCTGTCATTTAGGTACACTTAGTTGGGCATTTTATTTTGGGTATAAACATGGAGCAAGCTAGGTTTTTACATTGTGAATTTAAGTTAAAATATCTATCCCCCCCCCTCAAAAAAATAGACTATACCCAGAAGCTAAGATACTTTTATTCTTGTTACTCCAACATTCATATTGTTGACTTTTGCAGTTCTTTGCAGTGTTGGAAGTGGTTTTTAGACCTCAGAGAACAAACTTTGTTGAAATAATGGCATTGAGTGTTTTTTGGTTTTGACTGTAATTCTAGTTGTTTTTCTAAATGTTCTACTTTATGTAGTGAAATCCCAGCACCAGGAGATACCAGAGATTGCAACATACTTGTATATTAGTCAGGTATAGTCCTCCTGTGAGGCTAAAAAAATTAAAAATTTTAAAAGGCTTAAAGGGTTATAAAGAAAAGGAAAACTGGTCCACAATCTCAATGACAAAATAACTTTTATTGATCCTTTGTTTCTGTTCCACATACATTTATTAGCAGACAAATATATTTAACATTTTTTCAAAGATTTTACTTATTTATCTTTAGAGGGGAAGGAAAGGAGAGAAGAGAAATATCAATGTATGGTTGCCTCTTATGTGTCCCCTTCTGGGAACTGGCCTGCAACCCAGGCATGTGCCCTGACTGGGAATCGAACCGTGATCGTGTGGTTCTCAGGCCCGCACTCAATCCACTGAGCTATACCACCCAGGGAGCTATATTTAACATTAAAAAAAATAGAAATAATACCTATAAGTGATTAGAAAATTTAAACCAAAAAAATAAAATCTTTTAGCACTCCAAAAGTTTCTTGTTATCCCTTCCAAGAAAAATGTTAATGCATTTTTATATCTTTTTAAAAGAATTATACCGAGGGCTTTGCGGTGTACACTGTATTTGTCATTTTGCTTTTGTTTGTTTGTTTGTTTGATAGATTCTAGCTCCCGTTCCGTCCCAGCATGTGCAGATCCACCTTATTTTTGTAGGCCTCTTAGCACATGGATAAGCCATCTATATTTTACCACTCTTATGTTGATATGTATTTAGATTCACTCCAGTTTTATTGCAGTATTGAAGTAAACATTCTATTTATATATTTTGGCATTGGATAATTCTTGAGCAGTGGAATCACTGAGTCAAAGACTGTGTACTCAGAATTTTAAATGACATTTTAAATTTCCATCAAAAAATTATACCAATTTTCAATCCTGTCAACAGGGAGCCACAGTACTTACTATTGTCATATTAAAAAACTGGTGGGTTTTTAAAATTTCTGTCAATCCAATAGGTGAGGTAGGTAATGTTAAGAAAGGGAGCTATGTGGATTTTTAAAAATATTCTGTAGGATTGAAAATTGTGAAAAGGTAGTATTCTTATCTTTGTTTGTTATGTTTTACATGTAAAGAGATGAGATTGGCCTGATCCCGTGTCCTGAAGCCAGGTATAACCGGAGTCCCATAGTCCTGGTGGAAAACAAACTAGGTGTGGAAAGCTGGTGTGTCAAGTTCCTTTTACCGTATGTCCACAACAAGCTCATTGTGTACAGAACAAGAAAGCAATGGCTGAACAAAGATGGTAAGTGTGACCTCTGTCTTCCTCCTTTGTTCATTGGAAGCAGTGTGGAATGTAGTGGAAAGAACCCTCTCTGGGTGTGGGCATTCCTGCATTCTAGTTCTGGCTCTTTCATTGCCTGGGCAGGTGCTTAACCTCACCAAGTGAGGAGTTTGGAACCATAAGTAGTTTTTAGATTTTCCATCCACAGTGATTCTGTGGAAGGTGCCTCAAGCAGGGTGCCAGGCTACCAACTGCAACCTCAGTAATGAATCGGAGCATTTCTGATTTTATCCTTTTTATATATAGGGGTCATTTATAAAATTGTATTTGAAGAAGATATCTTATGGCTGAAACAGTTTGAAAATTATTGAGGAGGACCGTAGTTGCTACAAGCTCAGATTCTCTGGCTGCTAATCCTTTAGTACTTTATAAGCAGCAGAATTCATTTGAGTAGCAGTCCAAATGGGTCATGGAGGCATGATGGTGGTGGTTATACTGTGGACTAACTGGTTTATGAAGGCGCATCACACTATGAAACCCAGTTGAGCTCTGGCCCTCTCTGTCCTGTTCCTGTGCAGACGTGAGCAGAAGAAAACCACCCCAGCGTTCGCTTCTTCCCCTCCTCTTGGCTGCAGCACACAGTCCCTACTCATTCCACCCCATCTCTTTACTTACTTTCCATGCTGTGGGTGATACAAGCCTCCATAGACACAAATTCTGTCTATTTTTCAGTAAAAGTGACATCTGAAGCCTCACTTTTTTGGAGAGTACTCATCCAAGACAATGTTCTCGGATGTTTTTGTGATGCCCCTACCCCTTCCTATAGATAGCAGTACCTTTAGAAGTGCTCACTGTGCGTGGTGGCTAGTTTTGAATGAGAACTGTGTCCTAGAGAATTTCAGTGAGCAGTTCGAGAGCCATTACCAAGGGCCTACTCAGACGTTGTTCTGAGTACTGTAGGGGATGAAAAAATAGTACCTGTTCTCTTTACTCAAGAAGCTTACAGGTGAGTGAAAAACAGTGTCTTTGTGGAGTGTTAACCAAAGGTGTGACAGCCATTTCCTTATATTCCTTTCAGCATTGTCCTTAAGATACTGTCATATTTTGTGTGTTTTCACTCATATGAAAGGGGACCCCCAAAAAACTGGAATTACCTTCTGGAGGGTGGGCCTCTTGTAGTACAGGCTTCCCCCTCTAGGTGAGAGTAATTCTGGGAACCCATCTGTATCCACGTACCAGCTGGCATTGTTGTGGGAGGCTGTGTTTATCTTCAGTGAATTTTTTTAAAGACCCTTTCAGTGTGTTTGCCCATGTCATGATGGGTGAGCTACAAGTGCACCTGCTCACACTGCGCAGTGTTCAGCAGTTTTTCACCAAAAACAGTATGACCCCCCCATGCCCCACATTTCCTATTCACCCAATCTCACCCCTTGCGACTTTTTTTTGTTTCCTTGGGTGAAGAAAGTCCTTAAAGGGAAATGTTTTGCCAATATGGAAGAGGTGAAACAAAAGCAACAGAAGCACTAAAAAGCATCAAAATCAACAAGTTCCAAAAAACTGTTTTGAGCAGTGGAAAAAATATCTCAATGGCTATATTGCACAGGTGGCAAACACAAGGCCCATGGCTGAATCCGGCCCTCCACCTTATTTTATCTGGCCCTGAACCTTGTTTACCTGGTGGCAGTGCCAAGCTCTTGCTTAACTGTTAAGAAGTAGTTACATTTATACAGTCATAAAATTATATTCGGCCCTTTGAAGGCAATCTCGAGGCTGATGTGGTCCCCAGTGAAAATGAGTTTGACACCCCTGGTGTATTGCATCAATTGGAAAATACTTTGAAGGTGACTGAAGTTTAAACATGTAAGAATAAATACACAATTTTTAATAAGTTCCCAAGTTTTGGAGGTCTGCCTTGTATAGTCCTCTGAAATACATATTTATATAATCTTGTTAAAAGACTACACTAAGTTTATGACATCAACTTAAAGGTAAGGGTATTATTTGCCTATCATTAGACCCACTTTCCCTCATTCCATCACCCTATAGTAGGTTTCAGTTACATTCAGGTGCAAAGACACACCCTGTGAATCTGTAAGTTTTTGGTTTTTGTTTTTTTCAAAACAGCTGAAAGTGTGTTCTGACACACAGAAATGTATAATTGAATCAATACATAACTAACTCAGTGTGGGTGATAGAATGATGGTTTTTGTAGAAAAGAAATTAAATTTTAAGACATCAAGGGCTATTTTTGTTTTAGATCATTATTTTTTGCCTCTTTGTGTATGCCATCTCACTCCACCTAATTGTAGCCTTCCAAGTCCTCTTTATTTCCCTGTTTCTTGTATTTCTGGACACTGCACAGTTGGCTTTGCTAAGTCTACTCATTATGTGCATAGTTTTAGTTCCGACAGGCCCAGAAGGACCCTGGGCAAAAGATAACATGTGTAAATGCGCTCACAGACGTACCCGGCATCTGAGCTCAGAATTCCGATGCAGCTGGACATGTGTACAAAAGCAGCTTGATTCTGTCCTAACCTACATCCTCGTGGAAGCTGTTCTCAATTTCACTTTTTGGTGCTTGGGGACAGCGCAGTTCAGTGTGGTTTCACATACAACCCACACTGTGTATCATATTATCAATAGAAATATGGAAGTGAGTTTCTGATTTGAAAGAAAATGATACCTGAAAATCCTGACTAACGTAAGAGTATCTTCCAAATCTGTGAACTAGCAATTAGAACAGAGAGGTAAATCTTATTAAGAAAAAAAGTAAAAAAAATTCATAAAAAGCAGTTTTTTATGAAAATACTATACCTTTCAAACTGTTTTTGTAGAAAATATACGTATAAGAAGAGACAAGTGAAGAAACCTAACAATTTAAAAACAATTTCAGGAATACCAGTGTGTGATTGATCGTGCCAAAGCCCTAGGCTTCCCCTAACAGCATATCCTGAAACTGAAAGTGTCCTTTATTCTTTGGATTGTTTTTTTCTTTTTAATCAAACTGAATTCATGCTGTCATTAATGTGCTGAATTCCTTAGATGTTGGAAAAGCATCTGTATTAGGGTTCTCCAGAGAAACAACCAGCAGAAAATTATATGTATAAAAGGAGATTTATTATGACAAATTGGGTTGCATGATTATGGAGGCTAAGGAGTCCCACAGTCTGCTTTCTGCAAGCTGGGAACTGGGGAAAACTGATGATGTAATTCAGCTTGAGTCTGAAGGCCTGAGAACCAGGGAGCCAGCGATTTAAGTTTCACTCCAGAGGCTGGAGAAGATGAGGTGTCCCAACTCAGGCACACAACAGGGAGCAAAAAAGGGGGGGTTGAATTCCTCCTTCCTCTTCATGTCCTGTTTAGGCCCTTGACAGACTGGGTGATGCTTACCTAAATTGGGGGAGGCAGTCTACTGAGTCTACCAGTGCTAATCTCATGGACGTGCTCAGAAGTAACATTGAGTAACATTTAATCTGGGTACCTGCAGCCAGTCAAGTTGAACCATAGTTTCACTAAAATTAACCATCACAGCATCTCTGTTTAATTGCTTAGAGACTTTTTTTTTTAGTCTCGTGGTAATAGCCATGTTTAGTTTGGGAGAGGAATACTATAATTCTGATTTGTGAGAAATCCATGACAAAAACAAAAAGCCAGAGAGAAGTGCACAGCATTCGAGTCCTGACTGAGCAGGGCTCTGTCCCACACTTGGTCTCCAAGTGCGTCATTCTGTCATCATCTTTTGCTCCTCTCTCTTTCTCACAGCTTCTATTCCCTAATTATTCTGTTTCTTTAAAAGCCATCTTCTGCTCTCCAATTTTTCTCATCTGGACAAATGTCTTTAACTCATTGCTGGTCTACTCCATTTTCAGTCTTTTCTATAGAAAAGACTGAATCTATGTCCATCATGCCACTAGCCAGTACTCTCAAATGCCACTTCCCTTAACATAGGTTGAGAGATGCTTTTTCTGAAATAGATATCTACTCATTGTATTTCAGGATGCCCACATTGTCAGTAGAGTGGGCATGGTGCTCAAGGGCCTTCACAGTTTGTCCCCAGCCCGCATTATCAGTCTTTTCCTCTACTTCAAATTCAGTACCAGAGGTGGTAGATTCTCAGCCCTCGGATTAAAGCTAACATGCAGATGTATTTTGTTTTGGCTTGTATAATGCTTTTTAAATTGTTTTTAATCCGTTGGGTAAACGTTTAAAAGTAGGATCAACTTTTAAAATGAGCATTGAAATCTGGATTCTGTCTCCACTTGAAAAATCAGAAGCCTTGGGTGCAGAGCACCAATTAGCTGGGGCTCACAGCCTCTGCTTTTCTTGACGAGGCAAGCTTGTTCCAGTTTGCTACAGCCTCCTCATGTCTCCAGACACTAAAGTAGTGTCAGTTGCTAGTTACCAGGTTTGCTTTGGTGCATTTTGACATTCATTTGCATCCTGGAATCATTTGAGTTTTGCAGCAGTTTGATACACCATTCAGCTACAACATTCTGTGTTACATTCTTGGACTTTGCTGTGTATTATCTGCCTTACTTCCATGGCCTTGATGAGGCCAGGTTCATGTCCTAAGTTGTCACTATTGCTGTGATGCCAGCACAGACAAACCAACACCCACACACCCATAAAGCCCTTTGCTCCAGAAAACAGTAATTCTCTGCATGCCTGTGGGAGTATGCAGAGTCCTTTATTCAGACTGCTTACGTAGTAACAGTTACCACACTTTACTGAAGTTGATTATTTGTTTGTTTGTTTATTATTGTTCTGTTATAGTTGCCCCAATTTTCCCCCATTGCTCTCCCCTGCCCTGCCCACACCCCTGCTCCCACAGTCAGGCCCCACACTGTTGTCCATGTCCATGGGTCATTTACATGTGTTCTTTGACTAGACCCTTCCCCTTCTTGCCCCCACTTATCCCTCTCCCTGCTCCATTTAGTCATTGTCAGTCTGTTCCTTATTTCCATGACTCTGGTTCTATTGTGCTCCTGTGTCTATTTGTTCATTAGGTGAGATTTGTTCATTTGTTCCTCTTATAGATGAGATCATGTGCTCTTCGTCTTTTACCACCCAGCTTATTTCACTTAGCATAATACTCTTGAGTTCCATCGCTGCTATAGCAAAAAGTAGGAATTCTTTGTTCCTGCTGCATAGAATTCCATTGTGTAAAAGTACTCCAGTTTTTTGATCCACTCATTTCCAGCACTTGGCTGTTGTAAATATGCTGCTATGAAGATTGGGGTGCTAGGTTCTTTTGGATTGGTGTTTCAGGGCTCTTAGGGTATAATCCCAGCAGTGGAATAGCTAGGTCAAAAGGCAGCTCCATCTTTAGTTTTTTGAGGAAATTCCATACTGTTTTCTACAGTGGCTCCACCAGTCTGCATTCTCACCAACAGTGCACTAGGGTTCCCTTTTCTCCACATCCTCACCAGCCCTTGTTTATTGATTTGTTAATGATGGCCATCCTGACCGGTGTGAGGTTGTATCTCATTGTGGTTTTAATTTGCATTTTTCTGATGGCTAGTGATATTGAGCATCCTTTCATACGTCTCTGGGCCCTCTGTATGTCCTCCTTAGAGAAGTGGCTGTTCACATTCTTTACCCATTTTTTAATTGGGTTATTTGTCTTCCTGGTGTTGAGTTGTGTGAGTTCTTTATATATTTTGGAGATCAAGCCCTTGTTCAAAGTATCATTGGCAAAAATGTTTTCCCATATGGCTGGTTCTTTTTTCATTTTGATGATGTTTTCTTTGGCCTTGCAGAAGCTTTTTAATTTGATGCAGTGTCATTTTTTTCACTCTTTATTTCCTTTTCCATAGAGGATATATTGGCAAAAATATTGCTGCATGGGGGACATCTGAAATTTTACTGCCTATCTTTTCCTCTAGGACTTTTATGGTGTCACGGCTTATGTGTAAGCCTTTTATCCATTTTGAGTTTATTCTGGTATATGGTGTAAGTTGATGGGCTAGTTTCATTTTTTGCCTGTACTATTCCAGTGTTCCCAGCACCACCTGACGAGGCTATTTTTACTCCTTTTTATGCTCATACCCCCTTTGTTAACTAGTAATTGACCATAGAGACATGGGTTTATTTCTGGGCTCTCTGCTTTGTTCTGTTGGTCCATGTGTCTGTTCTTATGCCAGTACCAGACTGTTTTGATTAGAGTGGCCTGTTATACAGTTGATAATCAGGTATTTGTGATCCCTGCTACTTGGTTCTTCTTTCTCAAGATTGCTGAGGCTAGTTGGGCTTGTTTTTTGTTTCATATAGATTTTTGAAACATTTGTTCTAAATCTGTGAAATACGTCATTGCTATTTTGATAGGGATGGCATTAAATGTATAGATCTATTTGGGTAGTATGGACATTTTTAATGATGTTAATTATTCCAATCCATGAACATAGTATATGCTTCCATTTCTTTGTATCTTAATTTCTTCAGCATTCTATAGTTTTCAAGTACAGGTCTTTTTATGTCCTTGGCTAAATTTATTCCTAGGTGCTTAGTTTTTCTTGTTGTATAATAAATGAGATATTTTTCCTGATTACTGTTTCTGATATTTCATTGTTGGTATACAAAAACGCCTTTGTTTTCTGAATGTTGACTTTTTATCCACAATTTTCCAAATTCACTTCTCAGGTCATGTATTTTTTTTTTGGTGGAGCCAATAGAGTTTTCTATGTATACAGTCATGTCATTTGCAAACAATGACAGTTTTACTTCCTTCTTTCCAATTTGGATGCTTTTTATTTCTTTTCCTTGTCTGATCACTGTGGCTAGGACTTGTAGTACTATATGGAATACTATGTGGAAGTGGTGAAAGTGGACACTCTTGTCTTGTTCCTGATCCCAGGGCGAAAGCTTTTAGTTTTCACCTGTTGAGTATGATGTTGGCTGTAGGTTTTTAGCATATGACTTTATTATATTGAGATATGCTGCCTCTATTCCCACTTTGCTGAGCGTTTTTATCATTAGTGGGTGCTGTACTTTATCAAATGCTTTTTCTGCATCTATTGATACGATCATGTGATTTTTGTCTTTCCTTTTGTTTATGTGATATATTACATTTACTGATTTGCGAATATTAAGCCATCCTTGCATCCCTGGGATCAATCCCACTTGATCATAGTGTATGATCTTTTTAATGTATTGTTGGATGCGGTTTGCCAATATTTTATTGAGGATTTTAGCGTCTATGTTCATCAGTGATATTGGCCTGCAGTTTTCTTTCTTTGTTTTCTTTTCTTTCTTCGTTTTGGGATTAGGATGATACTGACCTCATGAAAAGAGTTGTGGAGTCTTCCCTCTTCTTGAAGTTTTTCAAATAGTCTGAAAAGTATAGGCATTAGCTCTTCTCTAAATGTTTGGTAAAATTCTCCTGTGAAGCCATCCAGTCCAAGGCTTTTGTATGCTGGGCGTTTTTGATTACTGCTTCAATTTCACTAGTTGTTATTGGTCTGTTCAGGCTTTCTGTTTCTTTTTGATTCAGTTTTGGAAGATTATGTAGTTCTAGAAATTTGTCCATTTCATCCATGTTGTCCAATTTCTTGTCACATAGTTCATAGCAATTTTTTGCCATCCTTTGTATTTCTTAAAATCCTTTTTAATCTCTGCTCTTTCTTTTCTCATTTATTCAGCACCCACCCCCCGCCCCGTCATGAGTCTAGTTAAAGGCTTGTTGATTTTGTTTATTGTTTCAAAGAATCAGCTCCTTCTTTTATTGATCCTTTGGATTGTTCTTTTTCATTTAATTCTGCTCTGATCTTGATTATTTTCTTCTTTCTGCCCACTGTGGGCTTTGTTTCTTGTTGTTCCTCTAGTTCTTGTAGATGTAGGGTTAGGTTGTTTATTTGAGATTTTTCTCTTTTTCATAGGCATATATAGCTATGAACTTCTCTCTCATGGTTGCCTTCGCAGTCCCGTAGGTTTTGGGCTGTTGTGTGTATATTTTTATTTTTTCCCAGAAACTTTCTCGCCCTCAATTTCATTGTTAACTCATTCATTATTTGATAGCATGTTATTCAGTCTCCATGAATTTGAATATTTTTGAGGGTTTTTTGAGATCGGTTCTAGTTTCAAGCCATTGTAATCTGAGAAGATGANCTTTTTCATAGGCATATATAGCTATGAACTTCTCTCTCATGATTGCCTTCGCAGTCCCGTAGGTTTTGGGCTGTTGTGTGTACATTTTTATTTTTTCCCAGAAACTTTCTCGCCCTCAATTTCATTGTTAACTCATTCATTATTTGATAGCATGTTATTCAGTCTCCATGAATTTGAATATTTTTGAGGGTTTTTTGAGATCGGTTCTAGTTTCAAGCCATTGTAATCTGAGAAGATGATTGATATGATTTCAGTTTTCTGAATTTGTTAATGCTTATTTTGTGTCCTACTGTGTGGTCTGTCTTTGGAAATGTTCTGTGTGCATTTGAAAAGAATATTTTGTTTCTTTTGGGTGGAAGGCTCTACATGTATCAATTAAGTCCATTTGATATAGAGTGTCATTCAGTGCCACATTATCCTTGTTGATTCTTTGCTTGGAAGATTTATTCATTGTTGACATTGGGTGTTAAAATGCCCTACAATGAGTGTGTTGTTGTTGACATCTTTCTTGAAGTACTTCAAGATTTTCCTTATGTATTTGAGTGCTTCTATTTTGGGTGCATATGTGTTTACACTTCTTGATGGAGTATTCCTTAAGTATTATGTAGTGTCCTTCTTTGTCTCTTTTTATGGTCTTTGTTTTGAAATCTATTTTGTCTAATACAAGCATTACCCCAGATCTTTTTTTCATGTCCATTTGCTTGGAATACTTTTTTCCATCCCTTCACTTTCATACAGTGTGGATCTTCTGTTCTGCGGTGGGTCTCTTGTAGGCAGTATGTGTGTGGGTGATGTTTTGTCAACCATTCAGCTACTCTTTGTCGTTTGATTGGAGTATTTAATCCATTTACATTTAAGGTTATTATTGATAGGTAATTGTTCATTGCTATTTATTTTTCTTTGTACCTGTGTTCTTCTCTTTCTATTCTTCATCTTAAAGCAGTCCCTTTAGCGGATCTTGCAGTGGTGGTTTTGTGGAGGTATACTCTTTTATCTTTTTTTTTGTCTTGGAAACTTCTTATTTCACCTTCCATTTTAAATGAGAGCCTTGCTGTGAATGGTAATCTTCATTGCAGGCTTTTGTCTTTCATTACTTGGAATATTTCTTGCCATTCCCTTCTGCTTTGTAGTGCTTCTGTTGAGAAATCAGCTGATGGCCTTATCAGAGCTCCTTTGTGCATTACTAGCAGTTTCTCCCTTGCTGCCTTTAAGATTCTCTCTTTGTCGGTAAATTTTGCCATTTCAATTATGATGAATCTCAGAGTGGGCCTCTTTGGGTTCATCTTGATTGAGGCCCTCTGTCCTTCCTGAACTTGTGTTACTTTTTCTCTTAATAAGTTAGGGAAGTTTTCTGTCATTACTTTTTCAAACAGGTTTTCTATCTCTTGATCCTCTTCTTTTCCTTCTGGTGTCCTTATTATATGGATGTCATTACATTTCATGCTGTCCTGCAGCTCCCTTAAACCCTCTTTATTTTTTTTTTGAGTTTTCTTTCCTTTCGTTCCTTTGCCTGGGAATTTGTTCCTGCCTTTACCCCCATCTTGCTGATTCAGTCATCTGCTTCATCTAGCCTGCTTTTAATCTTGTGTACTGTGTTCACTTCAGATAACCTATTCTTTATTTCCTCTTGTGTCTTTTTGAGTTTCTGTCCTTTTTCATGCTGGTGTAGTTTGCAATAAGTTCCTTGTACCTTCCTTGGAGTTATTTGCAGTTCTCACTGCGCTCCTTGGGCATCCTTATAACCAATATTTTGAACTCGGTGACTGATAATTTGCTTGTCTCTGTTTCATTTATCACTCTTTCTGGGGATTTCTCCTTACCTTTCATTTGGAGATATTTTCGTTGTCTCCCCAGTTTAGGTGACTCTTCTTGTTTGATTCTGCTTGTTAGATAGATCTGCTTTGACTCCTTGTCTTCATGGTGTTACCTTTTGTGGTAGGAGACCTGTGGGATTCAGTAGTGTTGTCTCCCGAGCTCTTGAACTTGATGCTCTTGGGATGACCTTTATGCCATTTATGTGGGCTCTCTGGTTGTAATTGGATTTGATTGTTTTTTAAATATATTTTATTGATTGTGCTATAACCATTGTCCCATTTTTCTCTTCCTTTTATTCCTCTTCACCCTGTACCCCCCCCCCACACACACACCTCTAGCATTCCACCCCCCTTAGTTCCTGTCCGTGGGTCATATATATATACGTTCTTTGGCTTCTCCATTTCCTACACTGTTCTTAATCTCCCCCTGTCTATTTGGTATCTACTATTTATGCTTCTTATTCCTTATACCTTTTCCCCCATTCTCCCCCATGCCCCTCCCCACTAATAATCCTCCATGTGGTCTCCATTTCTGTGCTTCTGTTCCTATTCTAGTCATTTGCTTAGTTTGTTTTTATTTTTCAGATTCATTTGTTGATAGTTGTGAGTTGGTTGGCATTTTACTGTTCATGTTTTTGACCATCTTCTTTTTCTTAAATAAGTCTCTTTAACATTTCATATAATAAGGGCTTGATGGTGATGAATTTGGAAGCACTTTATCTGCCCTTCCATTCCAAATGTAGCTTTGCTGGGTAGAGTAATCTTGGATGTAGGTCCTTGCCTCTCATGACTTGGAATACTTCTTTCCAGCCCTTTCTGCCTGTAAGGTTTTCTTTTGAGAAATCAGCTGACAGTCTTACGTGAACTCCTTTGTAGGTGAGTGTCTCCTTTTCTCTTGCTGCTTTTAAGAGTATCTCCTTATCTCTCATCTTGGGTAATGTAATTATGATGTGCCTTGGTGTGTTCCTCCTTGGGTCCAACTTCTTTGGGACTCTCTGAGCTTCCTGGACTTTTTAGAAGTCTATTTCCTTTTCCAGACTGGGGAAGTTCTCCTTCATTATGTTTGCAACTAAGTTTTCAATTTCTTGCTTCCTCTTCTCCTTCTGACACTCCTATGATTCAGATGTTGGAATGGCTAAGGTGCACCAGAGGTTCCTAAGCCTCTCCTGATTGTTTTTGAATTGTTTCTTTATTCTGTTCTGCTTGATTGTTCATTTCTTCCTTCTGCCCTAAATTGTTGATTTGGGTCTTGGTTTCCTTCCCTTCACTGTTGGTTCCACGTATGTTTTCATTTATTTCACATTGCACGGCCTTCACTGCTTACTCAATTTTGCAACCACACTCAACCATTTCTGTAAGCATCCTGATTACCAGTGTTTTGAACTCTGCATCTGATAGGTTGGCTATCTCTTCACTGCTTAGTTCTAAATTTGGAGTTCTGATCTGTTCTTTCATTTGGGCTGTATGTTTTTGTCTCCACACACCTGTTAAATTCTAAGGGGCAGAGCCTTAGGTATCTGCCAGGGTGGGGCAACCCACGTCACTGCACTGTGGTGCTGTATGTGGGGGAGGGGTCCGAGAGGAGACAGTGCTGTTTGCTCGTCTCTTCCCAGCTTTCAGTTACTTCCCCTGCTACCCACAAGCAAATTGGGCCATTCTGGTGCTGATTCCCAGGTGGGTGGGTTTGTGTACATGCAAGGACCCTGTGGATCCCTCCAACAAACTCTCCTGTGAGAGTTTCTCCCACTGCAACAGTTCCCACAGGTTTTTACAGCCGGAGGTTTTGAGGCTTTATTTCCCCATGCTGGAACACTGAGTTGCATGATCTATCTCACTCCCTATTTGTTTCTCCTGATTTATCCCACTCGTGAGTGTGGAACTGCCGTGGTTGCCTGTTTCCTTCCCTCCTACCAGTCTGGATGAATGTTTCTTCTTTAACTCCTTGGTTGTCAAACTTCCATAGAGTTCAATTCTGGTTGTTTTTTGTTTTTAAATTTATAGTTGTCCTTTTGGTTGTGTGAGGAGGAAAAGTGTATCTAGTAAGGCCTCCATCTTGGCTGTAAGTCTGGGTTTTGAGTATTGTTCAGTCCTTCTTTGGTGGGCCCTTCCCTCTGGCTGGCTGGCTGAGAGTCATTCTGCCCACCATGTCTTCTATGCTGTTGTACAGGTTTTGCCAGCCCAGGAAACAAGCGCACACCCAGAAATATAACCCCCTCCCACAATTATACTATCTGCAGTAAATGAGCAAATATTAATAAAGTAGTAAAATGATTAAGACTGTTATAAGAAAGGAAAAATGAATATGAGATGACTAACTGAAAGAAAAGTGATTTTGAGGGGTAGAGGGAGGAGCACTAATACAAGCAGGGAATAGAGACAAGGCACGGAGAGAAAGAAAGTAAATTTACATCATAAGCAAAAAAGGGAGGGAAGGAGGAGGAATGGAGTAAGAAGAGGAAAACAGAGTATTAGGTTTAAACAGAAATTGAAAAAAATACATAGAGGAAAAAATAGGATCCAAGTGGGAGAAAATGTTCCACCACAGCACTGTCGATAGATAAGCAAAGATTAATATTGGTGGGCTGGGAATAAGAGGGAAACAAAAAAGAAAGAAAAGCTTAAGAGATGTCTAGAGGATAGAGGTGTGATTTTGAGAGGATAGAGGGAGAAGGGAATACTAAGAGTGAGGAATGAAAAGCAGGTTAAGACAGGTTAAATTTTAAATTAAAATTTAAAAACAAAGAAAGGAAAGGGCAGGAATGAGGCCAAATGGAGTAGGAGAGGAAAATGGTGAAACTTGAAATTTGAAATACAAAATTACTGAAAATCTAGATATAAAATTGAAGAAATACAAAAACAGCCATTATATCTACAACCAACATCAAAGATTGATAGAAGTTGAGAGAATAAGAGTATTTTATGAATGGGAAAAAGAATGTGAGATGACTAACGGCAAGAAAAAATGGTTTTAAGAGGATGGATGAAGGAGAAATAGTAAAAGTGAAGAATGGAAACAAGTTGTAGCAAGAGAGAAAATAGAATTTGAAACAAAAATAAGAAGAGGAAACAAGAAGATAAACTAGATTAAGAGAAAAGAGGAGCAAAATACGAGATTTGAAAGAGGCTACAACATAAAAACTATTGACTTAATAGACAAATTTGAAGGACTAGAAGTGAATGTTAAAAAACTATGCAGGAGAGAAAATATTGCAAATCATGAAGAAGACCACAGTGGATTTCATCTTGGTAGCAACCAGTGTTTACCGCTTTTTTTTTCTTTTTGGGTTTTTTTTAGCTTTATTTTTTTATTTTGTATTTTAAACATTTTTTTTATTGTTGCTCAATTATGTTTTTTTCTTTCTGACATCTCTGGTGATGTTAGGTGATGTCCCAGTCTGGCCTTAGGCAGCCTGTTCAAGACTACCAGGGATCTGCTGTGTGTGTGTGTGTGTGGCTGACTCCTCAGTTGTTAATCTAGTCACTCCGCACTCAGCAGTCAGGCTTAAGGACCATAGGGTGGAGCAGAATAATTCCTGCAGGTGGGGCTATTGCTTCTCCTCAGACTGATGACACCCAGAAGGGAGTGGTCTGCCTGAGCAAGATGGCTCCTGCAGTATGGGGGATGATTCGGCAACGGGATCTTAGCATCTGCTCCCTCATTTCTCTCCCCAAAGCCACCATCCCCAAACTCTCCTCACTTGGCTCCAGTCCACCTGCCCGCTCTTTGCTGGAGCCCAGGGGGAGTGGCTACAAATGAAATTTTGTGTGTTGGCTCTTTAAAAGGCTCCCTGTGTCTCCATCCATCTTTCCCTGGAGACAGAAACCCTGGTACTTTTCACAGCTGGATGTTTTCTGGGTTCCTTTCTGGCTCCAGTGCTGTAGGCTGGGGAGCCCAGCCTGGAGTTTAGACCCCATACTTCTCAGGGGGAAACCTCCAGCCACCGAAATATTCCTCCGACACTTCAGCTGCCGCCTGTGGGAGCCCAGCCAGCCTTCTCGCTTCCCCTCCACACTCCATACCAGTCATGTTCTGATGGAATGGTTTCTTCAGTCTGTCCATGGTTATAAGGCCTCTCTCCAGCTGTTGTTCAGTTGGTTATTCAGGATGATTACAGTTTAATTGTAATGCCAGTTTGGTCCTGGGAGGAGGTTAGTGTAGGTCCACTAACTCCTCTGCCATCTTGGATTGCCTGTAATTGATTATTTATATAACATTTCCCCAGTTTGATTATGAGTTTATTAGAAGAAGGGATATGGTTTGTCTTTCTTTACTCAGCACTTTGTATGTTCAACAGGTATTTATCAAAAAGTAACAAGACTTTGGTAAGCAAAAGTTTTTAACTTAGTCTGGCTTTTGATTCAGTGGCTCTGTTCGGTAATAAATGACCTTTTGGTGTTTACCACATAGTTTTACCTCAAGCCTGTCATGGTAACCTAAATGTGATTTGGAAGAAGAGATTAACCAGTCCAGGTTGACCTTGGACTTATTTCTAAATGCGTGAAAACAGCTCTGTCAGAGACAGTTGTCAAACCAAGTGACCACACCATGTAACTGCTGGCCTTGGACCATTTCTAGAATGCAATGCAGCAAAGAAAGCACTACATTTTTCTCTGACTTTTTTGCAGCATCCTTGTGTCCCCTCCTCATTTCAGCTGGAATTTAACTACCTTCTTGTATATAATGTACCCTGAGTCATTTTCTCCTTGTGATATGATGATGAGTTATTTCTGCTGTTTGGAGAGAGATCTGTTTAATGTCAAGAGATGGTAGGGATTTCAGTTGCTCACATCTTCTGGATAAAACTGCAAAGGAAAATGGTATACAGTTGATGAAATGTAGAGAGTGAAATATTACAGACCACCAAAGACAC
Source organism: Sturnira hondurensis (assembly GCF_014824575.4). NCBI lineage: Eukaryota > Metazoa > Chordata > Mammalia > Chiroptera > Phyllostomidae > Sturnira > Sturnira hondurensis. The sequence goes on from NW_028086146.1 coordinate 2,740,729, forward strand.
ATGTTTATCTTTAGATCTTTGGTTCAGTTCTCACTCAGAGAGGGCAGGGTAATTGTAGACGGTGTGCTAGGGTGGAAATAGCACCTGTATTCCAGGAAAACAGACCTGGATTTAGCTTCAGTTCACTGGTGCAGTGAAGTCGCTTTGCTTAACCTCCTTCTGTTTTCACACTAATAGGCCCAAAGGGCCGTTGTGAGGATTCATCTGAATCATGTGTGTAAAGTACCTGGCACAGTGCTTGGCATGTAGTAGATTCTCAAGAAGCACTAGTCTCCTTTCTCTCACTTAACCAGAGCCAGTGGGAAAGAAGAGCAAAAAATACATGTAATTCAGGAATGAGTCTTTAAATAATGTCCAATATTTCTCATCCAGTTTCTACATTGGCCTTTTCTAATTTCTGATGGTTTACCTTTATGCCCACCTCTTGGATCAGACAGGAATGCTTCCTGAAGGAAGTCCTTCTGAACTTCAGTCCTGAATCAGGAAGAGTTAGCAGTTGTCAGAGAGGAGGGAGAAGGGCCTGTGGCTGTATGAGTTACACTGTGGTTGATGGAGGCCGTTGGCTGTTGCTGTGTTTTAAAACCTGAGATTCTTATTGGTTAAAAAGTATGCCCTCCATTCAGTAGTCACTGCTCAGAATGCTTAGGAGATTCTTTTTCTCCCTCTGGTGGCACCCAGTCCCAGTATCATAGGAAATACAAACATTGTAACAGAAATTATCACTGGGTGCTGTCAGGTGTCATCCTGATACTTTGTGGGTTTGAATCATGTAATACCCCATGATGTAGGGGTATTAGTTATGAGCTCTGTTTTGCATATGAGGACACTAGGGGAGAAAGATAAAATGGTATGTCCAGGAACTACCCGATTGGTAGTAGAGCTGGGCTCTGAACCCGACAGCTGCCATTGCCCAGCTAGAGGGAGACCCTGTGTTAAAGGGAGCTTTACTGTGATTAACCTTCCTCTCTCTTCACACAACCGCAAAATGAAAAGTGGGGACCTAGGCATTTTCTCTGGTTTTGCCTTGTGCTGTTGTGTGGAGTGTCTCTCTCGTGGGGGATGAACTGGTCTTCATTTATGGTGGGGGAGGAGATTTGCGGTAGAAGTACAAATCGCAGCAGCTGTTAGTCACACACTTTTTTTTTTTAGTGTAGAAAGGGAGAGTCCAAGGAACAAAACACCAGTTTATCTAGGTAGTATAATGTATTGAAAAATTGTAGACTTCAAAAGAAACACTAGAGGCCTTCCCATAATGCTCATACATTTTTATTGGGTGGGCCAAAAAGTCCTTTTAGTTTTTTCTGTAAAATAAAAAACACATTTTTCATTTTCACCAGTAACTTTAATGATTTGGATATTTTGAGTGTGTCAGCTGATTCCCACTATTGGCTTCTATGGGTAGAGGCCAGAGATGCTTCCACTTATCTCCCAATGCATAAGACAAAGGAGTATTTGGCCAAAACATCGGTAGTACCAAGAAACATTGCAGACCACTTTTTGACACGTTCAGTCAGTCACAGCACCTTCTGCATACACTGCACAAATCTTTTTTCGTGTTTCAGTTGCATTTTTACCCTTCTTGAAATAATAAAGCATATAATACACCAAAAATGTTGCATATTTTCTTCCATCTTATTAAAATGGCTGAACAAAAATTCATTAATTTTGGTAAGTTTTTTTTTAAATGCACACTGATAGGACAGCTGTCACAATACCATCTAATAAAATTGTTTCCAATGAAATTGGAAGACAACTAAAGACAACTAAGCGCGCTACTAGAGCCATCTCATGGGAAAAACTAAATGAACTTTTTGGCCAACCCAAAGCTGTTTAACAATCAAGTATTTTTTTATGTTGTTTATTTTACAAATTTAGACATTTAAGCAGTTTCTAGGAACAACTGCCTCATTATTACTTCTTTGATTAATTGATGTTGAAAATTTTAATTTTTGATTAGGAGCAATGGTGTTTAGTTGGACAGTTATTGAGTACTCACTGTCAAACAGCTGTGGTGGGTGATACGGAATGAATCTCATTGCTCTCAACACTAAGGGTGGTATTATCATCATTTCACAGATAAGGAAACCAAAGTTCAAGGAGGTTATGTAGACAGTAAGTGGAGAAACTGGGATTTGAACCCAGGCAGAGGCTGTATTTTTCTCATCTATGGTGAGAGAAGAAAAGGTAGGCAGACAGGAGATGTTTAGTGAATGGTGGGGCTCGCTCCAGGTGGAGTGCAGCACTTGAGGGGCAGGTAGTTGAAGGCTGGGCTGACAAGGGGGTTGGGGTGAGGTTCTAGTTTCCTGGTACGTTTCTCTAGCTCCCAGTGCTCTGGCCACGCTCTGGTACCCATAATCTTTTGAGAGCACTGTGTATGAAGTTCCCTGCTTCTGTACAAATTTTGCTCAAAAGTTTTCCACAGTCTGCAATGCCATTTACCACCTTATTCATTTATAGCCATCCCTAGGAACTCCAGTCAGAATTAATTGCAGCTGCCTTGATGGTCCCCAAAATGTAGCAAATACTTCACTTCACAGCTATGTCATTTTGCCTTACATAATTGTTATCATGTTCTCTCCAACTAAAGAATAATCTTCTAGAGGGCAAGATCAGATTTTGTTATAACTATTCTCTCAGACCTAAGCGTCCAGTTGAATCTTTGCCCATAGTCAGTACTTCACATGTTTGTGGAATTAAGTGAATAAGGGTATTTTAAATAGAAAGTTCTATTTATTTTCCCTGGTAAATATTAAACTAGTGCCAAAAACTACTAAAAGTAAAAGAAGGAAAAAGTTAATTAAATGAGATATATTGTTTTTATGTGTGTAATGCTTGTAATGAAGACACCGTTAGAAAGGAAACCTGTGCCCCTCCTACCTTTTGTTGCTCATTTATCAAATGTTGCAATATACTCATCAGTAATGAAGTCATAGGCTCATAAGAAACGTTAATCTCTTTTATTTATTAAGTTGGGTGAGAATGGAATAACATTTTTGCTAGAATATTTTAAAATTACTATAGGGATACATTTATATTGAATGAAAAATATATCACAAAATTGTATGTAAAAATATAAGAAAGAATAATCTTCGCAGAGGAACAGAAATGAATTATAGTAAGTCCAATTATGAGTGATTTTTTTCCTTTTGTAAAAATTTACACAGTCAGTTCTTGAAATATTTGTGTAATTAAATGAATAGTGGTATAGAAATTATGTTTCTTTTTTTTAGTAAGTATTAAATTAGTGCCCCAAACTACTAAAAGAATGAAAAGGTTGATTTGATTATTCTTTATAGGTATAGTATATTATAAAGTTATTTCAGTGTTAACTTTTAAGAAACAGTTATACTTATTATAAGTAGAAGAAACTCTTGAGGATAATCTTATCCCTGACAGGTTAGAGCAAGGTATATCTATCATTAAAATTACTATGACCTGAGATATATATATATTAGTATAACGTGAGCTATTTATATATAAAGTAAAATAAGGACCTTAAAGAGAAGCCAGCCTTTAAAGTGTAGGACTATTTGTTTGTAACATGCCTTCTCTTTATTTTAGAGTTGATAGACGTCACACGCACCCTGCTGCTTCTAAACCCAGACTTTACCACTGCGTGGAACGTGAGGTATGTCCTTCTCGTCAGTGATGAAATGAAATTGTCCAAATTTCTGAAGACATACAAGCCCCAGGAGTTGTTAGCTTTTTGAGAAATGAAATATGAACCATATATTCAAGGCATCTTACACTTACTTCTTCTACACAATCTTTATAATATCTCTATGACAATTCTAATACATACTTTGCCACTTTTTGCATGTTTATGTCTGTTCTCTGTAAACTTCTTTCCTGAAATATAAATTGTCATGAATTATAGTATACCATTTGATACATGCTTTTGTTTCTCTTCTTTTAAAAGAGAGGTAGGAGCAGTTATCATAATGGGTTGGCTCATAGGCCCTGGTTAGTACATTTGAGAAACTGCGGTGTGTAGGGTAAGCGTTCAAGGCCACGGACTTTCCATTCAGTTCAGTGACTGACATGGTGACCTCTGCAGGCAGATCACTTGAAGTCTCCCAGCACTGAGTATTTTGGAGAGACATCACATTTTATTGATGTCTTTATTTCTGGTTGTTATAGCTTTAAACCAAAATACTTTATAGAACTAGTCAAATTCATACTGGGTTCATTTTTTTCATTGTTTCAGTTAAAGTATATGTATGGTTTTTAAAATCTGGTGATTCCTGAGACTAACACAAATTCTCTTAGAGGAAGGCAGGATACAAATTACAGATAAATAAAAGTGAAGTCCCTTTGAACATTGTGAATACATTTCAAATTTTCCTATAAGGAAGAGTCATAGATTATAGCTCTTTATCTTTAAAGGTGACTTAAACAATACTTTATTGAATATTCTGTGAATTTTAAGCAATGTTACATTCAGAGTTAGTATTTTTTAATATTTGTGTTTAACTGATTTTTAAAAATTTAGGTAACCTCTCTGTCTTTTTTAAATTGTCTTTTGAATAATTAATGATTGCATATATAAAGAGTGAGTTATACGGTTTTAAAAATTCACATAATTTCAGAATTCTTTTTTCTTTTATGGAAAGCACCACAGTAGCAGGGACAAACTAACGTCTATGAGTAGCTACTATATTCTAGGAACCATACTACAACTTTGTATGTTATCTTATTTAATCCACACAATTCTTGACAACATATGTTCATTTTCAAATACTTATTAACTAGTGTGTGCTAAATTCTAGCCATTGGGAATAGAGCCAAGAATAAAACAAACAAAAATCCCTGTCCTTGTGGAATTTTTATTCTAATAGAGAAAGAAAGGCAATAAGGACATTCACAAGTAGAATATATAAAAATGTTGGCAAATCCTATGGGGAAAAGGTAGGAAAAGAGGGTAGGAAAGGCCAAAGGATGGCAAGGGTTTTTGCAATTTTAAATATGGGACATTTGAGCAAAGACTGACATGAAATCAGGGATCAATCTCTGTGGATATTGAGACAAAAGCATTCGGTGTGGACTGACCCGCAAGTGGAAAAGCCCCCAGTCATGCCTGAAGTGCCCCTGGGTGTTATGTTAGCAAGGAGGCCATTGTAGCTGGGGTGGCATGAATAAGGGAAAGAGTCGGAGGGAGTGAGGCTAGAGAGTAGTGGGCCAGATGTGATAGAATTTTGTAGATCTTCGGGAACATTGACTCTTACTCTGGGATGAGAGAGATTCATCGAAGGTTTTCAAGCTGAAGAGGGACCATATCTGAACTTAGGTTTTGAAACAATGGCTCCCGTGTGGAAAGTAGACTGTAAAGGTGCAAGGAGTGATTAGGGAGTTAGGAAGTGGTTGCAGTAATTTAGGTGAGAGATACTGGGGACTTGAAGCACAGCTTGGCAGTAGAAGAGGTGAGAAGTCATAAGATTCTCAACGTATTTTATAAACTGTATAAGCTTTGACTGTATTTAATAATTTGGTTTTAAAGACACAGATGATAATTTGGATGTGAAAGAACCAAGAGGTGGAAGCTTGTCCCTCGCTTTTGACCTGAGCAACTCAAGGGACAGGGTTGCCATTTACTGAAATGGTGACATCTAGAAGAGGAGCAGATTTAAGTGGGGGTTGCTGGTTGGAAGTCGAGAGTTCATTTTGGGACGTTAGATTTGCGTCTAGTTAGCTGTGTGTGAATCTAAAGTTCAGGTGAGAATTCTAGACCAGATGATAAATTTGGGAACCACTAGAAAATAGGTGGCATTTAAAGCCATGAGATAGTTTGAGATACCCAACAAGTGAGTATAGTTAGAAAACTAGTCCAAAGACTGAGCACTAGGACACTGCATAGCCACTAGGCACATGTGGCTACTGAGTCCTTGGAATGTGGCAGGTCCTCAGTTGAGATGTGCTGGGAGTGGAAACTAGAGCGGATTTTGAAGACTAAGAACCCCCCAAAGTAAAATATCTTATTGCTAATTGTACATCAATCTCATGTTGAAATTATAATATTTTGGATGTATTGAGTTAAATAAAATATGTTACTTTATACTTGTTCTTAGTGTAGCTATTAGAAAATTTGAAATTACATATGTGATTTGAAATCACATTTGTGATTCACATTATATTTCAATTGGACAGCGCTGTTCTAGAGTTTTCCAAGATGAGGACGAACCAGCAAAGGAGATTTTTAGGAAGGTACCATAAACTTACAACTGAGCACTTTCATAAGAGTAGGGACCATATCTTGTCTTTTTCCCCAGCATCTAATACTCTAGTGCCTGGAACAAAATAGGTACTCAGTTTGTAGATATGACACTGAAAATCATGAAATGCGATGAAAAAGAAGTGAGGATGACAGAGAAGTAGGAGTGCCATTTTATTCATGTTCTCATATTCCTCATCATTAGAAAGCAATTGAAAATCATTAAACAAAGAAAAATTCTTATTGGAGATATAGATATAGATATAGATATAGATATAGATATAGATATAATTCATTGTGTATTCTATCAGGCAGTTCAGTGAAGAAGAAAGAACCTAATCTTAAGATATGTGGATCTTAGTCGTATTTCATCAATTAACTAGTAGCTGACTTTGGACAAAACTGTTAACTTCTCAAGAGTTTTAGTTTCCATGTCTGTAAATAAAAGATTTGAATAGGTGACAATTTTTATGAGTCTTTTGAAACAGACTTTTTTTATTATGTGTGGTTTGGTCTTAAGAAGGGAAACTGCTCTATAATCTCAATGATAATAGCAGTTAATCTTGAACTTATTCTAGAAAGATTGGGAAAGTATTTTGTTAGATGAGTAAAGGAAATCTTGATTTAAAAAAAAGCATTGTGGATATGTGTTCTAGTAAATTTTAGTTTGTAGTGAGAAGATTGACATATGAAGACGTAGAATCCTGGATACATAGCAAGGAAAAAACAACCAGCATCATAAGTTCACTGATGTAACCCTGCCACGTCTTTTGCAAAACTCAACATTTTATGTTTAATTGTTGGTGTATTTCTTCTGTAGTAACTCTGGCAAGCATTGAGTGATTTTTTAAAGATTTTATTTATTTATCTTTAGAGGGGAAGGGAAGGAGAGAGGGAGAGAAATATCAATGTATGGTTGCCTCTCGTACGTCCCCTGCTGGGAACTGGCCTGCAACCCAGGCAAGTGCCCTGACTGGGAATCGAACTGCGGTTGTGTGGTTTGCAGGCCCGCGCTGAATCCACTGAGCTACACCAGCCAGGGCCACATAGAGTGATTTTGATAGCATCTTATAAACTGCTGAAAGGTAGAATAATACATTAGTAGTTCAATTTATAGGTGTTGCCATCTTAGGAAAAAAATACAAGCAAGAATAAGCTTGAGCCCATCTGTTTAGGTTAGAGAGAGAGATGCATATAGTTAAAAAATTCAGCTGGCTATAGAAAAAATAGGTACTTTTTAAATTTGCTTTGAAAATTGGTGAATTACTTGGTGAAGAGGTCGATTTCATAATAATGTTCTATTTTTCCAACAGTCTATGAACATAAACAGAACATCTTTGAGCAACTAGAGTAGCTGACAAGTTACAGTGATTCATGTCCTTTACTCGTGGCCTGTTTTAAACTGGTAACTTTATGTGGCTCTTACTTTTGGTTCTGACACTTTGAGCTTGAAGACCTTGAGCATGTTACTAAATCACTACCAGATTTAGTTTCCTCATCTGTAAAATTGAGTTAGTGTTGTATTGCACCATGTGAAATTGTCTTTGTAGATCAAAGATAATGAAAATCCAAGCATCTGTACCCTGGTTTCTCACACCATTCTCTAATAAACGGTAGTGGACTTTTTGTGGAAATGCCTGGTTCTAAGACCAAAGCAGGGAACATACAAGATGAGCCTGGAATATCTTGGCCAAAAGTAAGGGGGTGCTCAAAAACACTATGATGGGGTTATGTAAAAGGGCTCTCAGCGGCCAAGGCTAGAACCACTCAGATAATAAAATAGTGTTGTATTATATACCCCAGAGTATAAAATGGATATCCACAAGTTCATATTGACATCAATGAATGATTGACTAAATAAACAAAAACAAATAGGATACAATAGACAAATCTGTCATGTAGAAGAATTCCAAATAATTTATCTAGATAACCCCCTCAAGGAATGGAGCATAATAACTCCCTACTCCTTAAGTGTGACTTCCCTCCAAAAAGCGCAGGGGGGAAACCTGACATACACCAGGTCAGCCAAGTAATCAAGGTCCACGTCAACAACAAGTCAAGCTGATGTGTGCCCCTGGTAGGATGTGATCAAAATGGTACTTTACCTCTGTGGTCTCTTCCTGTCCAAAACTCGTAGCCCTGGTCTTTCTAACCTTGAGAAAAACATCATACAGAAGACCTGGTCAGTACTGTGTCAAGGCTGTCAAAAATCAGGTATACCTGAGGGCCAAGAGGAGCCTTAGGAGACATGATAGCCAAATGTAATGTGTCCTGGATGGGACCGTAGAATAGAAACAGGACATTTGATAAAATAGAATAGAATAGAAAAAGGACATTTGATAAAAGCTAAGGAATTCTGAAAAAGCTACAGACTTCCAGTTGGTTCATCAATCATGGTAAATGTACCATAATGTTAGTAACAAAGGGAACTGGGGACGTGGCATACAGGAATTCTCTGTGCTATCCGATAACTTTTTGGTCAGTTTACAACAATTCTAAAATAAAAAGTTTATTTTAAAAAACACTTGAATGTTGGCAATTTCATGTGATTCAACATAATACAGGACTGTTGTGAAAATTAAATGAGATAATATATGCAAATCACAACACAATAGCTGACTCAGGAGAAATGTGCAGTAAATGATAGTTTTTATGGCAGTGATTTTTCTTATTATCATTACTGTTATTTCAGACTGAACTGAAGATTGAGGGAGAAGGTAGCATGTGTTCATGCAGTGTTTGCGATGTGCCAAATACTGAGTTACCGGTGGAGATTTAGTCATAGACGACATATGCATGGGCCCTGGTCTCCTACAGATCTGGGGTAGAATGACAGCAGACAGAAGCAATAGCTAGTAGTTTGAGATGGAGAGAAAAATATAAAAAAAATTAGGAATATAAAAATGCAATAACTTAGATAGAGAAATAAAACACACTAATTCACTTTAGTAGCCCCTGGAAGCTCCTGTGGATGTGGGAGTTTTTTGTTTGTTTTTTTTTGTTTTTGTTTTTTAGCTTTAGCACTAGCTGGTTTTCATAGAAATGAACTGGAGGTTTCAAGGGAAAATGATGAGACTTTCCACGTACTATTTAATCAGTGAGTAAAATACATAGCAAAAAATTTTTTTTCATAGCAAAAAATTTTAAAGAAGTAACTTTTATTGCTTGAAAAATCTGTGTGAAAAACCTCTTTTCTTTTGTAATTCTACTTGTAATTGTTTCTTAAAATTCCTTACTCTACTCCCTTTTCCCACCTTGTTAAAAAGGCACTATTTCCTACCACTGGTCCTCGCTTCTCCCAGAACAATACAGATGCTTTTTCTTTCGGACTTACTTTCCTCAACATTTATTTATGACCCTCACTTCACTCCTTCTTCCCCTTTTAGCAGTTTGCCCTGTAAATCTTGTAGGATGAATATAGAAGCACAGCTCATTCAGCACCCTAATAGTAGGGCTTCCTTAAGGCAGCACTGCATTTCCTCAATTAAAAAGTCCAAAAAAATGAGTTTAGGTTATTACCAATCTGTATGTGAAATAATAAGCAAATTACAGGGTCCAGCAGAAGTAACGCCTGCTTGAGGGTGGTTGGTAGGGTAGTAATATGAGTGTAATCATGTATAGTTTTAATATGAACATTTCACCTAAAATGTCATATGGTGTGCTTGAGAATGATACTGTTATGTGATAGAATTACATGCTTAGGATTTTTTAATAAAAAAGGGGCATTATTTGTGCCAGATCCTGTATATTGATATTTAAATTTTATAAAATAAGATGTGAAATATTTTAACTTGTAAATTTTTCACTTTCTACTCACATTTCATTAAACAGTTTTATTCAAACTCCTCACGTGGCTACTGACATCAGTGACTTTGTCATCACAAGAGATAATTTTCTGAGTTATTCCAGTTTTCCAGAGCACGTCATATTTACTTTTATCTAAGTTATTTGAGATACAGCACTTTCTGAATCCACATGTGACTAGAAATTTTATATCAAGCTAGATTCCTACTTGAATACAGTAGAGCAGTTGATTTTTTTTTATTGCATCTCTAGGTTACGTGATAGCCATGGCTTAACCACTTACATATTTTGTTTACAAACTTAAACCTATCTATGACAAAATCTGTCACCTAACATGTTAAATCTTGTCCCCAAGGAATGTTTATTAAATTGAAATGAAAGTTTGCATCCTTTTTTATGATGCTATTAGGCTATCTATTTAAGCATCCATATATACTGTTACGGATTGACGTGGTTTTAGGCTAAGGTGTCTTTCCAAATGCTACTTTGTTGTTCAAAATAAAGAAGTTAAGAGAATACCCCTAATTTAAGAAACTTTGTTAAGATTTAGTTATAAGGTGACTTCCTCTTTTCTGAAGAAAATTGTATTTCCCTTTGTGTATAGACATACGTGAGAAGATAGTTAGCTGTAAATATGAGAGGTTTCGAATTTAGTAAATGGAGATTACACTTAATACAATAAGTTATCTACAGCAGTGGTTTTTAATTGGTTTTGAGAGAGTGAGAGAGAGAGACAGAAACAGAAGGGTTTGTTGCTCACTTACTTGTGCATTCGTTAGGTGATTCTTGTTGTGTGCCCTGAGACCAGGGTTCAAACCAGCAACACTGGTGTGTGGTAGCGATGCTCTAACCAAATGAGCTACCCAGCCAGGGCTGCAGCAGTGGTTCTTGAACTTCAGAGTGCATCACCCACAGGGCTCACTAAAACACATTGCTTTGCCCCACTGGAGTTTTTGACTCAGTGGGTCTGGGATGAGGCCTGAGACTATTTCTCACCAGTGCCAAGTGATGATGTTGTTAAGGATAATAGTTAAAGAAACAATGCTCTACAACATACTTAAAATTACACAGGGCAAGCCCTGGCTGGCATAGCTCAGTGAATTCAGCACAGGCCTGCGAATCAGAGGGTCACTGGTTCAATTCCCAGTCTAGGGCACATGCCTGGGTTGCAGGCCAGGTCCACAGTAGGGGGCACATGAGAGGCAACCACACATTGATGTTTCTATCCCTCTCTTTCTTAAAAAAAAAAAATTACCCAGGGCAATATTTTGCCTCCTTTTATTATATATTCTGATTTACTCTATGAACAAAACATCATGAGTACCCTAAGCCTAACCCTAACCCTAATAAGGCAAAAAGGATCTAGGATTGCATAACTGGCTGTTGTATTAAATATTCTTTTAATGACACATACATTTCCGTACATTGAAAGAAAAATAGTCAATAAATCTCTCTGCTAACAGCCATAAACCTCGGTATCCCTTCAAATTATTTTATAGTGAAATTACTGACCTAAAAATGATAAAATGCAAGTATTTATTATCACTTAGTGTTTTCATTAGAAAAGAAGTTATTTTTCTTACCAAGTAAAAATTTAGAAATAGTACATTGCTGTTGGAAAAATATTTTCTAAAAATTTAGAAATAGTACATTGCTATTGGAAAAGAATTTAGAAACTAATCCACCTAAGTAGGTGAGGTATACAAGCTGGGCTCTGGTTTGTTGGGATTATAGTTCTCTGAAGTAAATGAATAATCGGGCCTACCACAGGGTTAATTAATACTAGCAAGTGATCTAGTTACATTATAAAATAATAATACATCGAAAATTAATAGCAGAACTTAATCAAAAAGTTACCTGAGAAATAGTTGGAGTGCTTTTGCATGACATTCTTTATAACTGCATTAAAGCTTTGAACAGTTTTAAAATGACAGAAATTTCCCATAGCTCTTATTTTTCTTTATATTTCAAAAGTGGTCTAGTATATAAAGAGCCATGTAGGCATTTCACCTGGCAGTGCACCTTGCGAACACTCCCCCTGCCTGGTGGTACAAATGAAAGAAGTCATGAGCACAAAGCTCCGTTTCAGAATCGTTTTACAGTAGCAGAAACTTGGAAGCGACCTGAATGTGTAACTATAGGAAAGAGTATCATTAATTAACAGCAGAGCTGCTAAATGAGAACTGTTTGAACGCTTAAGATGCTCATATAGGAGCAAAGATATAGGAACAGAATATAAAATTATGTTGAAAGGTAGGTGCATATGAGGAAAGAGAAAAGGGAAAATTCAAAAATAAATATAGTAATTTTGTTAGGGTAATGGTTGAGTGAATTATTTTTTTCCTTATATTTCAATCATACTGTATGTGTTGTATGTGTACATTTTGAGTAATAAACTAGACCATAAAGCCCTACTTAAGAAGCTAGAGCAATTCTTGCCTCATTTTGATAATCAGACTTTGTAAGTTTTTGAAAACCCCTTTGCCAAACAGGTAACTTAAGTTCCACCATTGATTTAAAGCATTAATAAATGCTAAAGCATTTATTTGTTATTTTTAGATTATGAGAACTCATTCTTAATTATACAATGTGTAAAATTTATGATAGGTTGGTTTTTTGTTTTTTTTAATTCTTGTAAATTTACTTCTCAGTGAGGTTATATTAATACCCATGCAATACGTTTTGATGGAAAGATAAAGTAATGGTTCTTTTTATTTTTATTTTACAGAAAAGAGCTGATCCTTTCTGGCACTTTAAATCCAATTAAGGATTTACATCTGGGAAAACTGGCCTTAACTAAGTTTCCAAAGAGTCCAGAAACATGGATTCACAGGTGTGGTTAATTTACACCGCAGGGTTCTTAGGACTTACAATGGCTGCAGAAAACACAGAATCCACTTGAAGCCAGGTCACAGATTGCGTCAGAGTATGAATTTTAATGCCAGGTTACATTTAAATCTCGATAACATCACTTGCTACCTGTGTGATCTTTGGAAATTATTTAATCTCTTCAAGCCTCAGGTTTCTTATTTGTGAAATGGAAATAGTAATTACACCTGTCTTGGAGTTAATACCTGAGTTTATATGAGATGATACATGTAAACACGACCATGGTGCCTGGCACATACTGAATACTGAATAAATTTTAGCCATTGTTATTAACTATCTGATGGAGTCATGGAGATTGCATTTAGATATTCAGATATAATGAGCAACTTCAGTTTTATAATTCATTCAATTGTGCTCTTGGTAAAAATGATGGTGGTGATTGTGGTTATAAGGAAAAATAACCAAATAAGAAAAATAAGTGCCACTGAAATTAATGGTGTATAGAGTGAAATAACATTGCTAAGACCATAAACACAAAGAATATTTTTAGGTTAAAAACCTGAGGCAGATAGCCAAAGTGCACATAAGAACTCTTCTCAACTTGCTGGCTGGCTAAGTCTTTCTCTTAGACTTCGGAGTAACCACTGTATTGACTGAAATGATATGGTGAGAGCTCGTGGGTGGGGTCAGTGGGGAATCCTCTGAAGAAGTCTGTTCTCAATTGTTAAGCCATTTAAAACTTTACTTAAATCCTGAGCACTTTTAGGATCTTAAAGTGTCAAGGTATCTGAGCTGTAATCTTGCCTTAGGCTAGCATTACAAATCAGCTACTTCCAAACAGTCTAATCAGTAGTATTTTCTTTCTTGGTAGAAATTGTGATACTCGACTTGAGAGAGGTTTATAATTCTGTGTGGAGAGGTCTGGAAATAGGTGGAGGGGGGGGAAAGGGAATTTTAAAATATGCATCTCTCAGTCTATTGTCTTATCTAATATTTTATAGTGCAAGCTTTTGTTGAGTAAAAAACTTCTATTATCTGCAAATGACAAAGTGGGTTTTCCTACTAAATTTCTTGTACTTTCAGGTTGGAAATTTTTAATCAAAAAGAATACTTTCTTATGAGAAAATGTTTAAAACTAAAGACATTAAATGATTAGAGACACTTTATTGAATTCCCTTTAAATGTATGCTAATGAAAATTAGACAAGAGGAAAATGTATGGATAAAGACATTTTTAAATCATGATGGTCTCACTAATTATATTGTATTTGTTTCCTTCCAGATACTATACAATAATATGGAAATTTTGCTTAATGAAAGCTGTCATAATGCAGCTTCTTGTTTGCAAACAAACAAATACACATAGGGTGAGGCATTAGAATAGAATTAAAGATGTGACCCATGATCCCTCTGCTAATATTTACCATTAACTGTATCCTCAGCCCGACCGATCACCAGCACTAAAGTGCGCCTGCACGCGTGCATGCACACACATGCCAGTTGCCTTCACATTTCTTGGCCCAGTGGAGTTTTGGAGTTGCCACTTTAGAACTGATGACATTCTTTTCTTTTTTTGACAAATTGTAACATTTTTAGGGTTTCTTTTTGTTTTTTCCCCCTGCCCCAATGCATGCTACTAAAGTTGTATATCTTTAAAAACAAAATCAACGATTCCCCCACCCCTCCCCCCAAAATGGGCTTATGACAGGTATTATTTTGCTCTATTGGTGAATGGAAGTTAAATCAAGAACAAAAAACACCTTGCTTTTTCTCTCTGGTTTATGTTCTTTCCTCATTCTCATTCCCACACGCTACCGTAACAGACGATGGGTGCTACAGCAGCTAATTCAGGAAACCTGCTTGCCTTCCTTTGTGACCAAAGGAAACTTGGGATCAGTTCCTACCGAAAGGACGCAGCGACTAATACGAGAAGAGATGGAGGTCTGTGGGGAAGCAGCAGGGAGATACCCAAGCAACTATAATGCCTGGTCTCACCGCATCTGGGTTTTACAACAGCTGGCCAAGCTGGATGTCAAGGTGGGGCTGTTACTCCCGTCTCCCTAGCACACTCCGTGTCTGCCCTTTAAATCCAGTGATAGTAGAGGAGCTTTAAAGGAGTAAACTAGAGGAACTAACGGCAGCCCAGCATCCTAGAGAGGCCCCTGACAGCTGATACCTCCTGAGAATGCCTGGCAATTAAAAAAAGTGTGTTCCTCACCAGCATATTTTGTCGCTCTTTAGACTAGTGCATTGGTAGAACAAAGGAAGGTGTAAGTAATAAGGAAGACTGAGTGTAACTCATTTTGCCCTGAAACAGGAAGGATTATGAAGCATTACAGAATTGAAACTTTTTTCTTAAAAAAAAAAGATTCTGTTCATTTATTTTTGGAGAGGGGGAAGGGAAGGAGAGAAACATCAATGTGTGGTTGTCTGTAGTGTGCCCCCTTCTAGGGACCTGGCCTGCAACCCAGGCATGTGCCTTGACTGGGAATCAAACTGGCAACCCTTTGGTTTGCTGGCCAGCGTTCAGGGCTGAAACTGTTTTTTCTTGGTAGTCTTTGGTTATGTGACTTAACTGTACTAAATCAGCTGGCTGCCTTTTCACAGTCTCTCTTGGATAGGGAATACGATTTCACCCAGGTATTCCCAAACTTGGCTGAGTCTATAAAAATCCTGAGGATTCCTAAGATCCACCTAGGCTTACTAAATTGGAATTAGGGTAGGATTTAGAGATCAGTAATTTTCATAAGCTGAGGGTGTTATTTGGATGCAAAGCCAGGCTGGAAACTGTCACAATCTAATCCTTTCAAATTAGAAATGAAGAGATGGAAGTTACCAGAGAATTTTAGTGGCTTAGACTTGGCCACAGTTGGCATCACTTATTCATAGAATGAGAACCAGGAGTCCTCATGCTCCTTCTTACATACTACAACTTTTCTGTTTTTTTCTTCCCTTTTTATAGTATCAGTGCCATCAGAATCTAGGCTGCTTTTCTAAAAGTTTCCTAGACTTGAAACTCTTCAAAGGGGTCAAAATTCTTTCAGATTAATGGAGAAACTACTCTCTAATTTTTGCTCACTATCCCCTTTTTTATGCATCTCCTTTCATAGGTTCCCTCTCCTCTCTCTGTTTTCCTCCAAGAGAAATAGGAAAGTTTTCCCTTAAAGAAGATTTTAAGCCAGCAGTTCTAGGAGAGTAGTGCTTCCCCTCCAGTGTACACAGCTTTGTGTTTCAGGAGGGGAGGACTCCCAGTGACCTATGAACTGCTAAGACAGAATTATGTACCGTACATTGACCTGGGTTCAGATTTTGACCCTCCTAGCTATATGTGGAAATAAACTTTAATGTTTTCATCCATAAAATGGGGGCTCTACTTTCTGCCGCAGTAGATTATTATGAGAATTACGGAAATTAATGTGTATTAAGTACTGGGTACCTAATAGCAGAGGCTCACTAAATTTTAGTTTCTTTTTCTGTTCCCCATAGAAATTTAGGTGAAACTGGCTACCAGTTTGCTAGGTCCACTTACTGCAGTTTGCTCGTGAAAATGCATGAAACCCTGTGATTTCCAGACACTGTCCTGGTTACGTTGAGTGTGACATAAAGAAAGAGTTTGCTCTAAACAAATTGAAAATCTGGTGGAGGAAGCAGATACCCAAACAGTTACAAAGCACTGAGACATTTACAGACACCCAGGGAAACCCAAGGTACAGGTGGGAGCACAGAAATCGCTCCTCGTCTAGGGTGGGCTTGTTGGAGCAGCTGCCACGAGGAGGAACGCTCCACTGTTGGGAGTCTGGAGGAATGAATGCAAGTTACCCGGTGGGTGGAAGGGGGCTATTGAGTGCTTAGAGCCAGTCATCTCAGCTTCATGGCTTGTAGTATGTGGGGGTTGAGGAGAGTTGAGGATAAAGAGGGAAGGCCAAGTCCAGGTGAGCTGAGTAGTTTTTGGAAGCTTTCCTGTGTTGATATGAACCTTTTCAAGTGGCATTCCCACAAAATCAGGAACTTGGGGCCAAGGTGAAATTCTTGGTTACTTGAAACCATCTGATATTGAAGATGAGAATTCATTAGTGGTGTGTTGACTCAGCTGCTCAGGTCCCCTGCTCGGCTGCCAGTCCTAGGCTTACATGCTGTCAGCTTGTCCCGCCTTTACGGAGCCTCCATGCTTTTCCTGTCCTCACTGCCACAGTAGTGTCTCAGTCCCAGTGAAGAGTACTGGACTTGCAGAATCACCTTTCTACTTTTGTACACCATTGACCAGGCGAGGAGATCGTGTCCTGCTGTGCTGTGCCCATTAGAGAAAGTAATCACAAAGGTACCAGTAGCCTAGAGCAGCTCAAAAACAATAATAGCAACAAAATACATAGATGCACACACATACATACACAGACGTATATGGGAATATTTGTTTTATAACATAAACTATACTTCGGAAGATTATTTAAAGAAAAATGTTTGTTTTAGGATAAGGATATAAACAATATATATTCTCTTAATACGTATATTATTAGCATTCAATGTGGCTTTAAAATGTTTAGAACAGTACCTGGCATATTGTAAGTGTACAACAGACACTGTATATACACACAATGCCGTTGTGGATATATTTTCTTCTGTTTTCTATAATAGGCATGTGTTAGTTTTCTGTTCAAAAAAATGGTTGGAGACTGAAGAGTGCTTGTCAGCCTGCAAAGTGGAATTATGCGAGGTTTTAATTTTCTGTTGTCTATTCCCTGTGATGTTTGTGTGTTTAAGTGAACATATAATTAAGTAAATTCTAAAATAGTCTCGTTTTTTAGGGTGGGTTGACTGGGAAGACTCACAGATAAGCAGAGATTATTGCTAGCCAATTAAAAGTTGATATATAAATGTAAAGACATGACAAGATGTTCAACATCATTGGCCATTAAAGAAATGCAAAACAAAACCACACTCTGACACTACTTCACAAACAACTGGGGTGGATAAAATTTGAAAGACAGAAAAAAAAAGACAGTAACAAGTCTTAGCAAGGATATAGAGAAACTGAAACCCTTATACTCTGCTGGTAGGGATGTGAAATGGTGCAGCCAATGTGGAAAACAATTTGGAGTTTCCTAAAAAAGAGGAGGAGAATAGGACAGCTGTAATGGCATAATCAATAAAATATATTTTTAAAAAGTACATCATCAAAAAAAATGTAAGTAAAGTAAATAAATAAAGTCTTTTTAAAAAAGAATTAAAAAATTAAACATAGAATTATGATATATGGCCCTGCAGTTCTACTCCTAGGTATATACCCAGAAGAATTGAAAACATTTTCATAACCAAAGCATGTACAGGAAATATTCATAGCATTTGTTATTTAGAGTAGCCAAAAGTAACAACCCAGATGTCCAATCTCTGAGAAATGGATAAACAAAGTATGATGTAGCCATAAATGGAATATTATTTAGCCATCAAAAAGGGATGGAGTCCTGATACGTGTTGTAACATGGATGAAACTTTTAAAAGACCACATATCGTACAATTCCATTTACATGATATATTCAGAATAGGCAAAACAGACTACTGGGGAAGGGGCAGGGGAAGGGAAATTAGGGCACTCCTAATAGGAATAGAGGTGGTGAACATGTTCTGGAATTAGATAGTAGTGATGGCTGACAACTCCGTAAATATACTAAAAACAACCAATTTGTTTTGCAACTTCAAAACTTGATTTTAAGGTTCATTAGAAAGAACAGCCCTGGTTGGGTGGCTCAGTTGGTTGGAATGTTGTCTGTACACAAAAGGGTTTGTAAGTTTGAGTCCCCAGTGGGGGTGCGTACAGGAGGCAACTGATTGATGTTTGTCTCTCTTCCCTCCAACCCCCACCCCCACTTCCTCTTTCTCTAAAATCAATGGGACATATTTTTTGGAGAGGATAAAAAAAATTTTTTTAAATAAAGATTCAAGTAGCTAAGAAATTGTTGAAGAAAAGGAAATCTGAATACCATTATATATTTAAATGTTTATAGAGTTAACTAAAGCTGTAATACTGGCTCAAAAAATAGACACAGTAATGGAAGAAAATATAAAGCCCAGAAACAAATCCTAATATGTAATGTATAGAAATTTCATCAAAGATGAATACTACATTTCACATAATTGAAGAAAGGATTCTTTGTTCAATTTGTAATGCTGATAAGATTGATTGACTCTTTAGAAAATAATTATTAGATTTTAATCTAATATACCCAGATGAACTCCAAATGAAATAAAAACATCTGAAGAAAAAAGGAATTTAAAAAAATTGTAGTAATACAGTAAGAAAAGTATTTTTAAGGTAGACAATGCCCTTAATATATAAAGATGTCTTTAAAACCCATAGGAAAAATAATCACTATCACAAATAGTAAATTAGGCCTAACAGGCAATTCCTAAAAAAAATAAGGGGAAATAAGTGAAGAGGAAATATTCAGCTTACTAATAATTGGGAAAATACAAATTAAAATGAATGGTTTTCCACTTACTAAATTTGTGAAGATTAAAGTATTGGTTAAGAATTTAGAAAGTAGATGTTAAAATGAACTTCCAGTCCTTTCTGGGAATGATTTTGGCAATATATATTGAGAACTTTACAATTTTTTTCCACTATTCCATTTAGTAAACTTATAGAATTTTTTCTAAATAAGCAAGATATGCACATAGATTTATATACATGTATACATTCACAAGATTTTTACTTATACAAGAGTGGAAACAAAATCAGAAAATGGTTAAATTGTGATAATTGTTAGAATGAAATATTAATGCAAAAGTGAAAAATATGTTCTAGAATAATATTAACACAAGAATATATTCATTGGCGATATTTTTTACTTGTTTATATCTGTATATTTTTCAAATATATTTTATTGACTATGCTGTTACAGTTGTCCTATTTTCCCCCCTTTATTCCCTTCCTCCTGGTGTACCCCCTCCCACCCCATTCCTCCCCTTTAGTTCATGACCATGGATCATATATATAAGTTCTTTGGCTTCTACATTTCCTATACTATTCTTAACCTCCCCCTGTCCATCCTCTACCTACTATTTATGCTACTTATTTTCTGTACCTTTTCCCCCTCTCTCCCTACCCACTTGCCCACTGATAACCATCCATGTGATCTCCATTTCTATGATTCTGTTTCTGTTCTAGTTGTTTGCTTAGTTTGTTTTTGTTTTGTTTTAGGTTTGGTTGTTAATAACTGTGAGTTTGTTGTCATTTTACTGTTCATACTTTTGATCTTCTTTTTCTTAGATGGGTCCGTTTAACATTTCATATAATAAGGGCTTGGTGATTATGCACTCCTTTAACTTGACCTTATCTGGGAAGCATTTTATCTGCCCTTCCATTCTAAATGATAGCTTTGCTGTATAGAGTAGTCTTGAATGTAGGTCCTTGCCTTTCATGACTTGGAATACTTTTTTCCAGTCCCTTCTTGCCTGCAAGGTTTCTTTTGAGAAATCAGCTGATAGTCTTATGGGCACTCCTATGTAGGTAACTGTCTCCTTTTCTCTTGTTGCTTTTAAGATTCTCTGCTTATCTTTAATCTTGGCTAATGTAATGATGATGTGCCTTGGTGTGATCCTCCTTTGGTCCAACTTCTTCAGGACTCTCTGAGCTTCCTGGATTTCCTGGAAGTCTATTTCCTTTGCCAGATTGGGGAAGTTCTCCTTTATTATTTGTTCAAATAACTTTTCCACTTATTGCTCTTCCTCTGATATCCCTATAATTCTGATGTTGGAATGTTTAAATATGTCCTGGATGTTCCTAAGCCTCTGTTCACTTTTTTGAATTCTTGTTTCTTCATTCTTTTCTGGTTGGATGTTTCTTTCTTCCTTCTGATCCACCCTGTTGATTTGACTCCCAGTTTCCTTCCCATCACTATTGGTTCCCTGTAGATTTTCCTTTATTTCACTTAGCATAGACTTCTTTTTTTCATCTAATTTGCAACCAAAGTCAACCAATTCTATGAGCATCCTGATCACCAGTGTTTTGAACTATGCATCTGATAGGTTGGCTACTTCTTCATCTCTTAGTTGTATTTTTTTCTGGAGCTTTGATCTGTTCTTTTGTAGGGGCCATTTTTTGTTTTGTTTTGCTTTGTCACACCTGTTATGTAGCAAAGGGCAGAGCCTTAGGTGTTCACCAGGGTGGGGCAACCATGTCGCTGCGTTGTGACACTGTATGTGGGGGCAGGGTCCAAAAGAGAACAATGGTGCTTGCTCTGCTGTCTGCGGAATTTTAGTCACTTCCTCTGCTACCCACAAGCAGATTGGCCCTTCTGGTGCTGATTCCCGGGTGGGTGGACTTGTGTACATTCTAGGACCCTGTGGGTCTCCCAACGAACTCTCCTGTGAAGCTGGGAGTTTGCCCTGCTGCTGCCTCAGCCCTCAGAGGTGTTTTTAATCAGAGGTTTGAAGCTTTATTTCCCCGCGCTGGAGTCCTGGGTTGTGGGTCTGTTTCACTTCCCAGTTGTTTCTCCTGGTTTATCTGAACCCTAACGTGGGACTGCCCACTCCACCAGCTGCCACCTTGCCTACCCTGGTCCTCCAGCTGGTGGCTGCCAGTCTCCAGCCCTCCTACCAGTCTGGATGAATCTTCTTTAACTCCTTAGTTGTTGAATCCTTCTTTTAACTCCTTTAACTCCATACAGTTTGATTTTCTGTCAGTTCTGGTTGTTTTTTGTTTTTAAATTTGTTGTTGTCCTTCTTTTGGTTGTGTGAGGAGGCACAGGGTGTCTACCTGTGCCTCCATCTTGGCCAGAAGTCCTTCACATAGTCTCTTGGGAGAAAGTGTAGGAGAGAGTGAGGGTCCAGATGAGGAGGCTGCATCCTGTCTGCCCTCCCTGCACCCCCCACCCGAGGCTGGGCCTGGAGTTCTATATATATATATTTTTAATTGTTCTGTAATGATGATTTTGTATTACTTTTATAGTCAGAAAAAAACAGTTTTTTGACTGTTAAAAACTGTATTTTATTTATTTTTGTCATTTGTTAATAGTTCATTTTTATTGTATTTTTTCAAAAAAACAAATTTTGTTTTATTAATTATTGTTTGACCTCAACTATCTTCATTTTTCCTCTGTTACTCTCCCTTGCCCTGCACACACCTCCTCCCACTTTCGGTCTTCTTTCCCCTCCCCCATTGCCCTTGTCCATGGGTCCTTTATACTTGTTCCTTGCCTGACTGTTCCTCTTCTTTCCCTGATTATTCCCCTTGCCCCTCTCCTCTGGTCACTGTCTGTTTGTTCTTTATATCCATGTCTCTGGTTATATTTTGCTCGCTTGTTTGTTTTTGTTTTTGTTTTTTTTAATATTTATTTTAGTTTATTTTCTGCCTTTTATTAGGGTATTTCACTTGAAACCAATTTTTTTTAATTTTTTAAAAAGATTTTATTTATCTTTAGAGAGGAAGGGAAGGAGAGAAGGAGAGAAATATCAATGTATGGTTGCCTCTCGTGAGTCCCCTGCTGGGAACTGGCCTGCAACCCAAGCATTTGCCCTGACTGGGAATCAAACCGCAATTGTGTGGTTTGCAGGCCCGTCGCTTGTTTGTTTTGTTGATTAGGTTCCACTTATAGGCAAGATCATATAGTATTTATTTGTCTTTTACCATCTGGCTTACTTCACTTATCATAATACCTCTCCAGTTTCATACATGCTGTCACAAAGGGTAGGAGCTCCTTCCTTCTTTCTGCTGTATAGTATTCCATTGTGTATATATACCATAGTTTTTGATCCACTCACTAACTAATGGGCACTTAGGTTGGAGCATTTGTCTGTTATAAATAACACTGCTATCAACATTGGGGTGCAAAGCTTCTTTTGGATTGGTGTTTCAGAATTCTTAGGGTAAAATCCCAGGAGTGGAATTGCTGGGTCAAAAGGCAGTTCCATTTTTTAGGTTTTTTTGGGAAATTCCATACTGTTTTCCACAGTGGCTGCACCAGTCTGCATTCTCACCGACAGTGCACCAGGGTTCCCTTTTCTCCACATCCTCGCCAGCACTTGTTGTTCGTTGATTTGTTTATGATGGCCATTCTGACCAGTGTGAAGTGGTATCTCATTTTTCTAAAAACCAAACATTTTTAAAAGTTTATAAGACTGATGTAATATGTGTATAAGAGCAAGCATTTTCATTAGTCTTTCATTTTAAACCTGTTATCCTTCTGTTTTGGAGCCATGCTTCTATAGTTTTCTTGTCATTTATTTATTCACTGTTTTTTTTTAATCTGGAACATTGGAAAAGAATAATGATGTTTAAGGTATATCATACAGATGTCATTCATTGTGTCAGTGCCTTACATGTAAGCTTACCTTTATATCATGCCTTTAAGATCACTTAAAAGGATTTGTCTTTTTTTAGTCATTCCCTATTTATATACCTTTTTATTCTGGAAAATGCCCTGTAAAAGTCAGAGAAGTTTATTAAAGGAATTAAAATCAGCTAAGGAAAGCTGATTTTAACTTTGACTTAGACTTTGACTTTGTTGGAAACCTCTTATATATCTGCTCTTTTTATGCTTCAAAATTATAATTTTTATATGTAGAAATATGCAATAAGAAATGATTTAAATGTTTTTTATGTTACACAAATTCCTTTTTAAACAAGTGTATTTTCAAAGACACTGTACCAAAATTTAAAATCTGTTGTATTATAGCCTACATATCATGCAACTGAATTCTTCATAAATGTAGAAAACCTTAATTAGTTTTAGGGTTGTTTTAAACTAGAAGTTTATCTGGTGCTGTTTGCTCACCTTTTAAATCAAATAAACAGTCCTGTTTTTCATTTTTCTGTGACTCACCAGAGGTTGCCTCCAGAATAAATTTATGTGGCTGTGAATAAACTCTTTATAAAGAATTTAAAGGAGATGTTTAAAACATTTCACCGATATAACTTAACTTACTCCCTAGCAGGGAGTACGCTTATCCTTCTGTATAGTTACTTTATTCATTCAGTCTTTCATTCGTTCAGTCAGTCATAGAGCACTTACACGTCCACTCTGATGTCAGTGGGTACAGGGTAGTGGACACATGATTAGAAACAAATAAATATATTAAAGAACTTATACAGTGGGATGAAAAGGTGCACAGAAGATTCTAAAATATACATGTATGGCAAAACACACAAGAAGTATGGAGGTTCGGAAGAGGGAAAGATTTATTCTAGGGAGGAAAGGGGAAGTGGAGAGGGGATCTTGGTCAGGAGAAGTCATTTTTCTGGGGCCTTTAAAAACAGGTAAAGGAACCTTCTGGCATTGTGTGGTCTGTATTCACTGTTGAAAAGTATGCCTTTTTTCCTCAGCTGATCTAAAAATCCTCTGATGGAAGTGGTAGGCCTCCAGTACACCTTTCACCAGCATGACAGTTTGCGTTTGCTACCTGTCCCAGACACTACCAAATAGTTTCATTTTTCATAAATGCTGCTTTTCTTTTTATCATTCCATTTGAAATTGTTTAGTTTGCAGAATTGATAATACAAAGACTTAAACAATTCACTACTGAACTTTGTCTCATCTACCTTCAAAAAAACTATTTGTCATTGATGTTGAATGAGTTGAAATGAATAGTAACAGTCACGTGCTTTTGAAAATTCCCATTACTCAGCTGTCATGTTTCTGTACTAAGCTCTTAGAATTAAGTATTAAACAGAACAGACGTGGTCTCTGCCCTCCTGGTGTAGAACAAATCATTACATTGAGTCTATTGTTATAATTAAGTTAGGTATAGTACAGGTTCATTAAATGTAAAAGAAAGTACATCAAAGCAACCTCTGAATTTATATTTTTCTTTCACTATCAGCATTGCTTTAAATGAACACTTTAATGTTCATTATTATTTTTAAAAATTGGCTTTTTTACTGGTACATGCCCATCAGAATGTGTTTTTCAAGGTCCAGGGAAAAAATGACAAGTACTTAAATTCTGTGGCATGCATGTGTGTGTGTATTTAAAAATCTATTACTTTATAAAGGAATGGGGGAAACCAGCATTTACTAAGCTTCTACTAAGCAACACCACTGTGTTAGACACTGTATACAAAATATGGTAGGAATGAAAAAAAAGGAAATGAAGGGAAAATTCAAGGCATTAATAGGGAAAGAAAAACCTTTGACAATTTCTTTTCACCTCTGTTTTTTCTTCCTACAAGGTTCTTCTCGATGAACTGTCTTCTACTAAACACTGGGCATCCATGCATGTTTCAGACCACAGTGGATTTCACTACCGACAGTTTTTGCTAAAGTCTTTGATTAACCAAACTGTGAAAGACAGTTCTGTATTGGAACAAAACCCTTTGAAAAGCGAGCCAGCCCTCCTTCCAAAAGATGAAGAAGCAGCAGCTTCAGCAGAGGAACCGAGGATAAATATTCCCCATCTTCTTGAAGAAGAAGTTGAATTCAGCACTGATCTTATTGATTCCTACCCAGGACATGAAACCCTTTGGTGTCATAGGTAAGAGAAAGGAAAATTCACTTCCTGCACGAAACTGTGCATGCCTTTGTGAGCGCTACAGAAGTGCTTGCACCTGACTCCTGTCTGCTTGGGTAGACGCGGTAGTCTGCTTGTGGGGCTTTGCCCGAGTGACTTGGCAGTGACTGTATTCCCATATCCTTCTCATGGCCATTGTCAGTAGGAGGTTTCTCACGTAGATGTTTGCTTATGGCTTAGGGTGGTGATGTTCAACCTTGACTGCACAACAGAATGCTATGTTACTTCCAAACTAAAAAAAAAGTTTCTGGACTCCTTCCTTGGAGATACTGATGTGTAGCATATGCAGAATGGAGCACTGCCATCTGCTTTTTTAAAAACAAAGAAAAAAATCCTACCAGGTATGTTGGATGCACAGTCCAACCATTAGAACCTGAGAATAGTTGAGCTTTATTGTTCTTCAGGTACTTATTAAGTATAGTCTCTTGACACATTTTTTTAAAGTAAAGTGTACTTTGGGAGTGTAATGGGGTTTTAGGAAGAAGTTCTGAGAGAGGGTTAACAAACAACCGCATAACTTGAGTTCTGAGCACATTTGACAATAAAGTAACTTTCATGTTGAAATGAAGTCCAGGTGTGGGAACCTCTGGTTAATTTTGGATCATATTCTAGTTTGAAGCATCTTCATTTTTATAAATGCATTTTCTAATTCAGGTCATGGGATTCTATTTGTAGATAAGAGACTTGCCTATGCTAGGTAGAAGGTAGGTTTTTAAAATATTTGTATTATTTTTAAAATTAATTGAGATTTGCCCCCATTTTCCAGTCTGCACATAGTTAGAAGATGGAAGACAATCTCCCCTCTTTGGCACCTTCATAAATACAGAATTTTTTTTCTCTTAAAAATAAGACACTCCCATTTTCAAGAGAGAAGATATATCTTGACTTATATGTCCTTTTGTTGCTGTTTTATATTTAAGCCCATTAATAGGCTCAGAGAATTAAGAATATTTTTGAGTTTGAGAGAGAGCTAAATTAGTGGAGCAGAAATGTTAAAAATTAATTGGCGTTAGGGGGAGACTGGGGAAGAAATAGTTGGAGTGGCCTATGTATTTATTATACATGCCAGTTTCTGCTACAGATTCATTGCTCTTAAGGAGCTTATCTGTCCTTTAAGTTATGTTCTCTATTCAGGGCTGTCCAACCTTTTGGTGTCTCTGGGCCACACTGAAAGGGTTGTCTTGGGTCACACTTTAAATGCACAAACACTAATGAAAACTGATGAACCCAAAAAAGGTTTTAAGTAAATTTACGATTTTGTGTGGGGCGACATCCATAGGGCTGCGGGTCGGGTACCCCTGGGTGTACCTACCTGTCTACTGCAGGAGATGCTGGGAAAATGGATAATACTACACTTTTAAGGGATTAGAGGTACTACTATGAAGAGATATAACAACCTAGGACCTGTGTAGTTTATTGTGTACAGTAGATGGTGCACCCCACTGAGTCAAATTCTTGTAGATTAGGCACATAGATTTTCATTTTTAATGAATAACTCCACATGATCCTCAGGGCAGTAGAGGAAGAATAGGAGCTGCATCCTGTATTTCCTACTTCACCCAGAGCCCGGACATTCCCAATGCCAAGAAAGTATTGGATAGAGACCCTGGACTAAGTTTCTAGAGAAACTAGTTAATCCCCCCCCCCTTTTTTTCCAGACTCACTTGTCTTTTGAATTATCAACAAGGTTGATTTTTGGTTTTGTATTTTAATTTATAGCAGTGAGTGGCTAAGACCTGTTTTTGGTTTCATATTATAGTTTACTAAGAATAAGAACTTCAGATGACTGTCATCATCTCAGGCAATGCTGTTTAAAAACCTTTCTCACAAATAAACCAGTAATCTGGGCTTGTAAGGCTGTCAAAATACCCAGAGACTTTATCGTAACTGCTCTTTCTCCTTCTCCCAGATGACTGTGGGTTACAAATGGAGTGGTGAATGAGTACTGCATGTTTTAAAATAACCAACTTTTTATTCGTTTTGCTTGAAAAGCCTGACTTTGTGATGTGATCTTTCTTTTCTCAATACTGTTCCTCCTATTTCACAGGCGGCATGTTTTCTACCTTCAGCATCACTTAAGTGGTAGGTTTCCTCACAATGTGA
The DNA here is from genome assembly GCF_014824575.4 of Sturnira hondurensis. Taxonomy (NCBI): domain Eukaryota; kingdom Metazoa; phylum Chordata; class Mammalia; order Chiroptera; family Phyllostomidae; genus Sturnira; species Sturnira hondurensis. Next base: position 2,768,172 of record NW_028086146.1, read on the forward strand.
CCCAGTCGTCACCTGCAGACAGCCCTGGGGGCACTTCCAGTGACTTGCACCACATCCCAGCAGGCCCTCACACAGCTCAGGCAATGGAAGTGGATGGATTGAGTGACTCTAGCAAGCAAGGCTATTCCCAGGAAACAAAGCGCCTGAAGCGGACCCCAGCTCCAGATTCCCTAGGCCTGGAAATGGAACATAGGTTCATCGATCAAGTGTTGTCCACCTGCCGAAACGTAGAGCAGGCCAGGTTTGCCAATGCGTACAGGAAATGGCTGGATACGTTGAGTCAGTGAAAGAGGCGGACTATTCCTGCTCCCCTTTTAGTGCAATATTGTTTTCCTTTACTATTTACATAGCTGCATGAATTGTTTGCTATTATTAGCTAACCATAGAGTCTTCATCTTTAGGTTAAAAGTCCTAAAAAAAAATCTTTCATTGTATTTATTTTGTTAAGAACTGGCATTCCTTTGGGGATAAAATAATTGTGTAGTTCCTTCCTGCTAAACAGGGAGTCTTAGTTTTTTTTTGTAACTTCTCATCCTTTATACTTCTCCACTTTGGTCTTTTCAGAGGAAGCCTGTTTCTAGGCTTCCTCTCATGAGGCTCTCCTAGTTGGTTCACACACACCCCACCCACCTCAGTGCAATTGCTGGATAGATTAATTTTTAAATTAGAAGTTTATGTTGTAGTTAAGCTTAAAAACAATACAAATGCAAAATTACTCAGTCTGATTGTTTTGAGAATCAAATGGCCAGATGGATGGGTATGTGAAAATATAAACCATTTCTTTCTCTTCGTATTCTGTTCAAGCTACAGACCAAGATAACCAAAGTCAGAAGTATTGAAATTTATATGAAAATAATGCTTCCAATGTAACCCATTTTTAAAATGGTTATTTTAAAATAATAATAATGATTTTAAGAGTTTATGTAATTGCAGTACTGGAAAATTATTTTTATTACTAGTTTTGATAGATTGTTTTTACCTCAAATTTGGTATATGCCAAAAACATTCAAGTCAGCGCTTACAAAAATCAATTTTTAAAGAAACCTGGAATGCCATTTTTAGTTATTACTACTTATGTTCCTTCCATTTCACCATGAAAAATGGGAGAAATATGCATAGAAATGTATCCATAAAAATCTTCCTTTTTAAAAAATTTAAGTTATTGAGGATACACTGGATAAACTACAAAATTTTTATGAAGTGATTATTAAGAGTTTACTGGCAAAAGCCAGGGAGACAGAATAGTTTTGAAGGTTAGTTCTTCAATCTTTATTTAAAAAATAAAACAATTAAAAAACTTTGCTACTAAACTTATCAGGGATGAGATACCAAAGTATCCACCTATAGCTGTATCTTTTCAATCAAAAGGGCTGTTTTTTTTTCAGGTTGGTGCGGCAGGGGTGGGGAAAGGGCCAGGTAATGTCTATTTTCTAGTATATTTCCCCCGTCATAATTGGTCTGCATTTCTTATTTCTGCATCTTTTTAATTTTCCAGTATGTTCCATATTTTTTGTCATTTTCGCTTTTGTTTTTTCATATCCGTCTTATTTCAGGGACATATTCTGAAGACATTCTCCTCCCTATTTCTAATGAATTCCATACTTCATTATACATACACGCACACACGATGTGAATGTGAACTCCTCTAAAAGTTCCCCTTGTGATGGAAACTCTTTTGCCCTGTGTCTACAAAGTGAGTGACAGTGGCAGAAACAGTGCGACCACCATGCTTTGCCTGTTCCCCTTTTTACTTGCTAGATCACTAACGAGTGGAAGAGACAGAGGTGGAGACGGGCAAACCTCTCCTGCCTTACATTGTGGAAACCCTGCACTTGAATGAGGCCCGTTGCCATCAGGGAAAAGAGCAGGTCCTTTCCTTCTGCGTCATGATTTTGTGGAGTGGCAAAATGTTGAGACTGAAGAGCACCAGAAAAATTGTCCCGCTTGGCCTCTGTAGACAGAAGCTGTTCTCTCTTAAGGGCAAAATTACCCTTTTGTAGCTTTTACAGTATTTTAGCGAGAAAATAATTGCCATTATGAATAGAATTCCACGGCCCTTTGTGTACAAGGCATATTTTGAATCAGATAAATACCTCAAGGTCCACCTAGACCTCTGTGGGTGTAACCATTAGTTTGTGATCTTCAGCACCTGCTGGGTTGGGGGCAGTTATGCAGAGAAGGCACGGGGGGTTCTTCCCCTCCCACTAACACACGTTGCCAAATTCTGGCCTCACTCAGTATTAACCTCTTTTCCAAGCATCATTTTAAGTATCCCAAGTATTAGGGCTTCCTGTGCTTTTGATGTTAGAGTGTTCAGGACACGAGTATAGACAACACCCTGTGGATCATCGGCTAAACTTTATAGTGCTTCCCGTCTTTTTATGCCTTCCACAGAGTGTCTTACTCGTCTTGTGAACTGTCTTGTCTGTTTTAAGGCTCCTAACCCGTCCCTTTTAGAAGCCATTCGGTCCTTTAATATCTTGGTCTCTCGTCTTCCTAATGAAGTTCTAAGTAGGGAGAGGATGATAAACATCCAAAGGGTACTGTTTGGGTGTGACTTTTCTGTAATACTTGATTTCTAAAATTTTTATTTTTCAAGTGTTCATTCACAGAAAACCTAGTATTGCTCTATGTGGTTGTACTTTTTTCCTAAATGTTTTACACCTAAACTCACTAGCTAAAGCATGGTAATTCTGACTGAATGAGCTCATGGAGTGGAAAGGATGTGTCTACATTCAGGGACTTGTTAGTCTTGTTGCTTTGTGTAGATATGTTGTTGTTGAAAGAAAAGATGCTTCAGGTTGCACACATTTCATCAAACTTCCACTGGAAGATGGTAGGCCTCAGTACCATCTTGTGGATCGTGAATACCACTGACATGCAGAAAAGCAGTAAGACTGTCAGTATCTTCCCCACCGCCTTTTTTTTTAGTATGACTATTTTGGTAATATGGTATTCCCAGATTCTACTTGCACATTTGTGAAGATTTGTTAAATATTTATTAAGTTAACAAATGATTGGCTGGAGAGGGGAAAGATCGATCATGAGTGGTGGATCGAGAATCGAGTGGTGGAAGATGGAGAAATTGATGGATTAGAGCAGTGGGTTGTGAATGAATGATGTGTTCTAGCGTCATGATACTTCAGTGCACCTACTGCATATACAGTCAGCTAATTGTTATACGTATGTAGCTGCCTTGTTTAAGCTTGGTAAATTCCACCTAACAAGTACACCTCTGTCATTATCAATTAACTGTAATATATACAAAAAATTCATAGAACTGAGGAAGCCCACTGACATTAAGAACACTACTTTCTGTTCTGATGTTGGAGAACAGATCTTACCAGCATAGCCAGAGCCACTCAGAGGCATCTGAAGGACTTTGGTTTTAAAGAGTTGATCTGTACCTGTGGATGGATAGTTATTTTGCACTTCTCCTTTTCCCCTCCCAAACTTGAACTGTGGACCTTGTAGATATTTCTTAAACCTGTGTTAGTCCTTTGTTTTGAACTTAAGGATTTGATACTTTTTAGTGTCCCCTTTTTCTTTTCTAGGTTTTAGCATTTTACTACCTTTTTGGAAACTTTGGGCAGACTTTCAGTCGTATTTTTTATTCCTGTTGTGCGGTTCTAGTTTAAATCAAAGGCTTCATTATTAACAAGACTAAATATATACACATTATCACTAAAAGCCACTTAAATCTTCAGATAAGGGCTTATGTAACAAGACATAGAAACAAAAGTTCTTGGATTTTTATGTGGCATTTTGTAGGAAAGCATATATGGCGGCAACTCTTGTATCATTTAGATTTATTCAGGTCATATCAACTCATGCTTGTTGAGACACACGTGTGTGTAAAAAGAACTTTTAATATTGTTGAGAACAAATTACCAGTCCAGTACTTACAGCACAAGGTGGTATTTGACACAAGGACTGAATACAATTTGGGAGTGCAACTCCCATTTGTGCAATAATCTCAGCTCTAGTTCCCTTGAGTTACAGAAGATGCTAAAGATTCAGTTATCAAAGGAAGTAACATAGGATCTTTTTTGCATAGAGCTTTTGCAAGCTTACAGTTTCTTTGTTATTAGAAAATTGTGTTTTAAAACTTAAACATTTAAAGTATGCTAGAAAATTTGAACAGCATTGTAACAACTGAACCTTTTGTTCTTCTGAATACATTTCTCAAATAGAACTGTTGCAAATGCCAGCACTTCGCGTGCTGCCGCCTTCTTGTGCTTGGGTGTGCTCTGTAACGTGCTCCTGTCTGATGAAGTGTGTGGAGGCACAGGGAAGCTTAGGCAAGTTCGGTGTGATGAAGGCAGTAATCCAGAAAAACCAGCCCTGAGGATTCTACTTAATGTCACACAGTGTCTTTAAAAAAAATAATAATAACTATACATACTGTGTTAATTTGAGTGCCTTTCTTATTTACTTGGGGGGAGCAAAATTATATGTAAGTCTACTATTTAGGTAGAAAACAGAGGACAGAAGTGTTATCAAACAGTTGATTGTGACTTATTTATTCCAGTTGCTAGGCATGGTTCCCATTGGGGTATTTTATCTTTTAATGAGATGCTGATATGAGCAGGTGGGATGTTTTGGTTTGCATTTCATTAGTTATGTTTAAGCACCCTGCCTAGAAGAATTGGTTCTTTTGCGGGATCCGAGGCATCACATTTCAAGGATGGCATGTGAACAGTTAAAACATCAGCCTGTGTTCAAAGGGAAACAGTGGCTCTCTGCCCTAAAAGAAATGCCATACAGTTGTCCTGAATGAATCCTTTGCCTCGCTTTAAGGACTTTCAAGAATTCCCTCCTGAGGCCAGGCTACGTAAGATAATTGAAAAGGAAAATAAATGGGACCTTTATCCTTTCAGACATTGGAGGGAAAGGAGTAAATACTGAGATGAAATTTTAAATCTGGCATTTCATGTACTGGGGTATGGAAAGGGGAGGGATGGGAGTTCCCTATTTCAACATAGCAAGTAATTTTTATTGTAATTTAATAAAAATAGCTAAGGATTCCAAAGTGCTTTTCAGATGACTGTTGCATAATATATTCCGCTAAGTGTCATGTTCATAGTTGAGACAGCAAACCGCTGTGTCACCTGTGGATCCACGGTGGGGGGGGCCTTAGGCTCCCGCATTGACTTCGGCGTTCTCAGCAGGTCCTGTTAGCACTGCAGAACCAAACTCCGTGCTTTAAAAACAAAAAGAGAGGGAAGGAGGAGGAGAGCAGTAGCTTAGTCTGCTCAAGAAACCTTGTGCTTCCAAGAATAAATATTATATATATATATGTATATGTATATAATATTTATTTATGTGTATATAAATAGTTCGTGCTTTGGGGCAATAATATGGTCTACAAAGCTAACCCTGGCATTACTTTAATTAGTCTCATTATTATTCCTCAGGGTGTAGAAGACTTAGTAAATTTAGGACAACATTTTATATTCAGTGGCAAAAAAAGAAAAGGCAAAAATATACTAAATATATTACTAGTTCTTAAAATTTTAGTGTAGATAGTATTTTTTATAAACCACTCCCAGCACAGTAGCATGTAGATGCTTTGTGACTGCCTCACCGCTCACCCTGCTGCTTCAGTCCCTGTGGCTCTGTTACGAATGTTCTCTTCCACGTGTCTTCCATGGAAACAGTTTCTGTATTGTCTCGTTTTTCATGCTTGGCAGAGGTGGGGGTGTTCCAGTTGACATTCTCAGTCTTTGGAAATCTTGAGGAAATGAATGTTGTTTTCAAACTGACAATGATTTTGCTTCTTAAAACGTCAGTCTCCCTGAGAGGGTGTTGTGTGCCCAGACCCTGTATGTGTCCAGTATATTGCATGATGCTTTGTACCTCGTAGGAATTCAACAGGTCAGAATTGTTCCAGGTTAGAAAATTCAAGCTAGATGGTCTCTTTCTTCTTACCATGGCCCTTATTCTTAGTTTTAGGAGAAATAAACTGCAAAAGTACATAATCAGGTTCAAACGTAAAAGGCAAAGATTGTACGTGAAATTCAGACACTTTTAAACTGTATGTGTGTGTGTGCATCCATCTGTTTTTACCTTAAATGAGATTTGGCACTTGAATTTATATCATGGTTTTACAAAGAATTTTATCTGAGGAATTTTATTTTCATGTTTGCTTAAAGTGCTCCTATTTTAGAGGACTTTTAAATAGACCAACCCCCTCAAGCAAAGTTGGAAACCTAACACAAGTGCCCATACGCCAGAATTGATCAGATATCTGTGTGAACCATAGTGAGTCTTTGTACACAAACCAGTGGCTTTTCTTCCACGTCGTCAGGGAGTCAGCCCTAAGTTTATGTATGGCAGTCACTGTCCTCAGACTACTATGCAGCATACTTCAGATGTTTATTTATCTTTATACAGTTATCAATAATAAACCTGAGGTTTTTAATGTCATTTTTAATGTCACAGGGATGAGCAGTATTACATGTCCAGATGTTGACTCATACCGCATTGTATCAAAAGTGCTCATGTGTTCCCCTCCCTCGCAGACATCATCTTGCCTTTGGAGCAGGTATTTTTTTCATATTGAACACAGAATGAGAGTAGACTGACTGCAATCATAGTAGGTGCTCAATAATAGTCATTTATTAACCTACCATCAAAGTAACAGTGAGCCTTCAGAAGGGAGACTGTTATCCTTGGCTGAGTTTATTTTTAGGGTAATACAGGTTGAAAAATTATATCACTTGACATGAGTTTTCAGGCTTATTTAGGTGGGAGTTAGTAACGTGTAATAAAAATATTATTCATGTAGAACATGGTCTGAAGATAGGAAATGTGAAAAGTTTAGTGTCTTTTTGTGCAAGGCACATTAGTCAATGCAATTAAGTGTCTCAGTAGGCTGCTGGACTTGAGCGAGAACTCCCGTAGTCTTTTGCAATCAGTTTTTATGTCGGGGTATCCACTGTTACCCGGTTTAGGTTCTATTTATTTCTCCCTGAATCTTGGTTGCTTTCCAATGTCTTAAATGTCTTTAAAGAACATCTTTAAAATAAAGAAAAAGTTTTTATGAATGATATAGTAGATTCAGAATCTATTAATTTGTGGTTTTCAGAGCATTTTTAGAATGTTCTGAAATTCCAGTGGAAATTTTAAACAGATTTAAATAGGGAAACATTCCACCTGAGCTGTGAGGGGAAGAGTGTGGAGGGCAATTGTAATAGAGTGTTGGCTCCTAAAGAGGCTTCTGATGTGTGACTTTGATGCTGGCTTCTAACTGAGGTGACCTTGACAGTATTGTATTTTGGTGTGTGTTCCTAGAATAATGCAATGTGCACTAGATCAGCTTGGTTTTGAGTTGGACGAAATACAAGTTGAGGTATTATCAGTAAGCCAGATGTTTATACACTCTTGTAAAAACTAATTTTAAAAAAAGAAAGGGGAATAAAATGGTAAAAGGTCAAATGATTTTTCTTTTCAGTAGCTTCTAAATGTTTCAAAATACAAGTCTCTTGAACACTAGGCAGTTGGTCACTTTAACGCTGAGAAACTTGAAAGGAAATTCTCAGATGCGATATTCTGCTGTTAGTTAGAATTCACCATACACGTTAATTTGACATTGCTTGGAGATTTTCTTAAATGACATATTTAAGTAAGTTGCACTCAGTATTGCTTTAAGATTCTATTGCAGGCCACGGTTAAATGGACAAGTTATATATAAGATCTGCGACACAAGGTCAGATCCTGTGCATTGAAGATACATTTGGCTAATTTGTTTTACTGAAGATACTAATTGTATTCACTCTGATTCACTGCTCTTTAAGAAAAAACTGTTTTCCCACTTAAAGCAGTCCGCCTTGAAATTCCTTTAGCTCTTATCATAAACTAACTGACATTTTTTAAGGGTTCAATATTTTACTAATTCTTTTTACACTTAAACTGTATCAGGGGTGTCCAACCTTTTGGCATCTCTGGGACACACTGGAAGAAGAGTTATCTTGGGCCACACATTAAACACACAAACACTAATGAAAACTGATGAGCAAAACAAAAAAGGTTTTAAGTAAATTTATGATTTTGTGTTGGGCTCCATTCATAGCCATCCTGGGCCGCGTGCAGCCCACAGCTGCAGGTTGGACACCCTGCAGGGAGTGTATGCCTTACAGAAGAATAAAAACAGATTCTGCAGTAAGGTGTGTGTGGAGGGTGCTATGGTGTCCTGGGAGTTAGTACTGCACAGTGCTTGAAGCATGGTGCTAGATTCTAAGACTAACAGGAAGATTAAAGATTACCTGTATCAGTTCAGTCCAATAGGAATAACTGTGATCCCCATATGTAATTTTTAACTGTCTGGTAGCCACATTTTTAAAAAAGGTGAAACTAACTTTAATAATAATAATATATTTTGTTTAATCCAGTGTATTAAATATTATCATTTCAGTATGTGATCAATATACAAAATTATTGACATATCTTACCTTCTTTCCCTTCAAAATCCAGTGTGTATTTTACAGTCACAGTGCATCTCAATTCTGACTCGCCACACCTCAAGGCTCAGAGGGCCCTGTGTGGCTAAGAGCTACTATACTGGACAGTACAGACTCATAGGGTACAAAGTATGACTTTATTTTAAAGTGGGAGATGGTGGATGAGATAAGCATGAAATTATGGTACTTACAAAATTAGTGTACTCGGAAAAGTATCTGATAGAACTATCCACTCGTTTCCCTTCATCTTCATTTTAAATTTGTCTAGAAGTAGGTTTAACCCGTTTCAAATTGCCAAGCATTATATAAGGAGGAAGAAATTCCATGCCATGTAAAATACCATTATATGCTAATTAGAACAATACATTATCAACAGCACAACATTTTTTGTTTGCTAAACTGTCCTGTTTCTTCAGAATAATAGCTTAAATTGCATGTTAATTGTATATCTGTACCAATTTTGTTTTTATATTGTTCTTACAATACAATCGTGTGTATTAACAAACAGCCCTAGGAGTCTATCTTCCCACGCGGCTGTCTTCCGGTACTGACTGGTGTGCTTATCAAGTTGTGCTGAGTGGCGGAAAAATAGAATGAACCGTTCTTTTTTCCATTAGATTTGTTTTTATTATGTGACCACGTACCAAGCCAGCTATAAGTAATTGTATTTCTGTAGAATATGGAAAATAGTGTTCATGTCTTATCTTTGCTAAATGTTTGCAATTTCTAAGTAAACTTCTCATCTCCTGAAATGAGTGTTCGGTGTGATTTTATTTTATGTTTCCAATGATGTTTTAAACATAACTCCAGTCTGCCAAATTATCCTGTTTAACCATTCTGATGGTGGTAGTAGGGTAGAGGCCTGAGTTGTTTCTAAGTGACCAATGATTTGATTACCTATATTTATAGAAAGAATAAAATTGCCACGTGTCTAGGAGATAAAAGAAATGTCAAAAGCAAATTAGAGGCATTGTCACAATTGTTTCTAGAGTACATTAGCAATGACTAATTGACTTAGAAAAGTCATCATGAGTACAGTTGCTTTCTCCACATTTCAAATGGAGTTACCTCGCTGGGAATGAGTCATTTATTTCAGTGTTATACCCCATGTATTTTAAATTTTGAGTCTCGTTTCTGTATGAGATGAGCCAGGTAGATGTACAGCATTCAGAGCCACTTAAGTGGTATAATACATAAGTGGACTCTGAAAAATATTGGATGAAGTGGATACATTTTGTACTCAGATTTTAAATATTTTAAAAGGATATTTTGTGGGAAAGGCCTTTTGTTACTTTGTCGCGCTGTGACTGTTTACGGTTATGTTGCAGATAATGCACTACCATTACCTACATCTATTTCTGGTAGGAAACAGGGTATTGAATTTATTTTGCATTTTGTCCAAGTACCCCAAACAATGTTTAGAACTACTGTATTTTGCCTTTCTATGCTGGTAAAGGGAACTAGTTTACTAAAGACAGTTTCGATAGTAATCAGATTATAAGAAGTTTGACAACAATTAATGCTAGCCAAAGCTTCTCTGGAAAATTGCTTTCCTTAGTAGCATACATCCTGAAATGAGAGATTAACAGTAATAACAGAGGCAAGACGATACACCGGCCAATTATATTTTTTAAATGTGATAAACCTTTTATTATTTGTCTACAGTTGGCAGTAACACTTTCCTCACGTTGGAAGCTCAAGGTGTGGCTTTTGATGCTCTGTTCTTTTTAAGGTGAAGAACCGATGGGAAGGTACACAATTAATAAATGCAGAAAAATCATTTAACAAAACCCCAAATCCTTTTTTTTTTTAATTAAAAAAATGCGCAAACTAAAACTAGAAAGAAACTTTCTTCAGCTGATGAAGGATGTCTGTGAAAAATACACAGTTGACATCATAATGAAAGACTGCAGTCCTTCTCCCTCAGAGCAGGAGCAAGATGTGGCGTTGCCCTTGCCACTTACAGGCAACACTGTATTAGAATTTCAACAATTCAGAAAGGAAAAGGGATCCAAATTGTAAAGGAAGAATTAGAACTGTCACTCTTCACAGATGACAAGATTTTGTGTATAGAAAATCCTAAGGACCTACTAAAAAAAAAAAACTTAAAAGAATTTAGCGAGGTTGCAGGATACAAATCAATTCTTTTATAGTTGCAATAAAAAGTATAAAATAAAATTAGGGAAATTATTACATTTAACAATGGCATCAAAAATAAAATTCATAGGAATAAATTTAACAAGTGTAAAATGTTCTGAAAATTATAAAAGTGTCGAAATAAAATTTAAATTAGCGAAAAACTATCCTATGTTGATGGGTCAGAACACGACATTAAGATGGCAGCCCTCTCCAAGCTGACCTACACGTTCTACATAATCCCTAATAGAATCCCACCGGACTCTTTAGAAATTGATGAGCCGGTTGTAAAATTTATGTGGAATTGCAATGGACCAAAAATAGCTAATACAACCCTTTCAAAGTAAGAGGACTGTTTCCAATTTCAAAAAAGACTCCAAAGCTACAGTAATCAAGACTGGTACTGACAAGGATAACAGAGTTCAATGGAATAGAATTGCAAGTCAAGAGAAAAAATAGTACACGGATGGTCGACTGTTTTTTGACAAGGGTGCTGTGACCATTCAGTAGGGGGAAAACAGTTTTTCCAAAACGTAATTTTTCGGTAACTGAACACCAACATGCATGTGAAAGAGTTGATTTGGATCCGTACCTCACACCATACGCAAATATTAACTCAAAAACAATTAAAGACCTAAACGTAAGAGCTAAAACTATAAATGCTCAAAAAAAAAGAACAGGTGTAAATCTTAGTGGCCTTTCATTAGGCATTTTTCAGTTGTAACATCATAAGCACAAGTAACACAAGAAAAATAAATTGGACTCCTAAATTGAAAACTTTTGTGCTTCAGAGAACACTATCAAGAGAGTGGAAAGAAAAGTCACAAAACAGAAAAGAGTATTTGATCTGGTACATTTGAAAGTACTGGATCTGATAAGAGATTACTCTCCAGAATATATTTTCAAAAAGCCCTTACAACTAAATAGTAAAAAGCAAATGACCCAATTAAGTTAATGGGCAAAGGTTTAAACATTTCTTCATGGAAGAATACAAATGTTCAACAAGCACAATGAAGGATGTTTAACTTGATTATTCATTAGAAATTGTAAATCAAAGCCTCATTAGAAAATGCAAATCAAAGCCACACTGAGATACAACTTCATATTTTCATGGATGCCTATAATAAAAAAAAGGGAATTCCAAGAGATGTTAAACTTTTAACTTCCCTAGGAAGCTATGTTTTTAGATGAATATGTACTTAAATAATTTTTTAAATACTCCTGTTTTTGTGGTTGGGTAAGAGGAAAGACTCACAGTCCAGCAGATTATTACTGCTAGCCAATTAAAAGTCAATATGGTGTGCCACCTGAAAAAGCACGTAGAGTTATTTCTTTAAATAAGATATTTGAATAGTCATCGTGAATCCAAATTAGGCGTCAGGGAGAATGATGGCTAGGCCTGGGAAATATTCCAAATTGAAAACACAACTAAATAGGAATAAATATGCTTTGGGATTTGTGGAGTTGCTTATCCCTTTTGAGTATAAATAAATATATATATCAAAGCTGAAATAAAGGACCAAAAAGGAAAAAATATGAAGATACTGAAACCAGCTCTGGCTGGTGTGGCTCACTTGGTTAGAATGTCATCTCACAGACCAAAAGGTTGCAGGTTTGATTCCCAGTCACGGCACATACCCAGGCTGCAGCTTTGATCCCTGGTTGGAGCAAAACAAGGCAACCACTTGATGTTTCTCTCTAACATCGATGTTTCTCTTTCTTCCATTTTCTCTAAAAATCTATGAGAAAAAAAAATGATGTTGGATGAGGATAAAAAATTAAAAACCTGAAACCACATTTCTGGCTTGTGCATTGACCTAACCTTGAGCAATGTCATACTGTCAAATAACTACAAAAGCATACAGTTAAAGTAAATGTATAAAGCACTCGCTGAGCTCCTCATATTTTTACTTCATCACATTGTCTTTTAAAACGCTGTGGACAAATTATGAAACAATCAACAGTCTCCGTAGTTTCACTGTCACAGCCTACACCTGCCTATTTGAACCCCCCGTTCACGAGTGTGGTGTCTTCACTGGGGAGCAGACCCTCCAAAGGATAAAAATAGAGGCAACATAATTTGGCTTATTATTTTAATGAACATTTGGCAGGTATGGGTGTGACTATGTAGTAAACTGAAATTGTTACATCGGGTTAAATTTAAGAGCTTATCTTTGCTGAACAGAACAAGTTATAATTGGCAATACTACAATATTAATAAAACCAAAAGTATTTTAATGTAGCTTCTTGCTCTGTTTATTCAATCTTGTTGCCTTAATTTAAACTATGTGGAACATACAGTACAGTGGAAGATTATGATGATATTATTTATCTGGAATGCTGGCTTTTCAATTAAATCAATAGTAAAATATGTAAATGTCAAATATATTTAATTATAGAAGTAACGTAACATTCAAAAGTTTGAAAAGCAGAAAATACTAGAATTGCCACAATACTAAAATCAATTGTTAGTGTACATTTTGTATGTAAAAATGAGAATAAAAACAAAATGTTGGATCCTGCTTTTTTCATCAATATTTCATCACACTATCCATATTATATAATTCGCATAAATATTGGAAAATGTTGCATCTTATGTGTAGAATGTGGAAAACTTGGAAACCCATTAGAGAAGTTTAAGATATTTTTTAAAACCTTAAAATCTTACAAAATCAGGACTATAAACATGTATTTCAATTTGGAAATTTGATTAGAATGTTTTTAACATTTCTAAATATTGAATTTGCCAACACATTGGATAGTTTCATCTAAGAGGACAAAAAGATCGAAGAGTTAATACATTTCCTTCATCAATGTTGATAACTTCACATTTTTTCCAGTGAATTTATTTCTTAACAAACTTCGTTTGGCCTGGATTTTAACACTGGCAAATATTTGAAATCAAAATTTTACTTTTTCTTCCAGCGGCCGCCCTTCAAACCTATAAATCTGACTTTCCCAGGTGCTATGCAGTGGACCTCCGAGGATGCAGATGGCTTTATTTCACCCCAAATCTTTGTTATACTCTACTATCCTGAGGAGGAGTCCTAGAGATGGTGTTAGACCATGCTGTTAATTTCCACGCGCTGGTTTATGATTCCACAGGCAGAAACTGGCTCTAGGCAGGCTGCACTCCCATAGCCCCATGAAAGAATTTCCCGTGTTGGGTGCTACAGGAGTTTCGTTCAGAAGACATGGCCCCTTCACAGATGGCTGGAGTATTCCGTGGGATAAAATATGGTTGTTGCTGTTTAACTTCTTGTTAGTGTCTTCCATTTGGGGAAGTGTTGAATGTAATAAATAAAAGAAAGATGAACATTCTTTGTAGACACCATGTCTGTGATTTTAGCTCAAACTAAAAGTGACTTTAAAGACAACTGACCCTGCTCCCTAATTTTTGCCACAACTGCAGTACTGTGGATGGATTATTATGGAACAGAGTTAATAATTGTGGAAGTCTTTCCCAATATGTGCCAACTTTAAAATAATAATCCTGCAAAAGTTAACATTCAGTTGCCTAGAGGTTCATTATACATGTTTGTCCTTGAATAAAGCACCCAAAAGGAGCAGAGCTTAAAACTAGGTGTACTCTCTGTATTATTTAGAGCAGGGCTGTCAAACTCATTTTCACTGGGAGCCACATCAGCCTCATTCAAAGGGCTGCATTCAAAGGGCTGAATGTAATTTTAGGACTCTATAAATGTAACTGTTCCTTAACAGTTAAGTGAGAGCTTGGCACTGCCGCTGGGCGGAAACAAGGTTCCAGGCTGGATAAAACAAGGTGGAGGGCCGGATTCAGCCTGCGGGCCTTGTGTTTGCCACCTGTGATTTAAAGGCTCAATTCTATATTTTTGTATATTTGTTTCATGACTAAAGCAGGTATCTGGTTTTACTGCCTTAAAAATATTCAGACAATTTACAGTAGCCAAGAGTTGGAAGCAACCTAGGTGCCCATCAGTAAATGAATGGATCAAAAAATGAGGGTACATATACACAATGGAATTTTAGGCAGCGGGAAAAAAAGGAGCTCCTACCCTTTGCAACAGCATGGATGGAACTGGAAAACATTATGCTGAGTGAAATAAGCCAGGTGTTGAAAGACAAATACCATATGATCTCACCTTTAACAGGAACCTAAACAACAAAACAAACAAGCTGGCAAAATATAACCAAGGACACTGAAATAGAGAACAGGGGGACAGCAACCAGAGGGGAGAGAATTTCAGAAGAAAAAGGGGAAGGATTTACAGAAACTAGTATAAAGGACATATGGACAACAACTAAGGGGGATGGAAATGGGAGGGAGGTGGGGAGTACTGGGGGGTGGGCTGGGATGGGAGTAAAAGACAGAAAACTGTACTTGAATAACAATTAAATAAAAAATATTCAGACTAAAGATATTGTAGCCATGAGATAAACAACAAAACCTCGGACAAAAGGTCACCCTTTTATCTCTGTGTTACAGAGATCCAAAGCTCTTTGTAAGAAAACATCTGCCCCTACACCCAGGAACCCTCCCTTGCTCGTTTCTATCAGAGGGTACATTTTATTTAGGGCACCAGACCTTTTGCAGCTCCTTCAGTTCTGTAACAGATTATATATCCCCATTTGATTTGTCTGTTAAGGCAGACATGTTTCTGTTTATCTTGCCACGTAAAATGGGTACTCATTACAAAAGGCAGATTCACTGTTGCTCCACTGTAATAATATCTCAGTTGAGAAACACAGAACTGGTGGAGAATTTCAGAAGGATACAAATATCTATGCATTTTTTCCCAAATAAAACTCTATGCCAGGGTCAAGCTAGAAGAGTATCAGAAAGCCAAGTACTCGGAGAGCAACTGTAGCAGTAAAGAGCACATGCTCTAAGTTTGAAATTGACTTTATCACTTAACTAGCTGTGTGAACTTGGCAAGTTCCTTAACCTTTCTCTGGCATAGCCTGTGAATCATTTCCTGTTTGAATTAGGCTGTTCTATTATACAGGGTATAGCAAAAGTAAGTTAATAGTTGTTCGTATGAAAAATAATGCAATAATAAATAAATAACAATATAAAAATAAACTGTGTTTCACATAATCACAATTGTAAACCTACTTTTGCCCCACCTTGTATTTATCCTTCTAAGGAGACTAATCCACTGTGATAAAGTGGGAAATTATTTCTACGGATAAGAAAATCAATGCATAATTGATTGATATGCATATCAATGCATAATTTAATTGATAATACATCAAAATGTAGAAGGGAAGGTTAATGTATTTTAGGGATGTATAGATGGTTTAATATTTTAATTATATTAATATATTACATCAGTAGCTCAACTAAAGGAAGGGGAAAAAACATATCATTTAATTTCTTATAAAAAAGACAATCTGAACTGTAATTTTTTTAAAAGCTCTTAAAAAACTATCATCTTATTTTAAAAATCTATCTGAAGAGTCACATAATACTTTGTGGAAATATATTCATTTAAGTTAGAAACAAAACCAGAGGATAACTTTCACTGTTACTAACATTGAATTGCAATTCTGGCCAATGCAAACAATACATGGCACAGAAATGAGATCTAAATTTTGGAAAAGAGGAAGCAATATCATTACTTGTGAATGATAATGATATTATATACTAGAAAAACCATGATAATAAAATGAGATTTCTGGAATTATTTAAAGCTCAGGAAGGTACTAGACATAAAATAAATACACAATTGGTTCCTTGTTATTAGATAACATTTTTGCTTATTCTTAATGCAGCAGCAGTAATAAGCTACAAAACAAAATACAATGGAAAAAGATTCTATTCTAGTATCCTAAGAAATGTAAATGAATGTATAAAGAAAACTACGGAAAGATATACAAGGAGAGAGATGTTCTTTGATGGAGAGACCAAATTTTGTCAACTTGTTAGTCTATCATATTGAATAGATATTACTCAATGCCAATTAACGGTACAATTTTCTTTACAAAATAAAGCTTGGAAGAATAAATGACTATATTTATAGGGAATAGAGTAATCTAAAGCTATAATAATTTAAGATGTATCATAGAAACCTGGGAATGGGCAGACACGTGCACAAAACATACTCCGTATAGAATTTAACATGTATTGATGGGGTCTTGAAAAGCCAATAACAAAAGGAAAGATTATTCAATAAATTGCTTGGAAAACACTCATTAAGTATTGTGGGGAAAATCTATTCAGATATGTCATTCTTTTGGAAGGACTGAAAGAATAAAAGTAAAATAAATTATTTTAAAAGATCTTGACAAAAATAGAAGTAAATATTGAATTTCTTGAGCAGGGAAAACTACCTTAGAAAGAATTAAATAATTCAGATAAAAAATCCCAGTAAACTCAAATTTTATGTCTAAAATTAAAAACTAAATTCTAATGAAAAGATAAACTATGAACTGGAGGCAACATTTGTAGGAATGCCACAGATTTTTTTTAAGTCCATGTTGTTCTTTATACTATATTTGCAAATGTTCTGTAAGTTTATGTTTACTTAGAATTAAAAAAATATTTATGAATACCTGTGATATATGAAGAATTACTGCAACATGGTAAGAAAAAGACTAAGACCCAGTCAATGAAAGGGTAAAGGACATAACAGAGTATGCACCGCACGCACGCACGCAAGAACAAAAGGTGGTTAACAGACAAGGCAGGAAAATATTCAGTCTTAGTAGCAAAGAAATGCAAGTGAAAATAAGACCTCAATTATGCCTATCAAAGTAGCAAAAGTTTTTTGTTTTGTTTGTTTTTAATAATAATATCATATATTTGCAAGAGCATAATAAAACAGGCACCTTTCTTATTCCTAGTGGGAGTGTAAATAAGAATGAGCAATTTAGCCCTGGTGGTGTGGCTCAGTGGATTGAGCGTGGGCCTGCAAACTGAACGGTCGCTGGTTGGATTCCCACTCAGGGCACATGCCTGAGTTGCAGGCCTGAGTGTGTGAGAGGCAACAGACGGATGATACCTGGCCATGATGATGTTTCTCTCCCTTTCTCCCTCCCCTGTCTCTAAAAATAAATAAAGTCTTAAAAAAATACAATAAGCAAGTTAGTTTTTTTTTTTGTTTTATAAAGAGTCTTGACATCTTTGACTATGGTAATCCCACTTCTGGGAATCCCTAATGGCATCTCACTTTTGGCCAAGATGGAGGCACAGGTAGATACACGTTGCCTCCTCGCACAACCAGAGGAGGACAACAACAAATTTAAAAACAAAAAATAACCGGAACTGCCAGAAAAAAATGAACTGTATGGAAGTCCCACAACCCAGGGGTTAAAGAAGAATCATTTAGCCAGACCGGTAGGAGGTGGGGAGACAGGCAGCCTGGGTGGGGAGGACTTGAGAGTGGCTGGCAGACCAGGCAAGGCGGCGGCTGCAAGACCAGACAGTCCCACATTTGCATGCGGATAAACCAGGAGGAACAACTGGGGAGCAAGACAGACCATGAAACCCTGGGTTCCAGTGCAGGGAAATAAAGCCTCAAAGACTCTGACCATAAAAATTTGTGTGGGGTGAGGCAGTGGGAGAAATTCCCAGCCTCACAGGAAAGTCCATTGGAGAGACACACAGGGTCCTAGAACATACACCTACATGGGAATCAGCACCAGAAGGCCCCAGTTTGCCTATGGGTAGCAGGGAAAGCGACTGAAAGCCAGAGAGAGCTGAGCAAGTGGCATTGTTCCCTCTCAGACCCCTCCCCCACATACAGCACCACCCTGGATAATAACCTAAGGCTCTACCCCTTACTACATATCAGACACACCAAGACAATAAAAAAAAATATGGCCCAAATGAAAGAACAGATCAAAGCACCAGAAAAAATACAACTAAGCGATGAAGAAATAGCCAACCAATCAGCTGCACAGTTCAAAACACTGGTAATCAGGATGCCCATGAAATGGTTGCATATGGTTGCAAAATGGAAAAGTGAAGGGTATGAAAAGCGAAATAAAGGAAAATGTTCAGGGAACCAACAGTGAAGGGAAAGAAACTGGGACTCAAATCAACGGTTTGGAGCAGAAGAAAGAAAGAAACATTCAATGAGAACAGAAAGAAGAAACAAGAATTCAAAAAACTGAGGAGAGGCTTAGGAACCTCCAGAACAACTTTAAATGCAGCATCCAAATCATAGGGGGGCCAGAAGGAGAAGCGGAAGAGCAAGAAATTGAAAAATTATTTGAAAATACAATGAAGGAGAACTTCCCCAATCTGACAAAGGAAATAGACTTCCAGGAAGTCCAGGAACCTTAGAGTCTCCCAAAGTTGGACCCAAGAAAGCATACACCAAAGCACATCATAATTACATTAATCAAGATTAAAGATAAGGAGAGAATCTTAAAAACAGCAAGAACAAAGGAGACAGTTACCTACAAAGATTATCAGCTGATTTCTAAAAAGAGACCTTACAGGTAAGAAGGGTCTAGAAAGAAGTATTCCAAGTCATGAAAGGCAAGGACCTACATCCAAGATTGCTCTATCCAGCAAAGCTATCATTTAAAATGGAAGGGCAGATAAAGTGCTTCCCAGATAAGGTCAAGTTGAAGGAGTACATCATCACCAAGCCCTTATTATATGAAATGTTAAAGGGACTTATTTAAGAAAAAGAAGATGATCAAAAATACAAACAGTACAATGAAAACCAACTCACAACTACCAACAAACAAACCTAAGAAAACAAAACCAAAAATGAACTAAGCAAACAAGTAGAATAAGAACAGATTCACAGAAATGGAGATCACGTGGAAGGTTATCAGTTGGAAGATGGAGAGGGGAGAATAGGGGGAAAGATACGGGGAACAAGAAACTGTAGGTACAAAATAGACAGGGGGAGGTTAACAGTATGGGAAATGGAGAAGCCAAAGACCTTGCATATATGACCCATGGACATGAACTAAAGTGGGGGAATGATGGGGAAAGGGGCGTACAGGATGGGGGGGAATAAAGGGAAAAATGGGGCATCTGTAATAGCATCATCAATAAAATATATTTTAAGAAAAGGAATCACTACCACTAGTGATAATCCTGAAAAAAAAAAGGACTATGCATACAGATTTTCACTAGCATTATTTATATTAATGAAAATTTGGAAAGAACTTAAATGTTGAACCATAGAGATGATTGTTAGGTAAATTATAAAATAACATATAGCTATTAAAATTGCATTTGTAAGTAAATTTTTTAAATAATGTGATAAAACTTGCTAACTGAGGAAAGCTAAATGCAAAATTGTTTATAGAATGTGATCACACATTTGCAAAAATGAAAAGTAGGGAAAAAAGAAGTTTTGAAAGTACATGCTCACAGTAGTTTCTTTGAGTGGAGGAGCTGTAATTTTGTTCTTTCAACTTTTTTATATTTATCCAACTTTCTATAAGGATATATTAGTTTCTATTTGTATAATATATAATGTGACTCATAAACAATCACTGCTGTGTTTGGAGCAGCAAAGACATCTCCTGGTGTGTGCGCATTGTAGATTTTAGGTTTCCGACTTTATAAAAAATTCTATATGAACTTTTAAACCAGTGGCGATAGTTTTCTGATTCCATCGACACCAGCAGTCACGCGGAGGTTGGATATGTGGTAAAAGGCTGACCGCCCACAAACTCTCCTGATTGGCACATCAATGCTGTAAGATGTGTAATGACCACTCAAAGCCTATTTTAGAAAAAAATACAGTTCTCCTAAACGTTCTTATTGGAGATTGTTTGCTGTTTTAAACACTAATTTTCTGAATACAAGAATAATAAATGCTTGTTATAAAAAGTTCAGGTGTCACAGGCCTTTATGATGGAGAGAGTGACTAGCACTACTGTATTTGGTATGTAGTACTCCAAAATTTTTGTATGAATATCTAACATTTAAAAAATAATAATGGGATCATTCAAAAGCTACTGTTTGTGACCTGAATATTCAGTTAGTAGCCCAGGGGTGGGCAAAGTAGGTTTGCAGGTGCTCATATGACGAAAGACATGCAGGTTATGATTGTTACGAGAGCTTTTCTTAACCGTTTTTCATGTACTCACACCTGTAAGCCTACTTTTGCCTCAGCCTGTATATTGCAGACAGTTTCCCTTGTAAGTCACATTGGCCCCCCTCATTTGTTCCAGTGATTTATTATATTCTCGTTTTGCTACACTATATTTAATTAATTGCCTACTGGTAGTTATTTTGGTTACCAACTCCTTAATATCAACAATGCTACATTAAATATATGCTTGTCTTTGTATACCTGCATAATGCAAACATGTCTGAAAAGTTTGACTGTTTTACAATAAGCCATCCATCACTCTTGAATATTTCTGTGTGATATATTCCTAGAAATGGAATTTCTGGGACAAAGCTTATTGCTAAGCAAGGCTTTACAAATGTTGTTTATACTCATAACTACATTATAATAAAAATGCCTGGCCTTGGCTGGTGTAGCTCAGTGGATTGAGCACAGGCCTGGAAACCAAAGGGTCACCAGTTTGACTCCCAGTCAGGGCACACACCTGGGTTGCAGGCCAGGTCACCAGTAGGGGGCATGTGAGAGGCAACCACACACTGATGTTTCTCTCCCTCTCTTTCTCCTTCCCTTCCCCTCTCTTTAAAAATGAATAAAATTTTTTAAAAAATAAAATGCCTGTTTTCTTATATCTTCAACAATGTAGTGTAATGTCTAGTTTTGTTTTGTTTCAGTCGATCTAATGTGTAAAATATTGTCATTGTCATCTTTTGTGTTTCTTTAATCATTTGAGAAGTTGAGCACCTTTTTTTCTAGGAATTGGCCATTCTTGTCTTTTGTCTGTATTTCTATTTGCTTATGCTTTTTGTTGATTTGTTAAAGTTCATACTTTCATATCAGGGAATGTAGCCCTTTGTTATGTTATAGGCATAATTTTCTCAGGGGTTTTTTTTTTGACCCTTTGTTTTCAATTGTTTGGTATAGAAATTCTTTACATTTAATATAATTATGTTAATCAGTTTGTGTCATGCTTAGATGTTCTCCACTCCAAGATTGTATCCATTTATGCTTTCTTCAAGTATTTTTTGATATTTTTATTTTTAAAGCAACTGGAATTTATTTTGATATAAGGGATGAGATGGATATCTAGTATATCTTGTCACAAACCACTCGTTAGTTGGCCTGGTTCACTTATCAATAACCCATCTTCTCTGCACTGATTTAAGTGCCACATTTATGATGTGCTTCAGTCTCCTCTGCACCTCGTGTATTTCTAGGATCCATTTGCTTTTGTTCCTGGGCCATAAAGTGGCAATTTATTTTTGAATCAAGATACTTTCAGTAGAAAAACAAAACACCACTATTCTGTAGTTGAACCTCTCTAGATGCTATGGAAAATTCCTTTTCACTAATACATCTTTCAAGATGAATCATCACTGTTCGGTGAAATGGTTAGCACCGCTGGCAAAGCCCAGTTTGGTGTCATGCCCAAGTCTCTGTGAGCCACATCCACAGCTTCTTATCCCTGCTTTACTCATCAGGGAAGAGTTAACACTGTTCATCTCTCATTACCTCAGGCCAGTGAGAGTTCACCATGACAAAATAATAAAGCCACAAATTGAAAGTCTTGAATATAATAAAGGTTGGTGACATGGAGCTCAACCAGGGAACTTTTCCTCTCAAAGATACCCTGAGTGTGACTGGGTGTTCAGATTCTTAACCAGGAGAGAATAACTAAGAATCTACTTTTTTAGCTAGTTTAACTAACTGTAGAGATGTACATTGAACATGTAAAAATAGATACAGTATTTTAGTTTGAGGGAACATTTCTGAATGGACAGAGTTCACACAGAACTAGTGACATGGAGGTTTGCCACAGCCTGCTTTCATGTCAGAGCATGTGTGTGTGTGTGCGTGTGTGTGTGTATACAGCCCCCCTTTTCTTTTCCAGTCACCACAGCACAAAGGAAAGGAGTGACCCTGCAACCCCCATCTCTGTGCTCCTGATGGGGCGCCACGCTGTGTCTCTCAGTCCCATGTGTGTTCTGTGCAGTGTCACCCTCCACCTGTGTCGCACCTGTCCCCAGGTGAAACCTGCCAGAGTAGGTTCAATAGTTAGATACCATAACACCTACTTCTAGGGGTCCACAAAATACAATAATTTTTTAAAGTTAGAAGCAAAAAAAATTTTTAGTTCAAATAAAATGTTTTATTATATTAATATATTCAGCTTTATACCAACACGGCTATACAATGTAATCCTTACTATTTGTTTATGAAGGAAGGAGCCCATGAACGTCAACACACAGCCTTCCCTGGCCCTCCAAAGATTTCTCGGAAGGAGAACACTAAACATTTAAGATTTTCCATCTCCCGTCTCCTCCTGGAAATTCACAGTTAAAGACTCATAGAAGCCCCACAACAAATAAAAACAAAACAACAACAAAAAACTATGAAGTTTAGTTCACTGCAGGGTTCTCCAGGCTGATTTGATCTGGGAACATTTTTTCCCACATGATAATCACTGTCTTGCCCTCGGAGCCAGTGATCCATGGAAGCATTTGGGAAATACTTCCCTTTTTATTTTATTAAGACTCATTTAAGATTCAACACTGATCAAGATAATCTATAGCTGAAATGTCTCAACCATCTCTCTCTCTCTTTTTTTTAGCAGATGATATAGAAGCCTATGCAGATAGAATTAAAACTTGTCCCTGACGCTGGCAGCCCAGCCCTGCCCGTCCACTTGGTGAGAGGATCCTACTGATACACAAGACTCAGATGTGCCTACACCACTCACGGAGACCCAGTTCAACTCAGATTCCTTGATAGGCTTGCAGCAGCATGAGGATGAGAATAATTCCCTAATGGCCGGGAAGGGGGGAAAAGCTGCTTTCCTGAGTCCTAGAGCATGCTATTCCTTAACCTAGCAGACCTTACTGAGAGTGGCTGAAAATCTGTCAGCTCTCAAAAGGTTTCTCTAGTCACAGATTTCTTGGTTCCATCTCAGTTCCTGCAGTTCCCATAACCACAGCCTTTTCAATTTAGCAGTGCTCCGCTGCATGAATGCTGAAATTAAAATGTGCTTTCAAAAGTCAATCCACAGCAAAACTGACCTAACTTAGAAGCATCTCCAGGGTCAGATTTAATAAAAAATAAAAAGTAATAAAGGAAGATATGAGTTTGAGGTAGATGCTGAAGGAAGTTAAATCTCTCTGAGAAATTATAAAAAGTATTTTTCTCTATGTGTATGCTAATGTTCCTTTTTAAAAGTCAGTTTTCCATTTCACAGAAAAAGCCAAAGGACCCTAGGTCCTTTCTTTTCAGCTGTCAGAAGGTTTGTCCACTGGGGGAGATGATCTTTATTATTTTTCTGGAAGCAGACACATTTCTTCGCCCATGGTGCTTCAAAATAGACACATATCATCGAATCTAAGTCATCATAATTCTTTTTTTACAATTAAGAAACAAAACTTAAGGAAAATGTCTGCATTTTTGCTCACTTAACTATAGATCTGACTTCTAGAAAGTGGAGGATTTAGTTCTCTGAACACATTGTACTTAGCAAAACAAACTATAAGACCAAAAACACCACTTGTATGTCTTTTATCCCAGCCAGTGCACTTCACTGAAAATGTTTGTTTAAAGGTCTGCCTGCCTTTTTTTTTTTTGACAGTATAACTTACCAGAAATGTTCAGTGGTCCTGAACATTGGTATCGTCCTGACTTAGTTATATAGCTACGGCTCATCCTGAATAGTGATACTGGGTGGTCATACGGGGAAGTCTCCCAAAAAGTAATGCTTACACCAAATTGAATTTTACAAGATCTCACTTCTGTGTGTGTGTGAGAGAGAGAGGTCAGGGGTGGGGAGAGAGAGAGGAGGGACCCTTTTGTCTGGCAGAGGGCATGAAGGTCTGATGAAATTGTTTACACTGATTTTATTTACTATCAGAGCCTTACCTGGGCTCCTTATTTTTGAGTCAATAGAGATATCTATAACTTTTTTTCAAAGGCTATTTAATGCTAGTAAAGGAGTTGCATAAGAAAATATTATTTTAAAGGCACATAAGTCACCTTGACGATCTTCTTGAACTGGAGTAATTGCAAGGGTGGTTAATCTATATAGCAACCAGCCAACAAGCATTTAATGAGTACTTCCTAGGTCCTCTACCACATGCAGGAATTCGGTGGAGGGAACATAGTAGACATTTGGTCACTAAGACTAAAGGACTCATTAACTACTTGGGGAGCTGATAGCGACACGCCTGACACAAAATAGCTAACAGAAAGCAACAATGGAGCGGTGAGGGTATACCACGCTCCCACACGTCAGTGCTATGCAAGAAACAGCACTGAGGGGTCTCTTGACTGCAACGGCAACTATAGCCCGTTTCCTGGTTTATGAATTGATAAAGAAAAAAAGGTTATTAGAATTTTCTCTATTTTCCATTTTTATCCTATACACCTTCCCTAGGCCATTGGTGTTTACTACCACTTGTCTGTTAAGACAGCAAAACATCTAAATCTACACCAAATACATACAGAGGGAGAAATTTTCTGAAGTTGCTGAGCTCTTAACTTCATAGTTTCTTATTGTCAAGGACATACACTCCTGGTTGTAATGTTATGCTTTATATAGAGCACTGACAGTCTCTTCTGATAAAATTGTTTCCAGCTTTTAGGGTGAATTAAATGTATCAGTATTTATGGTGTTCCTAGCAGATGGCTATAATTTTTAGTTATTTTACTACTGAAATAAATTGGGAAATGACCAAGTACAGAAGCAGATGTTAAACACAGTGAGCAAACAATTTTATCAATTTGTCTATTTATAGCCTGGCGTTGCAGACAGGCTGCCAGGCTGTGAATGCTACAAACAAACGCTCAGACAATAGGTGTATCAGCACGAACAACACAGTCTGAAAACGTTTTCTTGGAGAATATGGTATCTGGAATAAGCCTGGAGGGATAAATGAAATCTGGAAAAAGCACTGTGGAAATGCAATGGTGGTGGTATGAATTTTATAACGATACTTTAAATAATGTTGTTTTCTGAAATATTGAAGGTCATATGTACATTGCAAAAACAAATAATAAATAAACCATCAAGACATAGAAAGACGAAAATAACCCTTTTTCTACTTAAGTGGAATAGCACTATCATTTTGATGTACTTTTTTTCTGGGCATGTCATAATGGTTGTGTTCAACTGCCTGCATAATTTTGTACCCAGGTTTTTTCAGTTAAGATGAAAATTTAAATTTTTTCACCTTGCCCTGGCTGGTGTAGCTCAGTGGATTGAGCACGGGCCTGCGAACCACACAATCGTGGTTCGATTCCCAGTCAGGGCACATGCAGGCCAGTTCCCAGCAGGGGACTCACGAGGGGCAACCATACATTGATATTTCTCTCCTTCTCTCCTTCCCTTCCCCTCTAAAGATAAATAAATAAATAAATAAAATTAAAATTTTGTTCATGTTAACAAAATCTGTAGATGTGGTATCTTTAATGGCTGTATAACATGCCACTATAAAGATATATCAACCTATCTACCAGTTTCCTTACTACTGTGCCCTTAGGTACAAGTTTCTCATTTTTCACTTGTAAGCCTGAGATGAACAGGCTAGTGGGACCTCTCCTTGTGGTTCCTAGATCTTGCTCTGGCCTTGATCAGCCATGCAGTTTGGGGAGGCCTGACCCAGTGCCAGGAGTGGGAGCCATGCCACTGGCCATGAAAGGCACTTCAGGGGTGGCCATATAACCATTTTAAAAAGACAATACGCTCCCATGACATGCACAGCTCAGAAACTTTATTTCCAGAGATACAAGTACTATGTGGTAAAACCAGGATGCCTTCCAATGTACCAGCTAAACACAACCACAGTACAAAATTCTGGTTGGGGTCATTCTAAAGGGCACAGGGAATGTGATTCACCAAAAAGAGACAGGGAGCCTGATATGTTTGGAGAATAGAAAAGGGACCTATCTGAAGCCAGGGAAGAATTTACATCCAGAGGAAAAGCTGGTAAAATAAGAATCAGCATAGAAAAGTAAATATATTGACGTTTAGGATATATACATGTCATACTTGTTTATTTTGTTGATGCATTTTCAATCCTGTGACCGAAAATGCCTATACTATAGATTAGAATGGTTGCTGGATTACCAAATATTAACAGAACTGAAATCCTGAAGAAAAACCTCATTACTCGAAGGCTGCTGAGTATTTGGCCTACATACAACCTGAGCTCATAAGTTTAAATGCAAGGGCTAGGAGAGAGAGAATAAAAAGTAATCTCCAAGGAATGCAAAAACAAGGAAAAGTTTCTACAGCTGTCAGAAGAGACAAGTCCAGTTTGGGTTGTCCAGAGTCGCATGAAAGGCTGAAAGACATGGTCATACTCTCACGAAATGTGAATGAATTCAGTGGATCCTGGAATCTTTGATCTTTACTGACAAAAATAAACCTAAGTGAATAGAAGTTCATGAACCCCTGCCATCTTACCAAGTGACCAACAGTGCTTGTACCAGTAAGATACACTTGTAGGGACAGGGCAGGCTGAAGGAATTTGAAGCCGCAGAGCTCACACCAGAGGAAATGATCCATGAGCCAGTGGAAGACAGACAGTTTGCCTATCATGTGAGCTCTAAACTGGAAGGCACAGACACTTCTGCTCCACCTGCAGTCCTGGACATAGCTTTAATTTAAACCCTAGTCACTTGGCACAGTGTCAATAGTATTATTACTGCTACAATAGCTGGAAGGTTGCCAGTACTTTCTAGACTGCTTCTGAAATACTGAAAAGCCTTTTTGACCCTTGTTAAAAATACGTGGGTACAAATATTTCAAGTGGCTATAAGAATACCTACAATAAAATATAAAAATGCCAGTAAAGCCGGCACAGGAAAATTATAGATAGAAGAACAAGGCCAAAGGAAGAACTCAGATATAGACATGAATGCCACATGGGTCCACCCATTTCCTACAAAGATCTGCAAATCTGGCTGTGAGGTTCCTGCCGGCCAAGGCTCTAAGAGCAACATGAGCCTAACACAGTGGTTCACACTGTCTATGGGGAATAGGCATATTTGGGGTCTTGTTTCAGGGTGAGGGAAGGAGGAAGGAGGGAGTTTTCCAGATATGAGTTTTAGTAACTAATTAGTTTCAGAGGTCTCTAAGCTACAATTAGAATAATTATTACTTTTCTTTATATGGCACTTAATACTTTGCAGAGTAATTTCACATACTTTCTTTAATCAGCACAAAAATCATGTACTGCAAGATTTGAGGGGAAGGTATTATTAAAACAATAATGTATCTTTCACTCATGCATCAAGGAATGCTGTCTCACTGGAAACAATGCAAACGTAGAAAATAAGCAGAAAGAGCTCTGAGAAAAATCAAATAACACCAAGTGCATGCACAGAAAAGATCCTCTCACTCAGAACCTACATTCCCTTATGTAACTTGAAATTCTAGCAAAGTTAGTTAATTCCTTTCCTAAAGCCACTGCAGATGAAAAGTAAAAGAATAGGGACTATCACAGAGAAGGGCTCTGAAAGCCCCACAGAGCGGTATGCGCGAAAGCAGAGGCAAGAACATAGAAAAGGCAAAAGAGCAGCAGTTAGTGTAGAAACGGAAAACCCTGAACATCCACCAAGTAGCACAGGCAGGGATGTGTCCTGCGCTCAGTCTGTCCAGTCTGGGGCCTAACCTTTGTGAATGGGTTTTTCACGTAGCTACCTCACCATCTTTCAGCAACTGAAATCTGATCAGATCCACCGGCTCCCAACTCGTCGGGCCTTTCGTGACCTTCCAAGGCTTATCAGAATAAAAAAAAATCCTTATTTAAAATGGCCCACACCGTCCTGCGGGTTCTGGTGGCTGCTGCCCACTGCTTCAGCCCATTGCACACTCCCTCTAACTTCAGCCCCACCTGGTGGGCTTCTGCGCATTTTCCTCTCCCTACCTGGAAGTGTCTCTCTGCTGCCTCTCCCGGGCAACCTGAACGGTCATTTCCTTGGAGAGCCTTATTGGAGTCTAGATTAGGTTTCCTGGTGAACCCTTAGCACCTTTGCAGTTGCGATTTTATCGCAGCTGATTCTATTAGTCTGATTGTTTAATAGCTGTTTCCTCCAAGGTACTGTGGGCTCTGGGAGAACAAGGACTGTGTCTGGAATACATGCCGAATAAATATTTACTGAAAAATGAATATGTAATGTCACATTTTCCTAATATATAACAGTTCAACTTTAATAAAAGATCTCTTGGGAGAAGGAGGAGCTATTTTTCTGTATTGAAGCAAAAAATTATGAAGTAGAATGCAATCTTCATACAAATTTTAAAGCTAAAGCACAAGAATTTGAGAATGCTTCAGGCTATGCCCCCAGATTTTTCTGTCGCCATTGTGCTTACAATAATATGGAAACACGGTTTGGTAAAAGATCCATCTTTAAAGGGATCTAGATAACCAAGGCTTATCTTCATTCTACTCAATGAAAATATATAGATGAAGGGGGCTTTGCAAAGTGTAAATATAATTTACCATTACTGGGAAATCTGTGTCCCAACAAAGGGGAAGGATTTAGCTCATATTCCACCGCCAATTACAGGTGAGGCTGGCGACAGGTCTCCCGTGGCCTGTCCAGAGCACTGCTTTTCATTAAGGCACAGCACCTGCCACCTAGTCCCCATTGCAAAGGTTCCCCCCGCCTTGTCTTCTTCCCCGCCCCGCCTCCCCGCCCTCCCCCCCCACCCCCCGCTATGTCTAGAGCTGATGCCTTAAGCCAGGCTCAAACACACTTTAAGTTCTCATTAACCAGAACTGAGAAGCGGGTAGAAAAACGAGGTCGAGCATTTCCTGGCATCATAATCCAGAGGCTTTCTGCTTTTCACTCTCAAACTGGGCAGTTCCCCTCGAAGGCTGCAAACCCAAGACGCTTGCCCCCTAGCGGCAAAAACTCAGGACCGCAGCGCCTTCCTGAGTCGCAGTCGATTCTCATTTCTAAGGGTGCCTCCAAGCTAGGAGGTGCAGGCAGTATTTAAGGAGACTGGGAAGCGGGAAAGCTCGCAAGTCACTAAGCGTAGAGAGCACACCGCAGGAGGCGACGCAGCTGCCCGGCTTGGTGGTCCTCCAGCATGGCCTGTTTCTGCACGCAGAGAAAGCGTGGCCACAGCTGCTGCTTGAGAAACCAGGGACCCCACTTAGGCTTCGGCCCAGGAGGGTGGACGTCCCATTCGGTCCCCTCGGGATGCAACCGCTTTTCCCGCTCCTTGCGCCCCGCCTGGAGCCGGAGGAGGGGCCAGGAGCTCAGGCATCCGCCGAGCTGCGATCGGCAGCGTAAGGTCCCGAGGCCCCTCACGCCCACCCGCACCGCGGCTGCTGCCGATGCTCCACCGAGGACACCGCCCCACGGCGTCGGGCTCGCG
Source organism: Sturnira hondurensis (assembly GCF_014824575.4). Lineage (NCBI taxonomy): Eukaryota > Metazoa > Chordata > Mammalia > Chiroptera > Phyllostomidae > Sturnira > Sturnira hondurensis. Next base: position 2,798,168 of record NW_028086146.1, read on the forward strand.
CCGCGCGCGCACGCGGGTGGGCGTGGGAGGCAGAGGCGCTACTCGCACGCAGCGTGTGCGCGCGAGCGCGCGCGCTTCCCCCGCGCACCCTCCCGCGCAGGTCGGCCCGGCTCGGCCCCCGCCCGCGTCACGAGGGGCGGGAGGGTGGGGAGAAGGGGGTGGGGCCGCGGACCGGAGGGGCCCGAGCGGCGGCTGCGAAGCCGTAGCCGGAGCTGGGCGAGGGCGGCTGCGGTCCCGGCGGCGGCGGCAGCTGCGGCGGCGGCGGCAACGGGGGAAGATGGTGGCGCTGGAGGTAGGAGCGCCTGGAGCGGAGCTTTATTCTCAGGCTTGGCACCGGCGCTGTCATTAGCGCCGCCTGCTCCCGCGGGCCCGCGGACCCGCAGACCCAGCTGTCAGGCAAGGTACCACCGCCAGGGAGGGCGGGTGAATGGGGGTGCTCGGCGGTGATGCCGCCCCTGACGGAGCCCGGGTCCTCGCCATCCTCATCGAAGGGTGCCCCCGGGTGCAAGGGGCTGCGTGGAACAATAGTGCCGATGAGCGAGGACAGCTGGCGACATCCAGGGGGCAATTGCTTTAGCCATCGAGCCAGCGGGGCGGGGGAAGGGGGAGTTGAAGGTAGGGACGCCTGGTGTCCGGTGCGCGCTGAGATGCGGGGCTTTGGGGGCAGCGGGCAGGCCTGATGACAGACGTGGTCGCACTGTCTGTGTGTGTGTAAAAGGTGCAGCCAAGGGGACTAGGAGCGGTGGACTGAAGGTGTTGGGAATGACATCTCCAGGAATCCGGGCTAGGATCCCTCACGTCCCCGTAGACTCTCCGGGAGAAAGCGTGTGGTGAAGGCAAAGGCGAAGTGGGCAGGATGCACTTAGTGTGTGAGTGTGGAGGGAGTCAGTGGGGCAGGGGCAGATTTGTAAAATCCAGTGTATGAGTGTGTACTCGTCTGGTGTGTATACTCCTGTGGTTGCATCCACGCTCCCCAAACTGCGCTCCAAACCTAGAGCTCGGCGGGTGCCCCGACTTGCCGTCACCGCTGGCTGTGGGACAGTGTCTGTAATTTTGCCCCTGAAAGTCTGAGTGCAGTCTCTGATCCGCTCTTACATGTGGATGGCCGGGTGTAGAGATTATTACTTCCCCTTTCTCTGGCCTCTTGACATGGGGATGTGAAAGCGTGCATGTGGCTTCGGGCACATGGCAGGGAAACAGGGTGATGGTTACCCCTTCTGGGCTTGCTGGGGTCCCTGGTTTTGGAGGGAGCCTCCATCCTGTGACACTTCTCTCCTCCGTGAGGGTCTTTGCCACCCTGACTCTGCAGTTTCTATTGTTTATCTCTTGTCTGACTTGGAGGAGAAGGGTCTTTAATGGCCACATTCCTTTCTCAATCCCCACAACTTTGAATGTCAACTACATCTTCCCATTCCACATTTAAGCGCTGGAAATGAATGGCTGAAGAATGGGTGGTCTTCGTGCTGGTCCTTACAGAATGAACTCTGGAGGGGTGAAGAGAGAGATTCGGTGGTGGGGGTCACTAATTAGAAAGAACAAGATCGTGCTGAGAAATATTTGGTACTCCATTGGTCATCGTCAGGTCTGCAGGGCATTTTCCTTAGGAAAAGGGATACTTTAGTTCTATTGCCAGAGACGTCCACTCTCCCAGCTTTCACAGTGGCTAGGTGGTGCCATGTATCATTTGGAAACTGAAATCTCCCAAGACCCAAGGGTGATGGGGTCCCTGCTTGGTGAAGCCTGCTTTCCCAGCCAGTGAGCCTGCTGATAAGGGATTTGGCAAATGTCAGGCTGTCCGTAAGTCACCCAGTGGGAACCAGGACAGAGAGCTGCATCTTCAGTCTATAGCTGTTTAATTGTCTCTGCGTAATAAAGATAGGCTTGGGTGGCCTTGGGCTGGGAGATAGAAAGGGAGATAGCATACTCACAGGTGTGTCTACTGCAGTCTGACTTCCCAGCGCCTGTATTTCTCCTGTAGAAATGGGTGCACCTTTAACTTAATATATGGATACTTCTTTATTAAAATGTGGTGTGACTAGATTAACCTGCTTAGAACACATTTGAACTAGAACACCTGAAATTCTACTGCATTGCTGTCAGAATCCAAAGTGGCTGCCCCTGTCCTCTTCGTAGCAGTCACAGCTACACGAGTAAACACACAGCACATTGGCACCAGAGGTTTCTTTCTTTGAATTTTTAAAAAATTTTGTTTGGGTTTGGCAGTGGTTGCATGATATTGTTGTTGCATTGAAAATAATAAAACTAGGGTTACCCACATATTTTTTCTTCCCATTTATCCTCTGTTAATAAATGATGCTATACAGAGCAGGTGCTTTTCAAGCTGTGGACTTCAAACTTCCCTGTGTCCTTCAGGTCGAGCCTTCTAAAATTTTAATGGGAGGTTGTTGGAGCTTGTCCAAGATTTAAGGATAGGTTTATAAAAATGAATTTTGAATCTTAGTTCTTTATTCTCTTCTTAGTTCTGCCAATTTCTTTCTCAGAAAAGTACATAAGGAATTTAAAAGGCATTCTAAGAGGGGTTTTTTGGTAAAGAAGTTGTCTTTATATTTGCATGTAAAGTCCCTATATAAATGTCTTACAAGAAAGTTTAAGAATATTAGAAATTTCCAAGGTAAATAAACTGTTTAGGAAAAGAAGGATTATACAACAGCATGATTGATGATTTGGGAATTGGTGATTTCCTTTCTAACACAAATGTGATCCTTGTAAAATGCAGTGCCTGGCTTTTCCAAAGATTGGACTAGTGAGGTCATTCGTGGTCGCTTGGATCCTGTAATTCACGCTGGTGTGCAGTTGTGTACCTAGCCTGCAACCGGCTACTTGTTTTGATGGATGTGTTTTCTTCACTTAAAGTAGCATTAATGTTTTTCTATTTCATTATTGCATCACATAAAAAAAGTTGTTTTTCAGAAGACTTGGAGATAAAAGATATTTGAAAATTGATCTGCGGGGGCCAGAAGGAATAAACTACGGGGGAGATGGGACTTGTATTCTATAAGGAAAAACTGATTGTTGCTAAATTTGAGATAGTTTCAAGCCTAAAATCCATAGTTAACCCTTTGAGTTACCATCATTAACTTACAAATATTTGTTAATTGCCTATCACATCTCTGGCATTATATACCTTTGGGTAGGGATTGGGAAATATTGGGAGAGCTGGCAATTTGAAGAATAAGGAGACTTGGATCCTGCCCAGAGGAAGTTCGTGGTCTGGAAGGGGAGACAGAGCACGGTGCATGTCACTACCTATGAATGGTGGGAAATGGTTGAATGCCGACAAAGCCAGATTTCTGCAGTGCTGCGGGAGTTCGCCAGATACACCCGTGACTTCAAGTGGAAGAATTAGGGAAGGTCACATGAAAGAGAAGTGGAGCTGGATTTATACAGGTGGCATTTGGGCTGGCAGGGAAGAAAGGGCACCCTTGGGGAGGACGACGTAGCAAAGACTAAGTGGTGGAAAGGTGTGTGCCTGCACAGAGAACGAAGATGGGTGCGCTTTGACTGGAGCACAGGGAATACCACAGGATGTGATGAGAGAGGTCATAAGAGAGGTTCTTTCAAGGTTGTGGAGCATCTTATATGTGGATTTTACTGAGTAGGTACCAGGGAGCCATGGAAGGTTTCTGAGGAGGAGTGTTGACAGGATCAGGTCTATGCTTTACAGTGATGATCTTAAACATTGTGTTGAATGTAATGAAATGAGGAAAGGCTGGCAGTAGTGAGACCGAATAGACTGTAGTCAAATTAGGGGTGAGAGGAAACAAGGCAGTGGGAGAGAAGAGGAAGAGACAGACTCAAGAGACAGGATACAGGAATAATCTGAACCCTTAGCAAGGAAGTCAAAGGTCATTGTCAAGCTCAGCTGAGAGCATGATTAGATCATTGGCGGAATGTTCAGAGGAGAATGAGAAAGAGGAGAAAAAAAAGCTTCATTTGGGCATGGCAGGTTTGTCCCAATGAAGGGACTAGAATAGGGGTGTCAGTCTTTGAAGAGAGGTACGGCTACAAAGAGATTAGTAAATCATCACTTAGGAATAATTGTAGTGTCTCGGGCTGGGCCAATAAAGAAAATGAAGCGAGAAGAAGCAAAAGGGTAAGGTCCAATCCTTGAGGAGTATCTATATGTTGGAGGGAAAGAGAGACAAAAAAGGAGACAAATATTAAACGGGCAGCTGGAGAAAAATGATAGCAGTAGTATGATGTCGTGGAAGCTAGGAAGAATGAGGGGAGCTACCGCCACTCGTTGCTCTTACAGCACACCCCATGGGGGTGGGGTGCAATGAAGGAAACACCACTGGCTTTGATGCCTGGCTTTCCCTGGTTATCTTTGAGGTAGGTGGGAGTGGCAGCCAGGCTTCGGGGGTTGAAGAGAGGGGGCTGATGTACATGGACAGCAGTGGAGGCAGACCTCTTTGTTAATAAGCCAGATGGTAAAGGAGGAGAAAGGCTGATGTGTCGAAGCAGTGGCGTAGTGGAGGGAAGGTAATGTTTTCAGGATAGGAAGTCTTGCGCCTACATTATAGTAGAGGAGGAAAATCTATTGAAGGCCAGAGATTGAAAGTGTGAGGGAACGGCTCACCTGATGAAATGGCATCTTCGAGAAGATGGTGGCATGCTGCATGAAGGCTGAGGAAAGACTCTCAAGACAGAAGCACAGGAATTCTAAGAAGGAAAGGAATTTGGCCCCAGTGTTGTAAGTCAGGGGTCCCCCACCCCTGGGCCACGGACCGGTACCAGACCAAGCCTGTTAGGAACGGGGCCGCATGGCAGGAGGTGAGCTTGAAAATAATGCACTGGAATCATCTGGAAACTATCCCCTTGACCCTGGTCCCTGGAAACATTGCCTTCCATGAAACTGGTCCCTGGTGCCAAAGAGGCTAGGAACTGCTATTGTAAGTATGAAGTGAAAAGAAAGGTGAGCATGTGAGTAGAATAACAAAGGCTTAGAGGATGTACTGTGGAAATGCAGCAGTGAATCAACTCAGGGTGAATAGAAGATTATCACCCAGCTCTGAGGGTCTCCTGCACTCGGGAGCATGAATTTCCGCTGGAACCAATCAGCCCTGTGTAATTAGGGTTTGACAACTGCTTATATAAGTTTTGTGATTGCGAGCATTGCATGTTGCTAAATGTATTTGTCATTCCTCCTTCCATTAAATCCAATGAAAAAGAGATATTTGTCTTTAAATTTAGCTGAGTAAAAGACTCTACCTGTGGAGTATTTCCTGTGACTACTCTCTCTTAAGGATTGCCGACTTAAATAAATAAAGCTTAGGGTAAAATAATTGGAAAAAAAGCATAAGTGTGATTTAAAAAAAGATGTTTTCCCTGTCTATAACAGCAGGATGTGGCTTTACAGTGAACTGTAAAGTCAATGTTTCAAAAGAAAAATTAAACACAGCACTTCACCCAACACCGTACCCATCAGAAGCACTCAATAAATATTTTTCACATGAATACAAGAGTGAATTTGTTTTTTTACAGTAAGGTAGGTATAGTTTCTAAGTCTAAAATTTCAGGATTTCTTACTTACATTGTGGACATTGAATGATTTGCATCCCATGGCCTATTCAAGTTTATGATAGAATTAAATGATTTTATTTATTTATACTTGCTACATATGTTGTAGCTTTCCCAAAACAATTTTTTTCAACAAAATAATTGCATACACTTTAGACTCTTGAGTTGGGGGCCGTGCGAAGACTCTAGATGAGTTTATGGAATTTCAAGTGTGGTGAGTGATGATTTTAAGTTTCTAAGTGTGAAACCACTCATTCGTCCTTCCAGCGGATGTTCATTGAGCACCTTCTCTGGGCCAGATACTCTTTCAGGTACAAAGGATGCAACAGGGCGCAGGAAGCATGCACAGCAGGGGGTTAATCTCTCTTATCACTGACCTTTTAGTGGAAGGAGATTTAAAAATAGATAAACATATCATATGTCAGGGGGTGACAAGTGCTATGAAGAATAAAGCAGAGAAGGCAACAGAATGTGGCAATGTAGGAGATGATGCTAAGGAGTGGCCAAGGAAGGCCTGGAGCAGAGAGAGCTTGAAGATGTGAAGGAGTGAGCCATGCAGATAAATGGGGGAAGGACCTTCTAGACAGAATATCGAGAGCAAAGGGCCTGAGGTAGAGATAGATGTGCTTGGCATGATCAGGAACAGCAGAGAAGCCTCACTGGTTTCCTTGCTTCACCTGGCCATGTCCTACGTATGGCACCTGAGAGTTGGAGCAGTCACTCAGGGAGCAATGTGATGCTTTGCCTTTCGGTATGGAATCAGTGGCCGGTAGGCTCTAGCACCACGTACCATTTGGGGGCTGACTTGTGTGTGCTGTGTGTGTCAGGGCTGAGTTTATGACAGAATGCTCGATCCTCTGTCAAACGTTCAGGTTAGAAAACTGGAAGAGCGGCTGACATCTGGGCAGTGATGAAAGGTCAGTCAGGTGGAAGTAGGCTCTCTTTGGGAAGCACCACACCACTCTCCTGTTGTCTGGATCTCCTTCAGTTACAGGAGATTCCTTCCTCCAGGTTTCGTGTCCCATTCTCGAGCGTAAGATCCTTGAGGCCAGAGCTATGTTTTGTTCATCTGGGCATACCCTGCAACAGAAACACTTTTTGCATTAGTGCAGGGTCATCAAACACTTATTGAAAGGAGTGGATGAGACATTTCCAAAGATCTAAGTAATCCAGGTGTGAAGAATGAGGGTAAAGCTATTTTACCTTGATTTCTACAGACAGTTGTTTTTCCAAGAACACACAAAATCACCACATGATGCTGAAGTAATTTATTCATGCAGGGCCTGAGACAAGTAGTTTGTTTGGAAGGTGACTCCAAGAAACATAAGTGAGAGGGTGGAAAAAATGAGAGAGAAAAGGAAAGAAAGCCAGTAAGAGGAAGGCTAGTGAGCAGATTGCCATTGTGGGCAATGGAGGCTTGGTCCTGCTGGTCTCATGTAGAATGCACTTACAATTGTCCACCAAGCAATAGGTAAACTGGGATGTTTATACACCATTTAACACCAAGGGCATACAATTCCCAGCGTTTTAGGGCTGCCATCAGCCCCAGCACGCTCCAGAGGCATCAGGGAGAGCTCCTGGATAGATGGCAGAGAGGGAACCAGCTAGGGCTGGGAGAGCTATCAGCGTGTCGAGGAATGTCCATCAGAGCTCCAGGGGAACTCAGAAGTGGGCCGAGGGGACACAGGGCAAGGCACCAGCAGCCTCTGATTCACCTGGCTCAGCGATACCAGAAAGAACATCTTCACAGGCGAGAACTGGCTTGGTAGCAGTTATTGGTATTTTAATTTAGGGATTTTAATATATTGCAACAGTTACCTCCAGTTCAGTTCACTCACACGCCAACTGTCGACAATCCTCAGTGATCTTGAATGCTGCGTCCCACCTATGCCCACGAATAAGGTACCCTCAATTACAAAGGGGCCCCCAAGTTTCCAGTGAGGTAGTTTTAAAGGAGGTTTTATATCAACTAGAATATATACATTTTCAGGATGTAAAGAATGAAATATCTACTTACATTTACTTTATCACTTTACTTGCATGTATTAAGAATCACATCATATGAAATTAATTTAGAAATATGACATCCTTCTACTTTCACATTTTATGAAGTAATTTATCCAAATGTTTCACATACTTCTTTGACTTAAGAGTTTTTTCATTATTAGGCTATTTTCAGCATATTTATTTCTAACTCATTTGAAATATTATTCTTCTTCAATTTCTGTGTGATGCTGCTACCACAGACTTTATTCCAAGCACTGTATGCTCACTCACGTAACATAAAAATATTTGTTTTTTTATTTTCTTCCTATAGGTGCATATATTCATGGTCTTTACAACCCAGCAGTTCTGTGTGACTTGTATAAGGACATCTAATACAAACAATTGGCAAGGAATATTTACATAAGCTGGTGTTAAAATCTTGACCTTCTTTATTCATTCATTCATCTATCCTATTTCAATCATGTGACCTCCATAAGCATCCCTATCTCAGATGGATTGAGGTTATTTCAGGCTATCTTTTCCAAATAGTTCTCAAGTAACCTTGGAAACAGACATCCCCTGTTCATGCAGTCTTTGGTCTTCCCAGGTAATGTGTTCTGGAAATGGTTTCTTCCTTTAAAATCAGTTGCCATCACATCCAGCATTAATGAATTGCTTGATTTCAATTCCTGTCATCTTGGAGATAATAGGTTTCGGCATTTAGAAAAAAGAAATTGAGAGAATGCCTTGTACAATGGGAGGCTTTATATGGATTCAAAAATATAAGGCAACTTTTGTTCTATGAAGTAGAATTTGGAGGGAAAATAGAAATCTCTCATTTTTGATATATGCAAATCCATCCTGGGAGGCGGTGGAAGTGTGGTGGTGAAAACTATTCCCGCCCACGAAATTTCCTCTGCAGCCTCCTCTTCTTCTACTCCACGAGGAATAATTAGTGTGAAAAACACAGCAATGGTTTATTTCGTAAAGGAAATGATTAGCCATCATCCTGCATGCTGTAATCATTTAGTTTCTGACTTTGATAAATTTTGTAACTTGAAATCAATTCTGTATTAATGAACAGGTGCACCTTCTTTGATGGAAGTGGTGCACTAGACAGCAATGCATAAAGCCTTCTTCCCTGTAAGAGTTAGTATGTCTCAGAGGCAGAGGACGAGCTTGTCGTTTGAAGATATTCTGCTTCACAGGAATAGTTACCCCTTAACGTGGCTATTCACTGAGTTAGGATTTTTTTTATATTGAACATTTCTACAGTGGATCAGTCTCTGTTTCGGAGGCTTCTGAACCTCATGATCCCTAGTGAGAGCACAGTTCACACCTTATCTGAGCAATGGAGACAAGTGTACGTAGGCAGACACACGTGCACGCACACACAACATATCACCGAATCAAACATTTCAAAAACACTTGTTCTTTATTGTATGTAATACACTCTCATATTTTCTGTTCTGCATGGCCACTGATCCACTAAACCCATTTCAGCACCGGGGACTGAGTCCTGACACGCAGTTTAAAAAGACTTCATGGCACTGCCATTGCCCAGAGAGTGCCTTTCCCTGTGGTATGAAACGGTCTCAGGTCCGAAGGTTTTCCCAGCCTGTTTCACACTGTTAGCATATTTGGCTGGTTGGTGGTGTGGGTGTGCAATGTCACCATAATCCTAAGGGGGAACTTTATTTTTGAGTAAATATTGTATTTCCAAAATAAGAAATCATGAGTATGGAAAATGGAAAGTAGAGAAAGATGAGTGGATTGGTTCTTAAATCTAGTGGTTTTGTTAACTGAACCCCAGTGTTTTTCCTTGGGTCTGCCTGCCTGTGTACGCTGGCCCAAAGAAATGCACGATCAAGAGTTTGCAGTATTGAAATAAAAAAAAATTAGTTTAATATGTATTGGCCAATATGGAGGCTGGGAGCTTGTGTCCAAACTAACCAACTCCCAAAGAAATGTAGAGTACAGATCATATAGAACCAAATCACAAGACACCGTAGGTTCAGGGTTAGGGCTGGTGGTGGAAGCTAATTGGTCAGAGGTAACTTAATGGTAATGAGTCATTTCTTCAGGTTCTAAGGACAGCTTTGAGGATTTTTCCAGCATCCTTTTGTCTGGTCTTGTGGGAAAGTAGCCAGAGGATCCTCCCATCTTAGGGCTCAGGAACTGAAACCTAACTTAGGATGTGATGTGATCCTCAGCCTTTCAGATGTCTGGACTCTGTGACCATTAGTCATGTCCAGGCTCCTGTCTTCTGTTGCCTTGTGGGTTGCTGATTAGCTGGGGAACACGCTAGGTCTCTGAGTGGCTGAGAGAGACAGAGACAGACAGAGAGAGGAAGGGGGCTAGAAAGAGGTGATTTCTAGAGCTAGGTTTTAAAACTAAATTTAACCAAAATCACATAGACCCTCAGTTTCAATTCCTTCCTTTCTTTTTGATCATTCCTCAGTCTTGACGGAGAAGGGGAGATGCCTGCTCTAGCTACTTCCTGCAGAGAAGGAACACAGTACAAGGGTTAGAGGGATGAAATTGTTTCACATGTAATTGAAAATATTCTGGGGTCAGCCCAAGGGTTGATGTTTGAATGATCATCAAGTTGCTCATTTTAGCTTCCCTTGGGCAGCAGTCGTAAAGGCAGCAGCAACCAATTAGTATCCCAGTACCACAAAGAAGCAAAACTAATGTGGACATTCCTCAGTGGCTGGGAAAAGTATTGAGCCAGTAGGTGCAACCACATAGGATACGTTCCAAACTTGGTCTATGGCTGTGCACCAGGAAATACCTAACCAGTTGACTGCTGGGTCTATGTGGCCTCATAAGCATGTGTGCATGTATGATATTCCTGTCAGGGTGGGGCACATGTCCCCCTGAATGTGGAAGGGCAAGAGGAACCCCCACTTACCTTCGGTGATTTGCTCCATCCATCATCCCTAGTCTGAGATGTTGAATGGGTGTATGGTCTGAGGCATTCCTCCTGCACTAGACATAGGCAGTGGTGCCCAGACCCAGCAGCCAGCCAGTTATGTATCTCTGCACAGGTGGCTGCCCACTTTAGGAAGGCGTTACCTGTAACAGATGGAAATTGAAACAAGAAGTTAGAAATTAGAAAACAATTATCTTGGATGTCAGCCAGAGGGTTTTCTTCATTTTCTTGAAATCTAGTTTGAGTTTTCAGGTGATTTCTTTCTGAAGAGTACCCTACGGTCTGAGATGAGTTTGCAGGGATACTCAGGTGGTTGAGCGGTCACTTCTGATGATATGGTCACTTGGTGTTATGTCATAAATCTGGAGCCAGATTAACTTGAGAGTTGTGAATCCAGGGCTTAACTCCTTCTATTGGGTTGGCCAAAAAGTCCATTATGGTTTTTTCCATAAAATAACACATTTTTCATTTTCACCAATAACTATTGATTTGGATATTTTGAGTATGTCAGCTATCTCCTGCTATTGGCCTCTGGTGGGTAGAGGCTGCTAAACATCTTCCAGTGCATAAGACAGCCCCACAGTGAAGAATTATTTGGCCAAAATGTCAATAGTACAAGAAACTTTACAAACCACTTTTGACATGTTTGATCAGTCACAGCACCTTCTCCATATTACTGCACAGATCTTTTTTTTACGTTTCAGTTGTGTTTTTACCTTTCTTGAGGTAATAAAGCAAATACACTGAAAATGCTGTGTTTCTTTTTCCATCTTCAATATTAAAATGACTGCATGAAAATTTTACCAATTTTGACAAGTTTTTATTCAAGTGCATGAACACTTACATGACAGCTGTCACAATACAATCTTAAAAAATATTTTGAATGAAGTTAAAGACAACTAAGCACTAGTAGAGCCATTGTAGGAAACGCACACACACACACACACATACACATAATGGGCTCTTTGGCCAACACAACAGTTAAACAGAAGAATGAGCGGTTAGTACAATCTGATAAGGCCCCACCCACTTCAAGTTGGTCATCAGGATGTTTATTTTCTCCAGGGTTTTACACACACTCGGTCTCCAGGGTTGAAATGCTATAACGGGACATCTGTGGAGTGCTTCATCCTGCTAGAAGAAAAGTTATGAATAGCAGTTAAAGTTCATCTCAAGGATTACCTCATAGTGTCTAATTCTTTGATCTTTAGGTCATCAGCATTTCTAGGATTTTTTTCTAAAACATAGGAAGGGCGTTCCATATGATATTCTGAAAGGACTGAGTTGACTCCTGCTTCTTCGAGCAACTCTCATCCTAAGCAGAGCAACAGCCAAAATCTTACCCGTTGTAGGACAGTTTCTTGGCAAGGGTTAGCAATGGCTTTCCTTAAAGTGTGGTTCATCTGCCCCATCTTCCCGGAGACTGTGGCCTCCAGGAAGTGTGGAGTTTCCTCTGGATTCCTGAAAGTCGAGAAACATCCTGGGTCTCCGTGGCCATAAAGGCGCTCCCACTGTCGCTTTGAATAGTGGAGCGTAGTCCAAGCCCAGGCATGATTTCTTTTACTAAGGCTTGTGTTGCTTTTGAGGTCTTCTCTGATCTGCATGGGAATGCTGTGCCCATCCTGTGAAACAATGTGCAAACACTATCGGAGATCGATAATTTCCAGTGGTTTAGGGCATTGTAGTGGAATCAGTTTGCCAACCTTCTTCCTTCAGGGCCTAATCCACAGCTCTGGACCGCTCTGACTTCTGGGTGAGGCCCTGTTTTAGGGTTCTTTCTGGCACAGACATGAATTTCTGAATTATCATTTGAACAGTAGTTTGCAAGTATGGCCCAGTAATGTATCTCTGCATCCATTGGAGCATGGCATCCCATCCTTAACGGGTGACCTGGGGGATGGAGCTGACTGTTTCCTCCATCAGGTGTTTCAGGATCAGAATGATGCCTCTTCATTGCTAATCCATCCCTCTTTCTGGTGAGTAGAATAGCCCAGTTCCTTTGCCCTTTCTAAGTCTTTAGAAGCATCTTCAGGCCAGACTAGCTTTAAGTCAATGTAATTAGTAAGAGCTGCTACCAGAGGGGTGAGGACTTTAGTGTGAGCCACCAGCTGGGCAGCAGCTTGATCTGCTTTATTATTTTCCTGGGAGACTGAGCTGTCGTTCTTCTGACGACCTGGGCAGTGTATGAGGGCAACCTGCTTAGGTTCCATGACTGCCTTTAGGAAACCTAATATCTCTTGCCTTCTGGTTTCCTGTGTTCCGTGTTTCACCAGGCTGCTTCTGTCCATGAACATCTAAAGATCTGAATTCTTCAGCAGTCAGTCGGTCAGTTAGTTCTGGTCAACTAGAACAGACTTGCTCAGTTACTCACATACAGTCATGCTTCAGTCCCTCTGGCCCAGAGGCAAGCGGGGTGGGTTCGAGTAGCGATAGCCTTGAGAATGACGTTAGGATTGTCCCAGAGGATTGCCTGGTATTTTCCCAGCTGGTGTTCTCCCTTTTGCTCTAGTAAGGGCTACATACAGGGTAGAGAATGTACTGGGGTATGCTGCCCCAGGGTGAATTTCCCAGCTTCCTGTGGAAGGTCATAGGTAGCTGTGGTGGCCCTTAGACAAACCAGCCATCCCTGAGTCACCATGTCCAGCTGTTTTGAGAAGTAGGTCACTGGCCTTTTAATGTATCCTAGGTCCTGGGTCAAGACACCCGGTCCTATTCCTTGTCTTTCATGCACAGACAAATCTAAGGGCTTTCTTATGTCTCTAGGGCCTCAGCAGGGGCCATCAGTCACTTTTCCTTAATGGTCTGGAAGGCCTTTTGGCATCCCACAGCCCAAGTCAAGGGCTCTTGATTCATTCCTTTTAGTGTCTCATAATGGTTTTGCAAGTAAGCCAAAGTTTGGAATCTGTATCTTACAAAAGCCAACCATTCCTGGGAATCCCCTTAGCTGTTGGCCAGTGGTGGGCATTGCCACCCTCGCTAGGGCTTCCCTCCTGTCTAGGAGCAAGCTAATTCAAATCCAAAATTATCACAGAGGGCTTAGATATTTGGGCTTTCTTTTGGGAAACTTTATATCCCCGTTCAGCCAAGGCATTTAAGGTTAGAATGGTATTTTTGTCAGAAGCTTCTTTGCTGAGACTGATGAGAAGGTCATTCCATATATTGGAGCATCACATCATCATTCAGCTGATGCTCCCTTAAGTCTCTGGCTAAAGGCTCTCTAAACAGGCTGGGGGAGTTTGTGAGCCCGTGGGAGAGAAGTGTCCAGCAATGATGTCCTCAACTTTAGAGTCTGGGTCCTCCCATTCAAAAGCAAACAGCTCCCAACACTCAGGGCTCAGACGTATGCAAAGGAAAGCATCTTTTAAATTTAGCAGAGTAACCCAATAGACAAGGTGGCCAGCAAAGTGCAGGAGTTAGGGACCTCTGGGTGGATGTCTTTCACTATTTGGTTAGTGGCCTGCAAGTCCTGGACAAACTGATATTTATTAGTGACTGGTTTCTGCACCCATAAGATGGGAGCTAGGATTTAAATTAAATATAATTAAAATAGTAAAACCCCTCCATTTCAGTTTTTCTCGGGCTTTGTAAATTGTGCCCAGTTACTGAGCCCTGACCTCATCACTGGACTGATTAGTCACTGGTCTGGCTAATCTCTCCTCACAGTCCCTTCCTGTTCTTTCCCCTCCCTGCCTCTCTCCCCAGACTCCACCCCCAAACTCTGGGACCTGCAGACATTCAGTTCAATTGCCTAGTTCTCAATGTTAACCTAAGGTATTTCTTCCCAAATGTGAAAATAGTCTTTACATCCAGTGTACAATTTACATTCCAAATAACTTGAAAGTACAGGAATCCTTTTTCCTGAGCTGATACCTAGGGAACTTTGGTCCTAAAGGAGCTAGAATTTGTTTCACAGATGGAATGTTTCCATAGTGTTAGTGTGAAGGTCTAACCCAATCTTATGTTTAGGTATGAGGACATCCTTTATGGCTTGCTACTTGTCTGAGATAAGGACATATCAATTCTTGTTTTAAAACCTCAGCAGGTTCCCAGTCCAGCGAATGGAAACAGGTTAACGTCACAAGTGCAAAGTGCCAGGCACTGTGCTAAATACTCCACACAGCTGACTCACTTGCTTTCATTATGATTCCATTTACACTTCAAAACTATAGCAGGAAAAGGCGTTGCAAACAGGACTTTGAGGCTCTCAGAGGTTCTCCCAGTGACTAAAAGGCCCAGAGAAAATAACCGGCCTCACTGCTCCTGGTGCTGGAGTCCCCTTTGTCCTGGGGCCCAGCAGAGCCACCCCCGCCCCCACCCAGCTGGTGCTCCTGTCCCAGAGGGGGGTCAGTCTGTGTGTGTTACCGTTGCACCGACTTCTTACCAGTCTCAACACCATGAGGGGCAGGCTCAGGGCAGTCATAACAGGGCACTGCCAACAGCACACAAGTCCCAAGGTGGGGCCGAGCCTCAGTTTCCCCCGTGGTAAAAGGAGGAATGATGAAACCTGTTCTGTCTCTTCCCACGTGGAGCTGCGGGAGGTGGGACGGGAAGGGGAAGTCATGAGACATGAAGGGCTATAGGAAAGTAAGATAGATGTGTCTCTTCCTTCCCAATGAGCCTGGGCACAAGTGACATCTCCCTCCTCTAAAGCAGGGGTCAGCAGACTTTTACTGTATAGGGCCAGATAGTGACTAGCATGGCTGCATTCCAAAAACTTTATTTATGGACACTAAAATCTGAATTTCACAGGACTTTCTCATGTCATAAATTTTGATTCCTCTCTTGACTTTTCCCCCCAACCATCTATGTATAAATGTAGAAGTCCCTCCCAACTCCCGTCAGTACAGAAGCAGCTGCTGGACCAGGTGTGACTCACGGACCTCAGTTCGCTGACCCCTGCTGTGAATGCTCGCAGCACTTTGTGCCACTCAGTAGCGAGCAGCCACCGTTCACTTCAGATGCAGCCGCGCTGCCCACTTTCTTCCATCTCTCTCTTCCAAAATATACATCCCCACCTACGTCTTTTTAATTCCTCACCCAAGGATATGTTTATTGATTTGAGAGAGAGAGGAAGAGGGGAGGGAGGGAAGAAGGGCGGGAGGGAGAGAGAAAGAGAGAGAGAAGCGTTGATTGGTTGCCTCCCGTACTTGAACCTGCAACC
The DNA here is from genome assembly GCF_014824575.4 of Sturnira hondurensis. Taxonomy (NCBI): domain Eukaryota; kingdom Metazoa; phylum Chordata; class Mammalia; order Chiroptera; family Phyllostomidae; genus Sturnira; species Sturnira hondurensis. Next base: position 2,813,791 of record NW_028086146.1, read on the forward strand.
TACACAAATGCTGCATCCTTTTGGTGTACAGGATGATGCTCCAACCAACTGAACCACCCAGCCTACCTGTTTTTAAACCCCCTTTAGCACCGAAAAGGATAATGGCATATAGTTGGTATCCACATACAAACCGACACACATATATAGTATATGCTGAATACATATTTGTTAAATTAATGGAGATAAGAAAATCTCTTGCTTTTCTATGTATCTTTTTTCTCCATCTTTAATAGAAAGTCTGCCTATTTTCTAGTAAACCTTTGGGGATGATCGAGTTAACATTTTGTAATGAAATTTAAGGGCTTTAAGATTCATGCTTTTAATTTCCCCCCGACCCCGACAACTCCCACCCCACCCTCCCTTCCCATTAACCCTCAAAGGAACAAAATTGCATGATGAAAGAAGGGAGAAACAAAACCAACATTTCTAATAAAAAGGGTCATTAGAGAGTAACAGAAGTGGCCAAACATTCGGCTTTGGTCCGGGGTTTTCTGTCGCCGTGGGAGCTCTGGAGGCTGCAGTGCTTTTCTGTCTCCGCTGCCAGCAGCCCCGCCTGTGCTGTGCTCTCCCAGGAACTGGACTCCGGGCCGGAACTCTGTACATTTGGCTGTGAATAAAGAGCACGTGGTACTCACGCCGTCCCGCGTCTTCGCAGCGCGTCTCCCTCTCTGATGCATGCGCTTCCCCAGCGTGTATCAAGGAGTCACCCATGTCTCTGAAAAGCAAAGCCTTGGGCTCATCTCCCATTTTATTTCTTAATGAATAGAAGCAAGGGAATAGAATTATTAGGAAATACGTAATTTTAAAATGTTCTTCTCAAAATGAAGTAAACAGAAACTGGGTGATAGAATTATAGCAGTGTGTGGATGTGTTATCTTTCCAAATGTTCTGTGGTGAACGTGTTTCTCTGTGTTCTGTCATGAGAAAATCGTGTGTTGTGTGCATGTGTGTATATTTAAGGGGTGAGAGGAGAGGAATATGCTAGAAAACTGGAACCAAAATCATTAATAGTATATCTATAATCCTTATTAAAATTTGTTAAGGGAACAATTAAGTCAGCTTTCAAATAAGCACTTGACTTTTCTAGTCTGACAAGATATAGTCCTCTGCTGGGGGGAAAAGATACTCAGCTGGTGTGAAATAAATTTACGAAGTGTGCTTTGGACTCGGCGTAAATTGTTGCCACTCTTGGTAGATGCTCTCTAGCCTGGGAGATGGAATGTTAAGCCCGGCGTATAGAAGTGCATGTTACATTTACCGTATTTTTCAGACCATAAGACACACCTAGGTTTTAGAGGAGGAAAATAGGAAAAAAATTGGAAGGAAAAAACATGGTAAAATATTTAGTAACATAAATAACATAATATTTCACCAATGCAAATATAAAGCTACATTCAGACTATAAGACACACACCCCACCTCCTCCCAAATTTTGGGGGGGGGAGTCCTGTGAGGCATTGGGAGCCTGGTGGGGAAGAATATAGGCTGAGGGGCTCAGGACGCTGTGCCTTATCATGTCTGGTGGCTGCAGGTGAGACACAGCATACTCACCGGTGGTGTGAAGACTGTTTTCAAAATTCCCGTTAGTGGGTGGAGGCGGGGGGTGCAGGGATGGAGAGCACGCTTACCCAAGAACTGCAAGGTGGTGGGGAGGCAATTAACCATCTGTCCATAGGTTCTTGTGCGGAAGGAGGCTCCCCTCGAAGTTGAGAGACTGTGTGTATGAGGGCAGTTGATGAAGGTTTTGTTCATGATGTTATCTGCACAGTGAGTCTTACCTTTCCTCTTTCTCATCTAATTTTCCCCTTTCTTACCACCCCCTCCTCTTTCTTTCTTCCATTTGGGGGAGTTGTCGTGGGCTTGTTCACTTCGTGTGGCTTATGTGGGTCACTCCCTTCCCTGGCCATTGTTGCTTGTCCATTCATGTGGCCTGTGGCACTGAAGCTGCCCGGAGGTCTGTGTTGTTGGCATGGTTCCTGGAAGCCTGAGGCTGCGCTCACCAGAGCAGATGCTGAGAAGAGGGTCCGTGTGTGCGGGCTCTTCTTTACTAAGAGGGTGCTGCTGGGGGCACCTGGGAAGGGAGTGTGGGAATCACTTGAAACCTGTATCCCAATAAATTCAATTTAAAAATGGTGTAACCTCCAAGTCCTGAGGGGGAGCTCTGCTCCGGAAGCTGGCCTCAGGGACCACCCCCACTCGAGTCACTGGGATCCGTGTCTTACACTCCACACCAGTCTGTTACTGGGTAAGGGCCTAGGGGCAAAAAGGGACTGTGGGAGGTGGGGTGGGGGGAAACCTCTTCGGGTATTTCTGGCTCCTCCCGTGAAAGGGCAAAGCTAGTGCAGCCCTCCCAGAAAGAGCCTTCAGTGCTGGCTGTCGCCGAGTGTGGGTCTGGGTAGGACCCTGACACTATCCACCAGCCGACCAGGAGCTTTTCTTTGGGGTGGTCAGGCAGAGAGCCGTGCACTTGCTGCTCTGAGAATTCCCAGGTGCAGCGCTGGCTCCCGGTGGTGTGTGTGCGTTGCGTGGAGCAGAGGGCTGGGCCCTGGTGGTCTGGTCACAGTGAGTGACTCTCCTGTGTACAGAGCCTCTCCTCCCCCGTCTTTTGTTAGAGCTACACCCCTGGGGTTCTGCAGGCCAGTTAGTTCCAAAGAAACACGTTGAGATCTCTCGTTGGTGGATTAATCCTAAAAAAATCTCTCTTGGTGGGTTTATACCTTCTCTATGCCTTTTTATGCATCTAAGTGAGGTCTCAAGAGGGAAAGGACAAAAGTACATGTGGTCATTTTGCCACCTTTAACCACCCAAAACAAACGCTAAAGCAGAATCTGAAAAGGAAGCCACACGCACATGCACGTGCACACTCACACATATGTGCTTAAACAGGTATGTTCCTGCAACCTCATGGAATTAGGCCAGTGGTTGAGAATTAGCTACAGTCTTAGTAGAAAAGTGCTCTATCAGCCAAAAGGAAGTGTTACAATCTGTTATAACCATTATCTGCATAATGCGAACCGGTAGCTATTGTGGATATCTTTGGGCTGAGTAAGAGGACTTGTTTCTTGCGGAACATCTTTGACTAGTACACCAGATACAGGTGGATCAACTGCAGATAACACTAAGAACCATGGTTCTCCTGTTATCTCATCGGGGTTAATCTCAGCAATTGGGCAGTAAACATAAACATAAGTAGTAACTTTGGCAAACTCCAAAAGCACTGTCTTATCCAGGAATCTCAAGTTAAAGAAGCTGCCCTCTGTGTGTAGCAGGTGTATCATTGAGCTGGGCTCAGGCTGTGCATGACGCCATCCCTGGCTCTTTTCACGTGGATTCTTTCTACCCACTTCACAACCTTGTCTTCATCATTGGAATAAAAAATTTTAGAGCAGGTCCCTTAGGTTCTCCAGCTACTCTTAGATGGTGAAAAGTTCAATCCAGTCTGTTAATCAATTAATACAGTCCAGAGTAATAATAAAAACTCCCCATTCCCACCTAATTTTTAATTTTTCAGAATTACAATATAATTTGAACTCAGTGAAAAGCAGAAATCTCAAGTGTATAATTGTTGAATTTTCTTTTTTCTTTTTATTTTAATTGTTACTCAAGTACAGTTTTCTACCTTTTACCCCCATCCCAGTCCACCCCCCCAGCCCTCCCCACCTCCCTCCCATTTCCAACCCCCATTATTATTGTCCATGTGTCCTTTATACTTGTTCCTGCAAACCCTTCACCCTTTTCCCTTGAAATTCCACCCCCCTCTGGTCACTGTCAGTCTGTTTTCAATTTTGGCATCTTTGGTTATATTTGTTTGTTTGTTTTGTTGATTAGGTTCCTGTTAAATGTGAGATCACATGGTATTTGTCTTTCACCACCTGGCTTATTTCACTCAGCATAATGCTTTCCAGTTCCATCCATGCTGTTGCAAAGGGTAGGAGCTCTTTTCTTTCTGCTGCATAGAATTCCATTGTGTAAATGTACCATAGTTTTTGGATCCATTCATTTAGCAATAGGCACCTAGGTTGCTTCCAACTCTTGGCTATTTTAAATTGTACTGCTATGAACATTGGGGTGCATAGGTTCTTTTGGATTGGTGTTTTAGGGTTCTTAGGATATAATCCTAGCAGTTGAATTGCTGGGTCAAAAGGCATATGCATTTTTAGTTTTCTTAGAAAATTACATACTGTTATGCATAGTGGTTGTACCAGTCTGCAATCCCACCAACAGTGAACTAGGGTCCCCTTTTCCCCACAACCTCTCCAACACTTGTTGTTTGTTGCTTTGTTTATGATGGCCATTCTGACTGGTGTGAAGTGGTATCTCATTGTAGTTTTAATTTGCATCTCTCTGATAACTAGCAATACTGAGCATCTTTTCATGTGTCTCTGGATCCTCTGTATGTCCTCCTTGGGGAATTGTCTGTTCAAGCCCTTTGCCCACGTTTTAATTGGGTTTCTTGTCTTCTTAGAGCGGAGTCATGTGAGTTCTTTATATATTTTGGAGATCAAACCCTTGTCTGAGGTATCATTGGCAAATACGTTTTCCCACATGGTTGGTTCTCTTTTTATTTTAATACTGTTTTCTTTAGCCATGCAGAAGCTTTTAATTTTGATGAGATCCCATTTGTTTATTTTTTCCTTTATGTCCCTTGCTCTAGGGGACATATCAGTGAAAATATTATTACATGAAATATCTGAGATTTTTCTGCCTATGTTCTCCTCTAGGACTTCAATGGTGTCACACCTTATATTTTAATTGTTGAATTTTCACATATCTGAAAACCCATATAGCTAGCACTTGGATCAAGATACAGAACAGTTCCCACCCCTCCCTGTCATCCACCCCCATGTTCCCTCATGTCCCTTCCCTGTCACGGTTAACCTGCGCCCTGAGATGTGACCACTACTCTGACTTTTATCATCATGCAGCAGTGTGCCTGTTTTTAACCCTATGTGGATGGAATCAGAGCATTTAACCTTTTGTCCAACCTCTTTGTTCAGTATTGGTAGAGTCATCCACGTTATGTTTATTAGTAGTTCTTTCTTTTTCATTGCTGTTTAGTAATCCAGATGTGACTATCCAGAGTTTATTTATCCATTCTCCTGTTGAAGGACACTTAGGCTCTTTCACTGTGAACATTTTTGCACATATTATTTTGATGCACATGTACACTCATTTCTGTAGGAGTGGAATTGCTGACTCACAGAATAGGTGTATGTTCAGGATTAGCAACATCACCAAAGAGTTTTTCAAAGTGGTTTCACCAATTTGCACTCTTTACAGCAGGTTACAAGAGTTGTGGTGCTTCCACGTCATTGTCAACACCCAGTGTCATACCAACCATTTAGCTCAAGCAATGTTTGTAAGTGTGCAGGGTGTTAAACACATCTCATTTGCAACGCCACCTCCTTCAGCGCAAGCAGGCTGCTTCTGTGGAACTCAGGTTATGGCCACAGGAGACACCCCCACTACTGGCAGTTGCTGTGCCTTTGCTGCAAACCCAGCCCCCTCTCTCTGACCTGCTAGCCCTGACTGGTGTTTATATTTCTCACAAGAGTCAGACGCAGCACCTGGGTCCCATAAACTGCAGAGGACCTGTCTTAAGTTCCTGGGGTTTTTGTAGAATCCTTCTTTATTTTGGTGTACTAGTTTGCTAGGGCTACCATGTAAAATATTGCCGACTGTGTGGCTTATCCAGCAGAAACTTTATATTTTTTCACAGTTCTGGAGGCTGGAAGGCCACCATCAAGGTGTCAGAAGGTTTGATTTCTCCTGAGGCCACGCTAGGCTTGCAGGTGCCCACGTAATTGTTGTGTCCCAACATGATCTTTTCTCACAGGTGTACAGTCTTTTTTAAATTTTTTACTTATTTTGTAGAGAGAGGAAGAGAGAAATAGCAACTTGTTCTCCCACTTAGTTGTGCCTTTATCGGTTGCTTCTTGTATGACCAGAGACCAAACCCACAATGCTGGTGTTTGGGACCAAGTTACCTGGCCAGGGCCACAGGTGCACATTCTTGGTACCTCTTTCTCTTCTTGTAAGGATACCAGTTGTGTTGGGTCAGGGTTCCAGCTTCATGACCTCATTTAACCTTAATTACTTCATTAAAGGCCGTCTCCAAATACGGTCACATCAGTACCTCGGGCTTCAACATGCAAATTTGGGGGGCATGCTATTCAGTCTGTAACAGTTGGTTTGTCATGTTGGGGGCAGCACTCTGCCAACTTCCAACAACACGGGAAGTACTCACATGGCAGTCAGTTATGTCAAACTGAAGAACAGTCACAGTTTAAACTGCTAGCTGGAAAGTTGCTTTTGTAGCAGTGGTAAAACACACACAGCAAAGTGCACAAGGTATCCATCTCATCAGTGCACAGCTGGAGAAGTTTTGTATATGCATGGACCTGTGAAACCACCACCCAAATCGGGATCTAGAACATCGCTAGCACCCAATGTTTCCCTCCTGCACTTCCCAGTCTAGACAAGGTCCCCGCTGCATGGCGGTAACCACTGTCGTGACTTGTGTCATCACTTACTAGGTTGGTGATTCTTTTTTAAAATAATCATCTGTTTTGTAATTGTTACACTTGACGTACAATATTATATTGGTTTCAGGTGTACATCATAGTGATTAGGCATTTATATAACTTATGAAATGATCACCCCAGTAACTCCAGTACCCATATGACACCATACATAGCTATTATAATATTATTAACTATGTTCCCCAGTGTACTTACATCTATGAGACTTTGCATAACTGGCAGTTTACACATCTTTATCCCTTCCCTGTAATCACCCATCCCCTTCCCATCTGGCAACCATCATAATGTTCTCTGTATCTATGAGTTTATTTTGCTTGTTTATTTTGTTTATTTTTTTTTTAGCTTACACATACAGTTGAGATCATATGGTATTTGTCCCTGTCTGACTTACTTCACTTAGCATAATACCCTCTAGGTCCTTCTGTATTGTTGCAAATTGCAAGATTTCACTCTTTTTTATGGCTGACTAATATTTCATTATATTTTAATATAATACCACTTCTTTAACCATTTGTCTATTGATTGACACTTTGGTTGCTTCCATATCTTGGCCATTGTAAATAATGCTGAAATGAACATAGAGATACATATATATATTTTATTATTCATGTTTTTATCTTTCTTCTTCTTCTTCTTAAATAAATCCCTTTAATATTTCTTGTAATACTGCTCTGGTGATGATGAGCTCCTTTAACTTTTTCTTGCCTGGAATAGGTTTGATGATTCTTAAACTTAATCACATATGTATATACTTTTTTTTTTATTCTCTAAATTTTAAAAAAATATTTATTTATTTTTAGAGAGAGGAAAGGGCGGGAGAAAGAGAGAGCGAGAGACATCAATGTGAGAGATAGGCATTGATTAGTTGCTTCTCAAATGTGCCCCAGCCAGGGACCGAACCCTTAACCCGGGCATTTGCCCTGACTGGGCATCAAACTGGCAACCCTTAGCTCCACGGGATGGCACTCGACCCGCTGAGCCACACGGATTAGGGCTTTTTGCTTCTTTTACTGTGCATAATGTTTATGAGCTATACCCACGGTATTGCACACGTCGGTAGTTCTTCTCGGTGCTGTGTAGTCTTCCGCTGTATACACCTGTGACCATTCGTTTAGCCATCCTTCTGGTGATGCGCATCTGACTGATCTTCCGTTTTTGCCTGTGTGAACAAAGCTGCTCTGAATCTTCTTGTGCATGTCTTTCTGTCTTCATTCATATTTCTTGGGTCTGTATTTAGGAGTGGAATTCCTTGGTCATTGGATAGTGTATAGCTAGTTGAAAACATTTTAATTGTTTTTATAAGTACCTTTCTGCTCGATGCAATCTTAACATATACTCTTGACAACTCAAGGATGGATGCAGGTATACATGTTCTACTTTAAGGCAGACATGTGTTTTGTTGTTGTTGTTTTCTGGTTAATTTTATTGTCTAGGTCAGTTAACAGAATGTAAACATGTTACTTTATATGTCAAAGGTAAATGAGGCATATGCTCGCGAATTCACCGGATACTGAACAGCTTATTCATGCATATTTGAGGATGCTTCTGCCACACTCTGTGAAGACGCCAACAGCCATCCACTAACAGGCATGTTGTTTTATCTGACTCAACAAGGCTATGCAGGCAGAATAGTTTCATTAAACATAGTTTGATGGACAACAAAACAAGCCAGGGCACATTTTAACTCTTAATGTCATAGTTGTAAACATTAATTCATTCCTGCTTTGACCAAAACGTATCAGTTAGTATATTAGCTAGAATACTGTAGAGCAGCTTTAAAAAACACCTAGTAACAATGAAATGGCAAACATTGATGTATTACTCACTGTATGTAACATAAGACGTGGCTCAAGGCACTTAACATACATTATTTAACCCTCACAGTAACACTACAACGTGTGCTAGTATTATCTTCATTTTGCCCAGGAGGACACTGAGGCCCACGGAGAGGCGGTGACTTACCACAGCTCGCCAAGTCCGCGGGCAGCCAGGGCCCAGTGTCTGTGCACACAGAGCCCCGCTACCAGGAGGCCCTTCCACTCTGCCTCTCGTCTATTTATTCATGGGCTCGGGGGGAGGGACTGTGGGAAAGAGCATTCCTGCTTTTTTTGACTCCTAGACGCTTTTTCAGTTTAGATTGAAGCTGTAGCAGTTAAAAATCTTTATTACTTTAATAGATCCCATTAATCAGAAGCTTCAAGGATGCTAACCTGTTGTCACTGTCTTGTTGAAGGAATACCCCCTCCCCCCATTTTAATCCCTGAGGTCACAATGGGGAGATCTGCTGTGGATGGGGGGAAACTGTATGTTCCTCCATGTCTTCTGAGGCCCTGAAAAACTGACCTTGTATCAGAAGAGAATGATCCTGAGTGAGATAGGCCTTAGCCCTTGTATTCTGAGCACTAACTCCTTTCACGGTTGTGTTCATTCTGCACACACTCGTTAGGCATGGATCACGTGCCCATCCTGTGCAAGCCTGGGGGTTGATGGGAGTGGAGCCCGTGGAGCCCCTTTCCTTGGGGTGCTTTGGAGCACAGGGTGCAGGTACTCACACCAGCCACACATGTGTCGTGGCTGTCATTACAAGTGGGAAGTGCTGTGAAGGAAGTGTGAGGGTGCATGCGTGTAAGGGTGCACGTGATTCTGTTGGGGTCACTCAGGAGGGGCTCCTCTGTGGGAGGAAGCAATTGAGGTGGAATAGAAGAATAACTCGGGGGGAGGGGGGAGGGGGTACCAAGGCCCTGGGAAGGGGAGGCAATGTCTGGAGGGGACAGTGGAGGCCAGCTGGCTGAACACGAAGCCAGAGCCTGATCAGGCAGGAGCTTCAGGCCACTCTTTATTCTGAGAACAATGGGAAGCCATTTCAGTGTTTCAAATATAGGAAAGACACAATAAGACTTGTGATTTTCAATGGCAATAGATTGGAAAGAGAGCAAAGGGAAAGCACATTTGTAATAATTTTGCAAATTGGAAGGCAATTCACATTCACGGCCATTGCAGAGCTGCAAGGGGGAGGTGGTGATTTGGAATTCTGCTGGCAGAAGAGCTGGGAAGCGATGGATGGGCTGGAAAGCTGTTTAGCAGGCAAAGCCATCAGCAGTTGCGGGTGGACTGGGTGAAGGAGGTGGGGAAATGACAGGCATCGTGGCTGACTCTCAGGTTTTGTTTTGTGCTGCTGGAGGGATGGGGTTTCCAGTCACTGGCGTAAGAGAAGGAACACCGAAGATGACTCCATTGGCGAGGTGGGCAGGGAGTGGGGAAGAGACTGACTTTGAAGTGTCTGCGAGGCCCACAAGGAGGTGAGTAAGGTGGGCGCTGGGGGATAGGAGTCTGGAACTCTAGGGGGAGGTCTGGACAAGAGATGATGCTAACCAAGCATCACGGCTTTCAAAATGAGACTCACCCATGGGGAAGCCTTGAGCTTTGGTAGATCCAGAGCTTGAAAAAGGCAGCGTTTATGAGGACCAGAGCGGGGAACCAGGACTCAGACTGGTCGAACTGCCCTTTCTCAGAGCTTCACGCCTTCTCTGAATTGCCTCTGGGAGCTCCTCTGCTGGGGTCCCAAAACCACAGAGCTTGGTAATAGCTGAGTAGACAGACCATGCTCTTAAACTGAAAACTTCTCTATGGCTTTAAAAATAATTTTACCCACTGTGAAATGAACAATAAGGTTGAAAGAAAAGTACCTGAGCAGATATGGCTTATAAATTTCAAAGTATTTTTGTTTTTAATAGTGATGCATAGTCTGTGGGAAAATATTTTTAAATGTGTTTACATGTAAACTTGGCTAATTAGTAAAGTTTACAGCACCAACTACTGATTTGTTGGAAAAGTTGCGTCTAGCTCCTGAGCTTCAGATGTGTCAGGTCTGATCGTTTACGTGCTTCTTCTAACTTCATTGTGCAGCTAAACCCATGGATGTGTTCTGACCCGGCCTCTGGTGTAGTTTCGTTCCCCTCCTTGTCCTTGTCTCCATGCAGATTTGCTCTTGGTGAGAAAAGGTGAGGCCAGGGATCTAGTGGCCCCACTGTGGGGAACCAGCACAGACAGGACTTTCAACTTGCTTTTCACTGCCTGGCCGATGACGAGCCATCCACCTGTCCAGGCACCATGAGCAAGGACATCTGAGGTGACTTCCAGCTCCAACTCAGTGCGCAGATGCGTGCTGCCTGGTTCAGACCGACACTGCAGCCGGCAGTGCGGCCCAGGCAGTGGTAGCTGAGACTCCCTGGCCACACAGCCCTGACCTTCAGACCTTGTCCTTGTCATCTGCCTGTCCCATCTCCCTGACTGACAGGCCAGCCACCAAAACCCCACTCAGCTGTCTGACCATTTTATTTAAAAGGACTTATCACAAGCTTCATTGGTCTTTTAATCACCTTTTGTTTGATTTCCTAGAAAACAATGCTGTCAGAAAGATTTTTTTCTAAAGATTTTCAGACACTCAATAGTATTATTCTACGTTTGTGTACTTGTGGGTCCTCCAATCTTTACATTTAGATGTAAATTTTTAGATGTATATTCTGGCGCATTAAGGGAGCAACTTTTAAGGCTTGGCTAAGTGAGGTTTGCTTTTCTGTTTAATAACATGGGTATCTTCAACTGTTGCTGGTATGATCTTGAGTTATAGCTTAAGCATAAATTTGAGGAAAATATTGTCAGGAAACCCGAGAAAGAAGCAATTGACTTTGTTTTTTGTTTACCCTGAAAGCTGTCAGATAGAGATTACATGTAGTATTTAGAAGTCAGCTGGCTGGCTACTTTACTGGGGTTTTAATGCACTTGCCATATTTAGCTGCTTTACAAAATGCTGATAAGCTGAGGAAGATGGGCGTGTTTTTATGACTTGATTTTAATAGTAATGACTTACGAAACTTAGATACTTTATCTGAGGGAGGCAAGGAATACTAAAAGAGCCAAGGTAGAAACTGCAGATTTGAGATTTCACGATTTGCTTCCTTTCACATACTTTGTGAAGGAAACAGTTAAGATCAATGATAAGCTTTCTAAACTTGAACAGTGCCTACTTTTTGAACAAAAAGAACTGTAATCACATTAAAATGTCTTGCTACTAATAAAACCTCAGGGCCCAGCTTCAGATATTTTATTTGATGACACAGGTTTTAAACTCTGGTTACTAAGACACCAAGTCCTGTTGCAGGGCTCAAGATTTTAAGTAATGATGCATCTCCCAGCAAAGCTACAGAGAGGGAAGCTGCAGGCCACACTGGCAGCATATTGGGTGGCGTGTGTGTTCTCAGTTACAGGGGACTGAGACCAGCTGACCCCTCCCCAGTGTTGCCCTGTGTCCCAGGATTTAGGCATGGAGGGCACTGGGAAGCCTAGAGAAATAGTGTTAACCACAGGTCCCTGGGTGCCGGGATATGTCTGGAACCACTAAATCACAGCCCTCCACTCCCCTCCCAACTTTGGAACTGGATGAGGAGCAAAACACAGGAGACAAACAGAGCTCTGTTACTGACAGAGTGGTTGGAAACTGTGCCTTAGGTGTCCGGCTGCCAAAGACTGTCCAGAGTTCGTCTCACTCACTCTCAGCCCTGCCACATTAGTGGTAGCAGATACCTGGTAAGCTCACTTGCAGGCAGAGAGCAGACCAGAATGAACCCGCTGTGGGCAAGCAGGGGAGGGAGGAAGGGTGTAAGTTGGGCATGCTCAGGACTTCCAACTCTTCCCACGCTGGACATACCCTCTGGCAGGAGGAGGGGTGAATGTTGAGGAGTGAGGTGGGGCCAGAGAGGCCAGGAGAGTTAACTCTGGGAGTCCGGAGCCTTCCTGGGAACATCAGAGCATGGAAGGAAGCTGTGTCTAGAACATTCCGAAGTAGGTAGAAGATAAAGATCAACATACCTGCAGAAATTTCTTTGGCAGAGTCCAGGTAACATGTTTCTATATGTTTTAATATAACTTTTTATTACACAAGAATCACACATGCACGGTGTAACTTATAAACTATATATAAACAAAATGAAGGAAATCACTATCACCCATCCCATTAGCCCAATATAATGATGGTTAGTATTTTGGTGTAACATTTTCCTATGTGTGAAATAAGAATACAACATATATACTATTTTATATCCTGCCTCTTTTCACTTAACAATATAGTTGTTAAAGATTTTTAAAATTTATTTTTCGAGAGAGGGTAAGAGAGAGAGAAAGAGAGGGAGAGAAACATCAGTGGGTGGTTGCCTCTCACGTGTCCCCTACTGGGGACCTGGCCTGCAACCCAGGCATGTACACTGACTGGGAATTGAGCCAGAGACCCTTTGCTTCTCCAGTGCTTAATCCCCTGAGCCATACCAGCCAGGGATCACTTAACAATATTATAAAGAAATTTTAATAAATCTAGCATATGAGGCCTAGGACTATATCAAAATACAACTTTTTCTAATTTCAGCTTGTTTATATGTTAGAGGACTTGCTTTCAACTGGTGGTAAGATTGGCAAATGGATAGTAAAGTAAAATAAAACATTTACAGTATTAATGTGTATCAGTCAGAATTCTCAAGTGCAAGCAACAGAAAGTGACTCTGGGTGGCCAGGCGGAAATGTTACTGGGGAGCTCATAAAATTGTAGGTAGAAGTGGGGAGCTGGGGTGAAGTTGGAGCGTCCTGGAATAGCACCCAACACCAAGCCCCAGAACTGGTCTGGCGAGAAAACCCTGCCTCTTCAGAGCTCTGGGTGACACTTGACTTCGGAGCCAGGATCTTTTTATTTTATTTTTTTAATTGCAGTTTAGATTCAGTATTATTCTGTATTTGTTTCAGGTGTACAGCTCAGCAGGTGGATAGTCATATACTTCACAAAGTGTTCCTCCTCGCCATTTCCAGTGCCCACCTGGCACCGCAAAGTTATTATGATGTTACTGACTATATACCCATGCTGTTCTTTACATCCCCAATTTTCACTTCTTATTCCACCTTTTTCACCCAGCCCCCCAGATCCTACCCCCTGGCAACCATCAGTCTGTTTGTGCTTTGTTATTTTTATTTTGGTCTTTAAATTCCACATATAAGTAAAATCACATGGTATTTGTCTTTCTCTGACTGGCTTATTTCATGTAGCATAATACCCTCTGGGTCCATCCATACTGTTGCAAATGGTGAGATCTCATTCTTTTTCATGGCCAAGTAATATTTCATTGTATATATGCACCACAGCTTTTTTTTATCCGCTTGTCTTTTGATGGGCACTTGGGTTGCTCCCATATCTTGACTATGTAAATAATGCTGCCATGAACATAGGGATGTGTATATTCTTTTAAATTAGTGCTTTGAGTTTCTTCAGCTGTATACCAGAACTGGGATGGCCAGGTCATAAGCAGCCCTATTTTTACTTGTTTCCGGAAACGCCATGCTGTTTCCCACAGTGGCTGCACCCATCTGCATGCCCACCCACAGTGCACAAGGTCCCCATTTTGGGCCAGGAGCGTCACTTTACTGCACCTGCTGGCCTGGCCATCACTGAGGCTTTTTCTCTGTGTCAGGTTCTCCCCTGCCACCTCTCCTGCCACCATGCAAGAGAGAGTGAGCCTCCCTCCTTCCGCTTTTGCATCACGAGTGCCCGAGTCTGCCTCCATGCAGGTTTCTTTGGTTGGCAGAGCCAGGTCATATGCCTTTTCTTGAGCTACAAGGGAAACTGGCCACGCGTGAATCTAGTTTCTTTCTGTCATGCTAGGGAAGGCAAGCTTACCTTGTCTGACGTGGACTCATAAAATGGAGATCAGACACAGAATGAAGTTCAGGGAGTGGGTAGCCAAATAGGAGAGAAACATTTTGCATACACCATGTTACTGTGAGTCCTTGCTCTAACTGCTATTTTCAAATAATCAGCCAACTTCCCATCCCAATCATTTTAGAGAAATCGACTTTAACTCTATCGGCTCATGTGGCCTGGACAAGTTACAGTCTTTCTCACCTGCCTGTCCCAATCTGTAAATATGATGAAAAATGCTTTGGAATCCATAAAGAACATATAAACTCTAGTTATTCCACTCCTTAACTGGTTTCTTTATATCTCCTGTACAGTCCAGTCTCCATCTGAAGCTGTTGTCCTGAGCATTAGCGTGCATCTCCCAGTACACAACCTAGGAGCTTCCAGCTTGGTTCTTTGGTTCACCTCTCCCATCCCCACACCCAGGCCCATCCCCACACATCTAGTTACTTGCCAGTCTGCATGGACACCCCCACCCCCACTTTGCCATGTTATTTTCTAGGGATCCATTTCCAGAGCTCTATTTAGGCTCATCTTCCACCTGAAACAATCACAGACACTGTTAGTCTACTTATTGCTATCAGGTGTCTACTGGAAGCACGTTTCTCATCACCTATCTTTGCTCGAAAACTCTCAGTGGCTCCCTAAGAAACTTCACAGTGAGGACCCCGGCTCTCACTCAGTGTTATTTCACAGTTCTCAACAGACATCCCCAACTTTTTCTACTCAAACCAATCACCTGTGGCCTCCTAAACGTGCCCACCCCCAGGCTCTGCTCACGGTCTGTCCTGCTTCTGAAGTGCTTTCCCCCATCACCAGCTGTCAAAACATTCTCCACCTTTACTTGTAAATCTCTGTTGTATCTATAGTAATTTCTTCTTTTTCATTTTGTTTTATTTGAAGCTTCTCATATTTTCTTGGCCAGCCTTACCAGATGTCTATCTTATCAAACTGTTTTAAAGTACCATCTTTTGCTTTTGTTGACTTTTTATTTTGTTGTTGTAGTTTTCTAATTTAATGATTTCTACCTTAATTATTCCCATCTTTTTGTTAACTTGGATTTGATGTAGGTTTTCCCCCCAACTTTTTAATTTCAGTGCATAATTCATTTATTTTTAAACTCTGTTTCCTGATAAACATATTTAAAGCTATAAAATTTCCTCCAAATACTGTTTTAGCCACATTGTATTTTTCACATGTAATGTTTACGTGTGAAACAATTATAAATATTTCTCCTTTCCATTCTTCAAGGCCTTTTTTTATACATCTAGAACCTGTTTCACGCTACTTTCCTTGATTTCGTACATAGTTTTTCCTCTTGGTACCCTTCTTATGATTTGCCTTATGTGTGGTCTGCATGGACGTGAACCATCACTGCCTGGGCAGTGTCTAGACCGCGTGCTGTTGAGCGCTTCTGCTCCAGCCCCCAGTGCGGTGCAGCAGCGGTGTGTGCTCATTGTCATTAAGTCGTCTGCAACAAAGGTTCTCATTCTTAGCTGCCGTGTCTGAACGATCATTCAGTGATCTCCACCCACAAGTCACTGTGCAAAGTCCTATGGTGAGTTGAAACAAGGTTACACACTGGAGGTCCCATCTAACACATATCCTAGTTGGAGAGAGAACAGGATTTCTGAGCCTCTAGAAACAGAACTCTGTAGTGACAGCAGAGACTAAAGAGGAACTGAGTTGAGTCCTGATTGAGAACTAACAACAGAACTGGGGGGAGATGAAAATGAAAACTAGTGTCAAAATTGAAAAAGTATAGAATATTGGCCCAGGCATGATAGGAAATACCCCCCTGCAATGGGGGTAAATGGGCTGGGATGGTGGCCATTGGATTAAAATAAGTATATAAAAATTAATTACTACTTTATTCAACAAATACTTATGGAGCATTTACTAAGAGTCCTGGTGACACAGTTAGGAACTTAACTTCTCACTCTTGTGAAACTTACATTCTAGTGGAGAAAAATAGATTTTAAAAAACAAGTACATACATGCCACCATTGTCAGGTTCTCCCAATGCTCCAAGGGCAAACAAAGCAGAGTAGTGGCAAAGAATGTGGCCCTGGGCCCTCACTCTTACCATAGACATGGCAGTCAGGGAAGGCCTGACCTCTTGAGCAGAGGCATCGTGAAGTGAGGGAGCCAGCCTCGTGGGAAGAGCCTCCTAGGCAACGGCAACGGCAAACGTTAAGACTGAGGCCGGAGCGTGGCTGGAGTGCTTGGGAATAACGAGCAGTTAGAGGGCAGTGGTATGAAAAATCATTGGATAAGCTCAGGTGGGGCCTCTTGGCCAGAAGGCGGGTCAGATTGCAACCTGCTCCTTACCCCCTTCCCAGAGCGTGGTCTCCTGAGCCAGGCCCTGCTCACTGGGGATATGAGCTGCGGACCCACAGCCAAGTAGACTTTAAGATGAATCTGATTCTTTCCCTGGAGAATTTGGATGTGAGACTTTATCAAAGTGATAGGAGGCCAGGCAAGGCTGCAATGGCCATGTTTAGCTTGTTTCTGAAACAAGAAAGAGAGGCACCATGAGGCGGATATGACAGGAAAGATTAAGGATATGAGAGACCATCAGGTCTTGGGGAAGTCTGGTAACTGCTGATCTCAACTCTTCCTGAGGCCAGCTGTACTTCCTGACTTCAAATTCCAGTAAATTCGTGATAATATACTTAAGCTTGCTTGAGTGACTCCTATTTCTTTTAAGCCAATGGTCACTGACTCAGACATAATTCTATGTGAGTGAGAGGAATGGCAAAGGGGCGGTTGACACTGAGGAAGGCAAGGTCCCTGGGACTGGGCAGACACAGAAACACCTCACAGAGAGTGCATGGGCCTCCACAAATACAGTGACTGTTGGCACCTCGGGAAGTATTTTCAGTTTTCATAACATTTACTTCACAACCATTACCTTTTTTAAAAAAAGAAATTGAGATACAATGTACATACAATAAAATTTATTTTTGTAAAATATCCTGTTTGATGAATTTTGATGTGTGCTTTTTTACAACCTCTATAACAGTCAAGATAGAGAACACTCATGTCACCCCCAAAGGTTCCCTTGTACCCCTTCATAGTCAATTCCTTCTCTTACTCACAGTCCCTAGCAGCCACGGATCTGTTTTCTCTCTCTATCAGTGTGCTGTTTTTACTAATGCCCTATAAATGGAATCATATAGTTTATAATCTTTTATGTCTTTCTTCTTTCTCTTAGCATAATACATTTGGATTAATTCCATGTTGTGACACAGATGGTTTATTCTTTTTTATTGCCATTTTATTTTTAGCCTCTTATATAGACATACCACGATTCATTATTTTTTTATATTTTAATTCTTTAACTCCTTTTTTATTTTGCAATTCTTGTGGACATTTAATATTATGTTAGTTTCAGGTGTAGAGCATAGTGATTAGACATTTGTATTGGGTTGGCCAAAAACTCTGTTTAGTCTTTTCTGTGAAATGAAAGACACATTTTTCATGTTCACCAACACTGTATTGATCTGGATCTTTGGAGTGTGTCGGCTGTCTCCCGCTTTGGCTTCTAGTGGGTCGAGGCCAGGGCTGCTGCTAAACATCTTCTAGTGCACGTGACAGCCCACAGCAAAGGACTATTTGGCCGAAAAGTCAATAGTACAAGAAACTTTGCAAACCTCTCCTGCGCATTCAGTCAGTCACAGCACCTTCTCCATACACTGCACAGATCTTTTTTTATGTTTCAGTTGCATTTTTACCTGTCTTTGAAATAGTACAGCATAATATGCTGAAAATGTTATATATTTTCTTCCATCTTCAATATGAACATGGCTGCACAAAAATTCACCTATTTCGATAAATTCTTCAAAAATGCACACTGATGTGACAGCTGTCGTAGTACCCTCTAACAAAATTGTTTCAAATGGAGTTGAAGACAACTAGATACTACTAGAGCCATGGTATGGGAAAAACTAAGCAAACTTTTTGGCCGACCCGGTGAACCGTACAAAGTGACCTCCCCGATAGATCTGGTGGCCATCTAGCACCACACGTAGTCATTACAACGCTGTTGCCTGTGTGCTGTGTGCTGTGCTTTACATCCCCATTACTGTGTTTAACTGCCAATTTGTACCTCTTATTGCATTCACTTATTTCATCCAGCCCCTTGAACCCTTGCCCATGAGGCAACTGTCAATTTCTTTATGTGTTCACTACTTGAGGTGCATTTTGGCTTTTCCCCATTTTTACTATTATGAATAGAGCTACTAAGAATATCCACATAAAGTGTTTGTGTAGACATTTGTGTTCATTTTTAGGAGGTAAATCCTTAGAGGTGGGATCGCTGGATTATACGTAAGTATATGTGCAATTTGATAAGGAACTGCTCACATTAGTCAGAGTTCTCCTGAAAAATAGAACCAACGGGATATGTACATACGGAGACGGAGATTTATTTTAAGGACTTGGCTCCTGTGATTGTGGAGTCTTTAAGTCCAATATCCTCAGGGCAGGCCAGCCAATAGGCTCAAGATCCAGGGAAGACTTGCAGTTGGCGTTGAAGGCGGTCTCCTGGAAGAATTCCTCTTTGCCTGGGGGAGGTCAGCCTTTTGTTCTGTAAAGACCTTCAGCTGGCGAGATGGGGCTCACCCACATTATAGAGGGCAATCTGCTTTACTCCAAATCTGCTGGTCTAAGTGTTCATCTCATGTAAAAAACACCTTTATAGAAGCATCCAGAATAATGTTTCACTGAATATCTGGACACTTGGGGCCTAGCAGTTTGACCCATAAAATCCACATCATACTGCTGAACTTGTTTTCCAAAGTGGCCATGCCATTTTTGAATTTTCCATTAGCAACATATGAGAGTTCCAGGTGCTCTGCATCATTACCAACACTTGGAACTTCCAGTTCATTTTATTTTAGTCATCCTAGTTGGATTGTAGAGCTAATTCATTGCATTTCTCTAGTGTCTGACTAATGAACTTGAGTATCTTTTTATGTGCTTATTGGCCAACTTTATGTCATCTTTAGAAAGTGTCTATTTGAATCTTTTTTGCTTATATTTCTAGTGGATTGTGTGCCTTATTATTGAGTTGTAAGACTTGTTTATGTATTCTAAGCACAAGTCCTTTAGCACGTATGTGTTTTGCAAATAGTATCTCCTACTCTGTGACTTGTCTTACTGTCTGAAGTGTTTTCCAAAAGACAGAAGTTTTTAATTTTGATGAAGCCCAAATCATCAAATTTTTCTTTTATACTTTGTGCCTTTGTTGCATTCTGTTCAAGAAATTTTTTCTAAGCCCAAGACCACAAATATTTCCTCCTATGATTTCTTCTACAAGTTTATAGCTCTAGCTCTTACATTTAGGTCTCCAATTCTATTTCCACTTTTGTATATAGTGAGAGGTAAGGGTCAAGACACGTATATCTCTCTAGCTGTTCCAGTACCATTTTCCAAAAAGACTGTTACTTCCCCTTTGAATTATGTTAGCACTTTTGTCAAAAATCAACTTACTATATGTGATGGGTCTGTTTCGGGACTCTGTTTTGTTCCGTTGATATATCTGTCTATCCTTATGTCAGTACAGCATTGTCTTGATTATAGCAGCTTTATACTAAGTGCTGAAGTCAGCTAGTGTGACTCCTTCAACTTTTCATTTCCATATTTTAGAATCAGGTCCTTGGCACTTACATACAACTTTTAGGATCTCCTTGTCAGTTTCTGCAGAAAAGTCTTCTGGGATTTTGATTGAGATTAGATTTAAGATATAGACATTTGGGGCATAATTGACATCTCATCTCACTATTGACATATTGAATCCTAACCCATGCACATCATATATCTCTCCATTTATTTAGGTTTTTTTCATAATTTCTCTCAGCAATGTTTTATAATTTTTAATGGACATACTTTGTTAAATTTAGCCCCATGTTATATTTTTGATATTTTTTTAATGTCAACTTCCATTTGTTCATTGCTGGCATGTAAAAATGCAACAGGTTTTTGTATATTGATTTTGTATCTTGTGATCTTGCCAAAATCAGTTATTAGCTTCATAACTTGGGCATATTCCTTGGGATTTTCTATATAGATGGTTATTTTAACTATATATAAAGAAATGTACTTAGTTTTTCCCTTGCCTTATTGCATTGACTCGGGGCATCAATATTGAATAAAAGTAGGGAGAGAAGGGACTTTAATCACTAAGTATACTGTTAGCCGTAGGTTTTCCAGAGATGCCCTCTATCAGATTTCCTTCTATTCTTAGTTTGCTGAGGGTTTTTTACTATGAATGGGAGTTTAATCTTGTGAAAAGCTTTTTCTGAATATGTTAAGATGATTGTATAGCTCTATTTGTTAGTCTTTGGTGTGGTAAATTACATTGATTGATTTCTGAATGTTGAAACAGCTTTCATTCTTGACATAAGCCCCACTTGGTCATGATGCATTATCCTTCTTTTATAATGCTAGGTTTGATTTGATAATATTTTGTTAAGGATTTTTTATATCTGTTCATGGAGGGTATTAGCCTGTAGTTTTGTAGGTTTTGCTTTTTGGGTATAATATCTTTTTCTTCTTAGATGCCCAATAATTCAGGCCTCATGAGTTCTCTTTTCCTGTGTTTTATGGAGAAGTTTATATAGAATCAGTATTGCCTCTTCCTTTAAGTGTTTGGTAAAATGAGCCACTTGGGCCTAGAGTTTTCTTTATAGTGGAGTTTATAACTATGACTTTAATTTATTTAATAGACACAGGGGTGCTCAGGTTACCTATTTCTTCTTGAGTAAGTTTTGGTGGATTGTACATCCTTCAAGTAGTTTGTATATTTTATTTACATTATCAAATGTATTGGCGTACAGTTGACAATATTTCCTTTTACCTTTGTAATGCCTGTAGGATTTGTGGTGATGTCTCATGTCACTTCTGATATTGGTAATTTGTGTTTTCTCTTTCTCTTTTCTGATCAGTTTAGTTAAAGGTGAATCCTATTCATCTCCTTTTAAAAAACCAACTTTTGGATTAATCGATTTTTCTCTATTTTCTTCAGTTAGGCTTTAGGTACTGTTTCCTCATCTCATAAAATGTATGCCCTAATATGAACATAAAAATTTCATTTTTCCCCAGGAGATTCCCAGAATGCTTTCAAAGGATTTACTTATCCCCTAAACACTCTACACCAAATGCTAGTTAAATAGTATAGATGAGGTCTGTCTGGAAAAAGTCCAGCTGTTATTAGAACAGTTTGCACAGCATCGATGTAACCTGTCAGCTCAGGAGAGTGGACTTGAATGTGCAAGGGTGAACAATGATGACTTCACTACGCTAGTCAGTGAGGGTGGTGGACGCCACTGAGTGAGCATGTGTACTGTGTGGACATCACATTCAAAATGACTGAACAAGTAGAGCAACAAATCTGCATCCAATTTTGTGTTAAGCTTGAACATTCCTCCACTGAAACTATTTGGATGATTCAGAAGGCGGCAGTTTTGGGCAGCTGGTGATTGGCAGCTTCATTTCAACTACACACCCACTCATGCATCACATCTCATGCAGTTTTTTGGCAAAACATCAAATCACCTTGGTGACGCAGCCCCACTACAGCCCAAATTTGGTGCCCTGCACCTTCTGGCTATTCCCAAAATTTAAAATCACCTTTGAAAGGGAAGAAGAGATTTCAGACCATCAGTGAGATTCAGACAAATATGACACCCCTGATAGCAATTGGGAGAACTGTGTAAGGTCCCAAGGTGCCTACTTTGAAGGGGACTGAGGCATCAATTGTCCTATGTACCGTGTTTCTTGTTTTTTGTATTTTATTCATTAAATGTCCCTATTTTTCACATTACAGAGCTGGATACTTTTTAGACAGACCTCATGTATTCTGGACAGACATGTATACCTTGCATATATACCCAGAATTCAACATGAGTTCATCCAGCTTTTCTTGAGGCAGAATGGTGAGGTGGCTAAAAAATCACACAATTTTTGTAATAATGTGCTGGATCTACCACTTACTAGCTATATAACCATGAACACATTATTGCTTCTCTTCTGAGAAATAGGGATAATGATAATGATACTTGCTGCCGTGGTTGTTATGTAATATATACAAAGTGTTCAGCATAGAACCTGGTATCTGTTAAAAAAACAAACAGTGACCCTTCATTGGGTCAAAATACATTAAGTATTTTCAACTTTCCAAATATAAAATTTACATCATTAATATAATTTCTAAACACCCAAGGGGTTCTTGTGCTTCACATGAGGATTACTGTCATAAGTTTTCCAAATTTGCTCTATTTCCCAAGTGTGAGGGCCCACACTAAGGTTTATGCTTACCCAATCAAAAATACTACGTCCTACAATTGTAACAGTTTTCTAGTCATTTTTAAAGTAACTCATTTGTTTACATATGCACATAGGATGCATGTGTATCTAGTGGTTTTAGAAGTTGTACAAATATATATATGCTTCAAAATAGAGTGGCGTCAAATATGGATAGAGCTTGTTGTCATAATATTTGTTGAGAAAATAATATCTATTATTTTTGTTGATATCTATTATATCTATTGTTGTCATAATATCTATTTGTTGAGAAAACAAACCGGTGGATTTTTCAGTAGGGTGTGCAGAGTGTAGAGTTTGTTGACTCTCTCCTGTGGTGTCATTTGATATGCTCGTTAGTCAGAACTAAAGGCTTCATTAGATTCAATTTTGATTATATTTTGCAAGACTATTTCACACATGGTTTTCTAAATTGGTGATAATTTATTGGGCATTGCAGAATGATGAGATTCTATTTTTACCATTCTCTCATTTATTAGGTGGATATTCTCTATAAAGAGAAATTTCCCATCAACTATTTGATTACTTTGAATATTTATACTGACAAGGCAGGCTAACTGCTTGATTCTTTTTCTTCTTTACCAGTTTTCAAAATTAGGAGTTGGTTTATTCACACCCTCCAGAGGTATTTGGTAAGATGTTTTTATTGTTACTATTGACATCAGTACCATGAATTTAAACACATTTGATGTGTTTTAATTTTTACAGTTTGACCAGTAGGAACCCATTAAAGTTGGCTCCTGAATCCTTTTTATACAGTCCTCTTAGTGGTCTTTGATCTCTCCCTTGCTTCTGGTGTAATAAGATGTTCCAGGTTCATCTTTCATATTTTCTGCTCCAGACTCAAAATCTACCATTTCTCCTAAGAACTTTGACTTCTTTTAGTGAGAAATGGTAAAAATCACAACCCATTGGGGCTACTCATTGCCACTAGGTAGCTCAATTTTTTTAGGCTAATTTAATGGATAGAGTTGAGAATGGTGTATTTTTTAAAAAGATAAGGCATCATAAATTGATGCTGATCCTTCCATTCAAATTCAACACTACAGAATTACAACTTCCTTTTAAAAGAGAAACAGTTGCATAGAATCACACAACTTCAGTGAGCTTCAAACCTCATTTAAGAGTACACAGATGAAAATAATACTATACAAATGTTTTTTCATTGCAAACTGTCCATACCAAGTAGAGAGTTTTTGCATTTATAAGAATTTAGTGCAAATGGTGGGAGAAGATTGGATCGTCACAGAACTTAAAACCTCCCTACAGCCCTAGGGAGCCTGAAAATAGGGCATAGACCCTCCTGTTCCAGAAAGATTATCCCAGGCTGAATCTCTACATTATTCTCTGTGACTTCATTAAAGGCTATACCATTTATCTTTTTTCCATTAATCTTCTTTTTGTAAAACAAAGATTTTACTTATTTACACTTTTTAGAAAAAGGGTAAGGGAGGGAGAATAGGGGAGAAACATCGATTGGCTGCCGTCCTCAGGGTTTGGCAAATCAGGCATGTGCCCTGACTGGAATCGAACCAGCGACCTTTCAGTTTGCAGAACGATGCTGGGCCCACCAGTCAGGGCTGCCGTTAACCTTCTGAAAGTGTAGTGAGGCATCTAAAGTAAAAGATCTTTTCATATCTTTGCTTAGACTGATTCCAAGATTGTTTTTTCTTAGTCAACATTTGATAGGACTCTTAATCACTGAAGAGTCTTTTTCTGACTTGAAACCTGAGATTTTTAAAACTATCTAAACATGCATGCACACATACCCACACATACATGTACACAAACCAACTTTTAATCTCATGCACGTAAATGAAGAGCCAGCCAGAGGCAAGGGCTTTATTCTCTTTACAAAGCATTCACTTGAGTGTTTTGTCTGTAAAGCTAGATCCCCAGCTCATTTGAAATATGATTCTCTGTGCGGAAATCTGATTTGCACACAGCTGCTGGAATACCTAAAGACTCAGCTCATACGTTGTGCTGTGTTTTGGGAGAAACCGCACCATGTTCAGAGGTTGCCAGCGCCGTTCAGCTGCGGGGTTTGCAGGAAGGAGGACATGTACCATCATGACTCGTGAAACGGGTGCCACACTGAACTACACACTCAGCCTGCTCTTCCTGAATTTCTCCACCCTGTTTGTCCTGGCTCCCTTTCCCCTGGGTTGGATACCTCTTCTCCAGTTCTATTGGCTCTATTTTTAGACCCATTAACTATTTTTCCTACTGTTTATGATTAGGATTTTTAACATCATGACAATATTGAAAATCTTAATGTTTTATATCACTTTTACTCCTGTGCGTTTCAGGCCCACATTAAATTGACGGAATGTGTTACATGTGGCACACACAGATTCTCTGCCTTAGAGCTCCTTCGCAGTGTGACCGCCTCCTGGCCTGGGTCTGCTGCTCCAGGGGACTAGGACACACTTCGCCCATTTCATTTACTTGGGCCAACGGTTGATCACCAAAGCAGCCTATAGCATTGACTGAGTAATTTTCTCTTACAATGTATGACCTAGAGATGGAATTGCTGGTTCATTCATACTGTGAAGTGGAAAACTGCTGCCAGTCTCACCTTCTAAAATTAAGCTTTTGGTTATAATTAAGAGCTGCAGCCCCGGAGTGTTCAGTGCTACTGCTGGCCTGCTTGTTGACAGGGAGAGGGCTCCAGGGAGCATCTTTTAACTCCTGTTCCACTCAGCCAGCTTGGAAAAGGTGAGGTAGTATTAGAGAAATTGTATTTGAACTCATTCTCAAGGGCATGGTAGCAAATGCCTGAGTGTAGTATTGAATGTGGATGAGGAGGAAACTTGGGTCATCTAAGAGATGGAGAGTAAGTCCTTCTATCCTGCAAGTTGTCCAGGGAAATGACATGTACCTGAACGGAAGCAAGGACAGTAAATGCTGGGAGGATTCAAGGCCCTCCCCCAGCCCTCCTGGCTCTAAGGACAGACGCATTTGACATGGCATGCTCTGGGGTAGAGCTGCTTTTTCCCACATGCGAAGTGTTCAAGGTGCTGCCTTTTCTCCTGGCTTTGCATGGCCCTGCGTCCCAACACTCAGCTTGCCAGTCAGTCTAGGTGCCAGCAGGAAACGATGGGGCAATTTAGGTGGGTTCAGTGAAGGGACCGTTGAAAACTGTATGTTCAGGGTTATGGAAAATAAAAGACAGCAAAACATCCTGGAGCTTGCAACAGTGAGGAGCCTTCCCCACTCCCCACTGAAGGAAGGTTGTCAAACTCTGGAGATAGAAGCTGTAGCTGTGGGAGAGGGCCACCTGGCAGGAGCTGTGGCCTCCGGGAGCGGTCAGCCCTGGTGACCCAGCAGAGCGGGAACTGGAGGAATAAACACCCAGAACTCCCTCCCCTACATCTCTCCTACTTCCGGCCAGTGCCCCCCATGGTCTGAATCCAACCAGAGCCCGGGGGCCAGGAAGCCTGCTGAGGCAGAAGGTCAGCCTTCTGAACACCGAACAGAGGGAGAGTAAATCCAGGAAGGCGGATGGTAAATATCTAACAACAAATCTATCTTCTATCATGTATACAAATCCTGTATACAAATGTGGGTTGTTTTATACAGGAAAAATGACAATTATGGACAAGTAATACAGATACCTGATTTCACATTCCTTTGTGGGTTTGAAGGGAGAACTCCCATTATACTTGGACTGAAAATAGTAGCAGTTGTCATCATCGCTTTTAAGACTTACTGGGAGCTTACTTTGTGCCAGGCACTGTTCTAAACACTTCATCTATATTAGCTCATTTAATTTTCAGAACAATCCCACGAGATGCACACTGTAATTAGTCCCATATTACAACCAAAGAAACTGAAGCATAGGAGCACACGGCGTCAGCTGCCCCCAGTCCCGGGGCCAGGATGTGGGGAGGCCGCACTGCAGTCCAGGCTCCAAGTGCGCTCCTGCCCCGCTGGCCCTTTTCCCAACGGGGTCAAAGCACATAAAACGTATTGCGGGGAGGATGTGCAGTGTTCACTCCTGATGATTTGTTTCCAGTAAGAGACTTTGTGTGTTACAAATCTCTTTCCACACTTGAGAATTTGAGTTTTTAAGGCAAAGTTCATTTGTTTGTGGGTCATTAGCAGTGACCCCACCTAGAACGATTTAGTGTTGGCTTTTCTCCCCCCACCCCACTTTTAATGTTACCTTTCTTTCCTCTCTTATTCAAACAGAATGTCCTCTTTTTGAGCCTCAGAGAGCAGTAACAATACAATAGCATTTCCAGCATAGGCTGGACATTCTGTGGAGGATAAACTGTGTGGTCTTCCTAACAGCTCTGCAAGGCAACTGTTAAAATCCCTATTTTCAGGTGAGAAGACTGCATCCTGGAGACACACCTACTTTCTGACCCAAGGGCACTCAGTTAGAAAGTGCAAGCCCGGTTCCGTGTGATCTGGCTCTGTCTTCTCCACTATAGTGTCTCTTGGAGACGAAATGAGTTGCCCTGGACCAAGGCCATCAAGGCTGATGAATGAGCTCTCACTGAACTAAAGACCCTAAGTGTTTTTTTTTCCCTGAATACCTACATTCATGAGTCAATCCCAAGAAGAAAAGCTAAGGAGAGACCAGAGACTTAGGAGAAAATGTGGTGTCGTGGAAAGCAGAGTGTTTCTGGAGAGAGCATGGCCCCCTAAGCCAAAGGCAGCAGATGTCAGATAGCTAAGGACAAGTGTGGCTTGGATCTGGGCACATGGAGGATGTTGGCGGCATGAGCAGGATCGCCGTTAGGAGAAGGGTCCACTTGGAGGGAACTGAAGAGCCAGTGGGTGGGTCAGCGCATGCAGGCTCTTCCCTGGAGACACTTGGCTGGGTGGGATGAAGTTGAGTGGTAACCAGGGGGTGGGGCCCCGCTCTTTAGAGACAGGAGATAATTGAATGTGTTTGAAACCGACGAACAGGAACCACAGACAGGAGAAGATGACAATGTAGCAGAGAGAGGACACAATTGAGGATCAAAGTTGACCTTTTTTTTTGACTTAATTCTGGTCCCTGCCCACATGTCTGGCCTTATGTCCTTGATCATTATGCTTAGTCATTCTCATTTTCTGTTCCTCCATGCTCAATGCAGTCCTGTGTTAGGGCCTTCCCTAGGCGGTTCCCTCACCTTTGGAAATCTGGCTTCTCCTTAATGTGGAGATCTCCGCTAAAATGTCACCTCCCTAGAAAGGATGTTCCTAGCCACTCCCTCTAAAGTAGTCCCCTGAACCTCCCTCCAGTCCCCCCAGGATGATTCTGTGTTACTTCCTTCATGACACATTTCCTTCCTCCGGACTGCTCAGAAGTCACCTCCTTGTGGGTGCTTCCCCTGACTGCCCCATTTAGAATCGTGACCCACTCCCCCTCCACACACTTCTAATCACCTGTATCCCATGCTCGATCTCTCTTATTTTTAACATAGTACATACCACCTTTTAACATGGTATGTAGATCACCTATTTTCTATGACTTGTGTCGTTATCTCTCTCCCCTGGTAGAATGTGATCTCTCTGAGGGTGGGGTCTCTCTGTTCTGCTCACTGTTGAGTCTCCGGTGTTGGGACACTGACTGGCAAGGAGTAGGATCCTACTAATATGTTTATTTGAATGACCTAGCTTTTTGCTATCTGAAATTACTTTGATCAATTGTTGACTTGCTTGTTAATTGTTTTTCCCCCAACTAGAATGCAAGCATCAACCTTATCAGTCTTATTTAATGCTATAAACCTGGCACTGGAACTGTGCCAGCTCCCAGTAGGTGCTCCATAAATATTTGTTAAGTGGTTGATGGTTACATTCCCTAACTTGACTGGGCTCCCAGACCTGAGACTCTTGACTTGCCTAAAGCACAGCTGATGCGAGACTCGAACCCAGACTATCAGTTTCCTGGCCGTTGTCATGCTTTGACCCTCTGGAAATTTCTGGAACTTCAACATCTTGCGTTAACACAAAATGTGTATTCTGGCTCCAACTTACACAACTTGTTGTCATCATTATATGGGTGGTACTGTGCCTTTTTTTTTACTTCTTAATACCTATAAGTGATCAATAACTATTACTCAAAAAGTAAAGTTAATCTTGAAGTATTCATATGAAAAGGAACCTTAGAGGTTACCTAAATCTGTAGCATATTCCGTGATTAATATTGGGATTGGGCTGACATTAACACCAGTGGTCTAACTAACCATAATGTGTACTGAAAATTCAGCTAAGAACTAAATATTCCAAATATTAGCTAGAGAAACTTGTTATAAACCAACTACTTATCGTTGACATTAAATAACTGAAGGAGAGGAACCCTGATGGAATCCTGAGTATACACTGGATATACTTACGAGTGGTGGGCACATGGTACCATCAGTATACCGGTCATGTACCACAGAGACACTTGAAATCTGTATCATCTTATTAACTAATCTGACTCCAGTGAATTTAATAAAAAATAAAAATAAAATAAGGAAGAATGATAGGTCATTGGTTTCCACTAGACTTTAACTGTACTTTTTGCATTTTATACTCCATATTCTGAAGTTACCTTTTGTATAGTTTTATACAAGCAACCTTATGTGGTTTGTTTCTAAAATTTGTATCCTATGAAAAAACTGTAAAGAAATCATTAAAAATTCAAGAAGTGTAATTAAATTTAACATGGGTAAAGATTAGCACATGCAGTTTTAAAGCCCTTCAGACACGGAGTAGAAGGCCACATTAGGCATTCCTTCTTTTTGTTCCAGAACTACGATATGCACCCACAGGTACAGAGATTCAATGGGAACTTACCTGCAAAAACATGAGCTTTAGGCAGGTGAAGACAAATGGATGGTGTCTCCTGTTCTGCATTTCTAGGAATTTTAAGTAAAGCTACTTAGAAATTCCCTGTATAGTATAAGATTTTAGAACGTGTCACTATGTCCGTTATTTTTCATAGTCTGTTAAGCTTCTCTGGTTAATAAGCTTTCCATTGTAGCACCCAGAACGTCTAAGAAGCCGATAGGCACCCTGCAGTGGTTAACACACACTCAGCTGGCTCTGCCTGGCACTGAGAGTTTCTTCCAGTGACTGTCTGCTTAGGAGGGGGGCTAGCAACACGCTCTGGAGCCAGACTTAGAATGACCCTCATTCCTTTTTCAGGCTTGGCAGAATAGGGCTTGTGACCCTCATTTCTTCTCTCAGTGAATTACTTTTCTGTTTCTGCATAACAGAATACCAACCACTTAGGAGCTTGAAACAACATAACATTTCTTATCTCATGGTTCCCCGGGTCAGGAGTCTGGGAACAACTTCACGTGGTCCTCTGTGCAGGGTCCCACAAGATAGCAATGGAGGTGCCCACCAGGCTGCGCTCTCCTCTGGGGGCCTGACCAGGGAAGGTTCTGCTTCCCTGCCCCTTCAAGTCATTGGTAGAATTAATTTCCTTAGTGCTGTGAGACTGACGGCCCAGCTTAGTTGCAGACTGGAAATCTCCCCATGGCTCGTTGCCATGCGGACTTCTCCTAAACGTGCACGCTTATCTCACTTGCGTGCCAGCCAGCAAGGAGCACCTCTCACTCACTGCTGTGTCAGTAAGAGTCATGGGAGTGACTTCACTGTGCTCCATGCTTAGGAGCAAGTCACAGGTCATGTCTGCACCAAGAGGGAGGGGATAACACAAAGGCATGGACAGAAGGGGCGGGTCACTGTGGCCGTCTTAGGGTCTGGCCACCATGCTCAGGGACCTCATTCCAACATTGGTGCTTGTCCTTAGCCATCATGTCATATCTTTTAGCTAAGTGACTCTTGGCATAAAATGAAGGAATTTGGGCTCTATTTTTTCTAGTTGTGGGACTAATTTGTGTTCCTTTTCCAAGCTTCTTTGTGTGTTGTAGGGTTTCTCTTGGTTACTCTTCAGGAAAGGGGGAGTCCCTGAGGAGAATGGAAGGATGGAAAACAGAATGTGCTCCTGAGGTAAGGGAAGTTTAGCTCCAGACTTTTTGGTGACTTGTCATCTGTGTCTCATGTGACATTAGCACGGTTTTCACTTGGTTTTTCACTACATCACCCAGGAAAGTCCTTGGGGCTACCACAACGATTTGACACCCCGACGGCACGTGTGCTGTCGAAGGAGTTCCAGTCGGGCTGGGAGCTGGTCCAGGTGAACTCGGTGAGCAGGTCCCGCACACACAGACTCACTCTGGGCTGTGAAACGAGAACGTCTGCCCTTCCCATGCAGGCCAGTTAAGGAAGGATGTGTTCCCCTGAGGTCTAGTTAACAGAAGAAATGTTTTTCAAAATCTGATTGAGGGAGAGAGAAGGAACAATAAGAACCCTAGGGTAAATCTAATTGCATTGAACTATAATGAACCTAAAGACGGTGTAATCTGATAACCAAAATTTAAAAAAGGCCCTTTATAGTTTTTAAAAAGGTACTTTTGAGATATATTAAAAATTCTCTCTCCCATTTAAAGTGCCCATATTTTTGGTCATTACAATGCAGCGTACTTCTGTTTACACTCTCACTGATGACATGCTTTTGAAGCACTTTAAGAAAGACCCGCAGAGTGCATCATCTTTGTTCAGGATAGAGGAGGTCAGCAGTGTGCACGCAGCATTGCCTGGAGGGTTTTGAATAGTGACTGGAAGGCACTGTTAAGTGCCGACAGCCAGAATTACTGAGGCAGAACTCTGCAAAAGCAAAGGCATTATTTCATAGTTCTGAGTTCATCCAAGTCCCCTCACGCCCCATAAGTGCTGTTATTCTCCCACTGGCCTGAGGATTGTAAACTTTGGGGACTTAATGGCTGACACTAGTAAGTAAATAAATATGAGAAGAGAAGTCATTGGCTTTTATAGATATTGGTATGCCTTAGGACATGAACAGCAAGTTATAATATTTCTTTTTTTAGGCTTTGAAGGCTTGCGTTCCTGTTCCATTCTCTCAAAGAAGTTGGGCCAAGTCTTAAAGAGTAAATTCATATAAATGGTCAAAAGTGCTGGGTCCTTCTCAGAAATCGGTTGGCAGAGAAAGAGAAGGCAGCGTGTTTCATTTCTCCTGTTCCATGCGTGTGAGGAGCTGCTTGTCTGTGCAGTTTAGCTTAGTAGTTTCTTACTCTCTCGTGTACTATAATAAAATTTGTGGCTCCTAGTGCTTAATGGGGAGGGCAGTGACATATTAGAATGGACAAATATTGATCTGCATTTTATTTACTGGATCCCCACTGTTGCCTTTTATATCATCCTTTAAAAGCTTCTAATGCACATTGGTCAAAAACAGTTTATTCCTGGACAATCAAGAGACCTCCGTGGCCACAATCTGAGTCAGTATAGCTGCTCTTCACTCTTCCGGAGTTTTTGTGGCTGAAGCTCAATGTCATTGACATGGCCACGTACATCACTGGCATGCTTGTTGCCCTTCACTGACCTTATAAGCTTGTAAACTATATTTAGAATCTACCAATTGGTTCTAGAAAAATGTAACCTCATTGAAAGGCTCGAATAAAAATTTGGCATAACCTGTACTTAACAAATTGCTTTTTCCTAGACCCAGAATCACATTGAAATGGTACTTAATGTTTGAGTCTCCCCCAGTGCCCAAGTTAATCTCCTTACCAAATAACTCGGATAAAACCTTTTCAGATGATCAGGGTGGCATTGGATATACTACCCCAATAATGTTCTTAAGAATTAATCTGCTGAGTTTATTTCTGGAGCATAATTTTGGCTATGATGAAACTCAAGCCCTGGAACATACATTGCACTCTTGGATATTCAAGTTCATGGGCATGCATTGAGTCACAATCTCTTACCGTTGTTGGGGTGTGTTTCAAACTTTTGTAGCACTTCTCTAATAATAATTATGTTAATATTAAATCTTACAAAAAACAAATGGAAACTTTGAATTATGTTTTAATTGAATTAGCTCCAGCAGAGGATGATAATTTAAATTAATCGGGTCTATGAGTGACACATCTCTAAGCCCAATTAATACGTGAGCCCTGGACTCAGGCAGCCTCAGTGTCTCCCATACTCATTTACCCAAGAAGTATTTGGGGGCCTGCTATATGCCAAGACCAGCTCAATGGACTGGAGATACCACAGTGGTCCATAGAGACAAGACCCCTCTTCTGTGGCTTCTATTCCATTTAAGAAAAAGCATAAATGTGCCAGAGAAGTGTCAGCTGGAGATAAGTCCTATGCAGAGAATCAAGTAATGCATCATGATAAAGGGTGATTAGGCACCTAGTTTACACTGGGTGTTCATGGACGGTCTCACTGGAAAACACAGACTTTAAATGTGATCCCAATGTCACAAAAGGGCAGCCCTGGGAGAGATGAGTGGAGAAGGCATTCAGGCAGAGGGAACAGCTGGTGCCAGCCCAGGGCACTTGAGCCTGGGGGAAGGGCCTCTGTGGCAATAGTACAATGGGAAAAGGGAAGGTGTCCCAGTATCGGGGCCAGGCTGTACAGAACCCTGAAAGGCGGAGAGTTTGAATTTATTTTAAGCACTGATAGAACCCAGAGATACCTAGAACGGAAGCTCCGTGAACGTTGTATGAAGGCAAGAGACCCACTAGGAGATCTTTGCTGTGGTTGGTTGTTAGCGATTACTGATCTATGACAAAAGCTGGCCATGGCCTATTTTTCCTTTGAAGAATGGGAAGAAGAATCTGGAAAAATATGTCCCAGTTTGACAGTAGAGAATCTGAAGCATTTTAAATTCACTGTTGATGTCTATTTAAACTCAGCTTCACATCTGTATTTCTCTACATTTATGAAAGCTTAAACTATGTAAATTATCCTTCACTTTAAAACCCTTGATCAAGGACCAAGTTTTGGTCACACCCTTTTCATTTCATTGGGGAGGCTGATATCATTTCTTGGAAATGTGACTTCAGGCCGTGGCTCTCTAGCATTCAGAACACATTTACCCTTCCCCTGAGACAGGTCTAGTTCAGGAGAGAACGTAAGACCAAGCCTTTGGACCCATTGGGCCCCTGACCTGAGCTCTGTGCGGTGAGGTCAAGGTGGCCATGTCCGCCTTCCAGTGAGGACAGAGACAGAACTGAGCACCAACCCTCCGACTCTCAAAGAAAAACACTGTCCTGTGGGCATTTTCCTTAATGATTAATAAGAGAAGAGATTTAAAGAAATTACTGGAAGTATAGAAATTGTTTCCAAATTGAATGTGTTTTTCATTTGGGATCTTGGTCTGAGAAAATTGTTTGGTTCAGTAAGAATGAGCATTATTGGCTTTGCAAGTGTGTGGCATGTCCCTCCCTGCCCCCCGTTCATCCATATGCAGAGTGGATGCCATTTAAAATTCACTGTGTTGTAAATTCATGTGGATCTGTATTATATTTAGAGACCGCTTGGTTTTTACCAGAAGCTGGCTCAGACTACACAGGACCCTAATTTGGGCCGACAGGAACTTTCTCTTTCAAGTCCGGAATCCCTCAGAAGCAGTTTGCCAGCTTTTTCTAAATGTGGCTTATAAATCCGTGAGAATGAAAAAATGGATTTTGATGATTTATGGTTTACATTTTATGTTGCTTTACATTTCTAAAAATACACTCACACCTACCTATGCCACTCCCAGGATATCACACGAGAGGAGTATTATAGCACACGAAGGGAGAGCTGCCGGGAACATTAAGGTGACCTACTCCAGATCGCAAAGTCAGCAACACAACTGCCCACCAGCTCTGCTTCTCACACGGGGAAGGGGGCCGGGCTGCATTCCCCACATGCATCTGAAAGGCCAGGGAGCCTTTTGGTATGCAGGTTCCAGGGGCCCCCACCCCGAATCTGAATCAGACTCTATCGGTTTGGAGTCTGGCAATCTGCATTTTTAAAGCACCCCTCCCCAGTTCAGTTTTACGTGCAGTGAAATTGAGAACAATGATTAGATTTAGGCAGCATCAACCTTTGGCCAAATTATGACGTTAGGGCAGATTGCCTTTGACCTGTCTGGTCCCTACTCTAAATCTTGGTCTTCCCTTCAGTACTTCAAGCTCATTCCCTGTTTTCTTTGATCAAATCCCCTTTGAGAAGATGTACAAGAGCTAAAGTACCACTCATTCATAGGATTTCTGCCTTTCAACAGATACTAAGTCTTAAGCCCAATAAATAAATAAATAAATAAATAACGAAGACAAGATAAGGAAAAAAAGAAAAAGAAAATCTGTTGACGAAGCGGAGGAGGCATGTGGGAGTAAGGGAGAAGGAGGCCCTCCTTAGACCCGTAGACTCAGCCTCATGTCTTCTTTTTCCCTGCAGCCTCAGGTCAGTTTGGGGTCCGACACTCACCTACAAGATGCACATTTCAAAACAACTGGAGGTTGAAAATGTAGGTTATTGGGTGGGACACCCATGAGCCTCTCTCAAACTTGCTGTTTTCTAGATTTTTCAAGTACAACTTGGCTGTTTGAGCCAAAGATCATTTTAGGCATTGGCCCTTTCGTGGTAAATCTTGGGCCTTCTCTTTCTAGTGGGACCCCCTTGGAGAGTCTCTGGAGAGGACCCCTGGCTTTGCCAAGGGTGTGGACACTCAAGTCATGAGGTCATTGTTGCAGATTCTGTCGCTATGCACTTCATTGCCAAAATCACAGCTGTGCATGAGCTACTCTCCAAACATTAGAGGGGGTTGTCATTGAGCAGTTAGGAAATCTTATATAATCCCTACTGAACCTTACAGGGAGAAGTCTTTAGCTTGGCAGGCATTTACTTAGTTCCTGGGCTGTGCAAAGGTTGTTCCCAGACATACAGAAGAACGTGTCTCAAGAAAAATCTGGAAGACTGTTTTGTTTAAAAAGGTATAAAAGCAGGCTTCAGTGTCATTTGCACTGGCCTCAGATGCCGTTGTTACTGAATGACTCCATAAGCCAGAATCATCTGTCGCTTGTACTTCTCTCTACAAATGGAAGAACTCATGAGACCGAGCTATTCCCCCCATCCTTGGAATGCACTGGACACGGACACGCTTACCCACATTTGGGGATTCAGCCCTCCATGTGTGATTTATTTCTTTGTTTCACTTTCTAGAGGCGGTTTTGCTGGAGGAGACATCAGTGTAAGCCTTGCAGAGCCTTTACTGAGAGGTGGGAGAAGTGGGCTGATTCAGTGGGGTCCTACTTCCATCCTTGACAGGAAGGTAACTAACTCATTGAATTAGTGGATCCCAAATGTGGATGGCGTCCCCAGATTCCTGGGGCAGTCCTAGACCTAACGAAACAGTCTCAGAGTCTGGGCTGTGGGAATCTGTGGTTTTTGCAAAGCTCCCCAGATGTTTCGGTGCTTCTCGAGTGGAGTGATCACTGTATCAGGTGACTAGAGCCCTCTGGCTCTGATGGAGTGGGAGGCAACATCTACCCTATTTATGAAGTTGCCCTTTGGGACAATAGAATACAGTTTATTCTCAATCACAGGCAACATTGGATTCCAATTAATTGCTTTATTGCTGCCAAAAACCATGGTTTGTTCACTAGTGGAAAGCAGATTAAAGAACATAAAATATTTGCCTACAAAGCCCACTGAGCCTAACCCACTCGAATTTTCCTACTATATTCATGAAAAATAGTTGTAATCATGGCCAATAGTCATTTAGTGCTGTGTGCCAGGTATGCTTCTGAGTACTTGAGATATATAAACTAATTCGATCCTCACAACCACTCCATGTTGTGGGACTATTTTTATACCTTTTGCAGAGAGAAAAAATAACTTCCCACGGTCCTACGTCTAATAAGTAGTGGGGCCAGGACTTGAACCCAAGCAGTCTGACTCAAGAGTGACTCACTGGGCCACTGTGCTATCCAGTCTCTCCACGGAGGAGTGGTTGTCACCAGCTTGTCTGCTTTCATTCGGGATTTCCAGGCTGGTGGGCAGGAAGGTTGGTTGGGCATTACTCAAGGAAGAGCAGCAAAGGACTCACTGGTTTGCTTGAGAAAGGTTTGTTGGCCAAACTGAGTCTGAGGAATAGCACGGACACTGGAAAAAGTTGGGTCTCACACTCAGAAGAGGACACACGGCTCAGAAAGCAGAGCGGGGAAGCACCAGAACACATGGTGTTGCGGGCAAGGAGCAGCGTGCCGAGTGCACGGTGGACAGGGAGATGGCCAAGGGCCAAGGCGCAGTCAAAGCAGGAACAGAAGAACCAGGAGGCTGTGGTTTCAGAAAACAAGGAGGACAGAGTTTCTCAAATTAAGGGAAGATAAGCAGTGCCAAGTAATACAGCGTCAGATAAAAGGAAAACTAGAGAGAGAGCTAGTAGATCCTCACTGGTTGCCTTCCAGAGAGCAATTTTAGCAGCACTGAAGCAGTGTTCTGTGCTAGATTTAATTCATTTGTGTGATCCTACATGAACTTTCAGTCGTCTGTAATTAAGCTCACCTTGCTAGTCATGGTGGCAGCTACCATTTGGTGAATGTTTATTACTCGGTTCCAAACACCGATCATTTCGGAAAGTCCTACCCATCCCCACGTCACAGAGCAGGAGACTGCAGCACTGAGGGGTTGTGTGACTCACCCTACATCTCACAGTGCGTCCACCCAGAGCCCAGACCTAGTCCCAGACCACGCGTTGAACCCAGCCACTCTGCCTCGCTCTGCCACTCTGCTCTGCTGCTAGTTTAGCCTGCTGCCTCCTTTCTGAACCTCACTGTCGTTTGCCCCTCAGCCTCTGGTGTGGCCAGACTGGTCTGAGCCTGCACACTTCAACCCAACCCCTGGGCATTTCCATGTGAAGATGGGGGGGGGGTGCAATAAAGGACCAGGACAGGGCCCTGTCACCACTTTCTGACCTGTGGGGTTTCTCCTGGCCAGCTACCGAAGGAAGAGGTGGTATGTTGTCTCACTCGCGTCTCCAGGGACAGTCTCTCAATCTCACCTGTTTTCTCAGCTCAGCATGTACCGTGAGCCCCTCATTTCCTTCCCAAGGTCTGGAGATGCCAATTTACAGGAGAAAGGGGACTAGAACTCATGTCAGGCTTTGCCCTGGCTTGTGGAATAATTTTTTTAAACCCAGCACACCATGCTCAGAAGAAGTTGCAAGCCACCAGTACTAACTGCCAGATCTAATTTGGGGAGAGAGAGGAAGGGGCAATGCTAGTAACAAGGACCTAGTTTTGCAGAAGACAGACGAGGCTTTGAGAGCAAGATGTCAAGAGAAGACTGTTCTCAGTTCAGTATTGCTTGTTTTGCGATGTTTGGAATCTTTTTACTTTCCCTAATGCTCTAGAGAGTTCATGTAACTTTTTACATGGAAATTCAAAATAAGATTTTTTTTTGTCAGGGAATTCTGTGGGCTGTGCGAATAAGGAATAGAAAAGCTGCCAGTTATGCCATTGAGCAGAATAGTGTGTGTGCATGCGGGCGCACGTTAAAGATTTTATTTATTTATTTTTAGAGAGAGGGGAAGGGAACGAGAAAAAGAGGGAGAGAAACATCAATGTGTGGTTGCCTCTGGCA
Source organism: Sturnira hondurensis (assembly GCF_014824575.4). NCBI lineage: Eukaryota > Metazoa > Chordata > Mammalia > Chiroptera > Phyllostomidae > Sturnira > Sturnira hondurensis. The sequence goes on from NW_028086146.1 coordinate 2,851,831, forward strand.
CACTCCCCTACTGGGGACCTGGCCCACAACCCAGGCATGTGCCCTGACTGGGAATTGGACCAATGACACTTTGGCTCTCAGGCTGGCACTCAATCCACTGAGCCACACCAGCTGGGGTGAGGCCTGTGTTTTAATAGCTAAGAGATTTTGCTTTGCTCTCTGGGACGATGGTAATAAAGATGCTGTGCCTTTGTATGGCTCTTGATGGTCAGCAGGGCTTACCCATGTACACTATTTTGTTTGAGTCTTGTGACACCCAAGCGAGATCAGAAAGAAAGAGATTAATCTGCCCTTCATGGTTAAGGGAGTAGAGATTCAGAGAGGCTAAGCAATTTGTGCAGGATCACAAAGCTCGTGAATAGTAGGGCTGAAGTAGCAAATGTATTTGTACTATGTATGAGCCTCGTGTTTCCTTCACTCTCTTACAGGGAACCCCCCCACTGTGGCCTCACTGGTCCTCTCAGCCTTCATGCACAGCTCTTGTGTGATTGCTCAGAGAGTAGGTGTCTGAGGGAGCGTCATGACATGGGTTCCTTTCCATGACCGTAATGTCTCTTCTCATGGCTCTGTAAGATATAGATTTCCTCTTTCTCACCACTGAAGTGGAAACTTTCAAGACTTAAATTTCTTTTGAATTGCCTCAAAGTGACAAATACTGTGCTTGTTCCAATAAATGTTGACTGGCACACTTTTGGAGTCCAGGATGCTACTGAGAACCCCCTTGGATAAAAGGGAACCAAAATGTATCACATGCCTGCCAGATGCTGAGGACTTTGCTAGCCACTCTACAACCTGCACCTCAGTTAACTTTCCCACAGCCCTTCAGGGTAGACATTATTATCCCCATTATCAGTATCAGGATAGATGTGATGCTCGGAGAAGTTGAGAGACTTACCTAAGTTCCCCCAGCTAGTAGGTGGGGGGTTAGGATTCAAACCAAGATCTTTCCAGCTCCAACATGTTTGTATCTTTTCCTCTCTATAAAATGTACTTAAAAACAAAGGCTAAAAATGTGTGCTAGAAATTTCTTATGACTTGAGCCTGAACCTCTCCTGTATCAGTGGATCTGCCCTCAGCCTAGGTCCACTTCTGCCCTGAACCATAGTCACGCTTCTCTCGCCCCCGGGGTCTGTCCTGTCCCTCACCCTGCTGGTTCTGCCTGCCCCAGACCTGTGACCTTTTCCAGTCCTAATCGGCCTCAATCAAATGCAACTGGTGAACCTTCTGTCTTGTTTGTTTCTTTCCATAGAATGGATCATATCCTTCCTCTCACAGTAGTTGTTCAAGTCCCTGCCTTCAACTCCTTCACATTGTAAATTTTTAGGGGTTTGGAATTAGTCCCACTTACCATTCATTATCACAGCATCTGGAACAGTGTCTCTTGCACATAGCAGGAATACACTGTATCTTGAGCTAATTCAATTGAATCAAGAGAGGCTGGGTGGTTCCTAGAAAAGTCGCCGGTGCCAGGCCAGCTGCTCGAGTGGAAGAGTCTGAGACGAGCTGGGGAGGCTGCTGTTCCCTGGGGCTGGGTGCTGGTCAAAGGGCGGGGGTCTGTTCCAGCCTCCTGAACTGAAATGACTAGTCCCGGGGTGATCGACACGTAGCACACACACTGCCCTTCCCGCCCTCCACGTGTTCTAACAGACACGAGCGAGCAACTAAAGATGGCATTTAAAAAATGCGTATTTGCTGCTCCTGTGCTGGTCTGTCTACAGGTGTCTACAGGTGTCTCCCTGTCTACAGGTGTCTGTGTGTATCTCTGTGTGTGTGTGTGTGTGTGTGTATAAGCTTTATAGTAAAACATCTGGAACTTACAGCTTTAGCATTGCTGTTTTAAGTAGGTCAGTACACACCCAGATGTGATCTTCTCATTGACAAGAAAGCAAGATTTAAAGGGAGGAGAGTTGCACATAGCATGACTATACTTAATACCGCTGAATTGCACACACCAAATGGTTAAAATGGTAAATTTTACTTTATATATATTATACATATTTATATATACCATATATTATATATTTATATATGTGTATAATGCCACAGTTAAAATAAAAAGAGTGGAAGTCGTGATTGTTTGGGGTTGGCAGTTGCGTGGCTGAGCAATAGTAGAGTTTTGGGGAGAGTGGAGGTATAATCTCATTTCTTCTCCATATGCTCTTGTATTCTCAACAATTCCCCAAGCCTGCAGTAAATATGTATCAGATATGGGTTGACTTTATTATTAAACCATATTGCTGGTTCTTAAACTGGGGCTGAGTGTATAGCAAATAGTAAGTTTTTGTTGATAAGAAATATTTGAATCTGGGAGGGATATACACATACTCACTAGATTAGATCCCATGCTCGCTTATCCAGTGTAAACATAACTGCCCAGTCAGTTTCTACACGGTGGCTTCTTGGTGGTGGATTAGTCTCCTCCTCCATCAGCTGTAGGCTCTCTATAGTCAGGGTGTAGGTCAGCCCCTAGAATATGAATCTTATGAGGCATGAATTGTCATTGCTTTTATTCAGCATCATTTCATCCCCACACCCCAGTACAGTGCCCAGCAAGACATAAATGTAAACATTAACAAAACGTTGTCAAATGAAGAAATAGACTTGACATCTGATTTGTTTTTATGTTCATTATAGTGCCTGGCCTACTCTGTCATGCACACAGGACATGTTTACAGGTTAAACTGATGTTTTAATTAAAGGCAGGTTGCACACCACAGTGGACATTGCTTGCTTGCATGTAAGAAGGGCTAAGTAAATATTAGTTATTAGATTACGTTGAGGAGACATGAAAACTAACAAAGTGCTACAACGGTGGAAAAACAGCCACATCTGTGAAGGAGGGACAGAGGAAGATGGAAACAATCGTTAGTTGGGGCTCAAACTGGGAAGGTGCACTTGATGGGAATACGACCCAACCCAAGTTCTCAGTGCGGGTGCTCTGTAATTCAGTTTGCCTCGAGTAATAATAGCATGTAATCATCTCTAGGTCTGCACTACTGCTCCTAAGAAAGAGACCCAAAGGGGGCCTCTTGAAGATGGTGGTGTTTACATGTTCCTCGGTGCCCTCTCTGTCCTGCGTATATTGAAGTAGCACATTGGAAATACCGTCTTTATGGAAACCGGTGCCTTCAGTTAGACCCGTGCAGGCAGTGGCCCATCTGCCCTTCTCACTCTGTCACCATTCTTCATCTCTGAGTCTCCCTCCTGGCCCATCGTATTTTGAACTTGGCTGTGAGTATTGGTTATAGTTCTGCTCTCTGATCCACCTCCCTGCCCCCTATCCTTGAGAGTAATTTGATGATGGTATAAATTCAAAAAGTCCTTTCAATTAAAAAGTAAAAGAGAAAACCAGATGGATTAAGATGTACCTGATCTTGTGTGGGTGTGTTAATTCATCACTGTAGCAATCTCCACCTAGAGAAACGTTTCTATTCTAACTAGAGTTTGCAGCCAGTGGTGCCATTATTGCAATTTAAAAGGTTTTGTAATTTCTTTTCCAAATGTGGTACTAAGTGTTTATGGGGGAATACCAGTGAGTTGTAGGGCAGTTTGTAGTATGACATACTTCCAATGAAGTGATAATCTACTGTGGCCAGAGTAACCTCGGAATAGTAGGTATGGCTTGTTTCTACCCTATGCTCCCTCGTTAGTACCGATATTGTCTAGGCATAATCTAATAATAGTAACTAATATTTAGCTCCAATTATGTGATATGCGTGTGGCTAAATGCTTTACATGACTTCACAAAGGGCCTTAGAGGGAGCACTGGCAATATTCCCATTTTACAGATAAGGAAATTGAGGCTTAAATGACTCATTGAAATTTATCCAAGGTCAGTCAGTAAGAGCCGGTCCTGAGAATCTAACCCAAGCGATCTGACTCTGGAGGCGCAGCTCTAACCACCAGCGAGTTCTGTTTTCCATGAGGCATTGCTGGGCACAAGGGGACCGGGTTTTGTCCCATTGATGTTTTACATCAGCAAGTCAAAATTTAGCACAGAATACTTGGAAAATAGAAGAAAGTATGTGATTTTACTTACAGAGTGTACTACAGCATGTTATTCAGAGCACATAGGGTAAAGCTTAGCTTTGCAGGTTGGAGGAAGTGTGAATTACGAACTACAGATGTGTCCGTCCACCTGTTCTACAAGTAACTGCGGATGCTGCTGAGGCAGCTTCTCTCTCCTCAATCCAAAGGAGATGATCACAGAATAAACTAAAGGCTGAACTTCTCATTTTCGAAGCAAATAACATTCTGGCTGGGGTTTCTCTTAAAGAGCATCTACTGTGTTTCTTAAAAATAAATGGGGCAAGATCACTTTGGGTTTTTTTTTTTTTTACATTTCTAAAAGTTTTTTGTACTCAAATCCAACTTTTTAAAGATATTTTATTTATTTATTTGTTTTTAGAGAGGGGATGGGAAGGAGATAGAGAGGGAGAGAAACATCGTTGTGTGGTTGCCTCTCATGCGTCCTCCACTGGGGACCTGGCCTGCAACCCAGGCATGCGCCCCGGCTGGGAATCGAACCAACGACCCTTTGTTTCACAGACCCACGCTCAATCCACTGAGCTACAGCAGCCAGGGCTAAGGTCACTTTATGTTTTAATTTATCCATTTACCTTCAGGACAGGAAATATTCTCTTCATCTCTTGTCTCACCACTTGGCTTTTTGCCCCCTCATCTCCACGTGTCACTTCTTTTAGGAAACAGCATGACCCAAACACAGTTGGATGGACGTGGGTTCAAAAACCAATTTCCCACTTAGTTGCTGTGTGAACCTTGTTTAACATCAGTTTCCTTATCTGTAAAAATGTAACTGATACAATGAAGCCTATCTCATAGCGTCTTGTGGAGTTTAAACCAGGCAACAGATGTCAAGTTCCTGCCACAGGGTCTGCTGGCCTGCGGTCGGCACTAATCTAATATGTTCTTTGTCCCCTCTCTCCCCCTGCCTCTGTCCTACTGCATTGCACCACTGTGGGCTGGTGTTGGATTTTGTTAATCCAAACCAATTGTTTCCTAGTTGACGGAGGGCAAGGAGCACTCTTCGCTGCACTGATCATCTTCAGAAAGACCATTAATTTGCTTGCATACCAATGCTTTTTTTTTCAGTGTTGGTTATAACGTCTAGTGAGGATATGTGTCAGTTCTTCTTGTGTATATTTATAGTTTTAAGTTCATTGGCAGGACTCTGCCTGTTCTTCCTTCAGGTTCCAGGAGACTGAGGAACGTGGGTATATTTCTTATGGTTGCTGGAGTTCCCTTTGAGAATTTTCCATTCATTCACTCAGTCATTCATTCATTGAGTAAATATATAATGAGTGCTGAGAATTTTCCATTCATTCACTCAGTCATTCATTCATTGAGTAAATATATAATGAGTGCTTACTGTGTACTCTGCTAAGTGCTGGGAATACCAGTCAATGAGAAGACCCAAGTCCCTGACCTCATGGAGCTTGCAATCCCAGTGGAATTTACTTTGATGATAATTTATAAACAAGTTGAATGTTAAGTGTGGTCTGCCCTCGGTGGGGGACCAACTTGAAACAAAATGCTGATGTGATGTCCCAGTGCCCACAGTGACATCACACTGTGTCCTGGCACCACATGGTTTTTAATAACAACTCAGAGGACAGAGGTGAATATAATTACCCACGATGCCTTCAGCCACGGCAGGGCCAGATGACAGTGTGGGGCAGTGTTTGTGACCCTGAAAGCTGCATGCCCTGCCTGGGTAGGAAGGAGTGGCTGGAGAATTGAGTGGTCTTGTTACCCCCAGCAAGACAGGGGGGCCACACTAGAAAGAACCGGACCGCAGTATAGAAATGTAATGTCAACAGTTTGTGTCAAATTAATTAATGCGACTCGTTGGATTTTATTATGTTTGTGCATTTGTTTGTGTTATCAGTTATAAATTTGTTCTGATTTTATAGCTATGTAAGAGCTTAAAACACAAGGAATTTATAGGTTCATAATATTTTTTTAAGTTGGCCTGAAGGAGGCCTGCATAATTTTTTATTGTAAAGGAGGTCAGTACCATTATTCAAGTACAGAAACATGGTTACAGAGAACGCTTCTCTACAGGTAAAATTCTTCAGAAATATGAACAGTTTAGAAAAATTAGTTATATCCTTGATTTATCAAAAAAAAATAAGGTCTGTGAGAAAAGGTTGTAGTTATTGTTCTCCCCCCCCCCAAAAAAACCCCTTCTGTGTCCTGTTCTGCAATCATGAGCTATTGCTTTTATGTTAGTCATGGCTGAGTTGTCAGCTTTTTAAATACTTCTCATTAATTCTTTGAAGAGAAGAAATTACAGCAACTTCTTTTTTCCTTGCTGTGCCCCCCCACTTACCCGTGTGCACACACACACTCGGAGGTTGGCCTGTCACATCTGCTGACTAATTTACGCTCGTCACCCATCTGTCCCAGACTTGTCCTCATTACCAGCTCCTTTGCACTAGTGGCGAGATTTGTTTTAGAACAGCATTTAGTATTCGGGGTAACTTGAGCCTACCAGGGGAGCATTAAAGAGCAATCATAAGAGATTACATCTTTGTGATCGTTAGCATTTTCTGACACGTAGTATAGAGGATCCGTCCTTCCCTTTCAGGTCCTAGGTGTGGGGACAGGACTGGGGAGGTGGCTCTCGGTTAGGACCTGGCGTGATGCCCGTCCACAGAGTGCCTGCATGTCCATCCCCATTTGCCCCATGCTGGCCAGACTCACGTCCGCTGTCTCATCTTGTTAAATGTGCTCCTTTCCCTCTCAAAGGGATTTCATTTGGACAGTAAATTATAAGGTTACTTTAATTACACAAAACACTTTGGTCTCATGGTCTTATTAAATCCAAACAAAGAAGCTGTTTCACTGACTCAGTGGAATTGCTGATTCTCTTCCTTCACTTTCTCTGAACTGTGTCTGAGTTTACACAATCGGGAAACGTGTGGGTACAAAGATGTGGGGCCCTGTGTGTACCTGTTGGCGATGTCTTTTTGAGGACTCACAGCAAGTGTGTCATAGGAACAGCAGGGGGTCGTCACTTCGGAGCAGGGGGTGAGCTTCAGCAACACTTTGTGAACTGCGAGCTGGTCGGGACATTTCCTGTCCAGGAGGTCAAGTCCTGCAAATCCTTTTACAACGAACTCTGGGATCTAAACACACTCTGCCTTCCAAAATTAAACATGAAGCCCCGGACAGTGTGGCTCGGTTTGTTGCTTGTCATCCCGCAAACTGAAAGGTCGCTGGTTCAGTCCCCAGTCAGAGCACATGCCTGGGCTGTGGGTTGGGTCCCCGGTCGGGGTGTATACGGAAGGCAGCCAGCCAATCGATGTTTCTCTTCCTCTCTTTCTCCCTTTCTTCCCCTCTCTCTAAGATAAAAAAAATATATAGAAATGAAAAGTGAAATTGCTTCCTTATGCCTAAAACAGAGGTCTCATAGTCCAGGTGGGGCTAGGAAGTTTTGCTTAGAAGCTGTTCTTTTGGATGACGATTTTGCCTTTGTCAGAAGCTTATTGTTTGGGGCTTAAAGCCAAGGCCTTTAACCAGTGAGTGGGTTCAGATGGTGCTTTGTGGCACGAGACATGTGAGCCTGAGATGAGAAAAGACCTCTGGCTGTTCTGAAGCTAGCTGTCCAGTTTGACCATGGCCCGGGCTGTGGTTCGGCTCCTGCCTCTCGCTCTTCAGCTCTTTGGTTTGATTCTGGCAACGCTCCCAGGGAACCAGGAGGAGGAAAGAAGGGGCAGTTCTCACACATCAGTTTTCTAGAGACAGGCATTCGGTAAGAAAGATGGTGAATCAGTTCTGCTAATTTCATGGCACGCGTGTGTGTGTGTTTGGGTTCTCTTGTCAGGCCGAGCGTACTGTATTTCCTTGCATGAGGCAAAAGTAGGTTGACAGTTGTGAGTATAGGAAACACACAGTTTATTTTGCATTTTTATTTATTATTATACTATTTTCCATGCAAACAACTGTCAACCTACGTTTGCTCCACCCTGTATATTTATTTTAACTCCATGAAATGCATGTAGTCACTAGAAGAAAAGCTCCATTAGGGGAGACTCAGCCGGGTTTCTTCACCAGTCTGTCCCCTGTGCCTAAAACAATGCCTGGTGCTAAGAAGATGTTCAAAAATGATAGAATGAACGAAGGCCACAGACGGAAAGTAGATTAGTTCGTACCAGGGGCTGGAGAGGGGGAAGGGAAGTGAAAGTGACTGCTAATGGGTGTGTGGTGTCTTTTGGGGGCAATGAAAATGTACTGAAATTAGATGGTAGTGATGGTTGTACAGTTTTGTGAGCGTACTAAAAACCATAGGATTGTCCACTTAAAATAAGGATTAATTTTATGGAATGTTAACCATATCTCATTTTTTTATTGCAAAAGCAAAAGGAAAAAAATGAATAAATGATATGTCTTTTTTGTTGGTGCTTAATAAATATACCTTTTGAATGAATGAGTGATTGCAATTCCAAGACAGTCTAAGTGTTTCTCTCCAAACGTAGTGTGGGTATCACTAGTATTATGGCTTGGTATGTACTGACCAAGAGCAGTGGAGCTGAGGAAGGTTACAGTTTACTGTGGTACCGAGCATCTTGGGATTAGAGGGAAATGGAACAAAGTTTGGAAATGTAATGGGGTATCTCTGGAAATGTTGTTTAGTGTGGGAGTCAGAGATCAGAGTGACTGCCTGTTTGGTGAGATTGTTTCATTCTAGCACTAGCAAAGAAGGCCGCGGTGTGATGATTTTTAAATATTTTTTTAGTATTTATTCTTTGCTCACATTAAGTCAGTTTAAAGTCCCTATGAATCTGTTACTCTTCAGAAAGTTAAATCTGTCGAGACAGATTAATGCCCTCACCCAAAATATTTGGCTGTACAGTCACAACTGATCTGGAAGGATTTATCAGAACTCATGGAATTTAGCCCCTCACTACTTGCCCGCATGTGGTTCGACAGTCAGGGCGCACAGCGAATGCAGGTTATGGAGGTGGGGTGGCTGTAGGTCTTCTTAGTGCAAAGTCGGGTAGAGAGAATTCTGAAAAAGATATGCCTCCCTATATTTCAGGAGATTTTCTTGTTTTATCTTTTCTCTGAGGTAGTAGATATGAAATTAGTTAGAAGAGCGTTTACTCTTACATGAATATAAAGTAGTACCATCTTTATTCTGTCCGAAGAACCGTGTCCAGGGACTCCGACCTCCCAATTTGGAAAAGGAGTTCAAGGTGCTTTGGGTTTGGAATCTATTAACTTTTGCTGTTTGAAACTTTTTATGGGGGTGGAACATTGTCTCTTGTTCGCATTATACGAGTGAGCTCAGCAGCTTGCATCTTTTTTATTGTTAAAATATGTGACTCTGTTGCACATAGTTATCAATTTTTCTTTTCTTTTTGTGCTCTAAAGTAATACTAAAGGGTATTTAATTGAGCTCTAACCTTTACTGTTATAAATCACATTAAACACTTATGACTTTGTAAAACCAGTCTTAGGAAATGTGCCAAGCCCTCTGTTTGTATTATCTCATTTAGTCCTCACAACAACCCTCTGAGATGGGGAGAGGTTCACACTGTCCTTAAAGTTGCGCGTAGCTGATCAGCAGGACAGCTGGTCAGACTGTCTCCAGTGAAAGGCTCCCACTGACCTCCTTTTGGACCCCACCTAGAGCCCTGCCGTCCCCATGTCCCAGATGAGGGAGCTAAGGCTCAGAGTCACTCCACTAGTGAGAGACAGACCCAAACCGAGGTCTTCTGCCCCTAAAACCTGGTGCGTCTCTACAGAGCCACCTTAACCAGAGTCAGCGGCAGTCATAGGTGGCCACAGCCTGCACCCCTGGTGTCCCCCTTGGCACTCCCATGCAGAAGGCAGAGGCAGCAGGGCCGACAGAGGCCCTGACTTTCACGGCAGCGCAGTGGCGAAATACTCCCTCACTCCGGTCAGAAGAGGAATCAGCGGATTAGACGGGAAGGCGGAGCTACTTCTCCCCTGAGACAAACTTCCAGTCAGTGTGGGGAGCTTTGGTCTTATTTCCTTCAGAGGACGTGAAGGCTGTAACCAGATGAGACATTTGCAGACAGAGCAAACCTTCAACTGTGAAGCCCCAGTAAAGAAATTCACACTGGCCTTATGGCTGTGCTCACTTCTCTGGTGAACACACTGGCTCTTAACCTTTCGGAGATCAGAGGCCCCTTAGAGCAGCGGTTCTCACACTGCAGAATCCCATGGAGGGCTCAAGAAGACAGAGCCTACTGGGCCTCACCCCCACAGTCTCTGGTTGGAGAGGCCTGGGCAAGGCCTGAGAGTCTGCATGCATACCACAGTCCCAGCTGCTGCCACACTGCTGCTCCTGAGCCTCAGGTAGAGATCTGGGCGGGAGCTTTACACCCTCTCCTCAGGCGGCTACCGAGTTGACAGCGGGACTTTACAAATTCCCAAACTGGCAAGCTGGTTTAAGAGCACCGATGAGCAGTTTGGTGTTGGAGGACATTTGTGAGGACGCAAGTTACTGAATGGTTTGAAGTTGGTTCGGTGAATCGTTTAGAAACTGCACTGAGCACACGGCGGGAGCAGGTCCTGGAGGACCGGGGCCGGACCCCGCCTAGTGCAGGTGAGTGTAAGAAATGCTGGAAAACCATGTGTAGTGTTTGCAAAGTTGTTATAAGTGGCGGTTAAAACACTTTTGAAAATACTGGTTGTTGGAAGGAAGCACAACTCTCTAATACATGCAATTAATGCTTAGACCAATTTTAATTGCGAAATATACATAACATAAAATGAGCCATTTTAACCATTTTAAGTGCACAGTTCAATGGCATTGAGTATGTTCGGGATGTTGTACAACCATCACCATCATCCATCCCCAGAACGTTTTCATCTTCCTGAACTGAAACCCTGTGTCCGTTAAACAGCTTCCCGTTCCCCTCCCACATGAGCCCTTTGCTGCTACCTTCTACTTTTTGTGTCTATGAATTGGACTATTCTAGGTCCCTCATATAAGTGGAATCACGTAACATATGTCTTTTTGTGACTGGGGCTGGTGTAGACTAATTTTTGAAGAAATGTTAAAACAGTTATAAAATATAGTAATAATAACTGTAATAATGAATGGAATATAAACTAAAGCAAAGCTTGAAGGGAAAATCATGGTAGGAAGCTTGATCTTTGCACTTGTAAGAATGCTCCTTCACTGTCCACTGTGATCTGAAACCTATTCTCAGTGCACTATGGGCCCAAAGCTATTTCCTTCCTTCTCCTGCCTGGTGACTCTTGTTCTTTGTTCTTATAAGAACCCTATCATCTTTGGAGGCCCCATTGCAGGGCTGAGTCTCAGCCCCCAAAGCTGGTCCACTCATTTATTTGCTCAGCACACACTAGGAACCAGGTATTATTCAAGGTTCAGGGACCTACAGGGGTGCCAGATCCCCTTTGTTTCCCTACGCCCTCTCCTCACTGCCCCCAACACACACCAACACAGGGAATCCTGAACATCTGGAAGTATTGAGAGAGAGACTGAAGGGAAGATAGTTCACTCTCTGAGCATTCCAGGCCTGCTTCCAGTGAGGCCCGGAATGCTCAGAGAGTGAACTATGCTGCGTTAGGTAAGCACAGGTGACTAAGCTCATGACTTTAAATGACTTTTAAAACTTTTAACCATGTAGATAGGAATCTTTCCACAGTGTATCAGTCCTTCCATGCCTTAAGCAGAATATGCCAAACATAATTTACCCTTTCTTCCATCGCCAATGTCTGTGTTGGGCTGTAAATACTGATTTGCTCTTCACTAAAAGACTCTGATTCAGCAGCCACCGCTGTTTCATCCATCACCTTTCAAGCTGTCTTTATATCCCTTTCTGATCCACTCGCTCTAGGAAGATCTAAGGAGAAAATCAGATATTCCAAGCTTTGAACCTGGGCTAACTGGGCTGATGATGGCGGGTAACAGAAGAGAAACCTTTGTCCACCAGTCTCTCTACTTCCAGATGTGGAGCCTTCTCTATTTAGTTGGCCATCGGACTCCAGAAACCCACATTTTACTTGCAGTTATGAGTAGCCAGCATGACTAAGTGTTAGTCGGTGAGATGTAAACAGAATGCAGCACCTGGGGAGGGGATGTTCCAAAAGGATGGCTTGCACCCTTCTCCCCGATGTGCTGGGGCATGGATGTGAGGGCTGTAGCCCCAGCTGGAGCCACGAGGAAGAGGAAAACACAGTTGGGAAGGTGGAACAGAGAGCTCGAAGCTGTCTACTCTCACACAACCAGTGCAATCATGCCAGCCGTAACCTGGGTTTTATGTGAAAAGAAATAAACTTATATCTTGTTTATATATATCTTATTCACACTTAGTTTGTGTCTTGGTTTTCTACTGGTAGCTAAGCCCCATTGTAGCTAATACACAGGTACATCTAATGAAAGTATTTAGATGCCTGGAAAATCAAAAGTTTCACATTCATGGTTAAAAATTTTTCAGCAGAACCCAACCTATAAACAGGTAAAATGGAAGTGGTTCTGATTGGGTGGAGGTCTCCAGAGTCCACCTGGTTTTGCCTTCCTTCCTCTCTACCAGGACTTGGAGGCAATTCCGACCATAAGTTGCCGCAGAACATAGCTTAAAAACTGGTGTGCACGACCTTAAGGTGTCTTCTCAAACAGCTTCTGGGAGGTAAATAGAGCCATCCTCAGACCACTTTGATTGTTGAGCTCAACTTGGGATGACTCCTTAGGCATCCCATTATTATCACTTACCACCAGCCCCGTGGACCCTGAGTGGGTATGGCTAGATTTAGCCATAGGCTGGTGAAATTTTAGCAACTTCGGCCATCTGGAAATAATCTGTGGCCCTATAAATAAACAAAACAGACCCTTGACTATGCAGGGAGACAGTGCCATCCAGCCATACCCTATACTGCATGAGACAAGGAGCTATGCTACCCTCAGAGTGCTGGCAGTGAACGTACAGTGGCACTTGAATCCAAGAGCCACTCACGTAGTTGTAGAAAGAGAGACATAGCTCCGAGCACCAGAGTATAGGTTGGGCTAGACCGTATCAAAGGTCTTTGCCATTTTAACAAACTCTGACTCTATTAATAAGCAGGAAGGCAGAAGTTGAGGACAATGTGGCTTTTCCTTAGCGTGCTTTGACGTTCCCCATAAGTATAGATCCCCATGGAAACCAAACCAGAAGGGAAAAGAAAGGAGGTTTCAAGTGTTAAATATTTAATTATTTAAATATTCATGGAAAACATTTATTTAAATATGCATTGAACACATTAAATATTCAATAAGTATTTCTTTGAGCTACTGCCTGCTTTGTGTGGGGCATGAGACCGCAGGCCAAAGGCAGCGTTGCGGACCTTGCTTGGGCACCGGTGACAGCTTCTGAGCCCTAGTTCCTCATCTCCTTGTTGCCCGGATTATCACCTCAAGAGTGAACCGTAACGATGTATGTACATAGAACCTGTATTTTATAATTAATGATGTGTGTAATATTCATCATGAACCAGGCCAGCCTTTGTGGTCTGTACTTTAGATCACATTTCTCATTTAGTCCTTACAATTAAATTGTAGCTGTTGACAATCCTATGAGACAGGTGAGGAAATTGGTGTGCAGAAAGGCTGGGTGGCTATCAGTGAAACATGAGTCTGGCCTTTTGTCAGGCTCTAAGGCAGTTTCCCCCCCAAGAAAGTGGTGTGTGACTGGTTTGGGTAATGCCTGGTCATCAGGAAAGAGTCGAAAATGGCAGGTGGAAAGCATGTCAGAGTTCTTTGGGCTGTCAGTTAGATGACCCTGTCTCATTAGTGTTTTGCTCACCAAGAATCCCCAATCATGTTTTTTATTTACGTTATAATCCCCAGTCAAATCATAATCGTGTATTATTATTGTCATGCCCCATCATATTATATTCATCACGACCACCTGTCTCCCTAATGTCATCCAAATAACTTTGTCATTCTCCTTCCCTTCCCCCACTCCTTAATTCCTCTCACATTCCTCCGCTTGTCTTCTATCTGATGACCTCTCTCATGGGAAATGATAATCCAGGCATGTAAGGAGGAGGACCGTTTTTGTCCAAGGGCTGGGTGGACACTGGCCCACCAGAGGAGATGGGGGCTTGACTGTGCACCCAGGTGCCTTGTCGCTCCAGGTGTGGTTTGTGGAGCAGCCGCAGCAACACCTGGGAGCTTAATAGAAATGTCAGCTTGTGGCCCTCCCCCGAACCTGCTGCATCAGAATCGGCATTTTAATGACCACCCCACCCAGACAATCTCAGGCACGCTGAAGCATGAGAAGCACTACCCTCGTCCATTGCCACAGCCATGATTTGACCCAGATAATCCCCGAGGCTATTTACAAAGGGAAAGGATGGGCAGAACCTGTAGGAAAAGAGCCTGTGTCCTGACTCAGGGTTGCGCAAAGCCCAGGGGAGAAGGGTGCAAAGGCTTCCTGAGCATAAATAGGGAACATGTATGGAATTAATACTAGAAGAGATAGCACCTACATTTGTGCACAAATGCACTCAAAACATATTCAGCCCAACATGGAAACAACTGAGAGCTACATAAGAGTTGAATATTCAAGGCCATGGAAGTCATGTAAGAGAGCTTCACTGAACAAAATTTCTTTTCCTAAGTAACGAGTCCTTCAGGGATAAAAAGGAGTAGATGAAACAAAAGATTTCCTTTTTAAAAAAGTAAGTGTGTATTTGTTTAATATTTTTTAAATCCTTGCCCTCTTCTCTACTTTGGCTTTTATTGGAATCAATAGGAGTATGAAAGAATTGACCTCATTTGAAATTTCCTTGCAGCAAATGGTCAAACCTTTGTTTTCCACTCCATTGTTTTCTAAACTGGTGCATAAAAATAATGCTTGTGCTTCAGGCGTGTTCTTGCAACGGGAGCCTCCTGTAGTTTCCTGAAACACATGTTCCATCTATTCTCCGCTCACCCATGAACCTCGGCTCACCGCTCTGTGGGGAGCTCCTGTCCGTTCTTTTTGCTCCCTTACTGATGATGGTTTGATCATTCTTACGATTATAATTCTTTGAATATTTTTATGATAATTAGATGAGATCCCAGCACATAACATATCACACACTACCCTTTCTCCTATGAAATCCACCGCATATGTGGTGGACAACCACACTTGGTGTATGCATGAGAGTGTGGTTGTTGATGTAGAAACCAAGTGTAGCAGGGAAAGGTCATGTTTCCCACAGATTAAAAATGACCAAAGATAAGCACAGGGGTATGTCTATCAGCCTCCAACTATGGTGATAAGAAGGAAGAAATGCATTTTATTGATTAACTTTTAGTGGGTAAACTTTTGCAATGTAATAGAAATGCAGACCCTTAGCTTTGTATTTTAAATACTCTATCTTTGTAAAATACTATGATATTATGAGGGATAGACACTGCAGGTAGGTTAGGGTTTTCTAACCATGATAATTATTCTGCAGGATTTGAATGACTAGTAAGCTTCTTATATGGCATTTTATAACACTTCTTGATTGCAGGCAAAATGATAAAACCTTCTTATGTATATAAAAACCTTCAGGCCCTACTAATGGACCACAGTCATATTTACAGTTTGTCTTTAAGGTTCAGGATAATTTCAGTCTTAACAGCAGAAAGAAAAGCTTATTTGAAGAACCATGTTCTTTGGCACAGAAACAGTAAGCTTTATGGATTCATGTGAATGAAGCTATCAAAAAATGATATGGAGGGACTTTATTTCCTGTTTAACATTCTAAATTTTAGGGATAATTTAAGTGAATGGCTTTCTAATCATTGAAAATAATGAATGTACAAAAAAAAATCACTCCTACAAGCAAGAAAATGTAACACAGTTAGAATGCACTAATCCTGTAAAGTTAATTTCAGCATTAATCAAATATGAGGAGGACTGGTCACTGTCATTGAAAACCCCTGTCCAGGCGAAGTCAGGGGACAATAGCACACACCATAGACCAGGGGTATTGGCCCTGGGCATGTATCGTTAAGGACAAATATGGCCCTCGGCTTCGAGGAGTGCACTTACTCGAAGAGACGATACACCATATACATGGAGACATTTAAGGATATTTGTGAGCCATCTGTATTTGAAAGAACAAAATGTCATTCCCCTGGGAGATTTTTGTGTTAATTGTGGATTCAGGAATTCACAGGAGGAGCATGAATACAAAAAGGAGCAGGCAGAGGAGGAGAAGGAGAAGGAGAGGAAGAAAGTACTAAAGAGAAGGAAAGAAGAAGAGCACGTGGAGGGAGAGAGAAATGTAGTTAACCCATAGACATCGGGACTTCCAATCAGAAGCTCTATCTTGAGAGCATTAAGAAAAATGGAGCCGAATGGGCTGAGTGTTCTGTCCTCCCAGAGGCATCACATGAAAGCTTTCACTGCTTCTCAGAGCTTGGGACAGCAGTATAGAGACCCTCTTGGAGTCATGGCAATGATGGGAAAGTTCAGATTTGCTCTTGACAAAATTCTTTAAGCTGAAAGCTCCCAGCATTCTTTAGGACTTTGGTCTTTTTTTTTTAAAGATTTTATTTATTTATCTTTAGAGAGGAAGGGAAGGAGAGAAGGAGAGAAATATCAATGTATGGTTGCCTGTCGTGAGTCCCCTGCTGGGAACTGGCCTGCAAGCCAGGCATGTGCCCTGACTGGGAATAGAACCATGATCATGTGGTTCACAGGCCCACACTCAGTCCACTGAGCTGCACCAGCCAGGGCAGGACTTTGGTCTTAATGTTGAGTTTGGAACCAGATTTGGAGATTAAAATGCACAGAACATTTGCTGTGATGTCTAGCTGCCTGCAGTGCATGCCAGGGAGCAGGACCCCACTTTCATCAGGCACCCAGGCATGTCCCCTGCCCACCCACACCTTGGAGAAGTGAGGAGGGGTGGGTGGGGGAGTAGCCAGGGGAAGCATGTGTATGCATTTGGCTAGAAAAGGACTGACACGATTAAGAGACAGTAGAACACAGTTCTGTCTGGAAATTGAGGGTGATTATTTCTCCTTCATTGTGTGCAGCATCCTTTTGAGATTGTTTGGGGAGGAATTTTATCATACCAGAGAATCGTGATTAATGGCGAAGGCCCTGCAGAGCCAGCTGTGTGCATGCATTAGCCACAGTTGCTTTCTCATCTGTGTACACAACATTGCTCAGATCCAGAGCTGCGAGGCCTTCAGAGCTGAGCTGGTTCAGCCCCATTATTTTAGCTGATGAGCAAAGACCCTGAGAGGGTGCAGAGCTTACCCAGCAGCACATAGCGAGTCAGTCCAAAGCCAGGACTAGCTCCAAGGTTTCCTGTGTCCACAGATGCCCATTCCCCTGGCACACAACGCCAGTCTATCCACCATTCAGTAACCCCTTTCTCTTGAACCTCACTGTATCTCACTGAACTGGGCTAATCACTCAGGTTCCTAATATGGTTAAGAATTGTCCCTTTCTGTGATGAACTCCTAGTCCGTGAGGGAGAGGAAGAGATTGATGGCACATCACATTGTTTTTAAAACTTTAGGACAGGTATGAGCACTGGCACAAGAACACAGTGGAAGAGAACTTGAACCATATGTTTGAGCTAAGACTTGAGGGACCGTCAGGGGTGAGTCCAGGGAAGAAAGGAGGAGGGCCGTCCAAAGCAGACAGCGGCATGAGCCTGCCCCCTGGGCCTTTCTGCCCGACCACTTCCTTGTGTTCCCCTGTTGAGAAGAAGTATGATCTTCATCTTGGATGCAGGGACCTCATTTTTCTTCAAATTGCGAGTGGAGGATACCGTGAGTGTTTTCAGTTACTCATTTCCTATTTCATCAGGTAGATGGTTGACCCAAAGTGTTTGGAAGGAGAGAAATAGAAAAGCCAATCCCAGTTTGAATTGCTTGAATCTGATTCAGTCAGGACCTCAAATCTTTCTAATCATGATTTCAGCTCTTTTTGGAAGCTACCTGAGTTTGGTGGGGGTGGACACAAAATGAGTTTTAACTTTAGTGTACCAAAGACTGTCCCAATAACCTGATAGGCCTGGCTGAAAACTGTGGGCTAAATGAGCTGAGAAACGAAAGCTGTGTGCTAAGACCAACCTTCCACCAATTTCTCTGATGACTTGTGCTCCAAACCCTGTCATGAGGGACTGTACATACCCCTCTGCAGAGTGTTCTAAATGCTTGTGAAAGAGGAGGGTGGACCAGTGGGTCAGCATCCCCTTGTTACATGGAGCTAGGGAGTAGGGAAGTGAAAGAGCAGAGAGAAAAAATGGAGTGTAAGCCATGTCTGTGTGGGCCTAGGTTCATGCCCTTTGTTTTTTTCCCATGAGTGATGGAATCCAGCAACAAGTATTGATTGAGCATCTTCTAAGTACAAAGCATTGGGCTAAGTGCTTTGGGAATATAAACAATAAAAAGAGCCCTATCCAGCATGGCTCAGTTAGTTGGAGCATCGTCCAATGGACCAAAGGGTTGTAGGTTCTATTGCCAGTCAGGGCATATACCCAGGTTGTAGGTTTGGTCCCCAGGCAGGGTGCATATGGGAAGCAACCAATCAATGTTTCTCTCTTGCATCAATATTTCTCTCTCTCTCTCCTCTCTCTTCCTATCTCCATCCCTTCCCCCTCCTACCCCTCATGCAATGAAAAAATGTCCTCAGGTGAGGATGAAAAAAAAGATATTGCCATTTTCTTAAGGCTCTTATATTCTAGTTTAGGAGATATTGACCCACTTTGTGACAAGGTGTCATGCCATATAAAATTGAACTCTACTACTTATTTATTTATTAGCCATTTTACTGTTGACAAGTTGCCTTACCCAACGTGAGCTTCAGTTTCCCCATGTGTAACAAATGGAAGACCTAGCTTAGAGGCATGTGGTGAGATTACATGAGACGACCTATATAAAGCACCTCACAGAATGCCTGGCATGTAAGACATGCTCAGTAAATAGCAGCTGCCATCATGATCATCATCATCTCAACATAGATCTTTAACAGGCAGATCAAACTTAACATGTCAAAAAAACTATGACTTTTCTCATTTCACCATCAGATTAAATGGCATCACCATCTAACTAGTTGTTCAAGCCAAAAACTTAGGAGACATCATTGATTTTTTTTCCTTTTTGTCTTCCTTAATTTCCACCCATCCAGCAAGTTTTGTCTGTGATACTCCCAAAAATATCATGAGGTTTCCCATTGTTTTTTTCTGTCTCCATTTCTACCACTTTGGTCCAAGGCATCATTATCTCTTCTCAACTCCCGCCCCTCCCAGACTCCAGGATCCTTTCATTCATCCTCCTGTTGTCAGTGAGCTCCAGTGACACTGGCTGCCCTTCTGCTCCTCCCGTGTGCCCAGCCCTATCTTGTCCTCAGAGCCTTTGCACTAGCTATTTCATCTACTGGGAATGTCCTTTCTCCCTCTCCTCTCCCCAATAGCCTCACTGCTTGCTTATTTTTGCAAATCAGGTCACTGTTCAAATGTCACTCCCACAGAGAGGCTTCCCTGACACTGCCTCCTGCTTCCCCCCTGCCCAGGTTCTTAAATCACAGTACTCTGTTTGTACCTTCTGGAACATCTCTAAAGGTGCTAGGTGAGAGGAAAGTACTGGGCAATCTCATAGGATGCTTTTAGGAAAGGGCTTGGAAATAGCTTATATCATTTCCGAGCATATTTCCTTAGCCTGAGGTCAGTCTCATAGACCCAACCTACCCACAGAGAGGCTGAAAACAAGTCTTCTTGAATGCTAAAGAAGAGAAAACAGTGTGGGGACACATGTCACTGACTGCCACAGCTTACACGACTGAGAGTCTAAGTGTGCAGTTTTGTTTAGACACTCAACAACAGCAGGATACTTGTTTCCTGTCTCCATCTCTGGATTCTCTTCAAGTTTGGACACACTCTCAGGGAGGCTGTCCCTCACTGAAGTAAGACAAATGCAGACGCTCCACGTCTTGCCACCTACAGTGTGGCGGAGAGAGTCTTTCCTGGAAGCCCAGCAGAACCCTTCACTGACTCCTACTGGCTCACCCTCCCATCACGCGACCAGTTATTATGACAAAGGGACTGTGACCTTAAACCGAGGCTGTGTTCTCCTTGCCTGGATTTGAGGGATCAGGGAGGCAATCGAACCCCAGCTAGTTAAGATTAGAGCGGAGGTGGATATTGAAAAGTCTCTTATGGGACACAGGATGGATGAACAGATACCATTGGGAAACAAATCAAGCATCCACTACAACAGCTCATGAGATTTATCAGCCAGTACTTATAACCTGACTCCTACTCCCCAGATTAGTTACTCTCAGGATAAAGGACCACGTTTTGGAAAGATTTTTCTTCTTAAGTTACATCTAGCAGCAAAGGCCACCACTGGAAGCATATTATCTGGCTACAATTACTTGTGAAATACAATATGTGGAAACTCTTAGTTCTTTGATTTCTCTTACTCTAGCTTGATTTTCTGTTGACTAAGTATAACCCTGAGTGGCTTTTTTGGAGTTAAATAAGGTTTTTGAGTTGTTGGTTGTAATGGGCGGCAGGGACTTCCCGTATATTATCCACTTCTGCTGAGTTCACAGAGAATGCAGTTATACTCGTGATAAGGTGAGGATAAGACTGAGTGGATGACGTGAGACGAGAACAAGACCATCAGAGGACAAGAACTGGGAGTCATGGTGTTAGTGGGATTATCTACGTGTATGCTGAAACCGTCCAGGATTACGATCCAGGAAGGGACCCAGACCCCAAGGCATGAAGCTAAGGGACTCAGAGATGGTCGAATGACTGAGACAGTGAGGTGCAGCGGGTAATATACAGTGCAATAAGGTGAGTTTCAAAGCTGAGGGGCTTTAGGGAGCAAGGAGTGATCCAGAAGTAGCTTTGAGAAATAAGGAAGACACTTATGGCTCCTCTTCATCCAGGAAAACAGGGCTTGTGGTGAAAAAAGCTGGCCACATTTGAGAACCTTCCAGGAAAGCAGTACCTTCATGAGATCACCAGGTTGTGACTAGAAAAAGAGAATAAAGAAGAATCTTCAGCAAGAGCCCGACTCTGAGATCCTCTGCCTTGAAGCCGGTTTATCATGAATTCAGCTTATGTGTGGGCCGAATCAAGGCTGAACCTTGTGTCAGTCAACCTGAGACCACTGTCTGTTGATGCTCCAACTTTCCATTAGGTTCAGCAGATAGAGGGTGAGCAAAGCAGACATGCCTCCTACCCTCATGGACTTTACAGTTAAGTAGAGGAGGTAGACATTAGTCGAATAATCATATAAATATCAAAACATAGACTTTGATAATAGAGATGTGCAAATGTTTGGAGCATAATACAGGGAGATCTGATTCTTGGCTGATTTTATGCAGTAGCAACAGGAAGACTCTAGTTGTCAATCTGGATACAACTGCTTGGTGCTTGGTGTTAACGGCTGCAACTGCCAAGCCCTAGGAGTATACTGATCTGCCTTTTTACTGGTTGCAGTATGCAGGCGGGGTGTTGCATGATGGCCTGAGCTGCTTGCCCCAGCAGAAATCCCGTTGAGCAGCCACAGTTAGATTCCAGGAGCTCCATGGCAACAGAGCAAAATTCACCGGCCAGGCAATCAGTCACTGTGGCAGGGCTCCATCCTGACAAGGCAGGCGTGTCCTCAGTGGGCAGGCCAGACCCTGGCCCAACTTGAAAATGGTAGCACAGCCCCACCCAGGGCTCTAGTAGAGACTGTGTAAGATGAACGTGAGAAAGTCACTTAGTTCCCACTCCGAGGGGTACTGGAGTACCCAGGAGGTGACCAGACTTTGGTACAGGGAATAAAACAGGAATCTTGTCACTAGAAGTGGGGCCTTGGTTCGGAACCAAGTCCAATGAACAGGGAGGAAGCCCGTTTTTCAGAGCATGTGTACAGGTCAGAATGATCAGAGGGTCTGGGTACTGGGCCCTGGACGTCAGATCAGAGCTCTAGAAGTCCCACCACCCGCAGGTCAGGACCGAGTTGTGGTGATCTGGCTGGGCCCAGCCGGCAGTTGGAGGTCAGATGGCACCCCTGGGGCCCAAGGAGAGATGCAGAAGCTGGCAACTAAAGCCAGGGCTGGTCCAGCCTTGAAGGTGCTTCCCCTCACTCCGGCATGCTTTGGCTCAGGCCAGCCTCCCACCCTGGCAGGAACGGAGAAAGCGGGCACACACTCCCTCCACTGTGCCCACGGCTGTTCTCTTCACCTCCTCTGCTTCCTCACAGCACCCTGGCACAGGGCTGGGGGCAAGTAGCTGGGTTAGCTGACCTCACAGGCTGTTATGGTTCAGCAACTGTTTTAGTCTTTGAATCTTTCCCCTCTGCTTTCAGTATGTTAAGGAACAGGTAATTTTGCAAATGGAGATGGACTGATTAGATAGGGTGTTATCAGTACCTGACGTGGCATGTACTTGCCTGTCCGCTGCCTGCCTCCCCTAAAACAGTGCGAACTGCCAAGGGTGGGGCCTTTGTTTTGTCCACTACTGGGTCCTTCAGTGCCTGATCGATGCCGTTCCACATGTTTTCGGAGTGAACAAGTGTGCATAAACTCCCTGCTGATGGGCTTGGCTGGCTCAATTCTGTCCATAGGCACATTGTACCCAAATGAGATCATTCTCAACTTTAAGCTAGTTATCAAAGGGTTTCCCTGGCTGTGATAGTCGAATGATGCCTAAGTCATCCTGGATAGCAAATGACCATGCCTGTTTTCCCGGCTACTCCAACAGTCATTCAGGCTTTTATGTCAATTTAAACTTTAACCCTCTTTTTCTCATTTTCCTACAAGAAAGGTGAGCTTTGCTTGTTTGTATGTATAACTAATGAGATGGATTTTATTTCGTAGAAAGGGTATCATTTCATTGTTTTAAAATGGACTCAGGTAAAGTTTCCTAAAATTTACTGAATGTGTGCTGTGTGCTTGGCCCCACTCTAGCCATTTACATGTATCAGTTAATCTTTATAAGAGTTGCATGTGTTGTTGTTGTTGTTACTCCCATTTTGTACGTGGGGAGCTTAAGTAACTTGTCTCAACTCACACTCCTAATAAGTGAAGCAGCCAGGGGTATTCTTAACCACTAGACTATGCAACCTTGCGAGGATGAAATGAGTTAGTATATGCAAAGCCCTTGTGACAGGGTCTGACACACGGTAAGCACTCAACAAATTTTCGTTATTTTCATCTGTCACCACCCTCTAGGGCCTCACAACATTGTAGAGGTGACAAGCATTGGTATGTATGCCTTATATAGCTGTCTATACTTATACACATATTGTTTTATATGTATGAGATATATGAGGTAGGCAAAAGTAGTGTCATATAATATAAATGAATAAAATAATAATAAATAATACAGGAATAAACTCTGTTCTTGTACTCACAACTGTAAATCTACTTTTGCGCATATATACGTACATATATATAATTATATATATATATGTATATAAATTATATTTTATTGGGGTCAGTCAATATTTTCTTTCTTTGGCAGAACTTGGAAGAGGAGAGCCAGTGACATTAAATGAAGTTTATTTAACAAATGCACGAGAAGAGAATGTGACTCCCTGCTGGAGAGATGACAAATCTAAGCCACTGAGAGAGAAGCATTTTATAAGTAGTCAGAGAGAGAATGGCTGTTACTTAGTCGGTGCTCGTTATGTGCTGGACACTGTGCAAAGCACTTTACATGGATTAGACCTTTGAATCCTTACCACACCCCTTCAAATTAGGCACTATTATCCACAGTTGGGAGATGAAGAGATGGAAGCCTGGAGAGGCTAAGTGCCTGCGTAGGCCTCCCAGCTGACGAGCACAGACTTCGGAGCTAGCGCTTCCGGTGACTCCGTAGCACCACCCGTTGTAACGCTGGCTGAGAGGCGGTCCGCTGGTCATGGAAACTGCTGCTCTCCGAGCCTTTTTGTGAAATGCAGGGCATGTCAGGATGGAAACCCTGCTATTTTTTTTAACTACGTAATTAGAACTCTTTTTCAAGGTGATTTTTTAAATTTTAAATCCCATTCATTTCCTGGATAATTTTCTTGAGCTAGCTCTAATAACACCATTTCAGTATAATTACTTGAGATATAGGCGCTTAAGACAGAATTCATCAGAACAGTGTCTGATTGATGAAGGGTAATTTTGTAGTGCAGTTATGGGTTTAAAATTAATCCCACTTGTCAAACCATTAATACCCAGAATTTTTATACAGGCTGGTTATGTGTGTCTTCATTTGTTTGCTTCATTCATTCATTCTTCCAGCAAATATATATTGTGAGCCTGCACAGGATCTGTTCTGAGTGAACATGACAGAGTCTATCTTGCATGGATCTAAACTCACTCTTACTGCTAAAAGCCAGGGAAGCAAGCTAAGGCAGGAAATTTGGGAGTTGGGGGAGCAAGGTCCCCACGGAGAAGAAGGAGCCCTCAGAGGTGGGGCTGATGAAGTTAAGGCCAAAATGGGCACAGCCTGAATGGGAAGAAAAAACCCCAGTGTGTCAGAAGTAGAGAGGGCTTCAAAGGAGAAAGCAGGACGCATGCAGGGAGGAAACTGGGTAGAGACTGGGGAGGTGTGGTGGGAAAGCAGCGTGATCCACAGCGGAGTAACAGGTGGCACCCTTAAAATCGGCAAGAATCCCCAGTTTATATATTTACCTCCAAGTCCGAGATGGTTTAGTAGATGGGCTAACGCACCACCAACTCTGTCTTTGATTATCAGCAATGGAGAGCCCCAGTCCTGGTAGTGAGAGCGATGTGGAATTGCCCTAGAAACAGGTCTGCAAGCGCAAGATTTCACTTCTGTATCGTACACTTAAAATTTTGTCAAGAAGGTAGATCTCATGTTAAGTGTTCTTACCACAATGAGCTACAACATATGATTTCAGCTCTTTGTTTGGACCCCAGCGGCACCTTAGAGCCGAGCTTCGTCATTAAAGAGCCTCCAACTGTTGGCTTGTCTTACTTTGTATCTGACAGGTTGAATCAGAAAACAACTTGTGGCTCTCCTAGACTTGCTTAGCTGCCCAAGGGCACTTAGAATATGCACATACCAGTTGGCTAACAATGTAGCTTCTCCTTTCCCTCTTGTGTAAATAACTGGATAATCACTGAAGGAATTAGTGACTTGCCCCTTTTGTAAGAGTCACACCAAGGGCAGCCCATGGTGCCTGCAGCAAAGAGCTATCACGGTCCCAGAGGACCAACCCACCGGACCCTGCCTAGTGGATCCCTATTCTGCAGATCACCTCCGACATTTCTGAGAGAGAAGCCAGGCTTTTGTCCTTATTCTCAAGTTGCCCTCAAGGAAGCGAAGTGTCAGTGAGTGAGAAGGCTGGGAAGTAAGAGGCGGGACTTACGTTCAGGTCTGTTGTTCTGGGACAGTAGTGGACTCGCTCTCCCCTGCTTATTTCCTAGGACATTGTCAGTAAGGAATCTTCTTGCAGCAGAGGCCTCCCTCCACTCATTATTTACTGAGTGCCTACTGTGTGCTGGGGACCGTACTAAACTGGTCGTGTCTTAGCCTTCTTGTTCAGAAACCAAACTTCAAAAGGCAAAGTATGAGAGTCTTGAAGGAGGGAAGTTCCATGCAGACAGCCCCCCACCTTCACCCCACACATGCCTGAAGACAGTATATTTTCCTAACAAAGTGATTTGTCCCCTTGCCTCATGTCACTTCTTTCAAGGAGGCAGGGCTCTTATTTCCCTGCACTCACAGAAGTGTAATGAGCTAAGCTTTCTGGATGTACCAAGGTAAATGTCAGGGATGGTTTCTCAGTGAGTCTGACTGGCTGATCTTATTTTTCCTTGCAACAGAAATGATAGCCATGACCATGCTAACGTATAATCCCAAAGTGAGGAAATTGCAGGGCAGGGTGAGGGGAAAATGCATTTTGACACCCTTCCTTTGACTGATACCATTTATGTGGCCTATTGTGAGCCTGAATTTGATCTAGGTTGGATATGCCAGGAAATTACAAGGCCAGGAAAGGGTGTCTGGAGATGAAACTATTCCTAGGGCGGTTCAGTGGTGCCACTGATTGGGGCCATCTTTGCTCTCTGTCTCCTGCTGTTCAGGAAATGAGTGACCATCAATTATGTAAGCTATCAAGGCTCGCAGAAGCATGTCAGAGATGGATGCAGGGCAGAATACCCTTCAGGTGTCTGGAAAAGCAATTCAGCTCTCCAGTTTAGGGACAACTATTCAGCTCCTAATGGGTCTTCATTCTCATTTAACTGTTTGAGAACAAGCCCAGGATGCTGCCAAGGTGACACGGGAAGGAACATGTGAAGCATTTACAGTGGGAGCCGAAGGCACTTTATATAGCCCACAGGATTCTGTAGGTTCAATCAGTACGCGTCATGTGGAACACCACTCAGCAGAGTGAAAAGCATTTCACGCTTTGGGTTTTTCAAAGGAGTCCTGTCAGCAAGTTTCCCAGGGCAAAAAAGAACTGTTCCATAGTCGAACTCCACTAAGAGTCCTGACCAATCAGATAATGTCACGCCACTATGAGGAGGAATTTAGGGCTTTGCTAGGATAATAGGATACTAGTCGCCGCCAATAGGATTGGTTGACGCAGGTCTGAAGGCTTGGTCACGACCACTGACGTGTTGATTTTTACCCATCGGGAAAAGTCCATTTTCTTTTCTTAGTGCCTGTTGTCTATCCTCGGGATATTGTCTACCTGACACTGCCAGGTGAGGAACAGTCTGAGCTCTGGTGCTCTGCTCAACGTGAAGGTTGCTAGGGCTTAATTCAGAGTAAAGGGAACAGTATTTGTTGAGTGCACACTCAGTGTAGGCATTGTGCTGGAAGCTCCCCCAGCCTGTGCCCATGTTGCTAACTGACAACGTTCACCCACGTGGCCTGGATTCCAGCAGAGAATCCGCGCCAAAGGGCTCCAGCAGCCATCCTCAGTCACTGGGGTTTGGCAGGCCAGATAACACCCTTGTTGTGCCCTCCGGATATTAAAGTTACTTTCTCAAGGACAGAGATCAGTTGTTCACCTCCGTACTTGCTCTTGGTTATCCTTGCTGCCCAGTAAAGGTCTGTTTTTAAATAAAGACTTGCGTTTTGATAACGAGACCCACTGGTGGATGTGGGTATGTTTTCTTTCTTTCAAGGAAGAGGAGGGAAAACGCCATTAGGGCTACAGACAGCCCAGCTCTGTAGGTCAGAGGCTGGCTGATAGGCAGGCACATCCTGCTGTAAAAGCCACTCAACGGCTAATTGGCTCTTCAGAAGTGGGTTGGAAGGAGCATGAATCAAATTAGACCTACTCCCAAATTGGCTTTTCTGGTTTTTTTTTCTCCTTTCCTACCACTCACTTACCTCTCCCTTTCCACCTTATTTTAGTTATGATGTATTCACAGGATTCGGGGAACATGCATTGATGGAGACCTCCAACCTTCTTGTGAGTGCTGCGGCAGGTTTGGCAAGATGCTTAAGAGCAAGGGCTCGAAGGTCGTGCCTGGGTGTGATTCTCCACCCTCTTCTCTCAGTAGCTGCGTGATCTCAGCCACATTCACTTCTCAAAATCTCAAAATCCACAGCAGTAACACCGGGCTACAACCAGCATCATTTTATTGTGAGGACAGAAACATGATTTTCCTGTTACACAGATGATTATACAATCTAGCCCCTGCTTATCCTCTAATTGAGGAATTAGACTGGTAAAGAAACTGCCGCAGAAAAACAGAGGGATCCCTCCTACATTAGCAACCTCCATAAAGCAAGCTGGTACGTGAGAGCCCGTAATCCAGGGGGCCTGGTGTTCATCACATGGCCTCTGTGAGTGAAGATCCAGTCTTCCTCAGGAATTAGTGTCACCCCTAGAAGAAGATGCTGCCCCAAGAGTAGCCCAAGAGTGCGCTTCCTGTGACTGTTTACATCATTTCCCCCATGTGTGGGTCATGCTGGGCTGATGCTGGCCTCAGCCTGGTGGGTTGGAGGTGGGGGGTGGGGGGGAAGACCCTTGATATTGAGCCGCATGTTAACAAAACACTGCATTTTCTTACTGATGCTTGGGATTTCTCTGAGCTGTACCCTTTTATCTACAAAAAGCTCACTGACATTTCGTAGAAAATCGAACTCAATAATTGCTGGAACTGTTACCTAATCCTCTTGAACCCATTGAAAGGATGGCTTTCTGTAAGGCAGTTTGACAGCCAAAGGTTTCTCGTTCATTCATTGACTCATTGATTCATCCATCTCTTCACCTATCCACCCAACAAACATTTAGTGCCTGTGATGTGCTCACATGGTTCTAGGTGCTGGGTACAATGGTGTACATAAGGACAGAGTCCCTATCCTCGTAGAGCTATATACTTTTTGTGAAGTGCTGATAAAATTGCAACTATTAACATGTAAATACCCTACGGTAGCAGACAAACTGCATGTGCTAAACTGGACTCTATCTAGAGCTGGAAAGAGAGGATCAGAGAAGGTACCGATGATGGCTCAGGGAAGGGGCTCCCTGCCCCTGGAAAATCCACCACATCTTCTACATAATCATATGGACAATTGTTATGAATAATTGATTTCTCAATCTTTGTCAAGGATGACTAAAAGGACTCTTAGAAAGTTTGCAATTTTTTTCATTGAAGGCATGTAAACTGAATAAAATCAATGTGCTTACTTTCACCCAGATTGCCACCTCAAAGACCTTCTATCCAGAAATTCTGGTAAAATTTAGATAGCAGAGAAATCAGTGAAGGGGAGAAGACTCAGAAAACCTTAGATAGGAGGTGATCTATGGATTAAGCCTCAAAAGATGCTTAAAATCTTGGTCCTAGCTGCCCTAGGCTTGCCATACACAATGAGCACAGGCCAGCAAAGGAAACCACTGTGTGGCCGTGTGTGCCCTGGCGTGGAGCGGTGGGCTCTGTGGGACCCCAGGAGAGGCTTTGGTGCATGGAGCCTGTGACTCTGTGATGGAGAAGCAGCGGGCCCGCCGCCTCTCATGCTGTGCTGGGCCTTGCTGCGGGGCCCCCCTGACACTGCAGCTGGGATATTCCAGTTTTGCCTGCTTGATTTAATTTCTCACTCTAGGGGAAGAAAGTGCAATCAGTGTTTTCTAATTTGCCTCCAGACTCCTTTAACAATTACCTTCGGCACAGCAAATCTGAGCACTTTGCTCTGGATCAGCCGGGATTTCTCCAGCTGGGCCAGTTTTGCCGAGTGCCTAGGTTGCTGCCACACTGATGCGCCACGGTAAAGAAGTCCAGAGACGTGGTTCCACTGCGTGACACTGGACAAGTCACTTAACCTCTCTAGACTTTATTTTTAGCATCTAAAATACGAACAGCCTACATTCAAGTTCCCTTATGTGATCGTTTAAGTGGCTAAAGGACGAGCATTGTTGACTACTCATACATCTTCATGGTCAATTCCACTTATGTTAAGTGGCACTACGTTTTCATAATAATGATAATCATGTCTTTAAAATGATTTTATTGGAGTAACGTTTTCCTCATGTTGGTCAAAGGGAGCAAACTTCGAGTTATAGGATGAATAAGTTCCGGAGATCTAGCGTGGTGACTCTAGTTAACAGTACTATGTCATAGGTATTTGCTTGAAAGTTGCTGTGAGAGTTAATGCTGTAATGTTCTCACTGTAACAACAACAAAATTACAGTTCTGGGAGGTGATGGAGTGTTAACCCCAGAGAGAGGCCACTAACCCAGACGAGGAGGCCCAGCAGGATCATAAAAGGAGGGACGCTTGAACTGCTTGGGCAGGAGTTGGCCCCGGTACAGACCAAGAGGATGGGCTTCCTAGAGTGACTGCCGTGCCCAGGAAGGGAGTGGAAGCTGGGGTGGGCGAGGCTATTCAGGCCACTTGGATGATTCCTTCTAGCAGCAGCTTCAGGTGACTAAGGAAGGAGTGGGAGTGTGGACAAGGAATCACAGTAGCAGCACCCTTCTCTGAGTGCTCTCAATATGCCAGGAACTCTTGATCCATCCTTGCATGTTGCTTTATTCCGGGGCCATGCTATGAAGAAGTGGCAAGGCAGGATTCTGCCCCGGGCCTCCAGCTCCAGTGTCTGAGCTCAGAGCTCCGCCCTAAGGCTGAAACAGTCAGCTGGGTCCGGCCATCGAGGCCTTATTTTCCATGTGAAGCAGCTTGGGTATGGAGCCAGGGAGAAATTCAAAACATGAGTTGTAACAGCCCCAAATGGGAAATATCTCTATTTTCCTGTAGGAAAAGAATTAAGTAAAAAAGCTACCCCTGTTCAATGGAACATTGTGCAAGCATTAAAATGGTAGTGTTCAACACGAGAACCATGGGAAGTTTTTTATGTAATATTTAGAACTTTTTCCAGCACAAAATGGGTAGATGTTCATTATAGAAAATGAATAATTCAGAAAAATTATTTTAAAAGTAATCCTGCCATCCAAACATAACCTCTGTTAGTATTTTGATATACTCCTTTCCATCTGCGTGTATGTGTGTGTGTGTGTGTATACATACAAAGATTGGGGTTGTAGGGTATATAGTCTCATACAATATTTATATGTATTAACAGTATTTTAAAAACATTTTTATGCATGCCATTAAGTATTCTCAGAAAACATAGACTTTAATGTCCACATAATTCATTTTATAGACAAGTAATTATGTAAGTGGATAGAAGACAAGAATTAAAAATTGTGTGGATTCTATGACTAAAACTGTGCAAAATTGGCCTAAGAAACAGATTAATAATGTTGGGGTTACTTCTTTTATTTTCTCTAATGTGGTTATTTTCATGACTTACTTTTAGAAATTATTTTTTCAGTCCTTGGCATTAATTTATTTAACAATGAAATTTTTTTCATCATTTTATGATTTACAAAATTACCAATTAACCAAAAAAAGTTGTGCTTCTGTTTGACATGCACCCCTGGGTTGGGGCTTGGAAAGAGGAGGAGGGGAGGAGTCCTGGAAACCCTCCTCTGTGCCCTTTCGGAGTCGCCATTCTGAGAGCACAGTGTGACCACGGCAGCGTGGCCCCAGAACAGTGGGGAACTAACTGCGTTTCCACGCAGTGCTCCGAGGCTGCCGTGCAGTGTCTGTGGTCTCACTTTCATCTGAGAGTCAGAGAATTACTTTCTCAATATAAAAAGCGATAAAACCTAGAAGAGACTTATTTTATTAGGCCGACATTGTTCATGTTGATTTATTATCTAATGTTGTTTTTTCCTAGAGAACATAGTCACAAACAAACCAAAAGGGAAAACTGAGATTCTAATCAGAGGCTCTGACAAGCCCTGGCTCTGAGCATGAAATGTTCTTTGATTTAGTGCCTGTTCGTGTTTGTCTATGGCACCCGCCACTTTCTGGGGGCAGAGAAGCACAGCTGTAGCCCGAAGCAGCAATGATGTAATCTGTTAGCTGGGTCGGAGGGGATGGAGCAAAAGTGAAGGGCGGCTGCTGGGTCAAAGGGGAAGTTCTCCGAAAGTTCCTGGAAAGAACTACAGGCTGATGGGAAGGTAGGTTTGTTGTTGTGGTTGTTGTTGTTTTTCCCACCACAAAAGAATTTAGTGCCCTTTTAGGGAACTGTTCTCTTATGTATTGTATTCGTTTGTAAATGTCTAAATGTCAGAGAAAGAGATGTTTAAAGGGGACCAAAAGTATCTTTGGGAAGCCGTTTTAAGTTTAAGTGAAAGGATAGATTATAACATTATAAACTGTCTCCAACTCATCCAAGAGCACAGAGAGAAAGCTTCGTATTATCGCAGTTGTGTGTGTCCGTCAGGCCCCAGCCCTCATTTCCAGCAGCGTCCCCCCCCCCCCCGCCGCCCCCCGCCGGGCGTCTCCTCCTCTCAGACCTGCGCTCCCCTCCTGGTGCAGAGTGCGTCCAGCCTCCCCAACTCCCGGGCCAGCTGCCACCACAGCGCCTGCCAGCAGCCACCACCCCTGGGCTCCACCCCGTCAAATACATCTGGAAAGACATTCTTCACCCTTCACAACCTAAGGAAGGTATCCATTTTCCAGGATGCCTTCCTTTAACTATTCTAGATAATAACCTTTGCATTTACTCGGGATTCTTTGAACTTTGAACTATTGCCCTTATGACATGACACTGTTTATCTTTTTGTTCTTCTGTTGCAACTCTCTCCATCATCAGGCACTAGAGGTTGGGGCTTGGGTCTCACTCTCATCTGTGTCCTCACTGCCTGACACATAGTAGGCATTCAATGTCTTTTATATTAAACACTTCATTTCATAAAGCAAGTGATTCCTTCAAATGTGCTAAGGAGCTCCCACAACCTGGGCAGGTTCCCACCGGCCCGAATGAACCTGCCCCATCCCCCTCGTACGAGAAGGAGAGGCCATGAGTTAAGTGCTCTCTCAAGCTTCTCAGAACCCGATTAATATTCTCCGATTCTCTCTCAGAGCACACTTCAACCTCTGCCTCGATTCTGACCTACTTGGCAGGGGAACAAGAATTCACAGTGTCGCTCACCCACCGGGATTGCGTGCCTGGCAATTTGATGTGATTATTTCTGGAGCTTGATTCAAGTTGTTCTTATCTGTCCAGAAAGGGGGAAAAAAGCCCAAGTAAGTTTCTTAGCCACTTTTGAATCAGTGTTATTCCAGAAGAAAGCAGGAGAATTTTTTTTCTATTTTAAGCCTGGCATTCACCTCTACAGCAGAGTTTTATTTCACAAGAAGAATGTTAAGTCTGGTGAAAAAAGCTCTCTGTTTTCTGTTAGTAGAGATTTCTGGCATTGCCTCAGTGACCCTCAATAGTAATAGAAATACATGCAAATATTTTTCAGAGTTTCTTAATTTCCACACTATTGAGATTTTGGGCTGGATAATTCTTTGTATGGGGTCTGTTCAGTGCATTGTAGGATATTTTATACTGTATGGTATCCCTGGCTTCTACCTACTAGATGCCCATAACACCCCAATACACACACACTGTGACAGTCAGAAATGTCTCCACATATTGACAAATGTCACAGGGAGGGGGGGAAGGACAAAATTGGCCCCAGCTGAGAACCATGGCTACACACATAGACACACACAAATATACACATAACACATTTTCTCACACTCATGTAGCCTTACCACTGGGCACATTCTGCTTGCCTTTCATTTCTTCGATGAGCACCACTGTTTTTAGACATACTTCTCCACTTCGGGTGATTCACACGAAGGCTAGGAGAAGGCTCTGGATATTCCATGAGGTGTCTTTTCGCTTTTGCTGAAGTGTTATCACAGCCGACTCTGACTGGGGGCTCTGAGAAATGAGAACTTTCCCTTGGGCACGTGAGACATTCTCTGGGAATCCCAGTGCTTCAGTGCTTCCTGTACGTGAACCAGGTCTCCCACGCAGACTGGGTGGCCGCCCGTCCGGTGTGGCCGCCGGTCCCGTGTGGGAGTGTAGAGCCAGCCTGCTGTGTGCCATTCTCTTACTTGCTGTGGTGGTTAAGCACTTTTGGCAAAAGGTATAAATCTATTTGGAGGGGGCAGGGAGTTTTCTGAAGGAGATGAGTTCCGGAAGGGAGAGGGAGATAGTCAGGGCAGGCCAGCCCTCCCTGGATTCTCAGCACAAGCCCAGGGTCTCCATCAACTCTCATGCCTGCTCTTCGCTCAGAGACGCACCTTCCCTCCTGCACAGGCTCCTGGGGCGGAGATGCCCAGAGCGGAGGGTGAGCAGCTCATTCTGACAAGCCCAACTATTAGGAATCACTGCATTAATCCGACAGACACCAGAGGGTGGAGCCCAAACCCAGATTCTGAGTTAATGAGGAACATTGAAAACTCAAAGATTAGTGGTTCGAGTTACGTGAATGACGATGTGGTGGGTGGCTGTGGAGGCAACAGGAATTTTCTTGGTGCTGGAAGGAGCTTGGCCTTCCCCTTTGCGGGTGCAGCTTTCCCCGTGGGGAGCACCCTCCTCTGTGTGTCACAGATGTCTGCTCGGCTTCCCACAGCCCACTCCAGTGTTGTTTCCTCTGTGGAGGTGGTTGGCCCCTCCTCTGGGCTCTGTTGCCATATATAGAATCCAGTAAATACGCGCTGAATCACTGGATAATCCCATACAAGAATTTAGACCTTCTTAATATCATAGTAAATGGTCATTGTAAATTAGTTCAAAAAGTACTGGTGCACATAAGCCACTCAGTGTTGAGCATTACCCACTCATCATTCATTCAGCGAACACCTCCCACACTGCTACTGAGTGCCAGGCATTGGTCGAGCAGCTGGCAATGCAGGAGCGAACCACACGGCCCATTTCCGCCTTCACAACCCTGACACTCCAGTCCAGCTGGGGGCAGATGGTAAACAAGGAGCAAATACCTGATGTCCGATAATACTGAACCATGAACAAATAGGAAGGAGGGCAGGAGGGCTTCGAGTAATGGTGGGCGAGGTTGACCTGGCTGTGTTTGAGTCAGGCTGGGCAAGAGAACTTCTCAACAGAGACCTGAGTGCAGCTGGGAGCTAGCCATATGGTCATGGGGGGAGGAGGGGTGCAGGTGGAGGGAACAGCAGGTGCAAGGGCCCTCGAGTGAGAATGAGAGTGGTGTGTTTGAGAAACAGAAAGGACAGTTTTAGGAGATGAGGTCAGGCCGGCAGTTAGGGCCACAGTCATGCAAAGCTTGACTGGCCATGTACAGGGCTGAGATTTCCTCTCAGCAAGATGTGAAGCTAGTCAGCGGGGAAGTGACATGATCAAAGTATAGTTCTCAGAATCGCTTTCAGAGCATTTTCATCATCCTTGTTCACCCAGCCTTTATCGATCACCAGTATTTGCTGGGCACAGCCCCAGATACCAGGGAGTGGCAGGTAAAGACACGGTATACACCGCCAAGAAGCGTGCAGTCTGGGGTGAAACCGTGAGGCAAACGGACAGTTGCAGCACACCAAATTCATGTCAGGACGGCCAGCACGAGGGAGGGCTGCAGGCCCAGGACGGTGACACCCAGGACACGGTCACAGGCCAGTTCCCAGACTGGCATGCTGTCAATGGCGTTCCTGACCTCTTATGGAAGCCGAAGTGTGTGCTGCTATGAGGATAGATAACAGGGAGACCTTCTTCATTCTGGGGGATTCAAGGGAAAATCTTGCAGGAAAGGGTTTTTCAGCTGAGTTCTGAAGGATGAGCAGTAGCTGGTCAGGCCAAGAGGTAGGGCAGAGTCCAGATAAGTACCTGGCACAGGGGCAGGCAGAGGAGAGCTGGAACGGGAACTGGAGTGGGAGCATGGTGGGAGGAAGCCGAGCTGGTCAGCGGGGTCCGGGATGCAGGCCTTGCGGCCACTGGCAAAGCTCAGGTCTTTACTCGGAGAGCCTGGGGAAAGAAAAGCCTTTTAAAGAAAAGAGGAACATGACTCGAATTGCATTTTAGAAAGATCGGGCTGGCTATACAGGGGAGAGTTTTGGACAAGACCAAGGACAGGGAGGAGAGCTAAGCCATAGCCTGGGTATGGGGCACAGTGGTAGATTTGAACCCAGGATACGACATGGAGGGTGAGGGAGAAAGACGGGCCATTGAGAGGACCAGGGTGTGCTTTGGAATGGTGGGTACCAGAGCTATTTACCAAAATAAATAATATAATATGGAAGAAGTTTGATGAGAAAGAAAGGTGATGCATTCACCTTGGGGCAGTTTGAGGCAGCTGCAGGGAGATATCCAGTAGGCAATCGTGTATTTGGATATGAAGCTCCACAGAGAAACGCAAGGAGGGACAAGTCTTTGGGAGAATCAGCGTGCAGACACATCAGGTCACGGGAATGCACGCTGTCACCCAGGGAGAGTGGACAGAGAGGGGTCAGGGAGGGATGCCCATACTTAAGGCCGCCTATGGGCTCACCAGATGGGTGTTGAAATCTCAGGCCCAGCACACCTCTTCTAGTAGCACCGGCTGAGGGCGCAGGGTTGGGGGGGCACCCCCGCTAACGGGAGGGCCCGTCAAGGTGGCTTCCCCGAGATAAAGAGCTGGGCGTCTGCCTGATAAGGGTTTCCAGTACCTTCACATTTCAGTTGTTGGCTTTTGTGAGTGAGGAACTAGTGTTGTCTTCCGTTTCTTCAGAATTAGAAACAGTATCTTAGAATATTTCCTTCTCTTGGCTTTGTGCCCATACTGTATGAGGAGCAACAAAGGAAGATGTGCTTTTCTTTTCTTTTTTTTTTGTATGCACTTGAGCTTCAGTCTTCTTACTAAATTCCCAATAGCAGTATTCCAGGAGTGGGGAGGTTTGGAGGGGGTTAGAAATGGGTGAAGGGCGCACACTTCCTGTTCTAAGGCTAATGTTTTGGGGATGTGATGTGTGGCTGGTGACTACAGTTAACCATATCTTATGTTTGAGAGTTGCTAAGAATAAACCTTAAAGGTTCTTACCACACATGCACACACACACAAGTTGTAACTTTGTGAGATTATGGGTGTGTTAACTAACCTTATTGTGATGATTGCAATTACATATATCAAAACAGCACCTTGTACACCTTAAACTCATAAACATTATATGTTGATTAGATATCAGTAAAGCTGGGGGAAGAAGAAATATTTCATACGGCTGGGAGAAAAGCAAACATTTAGTGACTCATACAAACCTGGGCAAAGCAGAATTTATCACTCTTCATAAGACGAGCAATTATTGATTGCTCAGAATGAGAACTGAATGCACTTCACCTTCTTACAGATGCCTGCTGGAGCCTGTATGGACTTTCTCAATATTTCATGCACTGCCAGGCACATTAAT
This sequence comes from Sturnira hondurensis, assembly GCF_014824575.4. Classification (NCBI taxonomy): domain Eukaryota; kingdom Metazoa; phylum Chordata; class Mammalia; order Chiroptera; family Phyllostomidae; genus Sturnira; species Sturnira hondurensis. Next base: position 2,888,502 of record NW_028086146.1, read on the forward strand.
GTATAGTAAGTCCTCACTAAATCTTACTCACCATTATTTTATTGTTGTTTTGTTATTATCACTCTATTGTACTTGCAAGCTTGGCTGCCACCCCAGACCAGGCCCAAGGAAGGGATCTTAATATTTTTATACCCTTGAGACCAGCAAAGTCCTTGGCACAGGGTAGAAATAAAGTATTTTATATTGTAGTCTGATTGTTTGATTATGTCTGTACTCTTTTCTCAATTGAGTGTAAGATCCAAGAAGACAGGAACAATGTCTCCTGCTTTTCCCCAAAATTCTAGCCCTGTTCCAAACACATGGTAGTTATTTACTTGTACTTATTTAAAAGTTGAGAGAGGGAAACCATGAGTTTCACTTCTGTGACTTGAAGGTGAGCAGAGAGGTTGTAGACTCACGGTGACCTCCCATCCCAGCAGCAGAAGCAGAGTCAGGTCCACCTTCTTGAAAGGCACATCAGCAGCCTTTAACGATGGTGAGAAAATGGGCCTTTTACAATCCAGGCGTGTTGCAGTGGAAAGTGAAGGCATACTCTTTGTTTTTCAGTATTACTCTTTGACCCGAGTATTAATATTCATAAAGTTCTCGAAAGGAGGTTGCCGTTGGGTGTTAACCCCGGCACAGTGGTTCCTGCCATGGGGATGAAATTGTGCTTCCACTGCTCTTCCCATGACCTGCGTTCGCTGTGAGTGCCATTGTTCCGTTGCCGGCCGGTGCCCCTGAAACCGAGAGGTGTTAGTAGAAGGGCAGAAGCCAGGTGTGGATGCTCAGAAGGGAGCTCCTGGAATCCAGGGTTTGGGGAGTTGCATTTTATGTGTACTTTATCAGGTGAATGTCACTGGGTACAGAACACCACCGCCAGAAAGCATGCCCTGGCCATCAGATGAATGCCACCACACACACTCTGTTGAGAATTGAATTTGTTTTCAAAGTGGGTAGCTTGTATTTCTTGACATTTTATCCCGATGACTTTTACATTCACAAAAGTCAATGGGTGCTATGGAAACAATCTAGTCTCTGGTAAGGCTAGAGACCTCCTGTTCTGTCAAACATCTTGGAGAAAGCTGACCATCTGAGTGTTAGGCACCGCAGGACCCAAAGCAGTTCATCTGGAAGGGTTTGGTTTCTCCAGAGTGACCTAAATCTTGACAGATAGGTGGACAGACAAATCTCTCCCACGATTTTTTAAAAAATTAAGGCCAAGGTAATCAGTGAAATCAAAATGATACGAGCCAATGTGTTTCTGCTAATATCAGTCAGGTGACGAGGGAAAGGTTAGTGTATGGGCTATGCGGGTGTCATCTTTGGTAGCCTCGCAACTCAAATATTGACTAATATGTTAACCTTTTCTACTTTTGGATGTAAGAATAGTTTTTATTTCAGAACAGAGAAAGTGGGCTTTATTTAAATCGGATCTTGGTGAAATGCAGGCAGAGCTTTTGAATCATTTCAAAAGAGGCCTTTTGGTGACAGCTCCTTTGCTGGTGAGAGTGAAGGAGAAATCCTTTTAATTTCAAAGTCCATTTTGAATGATGGGGAAAACAAGGCATTTTTTTTACCTGAAAAATTACACGTCAGATAGAGATATAGTTTTCTTCAATTTATTAAGAATGGTCTGTAACCAAAAGTGCAAGAGTACATCATCCAGATTTTAAGAATCCTGTCGACTTCAGATGACTTCGTGTGTATAGGACAAGGTAGACTTGAGACTTGAGTGTGCAAAGGGTTCAGCTGACCAATGGACTGGCCCAGACTATGGGCCCCACTGACACCCAGAGCAAAAACGAACTAAAGGCTGTTAAGTGTAGTGAGGTGACTTTAAATTCCATTCAAACTCCAGAAAACAATCGTTTTCAAAGTAACAAGGTAAACTTTGTAAAGCACACCTTTTGGAATAGATAGTAATAGTGAATCTTAAAATAGTTATTTTCTACAGTGTTCAAGTCTACCAAGACTGTTTTATCAGATTAATTGCTTTTAACTTTACCATTTTTAATTCAGTATTTTAGAAGATCATTATATTATATTTTTAAGCCCAGAATAGGCTAGACACACACAAAAACTTTTTTTCTTTCTTTTGCAGTCCTTAAATTAATCTTTAAACATTTTGGCTAAAGCAGAAATTCAAATAGAATCAACATTTTGAGTGTCAGGAATATTTACACTATAAGTTTTAATTATCTCACTGCACCATTACAAGACTTAAGAAACTGCTTCTGAATTCCATTTATTGTTCGACTTGACCTTACAGTAGTGAGCCAATGCCTTTGGAAAACATATGGAGAATACTATTAGATCTGCTTTGGTAGTACAAGAAGTCAGTCCAACAACTGCTTTTTGCCAGGGATGGGGAAGAGGAATAAAGAAAAAAACTGATTGAGAAAAATTATCACCTCCTACCAAAATACACCTGTTAGAGAGCAAATAGCAGAAATGAAAACCGTGGTAACCATGGTCACCTTAAAAGATCCCCTAGACCCACAAATGATAGATTAGCAGATCCATCTAGATCCCAAAATCACTACGGTCAAGACTCCAGTGTATCTCTGGACTCTACAGCAGATGGTGATTGGCCTGTTATAAACCAATAACACACTTTCTTCAATTATGTAGCATAAGTAATTTTCTTCTCTACCTGAGGTGATTGTTTAACTGGGCTCTCAGCATCCTTTCCTGAGGAAAGGGCACCTTCCTTTCTGTATAACAGTAATACTACTTTTGTGCTAATACATTAGATCCCTAAAGATATGCAGTTCAGAGTGAGGTCCTTGTACCCAATCAGGGCTGTTTGAAACTGGTCTGCAGTGAGTCACAGGAGCTCACACTGTGTGCACCAACCACGGCAGGAGGCACGCCGTTCATCTGTCTGTCACAGTAACTTCCTCCGTGAAGGAAACAACTACGTGGTTTGCATTCAGGGGGAAGCAAAGTGGCAGTGTTCTCTCTCTCTGACTTTCAAGGATTTTCTGTAAATTCTGGAAAGTTCAGCTCGGAATGCATAAAATATAACAACACAGTATTTTTTCTGGGCAGTATTTTAAAGAGTAATATTATATATCCCACATATACAGGGTCCCTATTATCATATTTAGTTTTTATTCAGTTTAGTTCTTTCTCATGAAAGGTACTTTCCTGTTTCTATGCAGCATCAACTTGGACATAAATTTGACTCCTAGGTAGGCAAATTAATAAGTTTAATAATATCATTATGCAGTGTTCCATAATGTTAATGGTTATTGATGACTGCTCACTAAGGTACTGTGCCAAGCGCTTTACATGCATTAGCATATTTGATCCTCACCATAACCTCTTGCAGGGAGAATTTTTATCACCCTCTTTTTGGAGATGAGGAAACTGAGGCTTATAGAGAGGTTAGACAGCATACCCAGTATCAAACAGAAACTCAGTTGTTAAAGCCATGATTCAAAATCAGGTCCATTTCCCTTCAGGGTCCTTGCTCCCAGCCACTCAAAGGCTCAAAAGGGCCCTGGCTGGTGTGGCTCAGTGGATTGAGCACCAGCCTGTGAACCAAAGGGTCACTGGTTGGATTCCCAGTCAGGGCACATGCCTGGGTTGTGGGCCAGTTCCCAGCATGAAAGACAACCACACATTGATGTTTCTCTCCCTCTCTTTTCCCCTCCCCTTCCCCTCCTTTCTCTTAAAATAAATAAATAAGATCTTAAAAAAAAAAAGCCCCAAAGGGCCAATTGGATGCATGATAAATGAGTCAGATTCAAATTCTGGCAACATGTGGACAAAACTCATACAGAGTTACCTTCAGCCACAAACAAATAGGAAAATTGATTAAAGTATACTTTTTAAAAATGTCATAATAATTGAAATCAAAAGAAAGAAAGGGAATCACCAGATGTGAGAAAGGAAGTGGAAGCTCAGAGGAGCCAGATAATAAAGCTGCAATTAGGACGTGGGAAGCCAATGATCCTGGAAATAGCCCCTTGAGCCAACTCCCACGCACGCAGATGTGATCAGCCCCCGGCAAGCAGGAGCTAACACTTAAGCCTCAGAGAAGACTCAGCTCCTCAACGGCCACCCTTTCTTCAAGAAGGGGACTTAAAAATTTTCACCATCCAACCCATTTCACGTACTAGTGTGGGGTCCCAAACTACCCCAGTGATGCCCAAGTCTGGGGTGATTATCGAGACCCGAAGAGTCATGAGCCCCAGATGCAAGAGGCATGTTGAGTTTTGTCTATTCTTTTAGCATTACCCAAAGCAAATCCTGATCTTGATAAAACATGGAAATTTTAGAACAGCAAAGGTGAAAGCATTTTAAACACAGCCGTCCGAGGAAAAAGTAAATAACAGAGAAAAGGTCAAACTGCTGTCACCGGGCAGCAAATGTCTTTCTGGTAACAATGTAGATGAAAAGACATGGAAATGCCATCTTCAAAAGCTAAGAAAAAATAACTATCAACCTGGAATTCTATACCCTATAAGCCATTATTTAAGGGTGATAATAACATAGAATACACAGTGAGAGGAAAAACCACTGATCCAAACAGTAATCTCACATACTGTTGAGAGAAAGAAGCCAGACACAAAAGGGTACCTGCTGTATGATTCCATTTATATGAGTTCAAAAAATGGGCTAAATTAACCAGGAGTGGAAATATCCAAATAGTGGGGTGAGTGCTGAGAAAAGGGGCAGGAGCCAACCCTCTGGTGTGATGGAAATACTACAAATCTTGATCGAGGTGGTACTTGCTCGGGTGTATGTGGATAGCCATCGAGCTGAACCCGTTGCATGCGCGCACCTCACATACCTCATTGTATGTGTTTTGATCCCCCAGAAAAGAATTTAAAAAACAGAGGGCATAATAAAGGCCCTTAAAGTTTGCTTTCAATTAGTGCTCACTACAGGACTGAGATAGAACCCAGAGGATCACGTGGGTGGTCACAAGGAAGTGTGAAAAGTGGTAAATAAGAGGGTTCGTTTAAACAAATACTGACTAACAACAGTAACAATGTTGTTGGGATGTGGGGGTTAAAAGCCAGGTGGCATTAAGACAGGAGATAACTACCAGTGAGTGTGAGAGGTGGTAATTGCAGTTAAAGTGTTCTAAGATCCTTGCTGTTTTCTGAAGGAGGGTAGAAATGCTGATTAAGTTTGCGTGGATGTTAAAAATTTACGGCAGTCATAAAAGCCATAGAAATGGAACATCTAACTTTTATATTAGTTCGTTGTAAAATAATAATTAAGGCATTCAATCTAATAGGAAGCAAGCAAGGAGAAAACCAAGCAGAGACAAGATAAATAGAAAAATAATGGAAGAAATAGGTCCAATTAAGTTAGTAGTTATAAGTGTAGTTTGTTAACAGTGTACTTTTAACATGTTAAAAGACATGTATGTGAAGGACCCATGGACAAAGACAACAGGGTGGGGGAGGACTGAATGTGGGAGTGGGGTGGGCAGAGGAGGGGAGAGCAATGGATGAAAAATGGGGACAACTATAATTGAACAACAATAAAAAATGTCTTATGAAAAAGAAGATAAAGATTCTATCACATTGTTTATTAGAAAGACTTCCAAACCAAATTACACAAAGCCAAAGGAATATAAATTGATAAATCAGGACGGTATTTTTAAAATGAGAGCCAATATAACTATGTTAATATCATGCATAATAGACTTTAGCACAAAACCATATTTTTAGGAATAATTCCTCAGGAAGGTATAAAAATTCTGAGCCTGACCTGGCTGGCATTGCTCAGTGGATTGAGCGTGGGCTGCAAACCAAGGGGTCACTGGTTCAATTCCCAGTCAGGGCACATACCTGGGTTGCAGGCCAGGTCCCCAGTGGGGGGCCACTTGAGGGTCAATCACACATTGATGTTTCTCTCCCTCTCTTTCTCCCTCCCCTCCCCTCTCTCTATAAATCAATAAATAAAATCTTTTAAAATTTTTTCTGAGCTTGACTAAATAAAGCAAAATTTGATTTAGTATCAAGGAAAAATAGCAAATTTGTAATTACAATGGGAGATTTGAACACACATACCTCAGAAAATGATACCGTAAGCAAACAAAAAAAAAGCCGAAGATGTGGAAGAGTTGAACAATACGACTAACGAATTTGATACTTGATATTTTGAGTATCTAAAGACCCCTGCCCAGTAGTTAGGCAGTATCTGTTCTAAGCACAACACACATCATTGACAAAATTGTCCGGTGTTAGCCTGCAAAGGAAGGATCAGTAAAGGGTCAGCCAGACGAAGTATAAGACGACCGGGAGTGTTAAGGCTTGTGGTGACAAAAAGAGAGACTGCAACTTCTTCATAAAACAAAAGTACCCTCCAGGTCACAGCCTCTGGTTCGAAATGTCTCAGTAGCTGCTCTGCGCTCAGGTCACCCCAGCACGAGCCTCTGCTCTCTCGCACCTGGTTGCCCACTCCCCGGTCTTTTGACAACTTGGGGACGGTCGCACTCATAGGAGGGAGAGGTGAGCCGTGAATAAGGCTGTCCCCCCATCAGTTGTTGTTAGAATGTAAATACTTCTGATACGGGATGACAGGGCATATAGGTACAGGGGAGGGGGAGGAAAAGGCTATTGTATTAAATTAGTTTTAAGGATTCTGTCATCAATCTTGGGTTATTCATTGTCCCTGGTCCTCAGAAGTTCACCTGAAAGAGAGGTTGAATGATGTCTTTCTCTGAAGACATGGAAGAATGGGTCGTTTTCTTCCTGGGTACAGGGAAGACGTTTAATAAGCACCCACACATTGCCGTGGCTGGGAGAACGATGGGGGCCGGAGAAGACCTGGACATCAGCCGTCCTAGTGAGTTGGGTGAGCGCAGGATTTACCAGGAATGCTGTAGCACCTCACGCACATGTCTGATTGCCTCACCTTTACCCATGGTTTCCGAATAATACCGTTCAATACGATGGTTGTAATATCCTAGATCGGGCGTGTATCCTCTTAATTCACTAGCGTTCTCAACCCTTCATAATTCTGTAGCCTTCTGCACCCTTCATAAGTAGTTCGTGATAGCCTCTCTCATCTTGTTAGGTTTCAATATCTCCTCTGCATCTTTTGCTGACCTAGAAATTCTACAGGCAGCTGCGTTTTTAGGCTGATGAGAGGCAGTGATCCCCGAAGCGATTCGTACAGTCTCCCACAGGTAACCTCCTTCAAGCTTGAAGTGATTCCATTTATTACCATGCATCCCTGCCCTTGAGAACATTTTAGCTGAATGTTTGCTAATTTCCTTCTCTGCTCAGCCTTCGCACACTAGATACCAGTCTGTCTCCAAAAACCTTCTTAACTTTTTAAGTGAAGACTTTGATCATCACATTATCTATCCTCTGGGTGTTTTCAGCTGACACAAGAGGAATAAAACAACTTGTCACAGTTAATTTTACAGTATAATTGGGGAGCTAAAGCAACTATTGAGAGTGGGTATCACCCCTAAAGAATAAATAACGGTCAGGTTTGCATTCTTCTAGACACATCAACTATCGGCTCCTCTGCACAGAGTGATAAACTACAACTGTACTCGGTCAAGTCCATCGGATTTCTGACCACAGTTGTGGCCAGCTGTGTCCACGTCAGGTCTGACAGCTGTCCCTCACAGCCATGCCCACAGAGTTTCCGTCTCGGTGTCCGGCCCAGCATCTCTCTGGGTTCCAATATTTACCCCTAGATTTAAGTCTTTATTGTGTGGGCTGACCAATATGTAAAGGCTTTGGCTTGTTCTCACTGACCAAAGGAAACCTGATTTTGTTTCCAATCCAGGTGTATTCAAACAGATTTTATATTTTCCACTTGATATAAAGTGGCGGGAGCGGACGTGTCCATGTGACAGCAACAGATTTCTGTGGGTCATATTCTTTAATTGCCGTGCTTTAAGGATTCTTGTAAAAGGCTTCATTCACTTCGTTCTCCCTAGTTGGAGAATTATCTAAATGCTTTTCTGACTTAGGTTTGAGTGGCAATTTATGTTGAACTATAAATACGAAAGCAGTTTCGTTTTTCTTTTTCCCCCCACTTAACGCTTCCTTGTTTGGGGTTCCTCCTTTAGGCTGAGATTAAAACAGGCACCTGAGTCAGCAAATCTGACAACTAAATGGGTAGTATCCTCATTATGTAAGTAGATTACATAATTTTTTGAATAACACCAAGGCCACAGTAGATACGTGAGCAGAAGGCATAAGCAATTCCCTAAAGAGAAAATCCAGATGGCCCATACGCATTTTAAAAACTGTTGAACTCGTTAATAATCCCAGAAATGTCCATCAAAATAACCATGCAGCATCCTCTCTCATTTTTGAAATGCTGCTTTGGGAGGTTACTTATTTCTCAAAATCTTAATTATAAAAGGCATTAAAAACTTGGACATTATCTTGTTAAATTTTGATGTATTGTAGAATGTTTGCCAAATTGTCGCACCAATTACAATCCCAAGAATGGCCCTGGAGCAAGTGCCCGTGTCTCCGCGCTCTCGTACCCACTGAGGTGGTCCCTTTTCAACACGTCGCCAGCAGTTGAACAAATCACCGCACAACTATGTGATGTAATACTTTCAGCATTAAATGTATATTTATGAAGTTTTTACATAATGCAGAAGAGATGCTTATGAAAAGGACGGATGACACTGTGAGTCGCCCCGGCCCCCACACTGCACACGGTCAACGAGGGCCTCAGGGAGGAGGAGGGCTGGGTGATGTCCAGCACCCACTGACAAGCAGGGTGGTCTCCCACTCCTTTCAGTCCCACTTGACACCGCCTCGGGGAGCTTTCGGACTTTGGAGAAACTGTCCAGTTTCTGTTCTCCCACACACTGGAGCCTGGTTGTGCAAATGGTAAAACCGGTGTCCATGGTTAAACTGGAGTGTCTCCGAGCCAGATGAGGTGCTGATGTTGAAGTGCTGTCTGCAGTGCCTCCCCTTCTTTGAACACGTCCTCAAATTATGGGGATGTGGTCTTCTCAGGACCCATGCCAGGCATCAGAACCAGCTGCTGTTCTTCAGCTCCCTTAGCTTATTCTCTATCCCATCAACTGTTTATGCCTGGGACGAATACTTAAGAAGCTGGTCTGTGAAGAGAGATGATTTTTCTGCAGGTGTTTTTACTACTGAATCAAAATGCAGAGAGAAAGGTCTCAGAGACTTGTCTTTGGAATCTGAGATATCATCATATGTGTGTGTTTTTTCATCTAAAAATATCGGCTGTTCTCTGCTATTTTTAAAGGGTGTGCCTCATTTAAGAGGCAGTAGGAAAATCTCACAATCAAAGTAACTTTATTTGTAAGGTAGAAATAAATCCGAAATGATGAAATATTTTGACTGGCGTGGCACCAAAGCGCTGATGAAAGCTGTTCTTATGAGCACATCAGTAGGTCTTTGCTGTATAATAGTCAGGCTCCCTGCAAGTGCTGGGTGCTGATGGAAGCTTTGGGGTCAGTCTGCATGCCAGTTCGTTTGGCAGAGAGAGATGAAATTATGAGGCTAGGATTCCCCCTCACCAAAGGCGATGGGTGGGTCACACGTGAGCCCATTGCATCTACATGTAACTTCATTAAGTTTGGAATTTATGGTGCCCGTGACTTTCATAAAGATGACTGAGTGTAAAGAGGATGGGTGGGCTTTCGAATGTGACAACCTGGGATCAAATTCTGGCTCTGCTGAATCCTAACCACATGACCTTAATTGGCTGAGTTTGTTTCTTCACTGGACGTGTGGGAACAACAACACACACTTGGCAGAGTTGTGAGGACTGGAGGTAACACAGGGTGGGCAAAAAGCAGGTTACAGTTATGAGTGCACGAAACACAGAGTTCATTCTTGTGTAATTATTTATTCATTATTGTGTTATTTATTTGTATTACAACTATAAACCTATTTTTGCCCGCCCTCATGTATATAATACATAAGAATCAATATGTGTTAATGACCACGAATACTCCCAAGCATTTTATGCACATTGGATAAGTACATATTTAAATAAGGTGCTTTTCAGATGACTTTATAATTCACCCAAGTTGACCGTGATGCACTTTGGGTTGCATGTCTAGTTGGGGTGGGTTTTTCCAGGTGAATATAATGAACCCTTTTTACTAACTTTGGGCCCCATCGCATGCGCTGGTGAGCAGCCCTGGGGCTCCCTGCTGTTGTCTGAGACCTGGAACGCAGCTCCTGCACCAGAAAAACCAACAAGGTCATACAGGATTCAGTCCACACTTTCATATTCATTAGCACCATGCTGAACCAAATAGTTTTAATTGGATGCTTAATTCTGATTCAGACACTATATGGAATGTGAGAAAGATACATTCTATTTCTGCCGGGAACTTGTCAAGTATCCAGAACAATCTGGGAAAAAAAACCCCAAAAACCTGTGCTTATAAGTTAGAATTCTCAGTTCAATTCTTATGCCTCTAACCCAGGCTTAAACCCCAGCATCCACACTGGAAATGAAATAGCAAAATGCCCATCAATCAGAGAATGGATGAACCAACTGTAGTACATTCATATAGTGGAATACTACTCAACAATAAAACATTCTGAGTCATTGATAGATACAACAGTATGGGTGGATTTCAAATGAATTGTGCTGAGTCAAGGAAGCTAGATACAAAAGAGTGTATACTGTAAGATTTCATTTTGGTAAAGTTCAAGAAGAGGCAAAAATAATCTGTGGAGATGGAAGTCAAAATAGCAGTTAATTCTGGGGATATTGCCTGGGAAAGGGCCAAAGGGAATTTTCTGGGGTGATGCAAATGTACTACATTTTGTAGATAAAAGGTATGTATATGCACACATCCACCGTCCTCAAGCTGTCCACTTAAGATTTGTGCATATATAGTATGTAAGTTATAGCTACATTTTTTTAAAAGTGTCCAAATTAGGGTACCATTTCATCTGGGGAGAGTAAGTAAGATGATAGTAGAAAGAGATTAACTCTCAAAATAGCACTGTTTCTAGGGTTCACATTCTTTAAGCTCTGTTTCTATAAAAACGAATCTATCCTTGAACTCTGATTTTACAGGTAAAAGTTTATCGGGGTAGGTCCCAGTAGGCAAATGAATGGGATCCCAACTTTTTAAAGTTTTAGCTCTGAAACAGAATAAACACAACCGTACTTGCTTTAATAGTTAGTTCTAGCCCTGAAATGCAAGAAAACATTTCTGTTTTGAATGTAAAAGTGACAATAAATATCTCTTTGTATGCATTAATATTTCAGTTCAGAGAAAAGAACAAGTTCTGTTGTAAATGCCTCTTCCCATCTCAGGTTTGTTAAACTCTTCCGTGGGGGAAGCAGGAGAGTAAATTACTGAGTTGACTACAAGTGTGTGTTTGAACTCGGTGTAAGTTAATTTTCACACAGGAGACCTCTTCCTTTTACACATAAAGAATGAGACATTCGTTGATCCCTCTGTTTGCTCAATGGGATGCTTTTCCCAGGCCCAGAAAAGAAAAGCACGGTGAATCAGTCAAGTGGGGAAGATACCTAGGTGAGGTTTAAAAAGGACGAACACCCAACTCATGAAAATCATCTGGAGGGCAAACACTGTACCACTTCCTTCTTCTTTAAAAGCCTTTACGATGGTTGAAGAGTTTGTAAAGAACCTCTTTTGCTATGGTGTTCAAAGTCTTCCATGATGTTTTTTCTCAGTCTCTCTAGACAGTCCCCCACCCTGTTGGGCAGGAACCCCCACCCTGAGGTTTCTGTCCACAAGGAGCTATGTGATAGCTCTTTTTAAATTTTTTTATTTTAAAAAATTCTTTTCAGTTACAGTTTACATTCAGTATTCTGTTGTATTAGCTTCAGGTATGAGTAGTGGAATATCAGGGGGATGCTCTGTGAGCCTGTGGTTGTCTGAACTATGTGATGTTTCTTAGAAATTCTCCGAACGACTCCATTTTGGCCTCTCAGCACAGAGCACTTCTCCCTGCCGTGTCTCCCCGGCGGCCCACCTCTGAACCACGCTGCACCGCCCCCCCACCCCCAGGAGAAAAACCTGGGATCTGTCTAAACAGCAAAGGCTAAAAGGAAAGCTGAAATATTGCAGATTTACCATTTCATGGTAAATTTACCAAAACACAGGTTTTGCCTTAATAAAAATTTCATGGAATCTTTCAAAAGCCTTGTCTCTCCCTGCCTCCAAAATTTCATAATAGCATGTAATTAAGATTTTTGTCCCAGGAACAGAAAAAGGTTACCCAAACTTATTTTTGTAATGAAAGAGCTTCACAGTTCCAAAACAAAAGACAAAAACAAAAAAGCTTGATTCTGAAACTCTATAAGCTATTGAATAAAATAAAAAATAAACAGATTATATTACACTAAAAATATTAATGTTATGTTTGAATGCCCCTAGTCTGCGGGGGACCAGTGTGTGGCCGCATTACAAGTACCAGTGATCTCACTGCCTAAAACCTGTCACCAAGATCTAATAGCTGCTTAGAGATCCCAACGATTCCATTGAATTCATTTTCCAAACATTTTTCTTTTCACAAAGCTGTATGTTTAATGAACATTATCGGAAGGTAGAATATGTCAACACTATTTTTCTCATACCCGAGGATTTAACATTACTTCTGATAAGGTTTGAAGACACTCATGTATGTAATTATATACATTTATACATATATGCAGATATAATATCTACAGATTGCATACATTTAGACATGAATCTGTATTCACGTCAATAGAGTGTACCTACACGTCTGTGGGAGATGGCCAGTAAATTCTCCCCACATACTGGGGGCAGTATAATGTTCCTTCTTCCCCCTACCTCAGGACATTGGAACTTGCTCTTCACTCTGGAATGCTTTCTGCTCCGTCACTGCCTGTCTGCTGTATCTTCAGCCCTACTCCCTTTGCTGCCCTTCTCAGTACTCACGGTATATATTTGGTTACTTGTATCGTCATCTCCTTGATATAAGATCCACAAGGGCAAGGATCTTATCTGTTACTTCCCTAGTGCTTGGCACAGTACCATGCAGAACAGAAGCACCTTAAATATTTGCAGAATGAATGAGTGAATGAAAGGTCACTTGGTCCAACCCTCTGCCACACACACGAATTCCTTTGTATCATTTTAAATAAGAACTTATATTCATGAATTATTTGAAGAGCACTTACAGCACAGTAGAGGAACAAAGTGAGTGCAAAAGAGGTAAAAGAAATTAAATAAGTGAATGATTCAAAGTGAATTGGAAAAAGAGGAGGAAGACGATACCAGAGAGCATTAAAAAGGAAGGGAGGAAGGAGAAATCAGCCTGCCCCGTTTCATATTGTGAAAAAAATGGCAGGTGGATAGACACTGCAGCATTTATTGCAGAGCTTATTATTTTTATTCCCTAATTCCTGAGAAATTAATATCTGTGTAGCACTTTTGGTTACAAGTACAGTGTATAACATTTTGAAATAACTAAATAAATGGTTAAATTAATCAGATCAGGCCATGTGAAGACTAACAGTGAAACTACATGATGCCCTAGGCATTACACGCTCCAACCTGGAAAAACCACCATCCATGCCTCATCTTGTTTGCGCCTTGTAACAACCACATCAGCGGGACAGGCAGAATCACTATATTTCCATTTCTCGGATGTGGAGACTGAGTCTCAGAGACTTTAAAGGCATGCCTCGTGTTCATTCATCTTATGCATACCAGATTCCACGTTTGGTACCGGACCTTGAGAATCCCAATACCTGATGGGAAACTCAGTCCCAATTTTGCAGCAATCTTGAGAAGCAAGTTACACAAATTAGAAAGTGTATCTCCTCTGTCCTAATGTAAGACTCCTGTTCATATTGGTATCCTTATCAAGTTGTTCCAATTTTTAAAGTTACAAACTTATTTTTAAAATCCCCTCAGTTCTCTCCTTCCCACAGATACTGCGTTTATTGAATTGATGTGAATCTAATTGTTTGGATTTAAAAGGTATTTAGCTCTGCAGTTACATTCTTTTACCACAAGAGGTCACCGACAGGCCGGCGAGGCCGAGACCACTGGGACGGGGCGGGGAGGGGGCGTCGTTGCGGGTGTTATAAGTAGTTGTAAAAGAACTCGGAAATTAAAATGTATAGACCACATCATGGTGCCTGACAAGGTGTGGCGTGGATGACTCATTGGATCAAGGTGGCAGGGAGTGAAATGTCTGTGGGTTTTAGACACCCTTGTACAAGAGAATGGCAGAATACAAAAGGAGAAAAGTCCAGAAGCCTCAGCGGGCTATGGCGCTGTGTTGGTATATTCCCGCACACCTGCACTGTCCCGGGTACTGTGCATGGCCCCTTCTTCCCCCAAACCTACTGCAGTTTAGCAGGGTAACCGACAGCCCGCCCCCGCTAATATTCTCCGTGCCGTGCTTTAAAGATGAGATTGCAAACAGAGCCTGCAGTGGCCGGCACCTGGGTTGCTTTGCTGTCAGCCTACGCACTGCTCTGTAACTGCTATCATTCGCTTGTTCATACACCTACCTGTGTAACTGTAGACAGCCGAGCCTCGTCCCTGTGATTTCCCCGGCTTCTCTCTTTCACCGTGCCCATTATGAAGACGAGCCCTGTCTCCTCTGAGAGGTCTTGTTACCTCCGCCCCAGCACCTCAGAGCTTCAGCCACCTTGCTGCTTCAGCAGCTCCTGTAACAAAGGAGACGTCAGCTGCTGTGACTCCAGACGAGACCTGAAGTCAAATGACCTTGTTTGCTTCTGAAAAAAGAACCAACGGGCTTTGGGGACACTGAGGGGCCCCACTTAACAGGATGTTCTGACTGGAGCTTCTCAGACGTGGCTGGCCCTGAGAACAGTGGCGGTCCGATGTTGCTGGTACCAGGCAGCCGTGCCCGCATACAACGCTGTTCTTTCTCTTCCAGGGTTTCATTTTATGCCCATTCTTTCCTTTGCATTTCTTATTTCTTAGCCTATTTCATCCACTTTCCCATTTTACCCGTCTTCCCCCGTTGTCTTCTCACTGCTTTCTGCGCCCTCTGGTGGGCCTAACAGAAACCAGGGCTGATGCAACGGCAGGGTTTCACCCCTCAGCGGGTCATGTTTGGCTAGTGTTGTGTTTTAACTCACATTGCATTTGGAGATCTTTGGACATGTAATGCGCTGCCCAGTTCACGCCACAACCCCGCTGCTGAGCAGCCTCCCACCTCCAGCTGCATCCACTTCCCTGCCTGGCCCCAAGGCTGATCTGTCTTGTCACTACAATGTGGCTTTGCCAGTACCTGGGGGTTCAGGCGTCCTGACTGCCTTTCACCCCTTCATGGTTTCACCTTTTAATTTGTCAGAGCTGTTCCTGTGCAGGTAAGGAGACATTTCGCTGATAAGCTTGCTTAAAACATGAAAAACAGTGCAGAAGAGCTTTCGGCCTCTGTCAATCTACTTGCCTTAGTTTCCTGTTGCTCCTATACCATTACCACAAATTTAGCAACTTGAAACAACAAAAATGTGTTCTCTTATGGTTCTATAAATCAGAAGCTGACACCGGACTCATGGAACTGGAATGACAGTGTGGGCCGGGCTCCAGGGGAGGGCCCGATTCTCTGCTCACGGGGGTTGTCGGCAGAAGTCAGTACCTTGCCGTTGTCAGACTGAGGTCCCCATTTCCACACTGGCTGTCAGCTGACAGTTGAGCCCAGGTTCTGGAGGCCACTTGTATTCCTTGGTTTATACACTGTACCCCCCTCCACCACCGCCACCACACAAACACCTTGTTCAAAGTCAGCAGTTGGCGGGGTGGGGGGGGCGCATCAAGTTCAGCTGATGCTTCCCTTCTTTACTCCTTCTTCAGTCTCATCTCTCTGACACAGTTGGAGAAGATTCTCCACTTTTAAGGGCTCATGGGATTAGACTGGGCCCACCCAGATATTCCAGGATAATCTTCCCATCCCAAGGTCCATCCCTTAATCACGTCTACAAAGTCTCTTCATCACGTAGGGGAATAACATCTGCACTAGTTCCCACCTTAGGGCACGGACGTCTTTGGGGGCTGTTACCCTGTGGACCGCACCACTGATCCCAGGCCTGGGATGGCTGTATTTGAAGCCAGACATGGGGTGGTCACTGAGTAAAGCACCTGACTAGGAATGAGGAGAGCTTGGATCTCATTCCAGCCCCGCAGCCATGACCCGGGCTAAGGCTATGGGGCTTTGTTTCGTCTTGTTTTTTAAGATATTGCCAAGATGTCCACCTTCTTTAACCTATCTTAGCAATTGAAAATGACAAAAATTAATTAACATTCTACTAATCCAGATTTTTAATTACTGCTGTAACAGGGACCTACTCAATATTTATCCTTCCCTTCTTAATTACAAAGAGAACTCAGGTTTTATTTGGGGTAGTGAGGTGTCCATCCAAAATGAAAAAAAAGACAATAACCAAAAAAAATCTATGGTTCTGGTTTTTCCTTACAGCTAGTGGTGTTCAGTGTGACATGGTTTTGATTGTGGAGATATAAATAGAAATCACCAGATAGGGATTCTAGGAAAGCTCTCTGAAAAGAGCTGACTCAGCTGATACACATCCTTTCCTGCTATACACTCTGGTTGCTCAGAGTGCCTGGAATACAGATGCAATGGCAGCATTCAGGCTGCCATGTAGGAAGTGTGAGGATGAGAGTCAAGCCCTAAGGATGGCAGAGTGGAGAGGTGGGAGGAGCTAACCCTGTGGAACCCCCATACCAGCCCTGGACTACTCATTTCTGGAATTCTTTTTTATGAGAGGAAAATATGCTGATGATGGAGTTGGAGAGGGAAGGAAGTAGGGGATACTTTGCCTGTTTCTAAGCATCTGGATTTAATTCCTCACTGGTCTCCAGACTCTCACAGCATATTTTTACTCTAAAGACTAGTATAAAATTCTGAAGTGTCTTCCAGGAAATGAGCTATGAAAAATAATTTTTTCTCAATAATGACTTTAACTCTATCATGTGATTTCAAGAAAGGCAGTTTTGTTTGTATAACATTTTTAAATTGCAAGAGCTCTTTCACGTACTTTATCTCATTTTATTATCAGAATAACTCTATGGAGCAAGTGGTCAGACATTGGCATTGCTTTCATTTGGAGTTCTGGGGTCAGAGGCACAAAGACCTTTAACGGCTTCTTACAGATCCCGAGTTCTTATTTATATCATTTGATTCTAACCCATTTGCTCTCTCCTGCTCCTCACTTTAAGGTTTATTCTTTAAGGCTTAGTGTCTTGTTTTATTTTATTTGTTTTTTAATCCTCAACCAAGGATATGTTGATTGATTTGAGAAGGGGAGAGAGAGACCAATGTGACAGAGAAACATTGATAGGTTGCCTCCCGTATGCACCCCGACTGAGGGTGCCCACAGCCTAGGTGTGTGCCCCGACTGGGGATTGAACCGGCAACCTTTTGGTGCGTGTGCCAATGCTCCCACCAACTGAGCCACCTGGCCAGGGCATTAATGTTATATGTTTAAAGAACCAATGATTTACAATACATATTTATGTTTTGCCTGTGATGTGTATTAATATGGAAAAACTGTAAGATTATTCTTCTCTAGACTTGCCTGCCCACAACCCACTGGAGCCAGTGCTAATTAAGGGGGGGTGGCCACATGCACAGTGGGACCTCACACAAATGCGGGGGGCCGTGCCCCGGGGAAGGACCGTGTGACTCTGGAAGCCACAGCTGAGCACTGCTGTCTGGGTTCTCCCTCTGCCTCCCCCGAGAGGTGAGTTTCCTCCGATTAAACCAGGCAACGTGGGCTGTCCCTTCAGCAGAGTCCCTGGGTGGGCACGATCCCCAGGGAAACAGAATTGGCGACAGAAAAGGCACCCACCACTGTTCTCGGGAAGCCGCTGTGCAGCACTGGAGGAGACTGACCCCTGGGTAAGAGTGGCTCTCTCTACTACCTTAGTGACCTAGAGTCTAGCCAGAAAGGTTTCAGATTTTTTTAAGTCTCGTGGGTTAACCTGAAAAGCAAAATGCGGATTTTTATGGTGATGAAGTGGAATCTAGGTTGAAAAGTATAAATGACACCCCGTTTTAAGATGGCTTTGTCCGTCCAAAGGGCTGGAGAACCCTCAGTCCAAACCAGGACTGCAGGTTCGCAGAGATCGTGTGCCATTCTGAGGATCACAATACTTTAGACAATTGGTGAACCCACGGGGAGTACAGAAGGGTGGGTTTCGCCAGCCAGACCAGGAGGGCTCTTCACATGTCTTCGAGAGGTGACAACCTTGACCTGAAACTTCCATGTTGAAGGCCATTCATTAGAAAATTGATTGACTTAATTACATCCGAGTCCAAATAGTAAGATTCAGAGCACTGAAAAATCATCCTAATGAATGCGCAGTGACAGAGGGGCCCCACTTTACGCAAGGCAGCAGAGGGTCACTGACCACAGCGGAGGCTGGGTCTCTGCCAGCAATGTTTTTAGAATCTAAAGGGAGAGACAGACTGAACACCTACTAAGTAATAAGAACAAAAGGACTCAGTGCTGTGTGACTGTTTGCAAGCTTCTCATCTGAGTGAGATGTCTCCTGCCCAGGTGATCTTGTACTTGTGTTTGTATTGGTTAGACTTATTGGCTGCGGGTAATAGAAACCAACTCAAGCTAGATGAAGAAGGGCAGAAAGTGGAGAGAAGACACATTTAAAGAATATGTGCCCTGGCTGGTGTAGCTCAATGGATTGAGTGCGGGCCTGTGAACCACACGATGGCGGTTCGATTCCCAGTCAGGGCACATGCCTGGGTTGCAGGCCAGTTCCCAGCAGGGGACTCACAAGAGGCAACCATACATTGATATTTCTCTCCTCTCCTTCCCTTCCTGTCTAAAGATAAATAAATAAAATATTTTTTAAAAAGAATATGTAAGTGTCTTATGGACGCCAAGAAAACGCAGTCGGCCAACTGCGATGGGGCTGGAAAGCTAGCAAGGATCCAGGCCGGGGTTTTGTTTTTGCCGTGCTCGTCCCTGTTTCTCCGTTTCAATCTCTCTGGGGCAGTTAGCACATCTTCCACCAAGCCTATCCGGTGCAGGCTGGCTAGAACGGTTTTTGTTTCTCCACTCACAAAGCCAGCTGAGATTAGAACTGAAATCTCTTACTGCCATTTCTAAATCTCTGCAAAAAGGACTGTGCCTCATCATGGGTAAGGGGCCCAACCCTGCGTCATGCGGATGATAGGAAAGCAATTCCAGAAAGGGCAGAACCGCACTAAGCTGCACGGAGATCCCAGAAGGCGTCTTCCAGTCTGACCGAGGAGCAAACCACTGGGTTGGCACCTGTGGGCCAAGGCCCCGGGTGGGGAGTGGCAGGTGGGAAAGTGGAGGCGTTCATCACGAGGGTCCGTCCTTGAAACCATCCACACAGACAGCCTCAGGTCACACACGCTCTCCACAGGCTCAATGAATAAACGGTGTGACCTGAGCACATGGCTGTCAGTGGTTTCCAGTTGTATGTAAATGCTTGTATAATTAATACAATTAAAAAGCTTCAAGTGTCTTAGTGAATTTACTATCTTTTAGTCACCATCTATCTTTTTTAATCTCTGGACACTGAGGGCACAGCTGTCCCTGTGTTAGCGGGAGGCCCCGTGTATAACGGGGGTGTGGACTGGGTGTCTACGCGGAGCCGGGAGTGTCGGCGGGCAGTTCTGTGGGAGGCTCCAATGTGCATTTGACTTCATTAGTCCTCCTTTCTTTCTTTTGTGATTGTGAATTTGTCTATAGCTGTCTGGCTGCAAGGAAGTATACACATACATATAATAAATTGGTAGGAAGCACATTCTGAATGACAGAATATTTAACTGACTTTGTATTACTTTTGACTCCGTTCAGTCACAGGAAGCGGGCCAGCGGAGGGCGGCTAAGAAAGGGCCCTGCAGTGCCATAAGGAAGTTTAATGCATGACTGGTAACTCGCCTGGTGGTTGTTGACGCATGAACAAATGCTTTTAAAGTGTTTTAAAAATATTCCTTCAAGTACCTTAAATAGGGAAAACACTGTTTGCGCTATTTTACAAATTCTCTTCATGGATATTGCACAGGGAAAGTTCCACTGCAGCCTAAAATTAACAGTAACAGCAAAATAATAGTAGTAGACGATAGTGTTGCAATGGCAGTCTCTTGATACAAAGACTCCCCACTTTATAAATATCTTTTATTCTCAAAACAAATGTCAATATTATATCTACCTCTGTTATAGGGAAGGAGACTGAGTTAGAGAGGCCTGCAATTTATGTCTAATTATTTAGATCCAAATTAATGTCCTTTTGCTGTTAGCAAAATACTCCCTTAAATGGAAGAGATGATGAGAGACAGAGATCCAATTAACCCATTAGCTTAACTGGGGAAAATTCAGACATTGCAAGCCCATTGAAGAGACCTGTAGCTTCATCATCAAGACCTGAACAAGCAAAACAGAACTTGCAAGTTCCAATCCCAGCCCCTCCACTTACCTGCTTTGTGACCCTGGGAAAGGCACTCCACTTCTTTGTTCCTTGGTTTCCTCCACTTTAAGTTGAAGACAACCACCACGATAGCTTTGCCGTAGGGATTAATAATATTTAAGTGTGTGGAATAATCCCTGGAACATAGGAAATGCCATCCAAGCACTTTCAATTGGCCCACGGCCTGTGCACGTGGTGCGTGAGCCCAGCCGAGGGCGTTCGTTCTGTCAGCCCAGCAGCCCCAGCACTGGGCGGTCTGGAAAGGCAGCAGGCCACAGCATCAAGTACTTGCTCAGCCCCTGATTGCCCGCTTTCTAATGGTTTGCAGACCTCTGTGTCCTGCCCATGGACCGCGAACCCACACAGCCACCAGCGCCCCAGGCACAGTGCAGGCTGTGAAGGGCAGACTGATGGGAAGTCCCTGTGCAGCACGGGCTCCCACAACTGTCTGGGCATCCCTCCAATTAGCGGCCACTACCCCTCTCAGGACTGACACACTGCCATTTAACTCCATCAAGAGCCATTCTTTGAAACTAAAGAACCCTGACTAATTGGACAATAAAAGAAGACTTTAGTCTAGGGAGGTGCCACATCTAATGGAGTTTGCAGAGATTGGATTGCTCCCACCGAGCGGCTGGCTGGCTGGGGCTTGCAGAGACCTCTCACCCTCGCTGTGGGATCTCTCCCCTGCAAGTGAGATGAGAGCTGGTGCTCTTGCCCCTTTTTTTCCTCCCAGAAGCCTCATGAGGTTAGTTGCTATTTGTGATTCATTTCGATTTGGTTCAAAGAAGTATGACTATTGAAATGTTAGATTGATACCTTGTTTTTCTGTAACTCTGGAGAGATTATCTGTCTTAAGTAGAGTGACCATCCAATTTATCACCCAAACTCAGCCATTAAGCATATTTAAAATTATATAAATATTCTTGGAGGACAGTTTAGCAGTGTCTTAACAAAACTAAACATATTCTTTCCATACATAGGATCTGGCAATTTACCCAAAGGAGTACCTTAATATTTACCCAAAGGAGTTTAAAGCTTATGTCTATACAAAGCAAGAGTATGGATGTTTATAGCAGCTTTATTCACAATCGCCAAACTTGGAAGCAATGAATAAATAAACTGTAGTACATCCAGACAATGAAGTATTATGCAGCACTAAAAAGAAAGGAACTAGCAAGCTGTGGAAAGATATGAAGGAATCTTAAATGCATAGGACTCGGTGAAAGAAGCCGATCTGAAAAGGCTACATAGTATGTAATCCCAACTAAATGCCATTCTGCAAAAGGCAGAGGTGTGGGCCCGGCAAAAAGATCAGTGGATGCTAAGAGTTGTGGGGAGGGAAGGATGAAAAGGCAGACCGCGCGGGAAGTTTAGGGCAAGGGAACTATTCCGTAGAATACTGTGGTGGGAAATCCAAGTCATTATACACTTACCGAAACACATAGGTGAAAAGGTACAACACAAAAAATAAACGGGAATGTAAAGTGTAGCCTTCGGGTGGTAATACGTCTCATTGTAGATTCACCAGGCGTCACAAACGTGCACTGCTGGTGGGAGATGTTGATAGTGAGGTGGGGAGGAGGGGATCTAAGGGGACTCTACTTACATTCTGCTCTTTATTGCCGTGAACTTAAAACTACTCTAAAAAAGAAAGTCTATTTTTTAAAGTATATGATTTTTGGATATATTTATGTCTTATCAGTTTTATTATAAATACATTTTAAAGTTATTTTCAAAATTGAAATTTTTTTATAAAAGTGAAAAAAAAAGTATAAACCGGGATTGTCCCGGAGATCAGGTATCATCCGTCTAAAGCACCACACTCTGATTTGGAACAAAGAACGCAAAGGTTATCGTGCTTATTAATAAATTGCTTTTCTATAGTGTATTTTTTCCTTCTTTGGGGGACATATGCTGTCAAATTTCCCACCCTTTTTTCTAGGTTTTTATTACTAATTTATTGACTAACACCCACTCTACCCATATTCTAAGTGCTTTACATCAATTTTTAATATTTTTATTCACTTATTTTATGGAATTTGTTGGGATGACATTGGTTTCCATACATCAGTTTAGTCCTTACTAAATAGAGGTGTGTTCATTCATTCACTCAAACGTATGGGTAGGGTACTTGTCAATTATCGCAGTTTCAGACCCCGGGAACCCAGCAGTGGTGGGGAGGAAGGCAATAAATAAATACACAATATTTCAGATGAAAAGTGCTATGAAGAAATAAGAAAAAAGTAAAAAAATCTATAAATATTAAATAAAATGAAGAAAAAGAAATAAGAAATAAAGGTAAACAGATAGTGATGCGGTTTGCTATTTTTCTTTTTTATCCTCACCTGAGGACATTTTTTAATTGATTTTAGAGCAAGAGGAAGGGGGTGGAGAGAGAAAGAGGAACATCTATGTGAGAGAGAAATATTGCTTCCTGTCTGCACCCTGACCAGGGCTTGAACCTATAACCTAGGGACATGCCCTGACTGGGAATCAAATCTGCAACCTTTTGGTGCATGGGGTGATGCTGCAACCAACTAAGCCACCTGACCAGGGTGGGGGTTGCTATTTGAGATTGTCTGAGAGACTTGAGGAGAAACTTTAGGAAATGACAGGGATAAGCCATGTGACTATCTGGGGAAGATCATTCTAAACAGAGAGAACAGAGAGTGCAAAGGCATTTTTGAAATAGCAAGGTAGCTGGTCTGGCTGAGCAAAGGTTAGCCAAGGGGTATGGGGGAGGGGAGGTCAGAACAGCAGTGGGGGCCAGGTTGGATGTGGCCCTTAGGTTGTTGTGAGCATTTGGGGCTTTGCCTAGTGGGAGACAGGGAATCTCTGTCTCCACAGGTTGAGGAGATACACAACCTGATTTACATTTTGGCCAGACTGCGGGAAGACCAATTAGGAAGCTATTGAAATGGCCCCAGTCAGACTGGGAGGTGTGGCAGTAGACAGCGTAAGAAGTGCTTGGCTGGTTCTTGATCTGTTTTGAAAGTAGAGCCCTGGCTGGTGTAGCTCAGTGGATTGAGCACGGGCCTGCGAACCAGACGATCGGGGTTCAATTCCCAGTCAGGGCACATGCCTGGGTTGCAGGCTGGTCCCTTGCAGGCTAACTACTAGCAGGGGACGCACAAAAGGCAACCATACATTGATGTTTCTCTCCCTCTCGCCTTCCCATCTAAAGATAAATAAATAAATAAAATCTTTACAAAAAAAGTAGCTGCAACAAATTCAGAGACCCTTGTTTGTTAAAAAAAAAAAAAGAAAGTAGAAAGTACGAGAGTTGCTGACAGATTTGACATAGGGTATGAGAGAAGGGTTTAAGGGAGACACCGAGGTTTTGCCTGAGCAACTGAAAGAAGCACAGCAAGGAAGACCATGGGAGGGACAGGTCTAGGAGGGAAAATCGGAAGTTCACTGTTAGACAAAAGTTTGAGGTACCCGGAAGATATCCAGGATGAGAGAGATGTCAAGATGCATTCAGGGGAGTGTTCTGAACTGAAATATAGATCATTTTAAAGCCATGTGTCTGCATGGGGTCACCTGAGAGGACAGTGTAGCAAGGGTGTCCAACCTGTGGCCTGTGGACCACATGCAGCCCAGGATGGCTATCATGAATGTGGCCCAACACAAAATCATAAATTTACTTAAAATATTATGAGATTTTTTTTTGTAATTGCATGTTGCAGTGTATTTAATGTGTGGCCCAACACAGCTCCCCTTCTTCCAGTGTGGCCCAGAGATACCAAAAGGTGGGACACCCTTGTCAGAAAAGGTCTGAGGACTGAGTTCCCCAAAGGGAAGAGGCCTGGGACATGGAGAGGAGCCTTCAGGGAGGAGAGCCAGAGAAAGTGGTGCTCTGGAAGCCAGGAGAGGAGGGTACTCAGAGAAAGAGGGTGTGATCAGCTGTGTCACATTCCACCCACAGTCATGTCCAACGACTGCCAAAGTTTGCAATACGGAACATGTTGGTGACCTGGATGAAAACTGGTGCAGTGGAGTGGCAGGGATGAGAGCCCACCAGGAATGGGCTTCAGACAGAGCAGAAGAGGAAGGAGAAACCGAGAGACAAGCTCAGACTGCAACAGTGGGGGCCTGTAATGCACCCTGCTATTCTTCTGACATTGTTTCTGGAAATGCTGACTGTGTGGCTTGCGGATGAATAGCATGTTTGTAAAAGAATCCTAGGAAGTAACTTCAGAAGACGCAGACTCTGACCTTCAGGCCTCGCTGCTCCCGGAGACTTGCTGACCTTCGAACGTGGAGCCAGGATGACTAAGCCAGGATGACACACACAGGACCATCACTTGCCTTATTGGGATGGACTGTGCTGGTCTGCACGTAGAGAACTTCTCAACCCCTTCCCTTGATCTCTTTGTTCTGTTATCCTCTCCCTCCTTATCAAAACCTCTCCTTCACTGAGATGTTAACGTAGGCTTTGAAACATTAGTCCCCCATTTTCCAGATGGCCGGCATCTGAATAGACTGCTGTCCTTTACGTTGCACCTGTCTCTCATGTTTGGCTTTCTAAGCGGCCGGCAGCCAGACCTGCATTCAGTTACAGGGTGGAAGCCCATTTGGTATGTGGCCCAGCCAGGATTCTAATTCGGGTCTTTCTTATTCCAATCCCTGGACAGGTTATGGTAAGGGGGAGAGTTCTGGACCAAGAGTCAATGCATCTTTGACACTTACTAGCTATGTAACCTTGAGAAACTCTTCATTCAACAAATTTGAGGTCCTACTGTGTGCCAGGCACAGTGGTAGGTGTGAGGGCTACAGAGATAAATAACAAAGATCATTGACCCAGACTAGGGAAAGGAAGGCAGGGGTGGCTCCTAGAGAGAGGTGAAAACCTTTAGTTCTTCTCATAAACAAACAGGGTGGTTGGATCAGGAAGGCTCTAAGTGCTTTCTTATCCTTAAATTCCACAGATGAGGCCTGTAAGCACATCCTCTCACCTACCGATTAGGAAGGGAAAATCAGCATAGATTCCCCAACCTCTCGGAGTGCATCGCCAAGGTATTATAAAGATATCAACCCCTAATTAGAATTTTAAATGGAGAGAAATGTGTGCAGGCACTTCTTATGCAATTAGAGCAGCAGATGAAAATCATTTTGAAGTGACCTCATTCACTTCCCAAACCGTTTAAACTGATTTTATAATGTTCTGCCCCTGTAAGTGGCCAGATCCCCAACGGATAGGCTGGGGACTACTGGTCCACCTTAATGAGATTACTCCCATCAACAAAGGTAAAATGGTAAACCTTTTATAGCACGTCTTTTTACTGCACACACAATAGTAGTAAATGATGGTGATGATAACAGGGGCTTACTCCTCTTTCAGTGGGCTTATGCCATATTTTCAATAAACCCAAAATGCCCAAGAATCTGTTGTGTTTCATCACAACAAAGCAGTCTTCATCCTTGTTGAGGGACACTGCTAAATAAAATCCTTGAATTTCCCTATGGAAAGAAAAATTGAGGCATAAGACAAGGGATACACTGGGAGAAAGTTTTCACAACAGTGTGACTGTCAAAAGTTAATAGTATTCTTAATATTTAAAAAGAAATGCCTGTGATATGTGATGAAGAAAGACTTGAAAGAACTTGATAGAAAATCAGGCAACTCAAAGAAAAGGAAATTCATGGCCAATAAGCCTATGAAAAAGAGGCCACCTTATTTTTTTCTTAATCCTCACCTGAGGACATTTTTTTAGAGGGAGAGAGAGAATCATCGATGTAACAGAGATACATCGATTGATTGCTTCCTGTATAGTTCCCCGACCAGGGACTGAACCCACAACCCAGGGATGTGCCTGGACCAGGAATCGAACTGGCCGCCTTTCGGTGTATGGGAAGATGCTCCAACCAACTGAGCCACACCAGCCAGGGCAAGAAAGACAAATACCGTATGATATCACTTACATGTAGAAACAAAAACCTGAACTCATAGAAACAGAGAGTATAATGATGGTCAGAAGGGGCTATGTAGTGTGAGAAATGGAGAGATGTTGGTCAAAGAGAACAAACTTGCAGTTATAAGGTGAATGAATTATGGGATCTAATGTCCAGCATGGTGACTACAGTTAATAATACTGTGTTACGTACTTGAAAGTTGCCAAGCAAGTAGATCTTACCTGTTCTCACCACAACAAAAAGAAGCAGTAATATGACATGATGGAGGTGTTAGCTCACACTGTGGTGGGAATCATTTTGCAGTACGTAAGTGTATTGAATTGGCATATTGTACACCTTAAGCTTATACAGTGTTACAGGTCAGTTACATCCCAGAAAAGCCGGGAAAAGAAAGGACTCCAACATGTGACCAAAAGGAGTCTCAGAAAGTAAAGCCAGAAAAATGACAAAGGAAAGGGAAGGAAATCATCAAGGGAATAATACAATATTCAAGACCCAGCTCTTCAGGTTGAAATGGTCTACGGAATGCAGAAAAGACGAACAAAAGTTTAACAATGATTAACAAAACAGTTAAAGCCTCATTCTTGAAACTTGCAAACATTAAGCATAGGAACAGTTGGTTGAAAGATACCTGGCAGAAAAACACTGCAGGAGTGTGTGACTTAGGCTGATAGAGACTTCTCAGCAGCAGCGCTGAAAGCTGCAAACCCTACCCACGCGTGGTCCTCAGACCAGCGGCAGGATTGTCATCTGGGTGCTTATTAGAAATGCAGAGTCTCGGGTCCCACCTCAGACCCACCAGTTGGAATCTGCATTTGAATGTGATCCCCAGGTGGATTCTGACGCACAGGAACAGGCTACAGGGCAAAGGGTGATGACTGCGTAACGGGAAAGCAATTGTCGTGAACATAGAACTCATTCTGTGTCCAATGATCGAGTGAATGTACAGACAGAATCAAAGCACTTTAAGGCAAAATACAAAGCACAAAAACTTACCACTCTGGTGAGTGGTGTGGACAGTGGGGGAGGCAGTGCGTGTGTGGGGATGGGGTGTATGTGGGGAGCCTCTGTACCTCCCTCTCAATTTTGTCCTAAACTAAAAATATTCCAGAAATGGCCTGTTTTTTTAAGCTAGTATTTAAAATTAGAAATGTAACCAATAAATATATACTTATTAACATTGGGAGACGGAAAAGGAGAGATTGTGTCAGCTAAATTCTCATCTTTCATTATCTTTCACAGCAGGAAGTCCACAGATATTGCCTAAATTAGGTAAATAAATTGTGACATATTGTGTAGAGTTACGTGTGGAACTAAAAGCAGAAATAGGATATTTTTTTTCTCCAGTTACTCAATGATTCTTTTTTAAAGCGGAGAGTTAATGACTTGTTTTGAGGCCCCAGTGAAATGTTCCCGTGCACTGATTGATTAGACTCCATAAACCAGCTCCAAAATTTTACTGTAGCAACGCATTAAAAGTTCATTTGCTAACAGCGGCAGTCCAGCGCAGGCTGTTTCTGGTCGGTGGGCAGTTCTGCTCCCTGTGGTTGATGGGGGGATTCAGGCAGTTTCCTTCTTGTGAATCTGATACCCTGCAGGTCTCAGACTGGCGGTTAGCCCGTGGAGGGGGGAGGAGAGTGTGGAAGAGGCAAGCTCGCCTCTTAAATGACCTGGCACAGAAAGGACTCCTCGCTTCCATTTTCATCCCCGTGGAGAGACGTAGTCTTGGCCCCATCTGGATGGAAAGAGGGCTTGGAAATGTAGTTCTTAGGGTCAGTTTCACCTTATGGAGGGTGAGCCCCAATTTTTGGTAGCAACAAACCATTTCTGCTACACTCTAGATCCAAATATCTCTCTCTTCAGAAAGGACATGTGCATTCCGGACACTGGAAAGTCAGGCGTTCTGTGGATAGAAAGGACGGCACGTTGACCAGATTTGCTTCAAGTCATTTGAACAGTTGTAATTCCTTTCCCTTGCTCTGATATCATTTAGCCATGGGTCTTTTTGTAATTGTTTTATTTAGTAGACCTATCTTTTGTAACAGACCTAGGGAGCAAGCCCTCTTCGCCGGTTAATAACTTGGCGTCATGGTGGAACCGTGGCAGGAGGAGTGGAAAGAGAACAGCCCACATGCTGCTCCCTGGTGCTGGCTCCATTACCACCTGTGTGACCTTGAACGAGCCACATAACCTCTCCACTCTCTGGTGCCCCTGCCTGTAAAATAGGGGACTTGCTGGGCTTTTCCAACCTTTTCAGTTCTCCGTTTGTGTTACTTTATAATTCCATCGGTGAACTGGTACCAGCTGAGCTTCCAGGGTGCACACACGTGACCACGGCCTGCCCAGGAGCCTCTACACAAGCAGAGCGGCTCCTCGGGGCCTTTTCGCCAGCCCTGCAGTCTGCCAGCAGAGACGTCCCTGTTGCATCGTGGGGCACGAAGGAAACAGAGGCTGACTCACGGCGTGGCAGTAAGAAAGCTGGCAGGTGGGGAGAAACTTCCATCCGTAGCAGAAGGAAAAGGCTTCTGAGGGATTCCGCTCATCGGCCCACGGCAGCGCCCCCTCAACAAGAAGCGTGGTGAAGTTCCCAGGCACTTCACAGTTCACACAGCAGCCACCATCCCCAGGGGAGAGGCAGAACAGGTTATTGTTCTCGTGATCTATTCAGTGTTTTTTTTTAAATAGGGTCGTGGTTCACACGTGAAAAAGGTACACAAAGGCAGAAGCTGAGAAGCTTGCAGCCCCCCTTGTCCCCCACCCACCCCATTCCCCTTCCTCCCCCTCCCTCCTCCAGGAGGAATGCCTGCCAGTGTTAGTTTTTCTGTCGCTTCAGAGATTTCTCCATATTCACATCCTCTTCCCTCCTCGTCTACATTTGCGATGATACTGATTACACCCCGTTCTGACCTGGTTTTCATTTAATGTGTCAGGGAGTTCTTTCTGTTATCTGTACATAAAGATCACCCTTTGATGTTCTATAGAATTCTATGTATAATTTATTGTACCACTTTCCTAATGGGGACATTTTAGTCATTTCAAGTCTTTTGTGAACAGAAGCTATGCTTTAGTGATTTAAATAACAAAAGTCATTTCACAAATGTTGTATGAATACAGATGTAAATTCCTCAGAGGGGTCATTTTGACAGATACTTTTAAAGTACCCTTCACTGACCCATTTCTAGATGAGGACAGGTCCTAAAAATTTCTGATTGCAAATCAAGGGTTGTAAACAGCTTACCTGTGCACAGGTGTGATTTCCCTGAGTCAGAGCTGGATGGGGGAGGGTAACACAAGGTCAGAGAGGTGGTAAGCTGCAGTAGGCCAGCAGAGCGCCTGGGCGGCGCACCGCAGTGCAAGCAGGAAGGATGAGGCCCGGCAGCACCGTGCTGGGAATCGCAGCGGCAGCTGCAAGCCGCGCGCGGCCAGTGTCTGAGCAGGCACTTTGTGGGCCAGAAGCCCAGGGTGTGGACACCAGCTTGAGCAGAGGCTCCAGAAATAGCAGTTACACACGCATCGCAAAATAGCCGTTGAGCGGACTCCCTGTGCTGGTCAGATTCCTGCCGCCCACACCTGGACGCAGAGGGCATCAGAACTGGGGCGATGAGTGTGGCCAGCCCACATGTCCTCCAAGCTCTAGTGAGGGGAAGTGGGCTAGTTTTTAAAGTGGAACAGCCTTGCTTGCATATTTTAAATAAGCAAATATAGATACATATTTATGTCTTCAAATGTAGTACATAGTTTATATGTTTATGTTACATAGAATATATTTAAATAGCTTTCTAGTATTTGTATTTAAATAATTTCTATATATGTTTAAATATATGTGTATTCTTTATATGTATTATATTTATATAATATATACCTATATATCTACATTTTAACTTATATGGTATATAAGAGGGGAAGTAGGCTTACACTATAATATAAATAAATAATACAGTAATTGT
Organism: Sturnira hondurensis; assembly: GCF_014824575.4. Taxonomy (NCBI): domain Eukaryota; kingdom Metazoa; phylum Chordata; class Mammalia; order Chiroptera; family Phyllostomidae; genus Sturnira; species Sturnira hondurensis. The sequence continues at coordinate 2,918,757 of NW_028086146.1, forward strand.
TAAATAATAATACAAGAATAAACTCTATGTCTCACATACTCAGAACTGTACACCTGCCTTTGCCCACCTCTGTATATTATATACAACATGCACAGTATAAAGTATATTTAAATGCATAGATAGATATGTATTTAAATCATGGAATATATATTTTTCCATATATTTTTGAGAGCAGTTTTAGGTTCACAGCAACACTGAGGCAGGATCACAGAGTCCCCGTGGGTCCCTGTCCCACACGTGCAGCCTTCCCGCCGTCAGCATCCTACACCAGCCCAGCGAGTGTCTCCAGCTGATAAACTGCATTGACGGGTCATTGTCGCTCAGAGCCCACAGTTCACATTAGTATCTATTCCCGGTGGTGCACATTCTAAGGGGTGACAAGTATATGAAGGCGGGGGGAGTGGGGCCAAACAAAAACGGAACTTATTTATAAAACATCGTGTCTGTAGTCTTACATGTTTGAACTTCAGTCCCCTTCAAGGCACTCTCCGTGTGAGGCAGTGCACCTATTGAAACGTTTTTCCCGCTGCTGCCAACAGTGTTTGAACTCGCCAATTTTGATGCCTTCTAGTGCTTCTGCCGTTTTTTGTTTCACTTCTTCCACACTGGCGAAACTTTTCCCTCTGACGAATTTTTTCATCCTGGGAAACAAACAAAAAAAGTCGCTTGGTGTAAGCGAGGGTGGGGCATAAGGGTCAGGCTGTTTTTATTCAAAAACTGCTGGACACTCAGTGCATGTGGGCAGGGGTGTTCCTAAATAACCCAGCATGGAATGGGCAAACCCATTGAAGAGTCTTCAAAAAAAATCTCTGACCCCAAATATAGCCTCTCATGACAGCCTCAGCTGGTACACTGATGCAGGCAGCTTCCTAGAACACTCACTTAGTGGGTGGGCAGCCTGTGCTACAAGAAGCCCGGCCTCCAGAATATAATTCCTGTTTAGGTGGGGGGGGCTCTCATATTTTTTAATTCTTGTTCTTAGTGTCTTATTATCTCATTTAACTGTTCAATAACCCTATGAGGTACATGCTATCATTACCCCGTTTAGAGAAGAAGAAATGGAGGCCCGGTAAAGTTAAGTGACTTGTCCAAGTCCCCATAGCTAGTGAGGGTTGGAACTAAATTTGAAACCAGGCAGTCTGATTCAGTGTGTGTTTCTTAACCACTATGCCATGCTGCCTTTGATGTGATTCCCCAGTCTCTTGCATTCCCACCCCTCCCGAGGGTGACATTAAAGGATTTTCTCTATCCTTACTTTGCCTGGCTTCCCCCTAGCCTCACTGTCTACTCAAGGAATCTGAGCAACGTCAGCTGTCCCTGCAGCAGGAGCCCTGTGAGCTGGAGGGCAGCAGCTGTGGGTTACCTGTAGTCCTGAGCAGGAGGCTTACAAGTGAGGGGGAAGGAAGGGACAAGGGAGGGCGAGGCTGGGGAGTAATTGAGAGGGGAACGGAGCAGGCACAGGGACATGACTCCAGGGCCAAAGACATCTGAGATTAAAGGACAATGGTAAAGATGGGGGAAGGGAGGAATACGGGACCAATTCCCTCAGGAGACAGCTGACCAGACTTGGTTCTGGGTCACAGCAACAACCAGCCTTTTCACTCATTCATTTGTTTGTTATTCATATTCTGCTACTTGGAGAGAAAATTCTGATGACTGGAGGGTCTTTTGTTTATTGAACAGGGTGGTGGAGGAGGGTAATGGTGTACTTTTGGAAGAGCTTGAACACAGCTAAATGGCTATGCAAAAAGAAAAGGAGAACGCTCGGGAAGCCTAAAAGGGAAACGGGGAACTGCACTGTCCGGTGTGGTAGCCACTAGCCACATGTGGGTACTGAGCCCTCGAAGTGTGGCTGGTCCTGCCTGAGATGTGCTGTGAGTATAAAATTCACATTGGGTTTTGATGACTTCGTGGGAAAAACAGAATGGAAGCTGTCTCAGTATTAATTTCTTACATTGACCATATGTTGAGATGATGATATTTTGAACATGTTAGGTTTAGGGATGCTGACCCTCTGCAATTAAAAAACCCATGCATAGCCCTAGGTGATGTAGCTCAGAGGTTTGAGCATGGGCCTTTGAACCAAAAGATCACGGTTCGATTCCCAGTCAGGGCATATGCCTGGGTTGCAGGCCAGTCCCCAGCAGGGGACGCATGAGAAGCAACCATACATTGATATTTCTCTCCTTCTCTTCTTCCCTTCCCTTCTAAAGATAAATAAATCTAATCTAAAAAAAATTTTTTAAATAATTAAAAAAAATAAAACATGTATAGCTTTTAACTCCCCCCCAAACTTAACTATTAGCCTATTATTGATGGAATGCCATATTGATAACATAATCAATTAACACATATTCATATGTTATATGTGTTAAACACTATGTCCTTACAACAAAGTAAGCTAGAGAAGAGACAATCATAAGGAAGAAAAATGAGCTTAGGGCAGCTTATGTATTTATGGAGAAGCTTCCACGTATAAATGGGCCCATGCAGTTCAAACCTGTGTTGCCCAAGGGTCAACTGTACATTACTAAAATTAATTGTACTTTCTTTACCTTTATTAATGTGACTACTAGAAGACTTTTAAGTACATCTGTGGATTGCATGATATTTCTACTGTAATAATCGAGAAGGAAGGGACAAGAACCATGAGGACTCGGAAACATGGTGGAAGGTTCATGAGAGAGTGAGAGGAGCCCTGGGCCGATGACTGAAAAGGAAGCTGTGGGGAACTTTAACCAGCGTGGTGGTTTGGGAGGGTGGTATGCAACGGAACCTCTCACCTCAGTCTTCACTATGAAACCTTCCGTAAAACCTACACTATTTTTTAATACAGCCGATTAAAAAGAATTTCCTGTGGGGAAGCTCGTGTCCTCCCTCAAGGTGACTGAAATGTCCTGGGCCCTAGAATACCGGGTTTGAATTCCACTGACCTGTACATATTTGGGGCCCGGATGAGATTAGTTAACTAGAAGAGCGTCGCATGCCGATGCCCTGTCTCTCTACATTCTAGTTAGCGTGACCGATGAACTCTTAAGGGTTTCCAGGCTATTCATGAATAATTTTAAGAGAAAATGGTTTTCTTCTTTTCCTCCTTTTGATTTCTTTCCCTGTTAACTTTTTGCTGATGTGATTGAAACAAGAGAGTTGACTGTTGTGGAGGCTTCAAATCAATAGGGAGTTTCTGGCTCATAAAACTGAAATTTAAGTCATCGCCAGCATCGTTACCTGATAGTTGCGTGATAGATTTGGGGAGTCATGAAGCTGAATTGTCAGGGAGCAAACCTTTGGGGACATAGCTGTGTTTAATCATCTAGTGCAGAACAGATTGGGGGCATCCCTGCAAAGCGTTTGAAGGCTGTGCCAGCATACCCTGTGCTGCTGTCTTGGCCTGGGAATGAAAAAGAAGCTTGGAAACAAGAATTGAATTGGAAGCTTCATAATCAGGATCGTGGCTGACCTTTGGGTGTGAATTTTAAAAGAGAATGCTAGAGAAAGCTACAGAAAACTTGAGGGAATAGAAAGAAGCAAGTTAACTGCGTTTCTAACGAGCCAGATAATTTGTCAAAGTCACAACCGCAGTCAACTTGAGGTGCCGTGGTCTCAAAGGAAAGAGTGTGTTTTAATGAACTCCTGTTCCATCCACCCTTAGCCAGATGGTCCCCTGTTTCCATCTCCTTTTGCAGGATGAAGTAATGAGCCTCTGAAAATTAACAGCTGAACTGATTTGAGAGATTTGCTATCTTTAACCCTAGAGTGTCAGGCGTATATTGCTTTCTGTGTAATAACAGAAATATCAGGAAAGTCGTTGACATTGAGTGCAACTGGTGATTTCACAGCCCTGAACTGAGAGTAGTAATGTAGCCACAAAGATAACAAACATGGTGGGGTGAGGACAGAAAGTTGTGTGCGGGCATGAAGAAAGGGGCTTAATAGAAAAAATGCCAGAAATAAAGAAATAATACCAAGTTTTTGTAACTGTGGATACATGTGAATTATGTAGATATGTTTAGTTGTATACCGTTGGTCAATATGGATTATGTAGATATGTTTAGTTTTATATTTCACGAAAACTCAGATAGACTTTTAATTGGTTTTGATTTTCAGAGAATACCCCTTGAGTTTTCTATAAAATTTGCAAGATTTCCCCTCTGAGTTTCTGTGATTGCCACAGCTTATTTCATGTATTTTATTGGAATCATAATGTTGAATGATTTGATTGTTGAAGTGCCAGCTGAAGAGCCAGCTAATAAGGAAGTCTGCTTAACTTCAGAATGTTCCCTTTAATCAAAAGCTGGGTTGTGATCAGAGCTTCAGGGTTGGCACATCTGAATTAATACAAGTGGAGGAATTAATTTTCCTACCTAGTTAAGTGTTAGCCACAATTATACAAATTTCGCTGTGGATGAAAGTGATAAGCCTGATTTTGTATCAATCACACAAGAATGTATTCATCCAAACAGCCTCTGTCCCCCTGGGTACACTGCAAGAATAAAAGTTTATGTTAAAGATGTGGCCTTTGGCCAACACAGTTCTTAAAGCTCTCTTTTGAAGTTGACTTCAGCACTTGGACGAGTGTCTTTTTAACAATCCTGGCGGCTGATCATCTTCCACCTTTAGGGCTGGGTTTGGTGTTTGAGGAACATCCAACAGCATTCACAGCCAAATATTGAAAACGAGGTGGGTGATAAAAATGGGTGATACCCTTTGAGATTAAAAATCAAATATGACTAACTGTGGTTATAGAATATTGAAAATGATGAACTGTAGCTTCAAAACCCTTAAAGTAACTTTGAAGTCGGTTCCAACACAGGAGCGGTGGCCGAATGAGGGGAACTCTGGCCAGCAGCGCTCTCCTGGCCGCCTCGGATGAGAGTAAGGAGTCGTCCGGGACACAGTCTTGTTGCTCTGGAGGGAAAGGGGGTGGCAATTCCCGCTAGTGGGGAATGCCCTGAGCCCTTCTCTGACATGGCTTTTTTAGGGTTGGGACGTGCAGGGGAATACAGTACATGTGCATAGTTTATCAATCAATGTCCAAAGGCTATGGTCAGGAAAAACTGACACTGTCTATAGATACAGTTGAAGAGACACAGAAATCGTTTCAGATTGGGGTCTGCGAGACATGCGGGTGCCAGATGGCTGTGAAGGCGTAGGTCACGAAGTAGGGAGTTTCGCTCCTTATGCCTAGAACTCAAACATCTGGTTTACCGCTGGGCAGAGCCGGCTTCCAAGGACAAAATGTACATCTTAGGCCTGATTCTCATGGGAACCCTGAGTGTTAGAATCGAGTCGTGCCTGCCACCTGCGTTATTACCTGGTTTTCCAGGGGGACTTACCAGCCCCTTTCAGAGCTTGGTCTCACTGCCCTACAATCTCCGAGACCAACGGGGTGGGCCCCAACAACCAGAGTGTTCTGAGCAAAAGCAGTGTCCCTGGACATGCTAGAATAGAGTCTGCCAAGGTGACCATTCCAAAAGGAATTACACCGATATGGACGTTTGTTTTCCAAATCAATCAAGTCTCTGTATGGGCTTAGTGAAATATAATAGGAAGATTATGAACAGTGAGAGCCGAATGGGTCTGCCTCCACCCCTTGCAGCTCTGACTGACCTTGGACGAGTTATTTAAGCTGTCTGAGCTTCTGCTTCAAAATGAGCAAGTAAAGGTGATAATTCCCATGGGGACTGAAGGGAGAGTTAGGAACCCAGAATGAAAGGTGCGGTAAAAATTGTCCTACACGTAGTACAGGATTCGTGAGCATCATTTGATGGATTTATTTATACCCAGCCTTATTTCAAAATGGATTAAAAGAAGATTAAATGCTTGTTTTCTGTCCCTACATAGCCTTATTTGGGAAACGGTAGCATTAATAAATGTACCATACGCTCAAGTCACCGACGTGAACATTGCTTTAATTTTTCCAGTTAAAAGACTATGTTAATTGTATCTGTTAAATACTAATTATGGTGTGTGCAGAAAATGCATCAATGACTGTTAAATAGCACTTAAAATGTATCAGGTACTATTCTAAGTATTTTGTACATATAAACTTGTATCATCCAGTAATCTTGTGATGTAGGCACTATCCTCATTGTGGACGTGATCAAATTGGAGCGTTTGCTATGAGAAAGTTATCTGAAGTCAGAGCTGGTAAGTGATGAGACCAGAAGCAAACTCGGGCAGTCTGTGGCCCACACCTGTCCCCGTAGCCATGGCAGCGCCTCGCTGAGCACAGTGGGTGGGTGGATGGTCCTTTAGGGATTGATTTGGTATTTGAAGACTGTCAAGCATCATTCATGGCACACTCTTATATTAACGTGCGGAGCTAATCCTTTGAGGTAAAAAACAAAATAAGTAAAGATGACTATAGAACATTGAGAATGATTTGCTGGTCATTTAAAATCCCATAAATTAACTTTGAAAGCTGTTCCAACAAGGCAGCGACCAGTCCCTGTGCAACATGTATGGATAGAACCCACAGAGGTTTGTTGAGAAGAATCGAGACCCAGGTCCTTCAGCAGGTGCTGGAAGGCAAAGTTAGCTGCACGTGCGGATGAAAGCTCAGTCCAGCGAGCTCTTCCCCATGCTAGGGGTATGGCAGCCACCAACAAGTGGCCGTCCAGAGAAGCTATTGGCATTCTGGATCCAGAAACTGGGGTACCCAAGGCGATGATGCAGCCAACATCGGGGCAATCTCCATGGGGGACAACCCAAGTCACAGGGGACAAGTTCAGGGTGCAGACCCTAATTCTTGAGGGAGGGGCAAAGCTAGGCTGGGGATGGGCTGAGCCTACAGTTGATGGACTAGGGCGGGGGAAGGTCAAGTAGCCTCTGCTATTGGAAGAAGAAGAGTGTCCAGGCTGCCTTACACACAGGCAGGCTTTGATGCCCATTATGCTCCTGTGTGGATGTCCCGCATCACTTCCCTGACTGCCAGGTAGCCCGTGGAGAGTGAGGGCCGTGGGTGTGGGAAGACACGGCACAGCCTGGGGCAGTAGTTCCCCTTCCGGTGCCCCCTCCATAATTCTTGCTATAACTGTACTGTTTTTTGGTTTTTGCTTTCCTTTCATTTATTTTTTGTCATCTACTAACATGACTATTACACCTTTGGTATCAGGTAGGGTCCCAGCAGGAAATAGATGGAGCACTCAAATTAGGTAATATGCAGAGAGACCAAGAGTCTAACAGAGGGACTGTTTACAAAGATGTGGACTTTGTGGGGTCCCACCACCTTTACTTCGCATAAGCCTGAAGGGAAGGGGAGGGAGCCATCAGGTAAACCATGTAGACAGGGCCACCTGACAGGGACTGTGCCCTCTGTCAGGTGGCACTGCCAGCCTGAGGCAGTTTTGTAGGAGGGAACCTCCGTCGCCTCCTCCTCTTTCTCATGTCCCACCAGAGCTCCCCATTGGCCAAACCCGAACGGGCCGCTGGGGATGCAGCCCAAAGAGGCCCACCCCACAGGGCACAGAGCAGGGTGGAAGAGGCGCAGAGTGGGTCTGGAGGGGAAAACCGAAACATGGCCAGCTCACACATCTTCATCCAAGTGGCAAAGGGTCAAGGACACAGCCCTGAAGTCCAGCCTCGGAGACCTCCCTCAGGTTGACATCTAGCCATTCAGCAATAGTCCTTGGGTTCAGGAACTCCGCTCACTCTGAAACCCTCACCAGTCCTCTCTGGGAAGCCAAGCTCTCCAGTCTCGGGCACAAGGACATTAGGGGAAAGAACAGGCCATTTCGCTGAGGCAAGCTGTGTTGTGTGAGGAGGGTTTCTCTGACGGTGCGAAGCTACTTCAACTGAAAACGATTTGAAGAAGGAGTGGTGTGTGTTCTGTATCCACCTTGGCTTCCACCCGGTATCACTAAATTTAACTTCCGAGTGAATCAAAGGAAATTGAGCTTTCATGAATGATGTTATTCTTTCTTGTTAATAGATGCATCATGTTTAGAAAAGCTGATGATTTGAGTGGGGTTTCTGATGACCTTTGGATTCCCAGAGATGTTTCACAATTGATTTATTTCATGAAAAAGAATCACTTATAGGGTAGGGAAGATAGATAAGAATACCTGGTCATTCTTATTCTGTCATCCTTGTTTTAAAAAAAAATGAAAGCCATTAATATCCCAGCCTACATAGTTTACGTGTATGTGTGTGTGTGTACTACATCCAGGGCATAATCTTATTTGGCAACTCCAAATGTTTGTTGCTTTGGAAATTACTAGGTCACCACAGTCTCAGAGTCAATGACAGCCTCTCCAGTGGTTTGACGGCACATGTCATGTTGACTGGAACAGTGTGTGGGCAGGTGGATTAGAACAGGCTGCAGTCCTAAGAAATAGGACTTTACTTCCAACTCTAGTGCAGGGAGATGAAGACCATTCATTAAACTCATGGGAAATGATTGTACTCCTTGAATATATGCAAAAGTGACACAGACACCGGCTGCAATGTCTGCGGCGTCATGGATGAGAAACAAGACATTCACAGGGACTACCGAGTCCTGTGGAGGAAAAGGGACGGCCCGGCTACCCCCTCAAGGGGAGAGTGCCTTGGAGAGGCCTAGCCACTCTCCTGAGGAAAGAGAACCCTGGCTCTTGCTTTGACAGGCTTTTATTGGGTTTGTTTTGCACAAGAGTACAGGTAAAGCTTATTAATCCTTATCAGGCAGTGAGAATCAAACATACAAAGAACTGAGGGCGTATTTTGAGTCAGGGTCCAATGGCTAAAGAGCCATAAAACTTTGAGGCTCAAACTCACTTCTTCCTCGGACCCTTATCATTTAATTGAGAGCATTCTAAACAAAGCAGATTTCACAGGATTTTACATATTCTTTCTTAGGCCTGATTGTCCTAGGGAACCTGCCCTTTCCAGCACAGGGTGGCACCCACCACAAGCATTGTTTCAGGCTCAAGTCAGGCAGGGGAAGTAAGGCAACTAAGAGATTAGGAGACTTCTCGAACACAGAATGAGGACTCAGGCTATGTCAAAGCTGAGGGGCGAGGGCCCATCACCCCCTTTTGCTCTAGCCCCCCAAGTCCTTCCCTGGGGCCTCCACATGATCATGCCTGTCTTAAGTGGTTCCCCCCTTGGGAAATTTTACCCATCACTGGCTAACTGACCAAGCATTGGGGGCCAGGCAGCATGAAGAAAAAAGGAGCAGAAGCAGTGCCCCTGCCAGGGAGATAAGCTTTGTCTGCTTAGTGGCTTATAGTCTGCAGGTCGCTCACTCAGCATTAGCCATGGGGGCGTTACAGCTTCTGAAACCAGGCAGGGTGGTTCCCAACACAAAAGTATAATAACTTATATAAATGAAATCATGTTGTTCATTCTAAATTTTTCAGGAGAGAGGGTGACTAGTATAGTCTCCTTTTCTCACTTCTCTGCCCCCATCTTGATGTGTTTTCCCAACACCTGCATCACTACAAGCCCACAGCTCCACTCCCCAGCACACAGTGCTCTTTGTGTTAACAACCTGGTATAATTCCTTGTGTTCTTTTTAACCTTGCATTTTGTCTTCAGTAATACCCTTCTTCTAAAACTACTTCTCAATGTGTGAAAAGGGAGAGTTGTCTGGGAATTCCTATCGGTGACTATTTACAGACAGACCCACTGGTGTCATTTATAGCCCTCCTTTCTATTCATCCCAAACCAATACGAACCTCAGCTAACGTTGTGAGATACCTGGATTCAGCTGCTGACTTGTGAAATACTTTATTTCTAAATGGTACACTGCTGTAGAATTCCCTCCCTTTGTTCCCCTCTCCAGTCTGGCTGTGGAACGTTGCAGCACCAAAGGTCAGATGTGCTTCACTACTGACAGCCTGGGTTCCCTCATGGCTGCAGCCAAAATGCCCCAGCACCCCCCTGTCCATGTTAAGTGGGGGCTCCTGCTGAGGCAACTGGCTGGCCTGTCTATTCCATGGTTCCAGTCTTTTGTAGAGGTCGAGGAATTTTCTCAACTGGCTGCTCCTTCTCCTACTTTCAGCCTCCAGAGGTACACGGGTCATAATTGAGGATACTGATTGGATGATGGCCCTCCTCTCTTAGGCTTTCGTTCCTAGGATGCTTCTGAGCTCATGAAATGCAGAATCTGTAAGAACCTATGATTCACAAGGGCCGTTGTGGTTGCTGCTGTTGTTTTAACCAGGCTCCTTTTGTAGTTTGGACCTGTCTCTATTTTGCACTGATCACCAGGTATTATTGAAGCGGTCAGCCCTTGAGGGCTGGGACCACGGTTCAGAAACGTTTGTATCCCCTTTGCCTGCACACTGCATGGTATGTGTCCACTAAATGCCAACTGGATGAACACACTCCAATGTAGGAAAATGTTGGATCCCTGGAGTTCTTTGGGCACTTAGGGCATCAGAAGGCGAACAACGTTTCATGGATGGCTGAGGCAGAAAAATTCAAGATGGAAAGATGAAAAGAGTTCTTCTCCAAAGGCTGAGCCTGCCAATGTCTAGAAGGACCCAGATACTGGAGGGAAATGATTGTTTTCTTTTTATTCACTAAAAATTTATTAACTACCTACTGTGTACCCCTGTGCTTGGCACTGGGGAATCAAAGATAAATGGCAGGTCCTCTTTTCCCCAGGACTGCATATTTATAAGGAATTGTCACTCAGAATGACAGGTACTATGATAATGATACATATAATGATAGACAAGTACAGTGGGGACAGGGCGGGGTTAATCAGACTTTATCACTCCCCTGCCTAAAACCCCCCACTAGCATGCCACTGCACTTGAAATAAAATCCAAATTCTCTACCCCGATGCGCCAGGCCTTGTCCTGCCCGGTCCCTTCCCCTCTCTGTCATCATTACCGCACTATCCTTCACTCACGTCACAAGCATTATTTCTGTCCTTGAACACAGCAAGTCCCTTCTCACCCCAGACCTGGCCCTCAGACCTTTTTCCTTGGCTGTCTTTTTCTTTATCATTCAGGCCTCTGTGCAAATACCACCTCCTTTGGCCACTATCTACATAACCCCCCCTTCCCTGTTACTTTCTATGCCATTACCTTGTATTATTTTCTTCATAAACCTTTTCACTATCTGAAGTTTTGTCATTGGTTTATGTCATAAGCATATGTTCACCAAAGAGTCTTTCCTCTAAGTCAGCTGGGCAGCTGCTTGGCTAGCTGCCTGCTGAGCATGCTGGCACCAAGGAATAGATAAGAGTCACGCAAGATAACTATGCTACTCACGCAGTTTTTATTGAGTGCAGGGTCACTCAAAGTAGAACATCAACATATGTTAATATGCTATTCACACTCTAATGATCTAAAGGAAATATAACACACACACAGAGCCATCAATGGGGTATAACAAACCCGAGTTCCAGAGTCTCAATCTGCAGGTCAGGGAGACAGCAAGGTGAGGAAGGGAGCCGTCAGCATCTTACAAGGAAGGCTGTCTGGAGCTGGGTGGGCAGCAAAGCACATGAAGTCCCCGGTGCAGCAGGGCAGAACCGCCAGCCCCTGACCCAGGGAGATCGGTGTGGCGTGGAGCAGCCCTCTGGGGTGAGGAGCACAGCTGTCTCAGCAGTCGTTTGAGACCTGCCTCAGTCATACCCCTGAGAGTGCTGTACCCACCCTTCTGGGTCTCTTGGTAAGTGTCTTGGCTCCCCGACGGCAAGTGGGGACTCTCCCCAGAGGCTGTCTATGGGCAGTCCCACTCTGCAGACATGGATGTTCTGGTGACCTGTGCAGATATCTTAGGTGTGTCTCCTCACCACATGTGTCTGGTGTGACTCAGGTAGTTTCCCTCTTAAACCAAAGTATCATGGCTGACTGGCAGTCATCTTAGTTGACCCGAGTGACTCCATTTTCTTTTATATACTCTGTGCTATCTTGATTGGATCGATGTCATTTTATTGGTCTTGCTCTTCACAGTTTATTAACATAATTATGTCTGTTTCTCTCTCCTTTCCATTCACCCCTCCAACCACTCACTAGCATGGTGGGCTTCCTGAGAGCAGAGAAGCTTGTCTGGCTTGGTCACTGCTCTGCCCCAGTGCCTGGAACATTGCCTGGAGGCCGGCATATGTTCCTCATTAACAGAAACTCATCAAGTATGAACTTGCTCTGGGAAAGAGCAAAGAAACAGGTTCACCAAAGAAAAGTTATAGGTAAAAAATAGGCTGGGGCTGGGGGGGCAGTTAGAACCAACGTCAGAACTCAGGGGTATCAGCATCCAGGGTGCAGGATAAGTGTGGCGATGAGGCCTGAGGAGCCACACGACCCAAGGGTTTTGTTTGCCAGGAGTAGGACTCAAGCACCCAGAGCACAGAGCTAGAGAACGAGGTCAGACACTATTCTACTGGTCGATCACTCCCCAGGTGTGTGACCCACGCAGTCACCCCACAGGGCCTGCATATCCTCATTTTCAAAAGAGCTGATGGTACTCTGTGAGGAGAATATAACGGTACTCTCTTCATAGGCTTGCATGATAATGAAATGGCTCACTATGTAGAAAATGCCTAGTAGTGCCTGGTTTATAGTTGGTTAAGCCTTTGCACTATGCTCTAGAGAAGAATTGCTGAGAATTTGAGAAACAGGGCTATGGGATTGAGATTTGTATTTTAGAAAGATCAACAGGTTGGCAGTGGAAGGCTGGGCTGGAGGGGACTGAGAAATTAGTCAAGGAAACAACTGTGTAGTAAGATACACCAAGGCCAGGCAGTGGCAGTGGCAGTGACGGTGGCGGTGGTGGTGGCAGTGAGGAGGATGCAAGAGTCATTAAGACAATGGCCTCAGTCCTCAGTTTGGGGAAGGAAGTGAGGCAAAGAGACAAGTAGGTAACGATTCCTGGATATGGGACTTGGGCGACTGGGTGGCTGGTGGTGCCATTCACCCCAACAGGAAACCCAGGAGGTGAACAAGGTTTGGGAGCCAGGGTGGGGGGAGAGGGCGAGGAGGGCTGTGGCCGGCTCACCGTGAGTGCTGTGGGAACTCCACATGCAGCTCCTCCGGGGAGAAAACTCGCCTCCTCCTGGGTCTCAGTCTGAACTCACAGGCTAAGGAAGCACTGTACTTACTGGCAGTGAGTAAATGTTAGCGCTCAATATTTAGTGTTCTTAATTTGTGCTTTTAAAGCAAATACAGCGAGAAACATCTTTGTCCATATTTGAGGGTGGGTCTTTTTGTTTGTTTGTTTGTTTATTTGTTTTTAAGATTTCTATACATAGAATTACTGAAGCAAAGGTATGTTATTTTTTGGAAATTTTAATTCATCTTACCAAATTGCTTTTCAAAAAGGTTGTACCAATACATATTCTCACAATAACCTGGGATTCTTTAAAAATAGCTTTAATATTCATTTGTAAATACTGCTCTCCAATTTTCGAGGGTATGGGGAATATACATTTTGGGGGGCAGTTACCTTGTGTGCTCACTGTGGACATGACCACCAATGTCAGCTCCACCTTTAAAAGTTGCCAGTTACCTCGGTCCGAGGGAAATTCCACAAATAAATGCTTGTTATTAAGTAACTTGTCAATACCACAACCCAAATGATATTCTTGAAACCATGGCAATAAGTGAAATAAAAACCCTTCATGCATAAATACCCTGAGGCTTTGGATGGGGGTGTAAGGAAGATGTGCTCAGTGACTGTAAACTACACTTTCCCAAAGTACGTTATTGTAACAGCGTTTCCCCCGAAGAATGAGTTTCTTGCAGTTTCCTTACTGTGATGTAGCGTATGCACATGCACGGGAATCCCATTTCCTTTCCATTTCCTTTGAATCGATACATCAGCTATGAGAAGGCACCATTCATTGCTCAAATACAGTTTTAACCGAGAATACACTAAAACTTCTTTTTAATGCATGTAAGATAGAAAAATATACTTTCACTGGAGACAATGTTTAGTTCTCCAAGTGATCATCACGAACTGTTGGCCATTTGGACACTTCGGGTGATTGTTCCTGTATTTCTAGCGCTGTCCACTCACAGCCGACACCCACAGAGCAATAGGACCTGGAGGGCTGTTTGGTATGTTGAGTGCCCCACTCTGTGAACACGAGCTTTGTATTTACCAGAGGTGTACGTACTCTAGTTTTTACTGTTGTCTCTTTCAGAGAGGCCTCATACAGGAAACACAGGTAGCCTGTTTTGGCCCACGTGTTGTATGGAATGTCTGGGGGGAGTGAGCTAGTCAGTGTTTCTGTAAATGTATTTGTCAGAACTCTGGCCTGTGGGTGGGGGGAAGTTTCCTAGTCAACTGAGTTTGAAAACCCCTGAATCCTGTATGTCCACCTCCTTGAATATTCAGGACAAACCGACAACTCTAAGTCTCTTCTCCCTGTGTAATAGCCGCTACCACCCTGCTACAGGAAATGAGTCCAGTCTCCTCTGTGGCCGCCTGTGAAGAGCTAGCCAGCAACGGCAGGCCCATGAGCCGCTGGTGGGGCTGAGAGCCTCGCTCGGAGTGGCTGCTTATTTGTATTGATAGCAATGGCTTCAAAACATTTTTATATTTTTCTCCCCTTGAAATGTGAACAACCGTTTCTCAAGATATTTAGGATCTTAGTTTAGAGATTTATTCCTCAGCAGATGGAAAATGTGTCACTCGGCCCATTCAGTTTAGTAGTTCTCTCTACTCACACGCATCAGAAATGGAGCTTGAACAGTATGCTCTTGGTGAACTGACCCTCTCATGAGGCTCTCAGTCAAAGGAGGGGGTAAGGGAGAAAGCCAGTAAGCAATTAAACAAGGAGATGTGTGATTACAAATTACAATACGGCATACAAGGAAAATGAGCTATGTGCTGTCAGAGTGAGCTGAAATTTGCAATCCCTTATTTTAATTGACCAAGATTCAGAAGGGATCAATAGCAGCTGTTTCCATGGCCATCTCGGTACTCGGCAGCCCGAACCACCTAACACCCCTTTCCCCCTTCTTGTTTTTCCAGCCGGGTGAGACAAAATGAGAGTGCAGTGAGCCGGCCCAGCCTCTCTCCCAGCCGTCCCCGACGCCCACCATGAACCACTTGGAGGGGGCCGCGGAGGTGGAGGTGACCGAAGAGGCGGCGGGCGGGGAGGTGAACGAGTCGGTGGAGGCCGACCTGGAGCGCCCCGAGGTGGAAGAGGAGCAGCCGCAGCCGCAGCAGCCGCAGCAGCAGCACCATGCGGGCCGCAACCCGCGCGGGCGCGCCGTCGAGGACCTCCGGGCCCAGCCTGGGCCGCAGGAGGACGAAGAGCGCGGGGACTGCCTGGCGCGCTCGGCCAGTACGGAGAGCGGCTTCCACAACCACACGGACACAGCGGAGGGCGACGTGATCGCCGCCGCCCGCGACGGCTACGACCCGGAGCGCGGGCAGGACCCCGAGGACGAGAGCGCCTACGCCGTGCAGTACAGACCCGAGGCCGAGGAGTACACGGAGCAGGCGGAGGCCGAGCACGCCGAGGCCACGCACCGCCGCGCGCTGCCCAACCACCTGCACTTCCACTCGTTGGAGCACGAGGAGGCCATGAACGCGGCCTATTCGGGCTACGTCTACACGCACCGGCTCTTCCACCGCGGCGAGGACGAGCCCTACGCCGAGCCCTACGCTGACTACGGGGCCCTCCAGGAGCACGTGTACGAAGAGATCGGGGACGCCCCGGAGCTGGACGCGCGCGACGGTCTGCGGCTGTACGAGGAGGAGCGCGACGAGGCCGCCGCGTACCGCCAGGAGGCCCTGGGCGCGCGGCTGCACCACTACGATGAGCGCTCGGACGGGGAGTCGGACAGCCCCGAAAAGGAGGCCGAGTTCGCTCCCTACCCGCGCATGGACAGCTACGAGCAGGAGGAGGACATCGACCAGATTGTGGCCGAGGTCAAACAGAGCATGAGCTCGCAGAGTCTGGACAAAGCGGCTGAGGACATGCCAGAGGCCGAGCAGGACCTGGAGCGCGCCTCTACGCCCGGCGGGGGCCGCCCCGACAGCCCCGGGCAACCAGGGCCAGCGGAGCAGCAGCGGTCAGCCGACACAGCGGGCGGTGAGGCGGTGCAGCGGTACAACAAGGAGAAGAGGGATGCCATCTCGCTGGCCATCAAGGACATCAAGGAGGCCATCGAGGAGGTGAAAACCAGGACCATCCGTTCGCCTTACACCCCCGACGAGCCCAAAGAGCCCATCTGGGTCATGCGCCAGGATATCAGCCCCACCAGAGATTGTGAGGACCAGAGGCCAGGAGATGGAGATGTAAGTACGTGAGAGTTCTGGCCTGCTCGGATTTGCGCGTGGTCGGGAGGGGAAATGGGTACTGCGTGGTCTTGTTTGTCATTGGAAAGTGACTTTATAAGAGAAATGGTCTGTGGGGGTGCTAAAAATGTGTGCACTGAAAGTCTCAAAAACAGCTTGCACCTAAGTGCGAGTGAAACAAAATAGAGACTCCTAGAGAGCAGGGTAACAGCTATGGACGGGGGAGGGAAGTTGGTGGGGAAGGGGTCCAGCAGAAAGGACAAATGGACTCGGACTTGGACAGCGGTGTGGTGGTTGCAGGGGGGAGGGCTGTATCAAGGGGTTCAGTAGTAATGGGAAAATACAATTAAAATACTAAAAATAAATAGAAATAAAAAGCAGCTGGCTACCAGCAAGTAAGAAAGAAAAGAGAAAAGGAAAAGAACACAGATGACTGGGAGTTAAAGTGTTGAATGTGCTAATCAGAACTTAGAGGCGTTGCTGTGAATCAGTGGTTCTCAAACTGCCCTGAGAGCAAAATGGAGTTTTAGGCGCACCCTCCACCCCCTGCCTCCCCACCTCCTCTCTCATTTAGAAGGTCTAGGGTGGAACCTGAGAATTCCTATTTCTAATGTCAAAACAGAACACCACAAGTCTTTGTTGAATAAGGAGAGACTATTGGAAAGGAGTATTCCCAGGGGGAGGAAGGTGCTATTGTAATGGGGAAGGGGTGGAGGGAAGCCAGCAGTAGGAGAATCTCTAAGATCTGCAAGGGTCTCTAGGGGTAGGCAAAAAGGACAGGTATGAGGAAGTGGGAAGAAAGCTTGTTTGAATGCATTTGCAGGTGAGAGAATGTTTTAACCTGAGACCAGCGTAGTGTCAGGAAGGGATGTTGTAGTGGAGCTGTAGACTGGCCAAAGTTCAAGGACCTGGAGGAGGGAGAGAAGCTTAACCAAAGATTGGTTAACCAGTACTTTGTTCTGACTAATCCAGAGTTCAGCTAATGGGAATGTGGGAGGTCTGACTGGCTTTGTCCTAGGTGGACAAGGGCACCTGTGAGTCTTATCTAAGTCATATGGGGTGGGGGGTTCTCTGCGGTAAGCTGCTGCCAAAACACAGAGGGGGCGGCAGGGCACGGCTCTTACCCGTTGCTGTTTTCTGGGCTCGCAGGGTTCAGGTGATGTTCGACATTGTCGCTGACAAGCTCCCGGGTGATGCCCGTGCAGCTGGTCCCCGGACCAGAATGTGAGAACCACAGCTTTAAAGAAACCCCTGAGAGGTTTGAGACAGAGAGTGTGGCCTTCTCGGGGGAATCGTTTTAGAGCCCTTTTCTGCCAGGAGTTTCTGCAGTTTTCCACCCCCTTGTGCCTCAATGTGGCTTTGAGTAAGTGCTTAATTTTCCCTTCCGGTCATACCAGGGTGTCCTTCTCATGTCACAAAAGACACGTTTTTGGCTTTAAACTGAGTCGTGCTTTTTTGTGAAGAGGTACAGAAACCTATTGTTGTCCCTGTCAACGTTTTAGTTTTCATTTTTGAAATACTTAAGAAATTTGATAACATGGCAAGCTTGAATGTTACAATTTATACAAAATAAGTCAAGAAGACTAACCTTTTCCCCATTACCCAGTTATAAAGATTCCCTTTCTGGCCCTGGCTGGTGTGGCTCAGTGGATTGAGCGCGGGCCTGTGGACCAGAGGATCATGGTTCGATTCCCAGTCAGGGCACATGCCTGGGTTGCAGGCCAGTTCCCAGCAGGGGACACAAGATACATTGTGTGTCCTTGGCAGAGGCAACCATACATTGATATTTCTCTCCCTCTCTCCTTCCTTTCACCTCTAAAGATAAATAAATAAAATATTTTAAAAAATAAAGATTCCCTTTCTGCTTCGACTCTCACTTTCCCATTCTTTTGAAAAAGTTTTAAGCAATTTCAATTAAAATGGGAGCTTGGAGTAAAAAAGGTCCAAGAGGTTCAATTCAATTTCATTTGATTCTTCATTTTACGATGGCACTAAGCTACTTCTCAATATATCTTTTGAAGTAAGAAACCGTTATTGGAAGCTGTTCATTTTACTTATGCCGAAGGGCTATGTGGGTCAGAGAGGTATCACTCACCTCCTCTTTCAGTAACAATCGACATCTGCTGTTATGTTAGCTGATTTTATCTCTGGCACCTTGAGGGGAAAGCTGGAAAACTGTTGGCCGAGGATCCGCATCCTCCCCAGCAAGGGGGCAGCATTGGGTCAGCTGGGTCCACGGTGCCCTGTGCCTCACTTCTGTTTCCTGGGCTTCGCATCCAAAAGGTGTGCCCACAGGGAGACTTCCCTTTGACCGCTAGCTGTTTCCAGGTTCCTCCCAGCTAAGCAGGGGGAGTACAACAAGCATTTTGCAAAGGAAGTAGAAATGGAGCAGCGTTTCAAAAGTAGGGAGCTGGCAAGAGGCCTGGTTCTATATTCTTTTAGAAACTTGGAGAAAGCCATAGGAGCGTGAAGTCCAGGTGCTGGCCTCTCCTTCCGCTTTCTCATGCGAAAGGACCAGCTCACCCACGTGTTCCCAGCAGCCGCACTATGACCCCACAGCCCAGCCTGCACTGTGCAGGGCAGGAAGTTTGCTCTTACTCGTTTATACTAGGGCAACTTACCCCTCTCGTGCAGTGTGTCACTCCAAAAAGTAGAATGAATTATAGAATGTTAGATGATGCTTTAGAAACCCAAACTCCCAAAAAGTCAGCTTGATGCTAAGAAACTGGTGCGTAAAGCTTACTGGGGTATGAATAGTTAATACAAAGCAAAACCAAAAACCTAACCTGTGCTTTAAAATACTCCGCCAGTCAGTTTTAAGACATTTGAATTTTGGGGTTGTATTTCATCCGTCATGCCATGTCTATAGGAAGGACCTTCATTTGCTACCTCTTTGATGGTCTTATGGGGGGGATATAAGTATATATGTTCTGTTGATTTCCACATCAGCATCAAAAAATACTTACTGAATACTCATTCCACACAGAAAATGGGAAGTACTATTAAAAGTGGTGTGACCTGAAGTCTGTCTGGGAGGTACTTGTTAAAAATACGAATTATTGCTGTTCCTCTCTAAATCAGAATACCTGAGTGGGGCCTAGTGATCTGGGGTTTGGGGTTTTTATTTGTTTTCTGGTTTTGTTTCATTTTGCGTTGTAAATTCTCCCTGTGATTAAGCTTAGAAAAGATTAAGAACCACTGATTTAAAGGGGGAAAAGCTATCATCTAGGCAGTTCCCCATATGATATCTGTGGATTTGAGCCCTAACTTTCATTAGCACAAGTTCAGTTTGAACAGCAGGGGCGTCCTGCCGTGGTTGTGGTCAGCAGACCTGGGGAAGTGACCCTGCAGTTCTTGGGACAAAAGCAGTGCATTCATTCGCTATTGGCATGACCGGAAGCTATGGCGAAGCACGTAAAACACGCCTGCGTTACCACGTGCCCCAGGGATAACTGCTGATGGCTAAATCTGCTTTGAGCCGTACTTTTCATTCCCTCAGAACTTGTGCATTTTTCTCTTCACTTGGAGCAAACTGGCTTTTGCTGCCTGGTGACTTGCACAGAATGCGAAGCTAGGGTTGCTCGTTAGCAAGAACTTACTGAACGCAGACTAGATGCTCAGCACTGCGGGGAATCATTGTTTTCTGAAAATTTAAAAAGTACTGGTGCTTTGCTTCTAGTAGGCTTTCTCTTCTTCCAGATGGGGGGTTTGAAAATGGCCTAGCAATGCCCTTCTTGAAAAATATTGTTAATGAATGACCAGTTCTGAAAAGGTCCTCAGCCACCCCCACCCCCCTATCTCTTTGTAGGTGACAAAGGCGTTCTGAGTAGAGGACAGAATCATGGCGGGATCAGAGACGGGCAGTAGTGGCACTCAGCGTTAAGTGGAGGGTGTTGGCTGCTTTGAGTGGTGTGTTCTACAGTTCCAAACGATGTTTATCTGTGCTCCCTCTTAGAGCTACACTAAGATGACAGTAAAATAAAATAAAAAATCTGTAAAGCCACAAGCAGCAAGAGACAGGAAGCAGCAGCAAGCTGAGAACAACAAAACTTTGGTCACCAAAGTGGAGTCTGGCTGAGGTGGACATTAGTGCTCCCCAGGATGCCCAGCTGTCCTCTTCTCCCTGCGCCACACTTCCTCGTCCCCTCGGAGTAGGCGTGGCCCGTGCAGTAGGAGCAATAGCAGGCGATGCTGCCACTAGGCAGAAGCCACTGAGGGCAGAATTCTCTCCCTGAAGCCTCGTGTCAGAGCCTCTTTTAGCACGGGTGCCAAGTGACCATGATGAACAGGACCCCCTGCTGACCCTGTGGCCATGCAGTGTGAGAGAGGCGTCCACCTTTGTTGTTTGCAACCTTGGGGACCTGGGTGCTTTGTTACCATAGCGTAGCCTGATGGCGTCTGACAAGAATCCCAGCAGGTTTCTGTTTTGCCTTCCCTGCGGAGTGTCTGTAAGGACTTGTGCTGTGGACCCCCAAGATAGGCCCGGGAATTTGAGACACCAGATACCTCACATGGCAGGAGTAGGGCTGGGAGAAAAGGACTGTTTAAAAGTCTGTCACAGGAGAGGTTGGACTCCAGATCCCTTGTCCAGCCCGTGTGGCTGGGTGACAGCTCCTCCCCCAGCCCACAGAAGACGGGAGACTTGCTGTAAGGGAAGGGTGAGCCAGGGAAGCGCTGGAACTGGGGACACCCGCCTGAGACTGGGCCTGCTAAGCAGTGGGACTCGGGACACCTTTGAGGTCCGAGCTGTCAAGCCTAGAACCACCCGACCCCAGAGCCCGGGGCAGGTTAGAGCATTCCTCTCCGATGGAATGGGCCCTAGAGGAGAGACCTACAGATGCTCCTGTTTGGGGGATTCCAAGCATAATACCTGGGTCCGCATCACATCACCCCACAGTAAAGGTTACTGCCACATGTGGGCTTTTTGCGACACACTGGTAAATGTACGTGGATATCCAAAGATCACCAGACATTTGAAAAACATCTCTATTGTGAAAGACAAAGTCACCAAAAACAAGCAAGTGAAAGAAGGAACTCGGAGAAGTAGAGGCAGCACTCGGAGCAGAAGGAAACTGTACAGCACTTAGCAATGTCCTCCCCCCAAAAAGGGGAGCTGGGGAAGCCATTGAGTCAGGATCGAATGCCACTTAAAAAATGTTAAACACTTTTTAACTAAAAATATGACAGCAGAAATTTAAAGGTAACATTTTAAAAATATCCTTCAGTAGGAAGGTTAGAAGTCAAAGAGGCAATCTTCAAGTGGAAGAATTAGGTCAAAAGGATGGAAAATAGTAGGAACATAGAAAAAGGGAGAAATTATGAAAGATTGTTCCCTAGAATCAGCCGACATGAGAATTCCTGATTAAAAGATTCCGCTGGGTACCTAGAACGATGAAACAAAAAAGACGCACAGAAATTTCTGAACACAGGGAGAAAGGGAATATCCCATAGGCTTTCAGAGACGTAAAAGCAGGTTACAAATGATCAAGAATCACAGTGATGTTGGATTTCTCAAAAATCTGGGAGACCTATACCCAGTGTCATTTCCAGGTGAGAAGGTGGACTAAGGGTGTTTTGAGACATTCAGGGTCCCGGAAAATGTCCCTTCCCTATATACCCTTCCTCAGGAAGCTGCTGGACAGTTACTACCCCCCAAATGGAAGCGTAAATCAGAAAGAAGATGCAAGATCCGGGAAACAGGCTCCAATGCGGGAAAGAGACAGGGCCCCGCAGGATGTCAGCGAAGGAGATCCCAGGTGATGGCTGTGACGCAGGCCGAGGCAGCACCCAATGCAGTGTGGCCTAGGAGGTTTCCAGAAAGAATGGAAAGGAAGGATTTCCTAATAGGATTGCACTGAGGGGGACTCTTAGGTTGTTTCAGGAGCATTGGGCATGAATTATTAATTAGTACACAGAAAATTAAATGAATGGAAAAACAATTCACTTCTTTTTCTCACTAAAAACAACTGTTATACAGGCAAGAAATGCAGTAACACAATGTGTGTGTCTCCGCAGGGGAGGGCAAGTACACAGTCTTCAGATTACAAACACTGAATATTGATTAACCAGAAAGCGTAACATTGGGAGAGTAAGGGAGGGTGGAGCACAAAAGCAGTAAACCCTAGTCTTTTGTAGCAGAAGCCAAGTCTAAAATTGAAAAATCGGCGTAAACATGCCACTTACGAGTATTGTAGTAAATACCAGGAGAAACACTACAAGACGTAAGATTGGAGAGGAGTAGGGAAAAGGACCTTGGTGTTTGCCATAAACCAGGCAGTAATGTTTGACTTTTAAAAATACATTCCTGTATTTCTTTGGCCTTAAATTAAAGTTATAAAAGAGTTGGAGTCATTTTTTAGAGTTCACTCACTATACATAGGTATCCTTTCATCGTTACTATCTGTTTTCCTGAAGAAAAAAAAAATAGAAAAAGGCAAACACTTCTGGATGTTCCAGGCAGTTTTTAGAAGAATGACTTTCTATTCGCTGCAATATGATAAGATGAATGTTCTGAGTTTCCCATTTTAGTTTCGTGCCGTGTTTGTGTGTGTGTATCAAGCGCACACACTTCCATTTGGCTGACATCACACACACAGAAAAGGAGGGAAAGTAGGTCGAGGCAGGGGCTGCTCCACTGGAGGCGAAGAGCCTTCATTGGTGAGTGGGTTTGCACTTTGACAATGAAACCCTGACGTGTTCTGGAGCTGTGGCCTTGAAAATGGGCTCCAGTTTGGAAACCATTGAACACGTGTAGGAAGGATAGCAGGAAGACACCAGCAACTGCAGAGGTCCAACGTGGATGCAGACACTTCTCCTCAGGTTTGTATACTTATTTAGGTTCATGGTTTTTACTCTAAAAATTAAATGCTTTCAAGATGCCTTCCTTCCCCAGGGCACCTTTAATGGCCCATCCTGCAACCTAGGGTCAGCGATAAATTGCTGTGTTTCTGCCAGTGGAAAGTAATGCTGGACGGAAGAGAATTTAGTAGCCCCTAATAAAGACAACAGAAATGAGCCATTTTTTCTGGGAACTGTGAGGGCCTGATGTGACCAGTGGAACTTCTTGAAGATGTAATGATCTTACTGTTGCAACTTCAGAAGGAAAAGCCTTGACCTTGGAACCCCTGTTGGGGAGCAAATAATTCCTTTCAATCATGAAGAAACAAGAGGAAGTAGGAGAATGGGTGCTTTTGCCCTCTCCTCCTGGATGCGAAGTATTATCTCTGATTATTTTAACTCGCCTTTAGAGTTGCGCCTGTCAGTTCAGCTCCAGGCAGGCACTGTTTACAAGGCGGGCAGGTGCCTCCCCACTGACACTAGTCCGTGGCCGTGGCAGAATCAGCAGAGCCAACTCGTACAAGGATCTGCCAGCAGACAGCAAGGGCTATGATTACTTTGTGCTCCGTGGCATGAAAGTAAGTGATGGGAAAGATTGGAGTTTTTTTTAAAACCCCCAGGCACCAATTTTTCTCTTCACCTGACTCTGCTCCCAAGAGGAATCTTTCTCAACTTTTTAATGGATTGTCTCACTAGTTGGTGTCTATGGGAAACTGTGCCGAGGAGTGACAGGCCAAGCAGCAGGGAAGAGAATGGACGATTTCGCCAGAGAGAATTTTATTATCACTTTCTAGATGGAAGCACGGCACAGAGGACCGCAGTTTGGGTGTCTGACAAGCTCTCTTAATAAGTTGGGGCTCAAGAAACTTCCCAGGAGTTTTTAGGAAAATTATGTCAGTTCCCCTAACTGTGTACTCCAGACATTTTTCTATGATGAGTGGGCTGGGTCATCCAGGGGAGGAAGGGAAGGTGCAGGGAGAGGAACAGGTATGTCAGAGATAATTGAATTCTGTATGTAACCCAATTAAATTCTGGTCCATGTACTGCTGGGGAATTCTGAAATGTGATTTTTGTATAAACGTGGTTATCTTCAAAATGAGAAGGAATACCCCCATTGCAAGTGCAACTGGCAACACGTTCTTGATACAAAAATGTAGTTTCTCCAGCCACTTTCCTTGAAACAGTTTTCCCTGGCACTTTCCTGACAGTAGCCACAGAGAGGGTGTGGTTTCCTTTCAACAAAGGCCACCTCAGTGCCCTGGAGAGTCCCCAGTGGCAGTTTCTCTCTCCTGTTGTTCCCTCATTGAGAAACGGGCTCTTCGTGGCCTATTTGGCATGCCTGGTTGGCCTGTGGAGTTGACCAGACCGTGTTTCAGTGGGACCCCCAAAACAAGTTAAATCAGACTGGGAATGGATCAAAGGAGGTTTGGGGCTGACCTGGCCATTTTGACCTCAGTTTCCTGAGTGGAATGGCTGTGAATAGCTGGGTCATGTGACCCAGTAGCCTCGGCTGGCTAATCACTGTCTAGAACATGTTTCACAGAGCTTTAGAGGGCACATCATTTTGGATGTCTCATGCCCTTTGTCTTAGGCAAAAATCAGGAGAGTCCCCCAGGAAGTAATAATTCCAGGTATGTCTAGGCAGCCCCCGCCGGACTGAGACCATACAGCTCCTTTGGCATGTAAGGACCGCCCCCCCCCCCCCCACACACACACACACAGAGCTTACTCACTGACCTTGGACTTACAAATTCAAAATCTATGTCTGCTTATCCCCACTTGCCTCCACACCACACTTCTTACCACACTGGCCCTCCCCTCATCTGGATCACATCCCAGCATGCAATATAGTCAGGGCCCTGCTTTGAAAAGAGACATCCCAGGGCTACAGATTTCAGGATTAGCAACTCTGGAGGTTCGATCTTGGCATCAGTGTTTCCGAGGGCCAGTCAAAATCAGTAACTACCAACTTAAACTGTGGACCCCAGCTGAACGCTTGATTCTTTACTATCTTACTATCCACTCGTCTTACATGCATTAGCCTGTTGCCTCTCCAGTTCATTGTCAGTCTACTGAAGGCACAGTGTCTTATCCTCTTGTACGGGAGCAAGTCACACAGAGCTGATGCTCAGTAAGTAGTCATTATATGTGAACACTTGCCCTGCAGGTGACCTGCTGCGGTTACCTTGAGTTGGTCACCTGCTTTCTTCCTTGGTTTCAGTGTCCCCATCAACAGAATGAATTATTAGATTTATCTTCCAGGATGACTGTGGGAGAAAGTGGCTTTGCAGATACTGAGTTCTCTATGAAAATGTGAAGGAAGAATCAGAAATTTGGTGTATTTGTTGCTCATAGGTCCAAGCTCACTTAATATTTCGAACTGGTCAATGACAAACTGAATTAGGGGGAGTTGGTTGTTAGCACCCCTTCCTCTCCCTCTCCAGGCCGGTGTTTCCTTTCCACTCTCCCCATAGCTCGGAGCCCTCCCGTGCTTTTACTGCCCTGCCAATCCTGGTGACAAGGAATGACTGAGCTCTCCACTTCCACCTTAAGCAGCAATATACTGTCAGCCTCTTTCCCAGAGCTGATCTAATTAGGTCAGACAAAACTGCTAATTGGTGATAATGGCAACATGCAGGACCCCCTTCAGATAACATCTACCTTTTATTGACATCTCCAATTTTAAAGACCAATTGGAGAAAGTATTCTGAGGCAGGAAACCAGCTCAGCACTCACACTTCTTAGTCAGAAGCCAGCCACTCCCTTGCTGAGAAGGAGCTATTGTCAAAACCCTGGGAAGTGAGGGCCTGATGTTAACACCTGCCTCACTCATCATGTGCGCTTCTGTGCCCACCTTTTAAAAAAAGTCTGAGAAAGATGTTGTGAAGAGGGCGGAGGAACCTCCCTCCTTTGTCTGGGCCTTCGTTTTCTAATGTCACCTCCTCCCTGCCCTCGCTCCCTTTCCCCCTGCCCTGAGTTCACCATCAGCCTACGTGTTGGGTTTTTTTTTTTAACTGTTGCTAGGAAACTGTTGACCACGATCAAGTTCACATGCTAATTCATTAAGGCTTGTTAGCAGCATCTTATCCTGTTGACCTTGGGGTTGTGTTGTCAAACCTAAAAGGGTGAGTAAAAAGAACTGTTGGAGCATTCTTTTTTCGTGAAAGACTCCTCGTAAGGTTCTCTGAGTTGAGACATTTCCTTTTGTGAATGCACCCTCGGGGAGTTCCAGCCAGCCCTCATTTTTCCAGGGTGTGGACAACAAGAGATGAAATTCGAATGGGATCTGGACTCGAGCAGACAGACTTTCGGATGAATTTAAGTTGTGCTGAGGCACGATTCCCCCAAGTAGATCCATTCCTGGCTGGCACGTGATGTCTTCCTGGCACCTGAGGGCAGGGATCCAGGGCAGTGAGCTCCGTTCTGTGTCCACTTGTGGCCTGAAAAGGACTAGACTCCATGCGTCCTGTCCCAGACTGTTCTCCTGGCCTCCTGTGGAGGAGCAGACACCCCAGTGTTGGCTCCGAAACCTGCTTTGTTCTCTTCTATGGCTCAGACTTGGTATAAAAAAGTCGGCTAGCCGACTATCCAGGTCAGCATGCCAGAAGCTGGTCCAGAAGCATAACCTTAGAACCAAGGGATCCGCTGTCAGGACAGCAGAAAGGGGCCTCCCTGTGTGTCACCAGGCAGACCTCAGAAAACTGATAGGACACCCCTCCTTAGGTGAGTGAATGACGTCAAAGGAATAACATGTATTCTCAACCACCCACCGTGCAAAGGACCATAAAGTGATTGGGCTGAGTTGTTACCATTGTTATATTGAACAGTCATTGCTCTGACAACACTTTTGGGTTTAAGTGACACCAATTACCTACAGGACATTGTCTGTGAATAAGAAGTAGGGCCTGACCACAGAGTTCTGCTGTTCATCACTTTGTCAGTGAACCCAGAGGGAATTGTGACTACTGTCCTGGTTACAAACCAAGAGTCCATCGCACAATTTATCACCCACATCAAGTATTTTCAAGTTCCTCCAAAAAGTAGGCACTGCTCAGTACCCCATGGATAGAGCAGCAACCGAGATTCAGGCTCTGGCTAAATAGACATGGGCCCTGCCTGGGCACAGTCTAAGATCTGCTCTAGGCGAGTCTGTCGTTGAGCCCTCAGCCAGACCTCCCAGCTTCCTCTGCCCCTGAGGCGTTCATCTGAAGCCTTATTTGGTGTTTTATCTATAGTTATCTCCTGCTGCGTAACAAATCACCCAGAACTTAGTGGCGTAAAACAAGCCACATTGGATTCTCACAGGCTCTGTGGTCCAAAATCTAGCTGGCATGGCCTAACTGGCCCTTTGCTTTAGGCTCTCTCAGAGGCCACCAGCAAGGTGTCAGTGGCCTGTGGCCATCCTAGGGCCCTTCTGGAGAAAGACCTGCTCCCAAGCTCATGTGCTCATTCAGATCCTCATTGGCTGTTGGACTTCCCCACTGACTATTGGCCAGAGGCATCGTTGGGTTCTCGCCGCATGGACGCCCTCCTGCATGGCAGCTCACTTAACAAAGTGTGCAGGACCAGAAGACCGTGGTGTCTGATAGCAAGAAGGAAGTCACTGTCTTTCGCACAAGGGCCTGAATACTGGGAGGTGGAGATGGGCGAACGCCATCCGAGGAGCCTGCCTATCATGCTGGGTACCTGTCATTGCCTTTGCCAGCAGAGAGCTGCTGGGCTTAAAACCCGAGGACGAGCAGCTGCTGGCCTTGTCAGCCATTCCCAACTCCAGGGCTGTGTTTATTCTGTCTGGCTGAGAGTAGGCAGACCTGCAGACTCTGAAATGACAGGCAGAATGAGGCCAACGCGGTGAAAAAAGAGAGCAGGTGTGTGAGCCAGCACAGAGATGGGGCAGGTGGCCGTGCCGAGGGAGCTGGGGCTCAGAAGGGCCTGTAGAAATAGGAAAGACGAGGGATTGTCCTGAAGGAGCAAGTGTGCCCGTGGGGACTCTTCAGAAGAAGGATTTTAGCCGTGTTCTCAAGGAACTGCCAGCGTCAAAGGAATCTGCTGTAAAGACTCGTTTGTAAGCTACGGCAGAACTTTCCAACCAGTGCTGATGATGTCCCTGAATTGTGGGGATGGCGCAACCTGGGCTCCCCCGGCATTTTGCCTTCACTCCCAGCAGCTTCTTCTGGGGCCCCAGAGCTTCTCCAGTTGACATGTGCCGTGACCCACAAAAGGTTGAGAGGCACAGAGTTAAGAGGTCTTAACGGTGCAGGGAGAACACCAGAGAACAGGGCCAGAGGCCGGCTGTCATCTCGATGCCTTGGTCTCTCCCTCGGGTGTGGATCCTGTTCCTGGTGCCTCCATCTCAACCACCTCCTTGTGGCCGTGAAGTTTTCCATCACGGGCGTTATCCATTATTGATGAGGCATGGAGAAGGCAGTGGTGAATAATTAAAGAGGTTTCAGGTGCCGACCGAACATTAAAGGGAAGGAAAGAATTCTGAATTATGACTCCAAAGGGACACTGTGTGTAGATGCTTTCTATAACTTTCCACGAGGCCTAGCAGGGTTTTTTTGGTGTGTGTGGTTTTCTTTTTTTTTTCTTTTTTTTTGGTTTTATTTTTTGCAGTCTCTCTGGTGATGTTGAGTCTGTGTGTGATGATGGCTCTCTGATTAATAACTGAAACAATTACAAGCTTTCCACAGCAGCAGTGAAGGTTATAATGGCTTCAGTTGTCCTGAGTGGTTCATGAATCCAGACCACATTTTCAGAGTGATAGTGAGGGAAATGGCTTCGCCCATGGGCTGGGGAGAAATAAATGTTAGGGGATGTTCAATCCAGGTATTTGAGAATCAACACTCAGAGATTTTTCTGTCTTTTAAATAATAAATGGAAAGAAGAAAGTGTTTCGAGAGTTGCCCAGTGCTGTAAATTAGGGAGTACCTCCTGCCTGCCCTGCTCACCATGTCGAAAAAGGCATTCTTGCGTCGGGGCATCAGGCGGCCCTGGGTTGTGGTAGGGGCGGCCCGGCCGCCAGCAAGGTGGTCAGAAACAGCAGCGCAAGTGGGAACAGAAACAGGCGTGCCCGAGGACAGCCTCCCTCTGACCCTGCTTCCCACTCTGGCCTGCAGCTGTCCACAGCACAGGAAACGTCCCATGAGCACGGGGCAGTTTTCCAGCTGTCAGTTGTTCAAGTTCTTTGCTTCTCTGTTTTCTGCCCTTTGACGCTATGACAACTCGTTAACTATGCAAGTGGGCTCAGGCCTGGCAGCATGCCTGGTGGGCACTTTGGTGGGAGAGAAGGCTGAAGCTGTTGATTGGGACGAGTCTCCCGATGTCCTGTGCCTTTCATCCTTCACGCATGCCCGCACTCTCCATTGCCACAGATCTTTAAGAGATGGATCACCCTGGGAGATCTCTCTGTCTGCCTCCTGTCCTCTGATTTCAGAACAACCCTGCCCGCCTCAGTTTCCCTCCCTCTGTATTTCTTGACCTTCCTCTTGCCTGCGGAGGACCAGCAGGTATGGTCCAGCTCTTGAACCCAGTTTGGGATTCCTCCTTGGCTTGGGTCACACCCTGGGGGCAGCTTTCTTCTCTGTGTCTGTGGGGCTGGTTTGTCTGCCCCTCATTCAGACTGCAGTGTAAGGGTGTCAGAGGCACTCGGCACACATGAGGAGGCAGCGAGGGGCCGCTTCCCGCATCCCATGTCCCCAGAAGCCCAGGTCCTGCTGACCACAATGACCTCTTGCAATGCTCAGGTGCATTCTAACCTGTGTCCCGAGAGAGCATCTTCCTCACCACTCCTGCCCCTTCCTTCCACATGAGCTGGGTGCTTTTTATTCACAAGTTCTATAAACACAGCAGAGTTTAAATGTGTGAAAGTTTCTGGTAGCACCTCAGAACCGAGTTTATTTTCCCCAGAAATAGTAGGTGTCGTTGCCAGAAGGGGTAGGCCAGCCCCTCGGGAGGGGCATCAGCTGACGATGGTGGACCAGTGACGCGTGACAGGCTGTGTGCGCCATTCGGGGGGAGGGGTTAGTGTGGACGGGTCAGACACCCCAGGAGGGGGGCACAGCTCCTGTTACAAGCTGCATTATTGACTGGGGCATCTAACACCACTGGAAACAATCCGCCAGACGGGCACCGAGGTCAGGAGTTGGGCTCAGCTCACAAGTGGAGGCACCAGAGCTGGCCCTGCTGCCCCAAAGCACCTGTGAAGATGGAGAATTTTTGGATGTACCAATTCGAGCATCAGGAAGACGAGGTAGGTAGACCAGCAGGCTTCAGGACAATGTTGACCGCTTTGCCTTTTCTTCTGTTAGTCCTGTCAGATTGTAAATTGTTCTCTGTGCTTCCCTCGGCAGTAGCAGTAAGTGAACAGAACAGGAATAGGCCAGGAGAGTGGGCAGTTTCCAGGATGGGAGGAAAGTAATCAGGTTTGCCTGTTGCTTGGAAGTCCCAGACAACCTGCAGAGAGAAAGGGCTGATCACTTAGAAAGACGCCGTGCCCTTCACTCTCCCCGCAGCAGCACTGGGAGCTTCCTGTCTGTAGTCTAGTGAGTGAGTTACTCTGGCCCTATGGCCTCCAGTTTCTTGCTCTGTGTTGTCTTTTGCTTCCAC
Organism: Sturnira hondurensis; assembly: GCF_014824575.4. NCBI lineage: Eukaryota > Metazoa > Chordata > Mammalia > Chiroptera > Phyllostomidae > Sturnira > Sturnira hondurensis. Next base: position 2,949,393 of record NW_028086146.1, read on the forward strand.
AGTGCTAATGAAAATGCGTGGAGGCCAGTGCCTGGCGCATCAGAAACTGCTTTGCTAGTCCATGAGGTAGTGGGCATAATGCACCCTGCATAGTGCCCGCACGTCCGTCGGACGGCCTCCTTAGTTGTTCTTAGCCGGTAATGCGTTATTACAGCAAACACTTTGCATCTCTGAATACAAACTAAGTGACATCAGTTTTCCCCCTCCGGGGCCCCAGGTCAGGTGGCCGGGAAATGAAGGTGCAGTATGATCCTCAGGAATCGAAGACCTAGAGGGGAGATGAGTGACAGACTTCTTTGTTTGTCCATCACACATTGCAATGCATTTCAAATAAACAGTTGAGGCTGTTTCAGAGCAGAAAAGACAGCCCGTGTTTATGGGTCAGTTTTGTCGAATTAGTCATCTAACCTCACAGTGGTGACTCTGGTTCGTAGTTAACCAGTCGATTTTATTTATGTGTGTCTTCATGTATTTGTTTGTTTGTTGCCCTTGAGAACATGGCTCCGTAACCCTGGAGCCCTTTCGATGGTGATAAAATGAATTATCTGTGTGGCACCCCAACAGTGAAAGCACCCCCTCTTTGAGGAGATTGCTGCCATGCCAGGCTGTCTCTGAGGTTCAGGGTGGTCCAGGGCCTCATGCTGTGGCCCTCCCGTGGGTTTAACAGACATGGCCTGGGAACGGGACCACTCTCCCTGTGGGACGAGAGAGAATGGCAAGAACTAGAATATTTTAACTGGCAGTTACCTCAGATGTTCTGTTAGTGTTCATTGAATTCATTATAAACGTATATATAAAACACTCCATTAGTCCCAGGCTATTATCATTTTAGTAACATAATTATGCCCCCTTAAATGCCTATGTTCACTTTCCTACTTCTCCACATTAAAGAAATATAAATGTGCATTGATAATATACTTTGAATTGAGAGCAAATAATTATGGATTTTTTTAAGCAGTTTCAAGTTTCAGAAGCACAAACATCTTGGAGCAAGGCAAAACTAATCATATATTTCAGATTTTTAAATAATTCTAAGTTGGAATAAAGTTAATTTAAAACAACCAAGATCAGTGAGTTCAACAACGCATATTTAATTTATAAAAAGGATAAAACTGGATAAGCCGATACGCATAGGGAACAAGCTACTTGAGGACACCAGAACTGGAGAGCCCCAAACGGCCCCTGAAGGAGAAGTTCACCCGAGAACTGACGTGTGTGCCACGGTCTTCCCTGGCTCGCCACCCCGTGAGATTCCATGCAGGGGAGGGAATGGAACCAGAATGTTCGGGCTAGGAAGGAATTGAGCAAGTGCTGGATTACAGTCCACATGCAATGCCACCTTTGAGAAGGCTTGTTCCTCCTGTGTCCACACTGCTTTTCTGATCACGCGAGGAGGCGTGATTTGCAAGCAGTGTCTGCCAAGGGAGGGAGTCAGACCGTGATCGAGATCGAGTGCAGAGAATCCCACCGTGTGCGGCCGCGTGGACGGACCAAGAGGGTGCGATGCTCCGTGCAGTAAGTCAGCCAGTGAAAGAAAAACGCCATGATTTCACTGGTATGCGGCGTCTGAAGAACAAAATGAATGAATAGACAAACTTGAAACTGGCTCATAGACACAGATAGAAATTGGTGGTTGCCAGAAAGGAGAGGGGTTGCGGGACTGGGTGAAAGAGGGGAAGGGACTAAAAGGCACAGACAGATGGGCAGTTGCAAAATAGTCATGGGGATATAAGGTACAGCACCGGGAATGTAATCAGTAATATTGCGGTGAGTTTGTGCAGTGCCAGTTGAGGTACTGGAAATAATCAGGGGACCACTGTGAAAAGCATGTGACTGTATAACCACTATGCCTTGCACCAAAACCGATCTAAAATATTGAAAGAAAAGATACGTTAAGCCCTGACCAGTGTGGCTCAGTTAGTTGGGCATCATCCCGCAAAGTGAAGTCACCAGTTTGATTCCCAGTCAAGGCACGTGCCTGGGTTGCAGGTTAGGTGCCCAGTTGGGGTGCGTGTGAGAGGCAGCCGATTGAGGTTTATCTCCCGTGGCAGCGTTTCTCTCCCTCTCTTTCTCCCTCCCTTCTCCTCTCTCTAAAAATAAATAAGTAAAATCTTTAAAAAATACGTTAGTACCTAAAAAATAAATAATGCTGTTATTGAACATTTGCATTTTAAAAAGAAGAACCAGTGAAGAGGACCCTGCGCTACACGTGGGTGCACACACTCACGTGAGCTACACGTGGGTGCACACACTCATGTGAGCACCACGGGCAGTGCTGCATGTGTGCAGAAGCTACTCTGTATGCAAACCTGGGTTGTGTTTTCTTTTCCTCTGATACGAAGTGTCGGTGGCATGGATCCTCCCATATCTTCAACACACTTACTGAACTCCTGCTGTATGTTTCATGGGAAAGCCTGTACTAAGCCCTTGGAGAAGAAAGCATGTGAATTAATCATAAATCCTGCCCTTAATGGTGCTTGTTAAAATAGCATAATTAAAATATATTATAAATATTATATAGTATTATACTTTTCTAAAATACAAAGGAAAAAGTGATGCATCGTAAGAATGGCACAGATAAAATACAAGCAGTTCTCCAAGGGGACAGATTCCTTTCACCTAAGAATTGGAAAGACTTCATGGAAGAAGTAACCGTTGAAATGGGCTTGCAGAGGCTCGTGGACAGGTGGGGTCCAAAGGAGCGTAAACAGAGGCACTGAGCAGAAACTCACAGGTTGTGTCCAGGGAACAGAAAGGAGTTCCATTGGGCTTGACAATAGAGAGTGAGAACTAGGAGGGCGAAAATGGTCAGGAAACTGAGGCCACACCCTGGGGTGCCTTCAGTGCCAAGGTAAAGAGCCTAGAGTTTATTCTGTAAGCAAAAAGGAACCACTGACGGATTTGAAGAGAGGAACGACGTGCTCAGAGCTTGTAAAAACTGTTTGAAAGTGAGAGTTAAGAGGCACTTAACGCAAAGTCTCTGGCTGTCATTTTGGGCTGCTATAATAAGACACTATAGAGTGGATGGCTTAAATAACAGAAATTTATTTCTCACAGTTCTGGTGCCTGGGAAGTCTGAGATCAGGGTCCAGCGTGGTCAGCTTCTGGTGAGGACCCTCTTCCTGGTTTGCAGATGGCCGTCTTCTTGCTGTGTCCTCACATAGCAGAGAGAAAGGAAGACAGTTCTCTCCTGTCTCTTATAAGAACACCAACCCCATCGTGAGGGCTCCACCCTCTTAAACCAGTTACCTCCCAAAGGCCCTACCTCCTAATACCATCCCACTGAGGGTTAGGGTTTCCATGTGTGGGTTCTGGGGAGCACAAACACACAGTCGACAACCCGGGTGAAGAAGGTCGTGGGCTCCTGGTGCTCAGGCTCGTGTACTGTGTTAGTGGCTGGTTAATCAGGTTCTATGAGTTTTCCCATATAGGTGAAATTACCATCATAATTCAGTCCCAGATAGACTTGGTAAAATTGTGTAATTTTTAAAGAATTATTTTCTCTTACTCTTTATTGCAGTGAAAGTTTTGTCATGGAGTTTTTTGGGAGGAAAGGGAGCAATCTGTTCTGAACTCGTCAAGGTTGGCTAGAGCCGGCTGGGGTCTTTAACCAGGTGACCTAAATTGATGTGTCATGGACTTACATGCCATGGCACAAATTAATACTAACAAGTGCCTATGCAGGTTCTCTTCTGTCAATCACTGTAACAGCATCACTCTGACCACCCACATTCCAGGACGCTGTCTTGAGTGGCAGGCAGTGGCCGGGCCAGCAACTGCATACGCCCATGGCGTGTACTGCCCGGTCTTAGCTCCCAATGAGCAGTTCTTCCCAATATACCAGCAAGAGCCTTGGGGCTTATAAACTAATTTAGAGTCTTTGTGGTATGATTTTATAGAGCCCTTGGTGTGCTTTTTTAATTTTACCCGTGAATAAAATTTTAATAAGAAAGGAAACAAGAAGGTGAGATAAAATATCCCCATGGGTGTGAATTTCTGTTGTGAACATTCTCCCAAAGGGGTGAAGTCATTTTTGTAACTGTTGGAATCTTAAAAGACTTACCAGCTGTTGATCGAGTGCTTTTTCCATGTGCCCAGGCATTGAGCTGATCCCTGTGCATGTCGTCACCAGTGACCACCGCCCCCCCCCCCCCACCGCCCCCAGCAGCCCCAGGGGTGGGTAGTAGCTGTTTCCCTGGTCCTCAGGGTCCGGGCCACGAGTGGTCGAGCCGGGACTCAGACTCTAGTGGGCCAGGCACTGAGCACTTACCCACTTCACTATCCTCAAACCTAAGTTACAGTTTTAACTCGTTCTGCCACAATATAAAATTAAAATATCACAAGGTTATTGTGTGTGTTTTTTTTTGTCAATGGAGGAATGTAACTTTGGTTCCCTAGAATGACAGTAACTTTTGAAAATGGACCCTAATATTGGAAAGCCAGATCATGGTGGCTTTAGAGACTAGATCCAGTGTCTTAGGAATTAGTTGATTCTTTTACTTTTACTTCCGCCAACCAACAGGCTGTGTTCCAGGCCTTCCACGTCCTGGGCCTTAGGGCAGGAAAGGCTTCTGTGTCTCCCCCTCCACTGGAAGCTTGCCCTGGCCCAGCCAGGCAGGTATACAGTCTCTCCTCTCCCTTGCTCTCCGGTCCTGCCTGTTACAGCAGCTGTCATGTTACATTTTAAACACAGGGGGCAGAAATGTTTTAAAGAATCACTGCATTAGTGTACTTTCAGAAGGCTACTTTAAAACTAATTCACTGAGCCCTGGCTGGTGTAGCCCAGTGGATTGAGTGTGGTGGGCCTGCGAACCAAAGGACTGTGGTTCAATTCCCAGTCAGGGCACATGCCTGGGTTGCAGGCCAGTTCCCAGCGGGGGATGCATGAGAGGCAACCATACATTCTCTCCCTCTCTCCTTCCCTTCCCCTCTAAAAATAAATAAATAAAATCTTTTAAAAATTAATTTACTGAAAATGAGGAGATTTCAAAGTAAGTATGGGGAAGAGGGGATTTGATTAGAACTTTACCTGGAAAAATAGTACTAAAATTATAAGCAAAACTGCTTAGTTTATCTTTTGACTGGCAATATGTAGGTTATCGTTCTAACTCTGCGTCAGTTCTAGAACAGAGAAGAATTTTCATTTGGGGAGTGGCTTTTTTTTTCTTCTTCAAAAAAAGGCATTCAATCGTATAATAGAATAGTCTTCATAGTTCACAGTAGTTTTTGTAGCATGATCAGAAAGGGTCCTTTTGATCACAAAGAGAACCCACCAGTTCAGCAAAAATATCTAAGATCTGACTCAGTTTTCCCAAGGGCCTCTCTTAATTACTTGCTCTTCCAAAGGACCTGTAACGTCGCCATTCTTTCCATTTTTCTGTTCCTTGTTGTTGAGCGCTGTAACTCCACCAGCTCTGATTACCAGTAGCAGGTTTGAGCAGTTCTCCAACTTTGCCTTCTTCAGCATTATAAAATTCTGCTTTGTGTTCATTTTTGCAATATTTGCACTTCTCTGCAGTATGTTTGCTGTTTGGGGAGTATTGTTGTTTTTGCCTTGGAATGCCAGGTGGTCCTGACAGCCGAGAGAGACCAGCTGACAGAGACGTGGACCAGGGAGAGGCGAGTGTTCAGGGACGACTGTTAGGGTGGACACTGACATTGTGAGCAGCCAGCTCTTTGGTGACTGTTCTTGTATTCTTATGACTTTTGCCCCAACAGCAGCCAGAGCTCACAAAAGACACCCTGTGTGTGTTTCTAGCTGTGTCTCATCTACTGGACCAGGAGCTCCCGGGCGCAGGCAGGGGCCGGGGCTTCCCCAGACACCCTCAACACTTCAGTGTTAGACACAGGAAGGGACGGGCCGGGTAGAACTCACATTTTTGTGTCTTTTGACTCAAATTCCTCCAAAAGGCTTCCAAGGTCCTTGTATACCTTTCCAATGACAGCTTAGCTCTCAGTCCTGCCTCGGTCCTTAGGTCTTTCTGGAAAGGACACGGTCCATTGGGAAGAGCCAGGGGCCCTCTGCCTCTGGTTTTGTGGTATCCTCACTGCTGTCCCATCAGCTTTTCCGGTGCTCTTCCCTTCTGCAGATGTCCAAGGGTGGGAGAGGACCAGGGGAGAGGAAAGAGTGGGAGTGATGACCTTTCATCCCTTCCCGTCCACTCAGAGCTGGTGGGAGCGTGCTTCTTCAGGGACGACCCCGGGCCAGTGACTCGCAGGCAGCCCCTGGGCACAGCAGGGATGGCCTGTCCTCCAGCAGGGCTGCGGCCACTGGCTTCTGCCCTGCTCTGCAGCTCATTTCTCACTTCCCTGCACAGCTGTGCTTCCACCGGATTCTGTGCCCAGTACCTTCCCCCGTTGCCCTATCCCACCTCATCCCACTTCATGAATACTGCCGTTTTCAGGATTTAGCAAAAGCCGTCACCTCTTGCATGAAGCATTGCCTGACACACACCCCTCCCCTCCTGCAGGGATGCTCCCTCCCAACCCCGTGTCCCCACTAAGAGATCAATGTCCCAGCCACCTGCCACAGCCCCGCCTTCATGTGTCTCCCTCCTCCCGTTGTCTAGAAAGCGGTGGAGGGCAGGACCACAGCATCTCTTCCCTCTTTGTTTCTGGCCCGGTGTTGGGGATGCAGATGGGCACTGAAATGTCTGTTGGAGGAACAAACAGTAGGTCCTGGTGTGTTGCTCTTCTCTTCTCCCCCCGCAAGGATAGCCGGGAAGTTCCTTCAGCTGCTTGTCTCCTCCCTGCCAGCAGCAATAGTGTGTTTGGCCCCAGGAGATGTTCAGTCGGAATTTAAATGAAAGATCGCCTTACCCTTTGGATGCTTCTGCACCCTTCAGCCACCTCCGATCTACGAGCTGTCCGTCTCTCGTCCCAGTGTTGAAGAACGCGAGTCTTAAGGCAGAGAGCTCTGCCCGGGGAGACTCCAGAGCTGCTACGGCGAATGTGGATCAGGGTTGTGGAGAATCTGCTGGAACACACTCTGCAGAAGACAAGCTTAAGGAGAACTCCTGTAACTCTTTAAAGTGAGGAGCTGTTGAGTCATCCTTGGACGCCGCCTCTCCTGGCCGTCCCATGTGGCACTTACCTGGGTGAATTTCTGAGCCCACATTTGCTGCCCACGGTTGGTCCTACTTGCCTAAGACTGAATATTGACCTAGCCACCCAGAAGGCCTGAGACTCCAGACAGAGAAATATGCAGTACTAATGTTTACTTTTGTTTCATATTTCAGTGGTTAAATTTCTATCACCTTCTCTGGAAGTAAAAAGTATCATCCAATTTCTGGTTTTCTCTCCATTTTTGAGAGTAGCAAGACAGATGTTAGTGGTAAAGGACATAGGCTTTTAAAGCAGATATTCGAGGTGTATTGTTACTAACACCTTTGTTTAGGCTTCACTGAGGCTGTGTTTGCTCTCAAGGCCTTTGTTCACCTTGACTTTGTCAGCAGTGGTGTGGTGAGCAGTAGGCTTCCACTAGGTGGGGCCCTCTCTCGTCCTGGGACCGCTTTCTGCTTCAGAAGAGCTTTGCTGGTGCGCTAAGGTCAGGATCTTCATGGTCAAAGACCATGGCTCGAATTCAAAATGCACATTTAACCTTCTATCCCACCCCATATCCAACACGGATGTAACAGAGTGGGGCTGCTACATCAGAAAAGGACTTGCCATTGACCACTAAAAACTAAGGAGAGTAGTGGCCCATCAAAGTGAAGCTGCAAACTCCACTGAGATGATTCATTCAGTACATGAGTACTGAATGCCTGCCATTTGTGAGACCCAAGGCTGGGCGCTTGGATTATAAACGTGAGTAAGACGAGTAAAAGTGTTCTTGGGGGGGCCAGGTAGACACAGAAACAGATGATTACGAAACCTGGCACCTGCCAGCTGGAGAGAAGGTACCAGGAAAATTTCAGCAAGATGAGTGCTTTTGAACTGTTCACGGAGCAGAGGAGAGAATGAGGGGGACTCTGTGGATGCAGGGGATTCCCTGCACATGCAAATGGAAGGAAATGTGAATGAGCTCCTTGAGTGCAGAGGGCTGGAGCACTGAGTGGGCCTGGCCGAGGTCGGTGTGGGTCCCACGGAAGTGAGGGCAGTGCCCCCCACACTTGCATCTGTGCCCCTTCTCCAGGGTTCTCCGATGGGTGCCCATTCTGACTCTGGTGCCCGCACTGGTCACCGAGCCTTACTGTGAGTCTGACCAGCCTCTTCCACACCCCAGTGTGCTGTTGGGATGATCTGTCTTCTCAGATCACCCTGGGATGACTGAGATCACCCAGGGTGGTCGCAGCATTCCAGAGAATCCATTTTTAGAGGATTTGCAACAGAAAAGAGTTAAAGAAATAGGCACCATGGGAGTCTCTTGGAGAGTGGTTTTTATTTTAATGAATGTGTCACACCACCTTTCAAAGCAAGTAATTAAAGAAAAGCCAGCTGCCCTGGCTTTCCCAGGGACTGGACCCTTGCAGACTTTTCAACAGAGAAAAGTGCTTGGGGGGAAATAGAGAAGCATAAATCTCTAAGGAAGCTCTTCAAATTTGAAAAATTGGGAAATTCTGAAGGCGTTAAATTCTCACAGAGACTTCACTACACAAATTTTGAGGAGGCCGAACATAGCAGTAACTCAGCAGTTCTCTTGGGTGCCAAATGGAACATTCCCTGTTTCTTTACAAAGGCACGCAGGGCTATTTTCTTGCACCCGGCGCCTGTAGGGCCTGGGGTGCTGTGTGTCCGCCCTCATGCTTGGCTCCACTGCGCAGCAGCTGCCTCCTGCCTGTGAGGGTCTCAGAGACTCCGTGGTCTGCACACCCCTGCTCAGAACCAGGAATGTGGACTCACGAGAAATAAACCCAGACCTCATAGCAATAGGCCAGGGGCGTACAGCATCTCAGTGGGAAGACTTCTGCACTTCCCCGGGTCCTCTGACAGTTCATCTGGTGCCTCTCTGTGTTTCTTGTAATTCACACTTTTTGGAAAGATTTGTCTTTCTGTGGTTTCACAGACCGCTCACCGAGGTCTCCCTTACATATCAACATGCCCCCTTTCTGGCACCGCTGCTTTGTGGGACATTCTTCCTTTCCACACAGAGGTGTTTTACTGGTGTCTGTGCCTCAGCTTCCCCAAGGGGGCCACTCCCATGAGATCTGATGAGATGCAGCTTTCGCTACTGTTACTTTGCTTCGATTTCCCAGGACTCACCTGTCCTTAGACACATCCCCACAGTTCTTCAAAGGATAGATCCTTGTGTGGGCTCTGTTTTGTGTCCCCTGTCGAATGTCACCCACAAATGGAGAAGCAGCGCAGTCTTACCCCCAGAGGACCATTGCTGCAGAATCCTTAAGCATCCTTGTGGCTCACCTGAAGATTCCCTTCAGCTCCCAAGATTTCACGAGCATTCAGCGGGTTCAGGTACCTGCTAGGGAGGGTTTCCAGAGCCTGGATTAGTCCCATCCCTGTGCTGGCTTTGTGGTTTATTCAGCCGGTGTTTGTGGAGCCCGTGCTGCGTGTCAGGCACCGGCCTGGAGCTTCGAGCTCCCAGTAGGGCTGCCTGTGCAAGGATCCTGAGCCCCACACCTGAGGCAGTTACATGCCTGATGGGGGCCATGCTCTCTCACCCTATTTTTCTAAGGCTTATTTTATTGATTTAAGATGTTTTTACATTTTAAAATCATACTCGATGTAGCATATTAGTTTCAGTTATAAAACACAATGGTTAGACATTCACACACCTTACAAGGGGGCGGATCAGCACCGTAACTAACTCTAGTGACCATCTATCGTACATGGTTATTGCGATACTGACCACACCCCCTGTGCAGCACGTTGCGTCTTGGTGACTGATTTTATAAATGGAAGTCTGCGTTTCTTAATCACCCTTCCCTTGTCCACCCACCCCTCTACCCTCCTGCCCTCTGGCAGCTGTCAGTTTATTCTCTGTATCTGTGAGTTTGTTTCTGTCTCGTTGTATTTGTTCGTTTGTTTTGTTTTTTGGATTCTATATAGAAGTGAAATCACAGAGTGTTTCTTTCTCTGTCTGACTCATTTCACTCAGCACAGCACCCCCGGGCTCATTCATTTTGTCCCCAGTGTCAGCATTCCATCCTCCTTTGTGGCTGAGTGGTGCTCCATCGCGGGCGTGGGCGCAGCGCATCTTCTCGGTGCCTCCCGGACCGACCGGTGGGCATCAGGGCGCTGCCAAGTCTCGGCCATTCACACCACTGTGAGCGATGCTGCCGTGAACAGGGGGTGCCTGTATCTTTTTGATTTCGTGGGTTTTGTTTTCTCTGGATAGATACCCAGACATAGAATTGCTTTAAATACATCATTTAACAGAATTTTTGAACTTTTCTAGGAGCAGCCAAGGTAATGTTGTTTGGATGCTGAAACTTCTCAGAATTTTCAGTGGCCTGTGGTTTAAACCAGAAAAGATATTTGAAATCTGGACTGACGAGGAGAACAGGTGGTGCCGTTTCCGGTCATGAAGATCAGTCCCGGCCACCTCTTTAAAAATGCGTGTTGTGATTTTTTTCTTTCCACTCTGACATTCTCGGGCAGGTGATATTATATGACATTTGGTACTCAAAGTCTTTGTATCCTTCAATGAGAAAAAAATTTTAAAGCACAAATGTTTGTGTATCGCCAATACCTTTTTCATCTAGAGCTTTAAGTTTGTCATTCACCTTCTGCTGTGTTTGAACACTTGGCCTTAAGTGGTGGGGGTGGGGGGAGTGGAGCTCTAAGGGCGTCTTTCAGAACATGCCAGGAACTTAAAACTTGACAGACCCGACCGTTTTATAAACATTTGGCGAGCGCTTTCCAAAGAGGCGTACCCTCCGCGCACTGGAGGACCGGTTGTGTGCGGCCCTCCCCTCTGTGTGCTCGGCGGCTGCCCACAGGCCAGCGCTTCCCAGCCCCTCGGGTTCTCACTGTGTGTTCCCTTGTTGTGTTCCAGTCCCCCTCTCCAGGCAGTGCCTCGCCCCTGGGTGCCGAGTCTTCAAGCACACCCCTTCATCCCAGTGACCCCACGGAAGCCTCCACGAACAAAGAGGTAGGGCGCTGTTTCCTCCCAAAGCCATCAGCCATTGTCTTCCCTTCTGATTCTGGGTCGTGCCTTCCCCAGCCTCCCACAGAGCTTCTGCTCCAAAGTCCCCTGGGAAGGGAAATTCTGTTTTCTCCTCTCCAGCGTGGGATTCGGCGATTAGAGCCGTGACATCTAATTTGGTAGCTGCTAGCCACAGATGTCTATTTCAGTTGATGAATGAACTGACAAGCTCACTCCCTCAGGCACGCTGGCCCCATTTCCAGTCCTCAGGGGCCACACATGACTAGCGGCTACTGTTTTGGATGGGGCAATCACAGAACACTGCCACCAACGCTGGCAGTTCCCTGGGACGATGTTGGCTACCGGACACCCAAAACTCTCTGTAGCAGCATCCTTCCTCATGGTGTTACAGGCCTCGGGGACCGTGGGCTTATAGTTGCCATGCGGTTTGGGAAATGGGTTGAATTTTTTAAAAATACCCATTTTTCTTAGGCTCAAGTGAAATCTCTTTCATGACGACAGGGTGGTCACTTGTCCTGGTTTAGCTGCGGTGGGTCCGGTTCACACCTGCTGCCCGGCAGCACACCTGGCGAGTTCCCTCCTCCCGCTCCAAAGCAGTGCTGTTCCGAGAACCAGCGGCAGCCCTGCAAAGGTCCGCCCCTGTCCTGGCCTCGTGGTCACCAGCCATGTGCGACCTGAAGGCCTGAATGTTTCATTTTAGTCAATTTCAGTTAACTAAAATAGCCACGGGTGGCAAGGGGCTCCTGGACCCAGCAGCCCTAAAGTATCCCCTGCTTAGGGAGGCCTGGCTGGCTCGGGCAGAGACCGTGGGAGCAAGAACGTGCTGCTTGCCCCCACTGAGCATTCCAGGGTAAAAGGCAGGTGTTTCCCACCCCCCCACCCCCCCGAGGGAAGTCACTGCTTTCTTCAGCACCACAATCTGTTGACACCAGCTAACTGCCACCCCCACCTCTTCATAGACTAGCGTCAGGTAAATACTGGCCTGCGTCATGCTCTGTGTGGGCCCAGCTTGCTCTAAATGTGGACGCTGCCTAATCAACCCTGCAGACATGTGTTAGGGAGGTAAACCACATGAGGAATGTCTCATCCCCCCCCCCCCCGTCTTGCTAATAATTTTATGTTAAATAACAATGGAAGAAAGCAATCTCCATTTTAACCTGAGTGGCAGATCACTACTAAAGGGAGCCTTAGTTGAAATTTAAAGTGGCGTAGAATACATTCACATCTGCCATTAAACAGCCGTGCAGAGGAGAAGTGTATTTTTTTTATTAATCTGCTCATATTAAAGCAAACAAACATAAGGGAGACCTTCCCGGAAATGACAACATGAGAATTCAGAATTGAAGTTCGCTTTGTCCTCCTCTGGTCTCGGTCCTCAGACCACAGGCCTGGGGACTGACGAGCCTGAACTGGCAGGGTCACGGCGTCTGCTGCCCCTGCACCCCACAGCTGTGCCTTGTCCCTTCTTCACCACACACAGAGAGGTGAGAACAGATGGCAGGGAAAAGAGTGACGGCCACGGTGACAATAATAACAGCAGTGAGTTGCCATTTCTTGAGCATTCACAGTGTTCGGGCTCCAGGCCAAGCCAGTCACAGGTCTCATTTAATTCTGTCCTTGTATGTCCTGTGTGTTGCTTGAGGAAGCTGAGAGGTCAAGTAAGTTATCTGAGGTCCCAGGGCTCACAACTGGTGGGACAAGGATTTGAACCCAGTGCACCTCTGGGCCCGGGCTGCTAACACCAGGATCTGCTGTCCTTGGGGTAAGAAGTGCCTGTAGGTCTCACACTGCACGGACAAGGTCACTTGTACAATATGTCATTATTCCAGGCTCTGTCCGTGGTTAGTGTGGCCTCATGGAAAATTCCAAATATTTTGGCTTTTATCTTCCTGAATGTGGTTTTATTAATTTTTTTTAATATTAAGGATTAACAAATGTTCATCTCTGCCCACATATAAGAAAAATAAAGGGCCAGTCAGGCATCTGGATATTCAACATTTGGTTATTCATCAGCTATAATAAGCAAGATAAATTTGTTAGCTTCTCAGTTCTACGGGACTTGGCACATGGCAATATATCCTTAGAAATAATGATGAAAATCCTCTCTGTGTGCAATAATTAGAAATTCTTTCGTTTCACAAAACTCCTTTTTAAAAAAATCAAAAATTTACTACCCGAGAGTCCAACGCAAGCCAGTCGGGAGCTCGTGAACAGAGGAGAAGCAAATGCGTCAAATGCCGTCCTCTGCAGCTCTAAATAAAGCAGCAGTTTTTAGGGAGTTTGACTGAAGTGATTCTTCTATAGTTTCTATTAAAATCAGGACACTGTCCTTGAAAGTAGCCTGCAGAAAAGTACCCTAATGGCCAAGAACGTCTGAATCCGCTTCTTGGAGATACCTGGAGGCATAACTATTTTTGATTAAACAAAGTGAATCCTTATTGCCCAGACCCGTAGCAGCTGAGGACAAGGACAGAGAGATGTTCAGGGAACGATGATTTGGACCCTTGGAACTGGCTTCTAGCTGCATACCCTGAAGTTAGGGATTGTTTTTCTTCAAACCACCCAGAATTAGGCAGATGTGGCTGTTGGGCCCGTCTTCTCATTTGGATAAACAGACAATAAAATTAATGTAAAGCGCTGTTGAAATTGATTTCTCTTTCCTCTTATCCCTATATCTTGGCTTTCACTTGGTGTGCATCCTTCCATGAAATGCATTAGCAGCCAATAAACTTCTGTTCCTGGTGGACTTGTGTCTGTAGTTTCTTGGAAGGTGATCCTTTCCGAAACCAGCAACCCACCCCCTTCGCTGTGAGGAGGCACTTCATCCCAGGGAGCACACCCGCAGCGGCCACCGGCAGGTTCCCCGGGCAGCAACTGTGTGATCAGTGCTGAGTTCTTGTCGTTGTCCTGAACAGAGTGAGACTCCTAAACCAAAGTGTCCTCCACTGCCCCCACATTTTCGCATAACAATTAATGCTACTATTTTTTAGAATTTTGTGCAAGTCAACTAATTAATCGTCCCTTTGCCATTCCCATATTCCAAATGAAGAGCACTTCAGTATGGAGTATTACGATAGGGCATGGTTCTCTGTGATGTTCCAGCCCTCGTGCAGGGCGCTTCACCCTTGCAGCCCACCAGGCACCCCAGAGTATACCCTCAGTTCAAGTTCTCCTGATGATCAGCTGTGCTCCACTAGACACCCTTTCCCTAAAAGGTATACATTTAAATGATCACCCAACGCCTGGTAGGTTCTGAGCAATGAAAATCTTTAGGCTTTCTGAGGATAACCCTTGGCCATGCATGCCATAGTTTTGTCCATTTTAGGGACTCTTGTCTTTGACATTAGCTCCCCACTCCCCTGCAATGCTCACATCGCCCTACGCCAGATAGATCAGCTACACACTGCATTCCGGGTGGAAGCGGGAATGGGCTTCCTACTCTTTTGCTACCCAGAGTTATTGCTAGGATGTGCGCTTGTAGAAGGAACCAAATGGTAAGTGTCGCTCCTCCGAGAGCTAGCATTTAAGGTGCTGCCCAGTCAGGTTCTAGAAGGTTTCCAGTTGGTCATATCTCCTTCCAGTGGTGCTTTTGGAAGGCCGATCATTGCTCCAAATTATCATTTAATATACAAATTCCAGGGTTTTTAATTTAATCCTTTGTTCATTGTGTTCTTATTTTAAGGTAACACATGATAATTGCAGGTATAATGGAATTTTTTTAACTAAAATAAATCTGTAGGAGATGAAGGGAAGAGATAAAAACTCTAGCAGATATTTTTAGCGCTGTGAGAGATCACCGCAGCAAAGACCTAGTGTGAAATAACATTCTCCAAGGGAGTTCTCGACTTCAGCACATAATTATGTGGGTGCTTTCATTAATCAGCAGTTTTTACTTAGAAACACAGGTTCTTAAGAATAAAAATTGAGACCTTTTTATTGCTGTTGTGGATTATGAATTTTGGTTTACGGGATATTTTTTAGGCTGACAGACATCTTTCTGTGGACTGTAGGGTTTTCAGATTATGTAAAATGTGAATGGGTGGTCCTGGGCTTTGGGTAACCTTTAGTAAGAATGCATGTGTTTATTTACACTTCACTTCTGTAAGCGAAAGTGGTTGACAGCTGGTTAATATCTGCCACCGGTGATGTATTTCTTTGGTATGTTGCATGGATGGTTGTGTTAATGCATTTGTCATCATGCTTTGCCCTTTTTGAAACCTCTTTGTCTTAATTACAGTCAAGAAAAAGCTTGGCTTCCTTCCCAACCTACGTTGAAGGTAAGAACCAAAAAAGAAGTATTGAGCACTGAGTCATTCATGAATCTTTGAGTATTTTGAGTATTTGAAGCCCTGGGCTGGAAGACAGTGGAGAAGAAAGGCCAGTTAATTCACAGTCTAAGCAGTTTGAGAACCAGACTGAAAGGACAACAGCTGTGAGCCTCTCAGAGATCCTCCCCCTGCCTTTGCCGATTCTGTTTGTCAGAAGCGAAGCTGGGGTGGGGGGCTTTGCCTCCCTTGGTAACGATCAGAGTGGATCTGAAACCGAAGTCTTCCTACCCTTTCTCCAGTCTACCTCTGACATCCATCAAGGACTATTTAAGTGGAAATAAGCTTTAGCTAAGTGGGAGAAATTTGGGTCCTTAAAATTTCACTTCAAAAAGAAAAAGACCTTCCCAATAATTCTTCTCTCTTGTTTGGATGAGTTAGTAACAGAAACATTTATTAAGCTCTTACTTTTTGCCATGTACCATTCTAAGCACAGCCCACGTAGAGATTAACTGAATGCTAACAGCAATCTCATGAAGTGGGTTTTATCATTATCCCCGCGTTACGTATGAGAGGATGGAGGCACCAAAGGGGTGAGCGACTGTCCCAAGGTCTCGCAGTTGGCAAGTAGCTGAGCCAGGCTGTGACCCGACAGTCGACGCCACCATTCTCTCTATACTCCATGCAGGATGCCGCACGTGGTCATGCAGGTTATTCACTGCGCAAGGAGACGTACTCAGGAGGCCTCCCAGGGCCAGAACTCACCCAGCCTGGGCACCCCAGGTTTGAGGTTGGGCCACGCAACTGGAGTGCCGATTTCTCATTCGCACAAAGACATCCCTTAGCTAGAGGGATGCTTCTCTACCAGGAGGATGGCAGGGGCTCTCTCCAGTAGGGCGGGTTGTCATTTTCTTTAAGAAAGATTTTTTGGGGCCACAAAGCATCACTTTGAGGTCATGTCTGGCCTTTGGATTCTGTGAGTAAACAGTCGGTGTCTTCTACTGCCTGGGAACGAAACCTCTTTGAATGTTCAGGTCTGATGCCCTAAAGGAGCTCATAGGTGAGGTTCAGTTACTCAGGTTTCACTCTTGAGTAGCCTGTAAGTTTTCTGTGCCATTTCTGTGAAGCTCCAGAATTCCATGAGAGCACCTTAGGGAGTCACTGGAAGTTTGGAGACGCGTCCTTCCTCACATCCAGTCCTCCAGGCTCAGCACGGGCACAAGGGCGAAGACACGCATGGAGTGTGTGCGTGTTCACTTACAGAGCAACACCGAGGCCTCCCTGGAAAGAAAATCGCTTTCCAAAAGGCCAGAGTCACCCCTGCGCTTCCTCAACTCAGGAACACTATGACCTTAATTTTCTTAATAATACACTAACACCTGAGCCTAAAATGAACGTATGAAATTAGGGTCCTTTTTTCCTGGCTGTGAGAGAGCAACAGTGACATTTGATTATAATCATTTTCCCAGGAGGATGAAGGACATAAGATTATACCACGGATGTATAATTTGTTTGGATCCAATATTTCTGTCTCTTGGCTGCTTGACATTTACACAGCCTTGTAATGGCTACTTGGATTGCTCCTGAGCATATCTGCACATCCACACTGTGGGGGGCGGGGGGTGCAGTGCATAGGGGGTCCTTTCAGTGAGTCAGGCTGAGTCAGAGAGAAATAGAGCATGCTCTTGGAAGCTCTGTAAAGAGGCGGTTAATCTTTACTTTTTTTGACATTCGTTATTTCCACAAATAAATGGAACATTTTTCAAAGTTACTCTCCCATCACACGTGAGATCTTTTCCCTCAATACCTGGTTGACAGAAACGCCTGTGTTTAAGTGACATTGGACGTCCATTACAGGAATTTGAAGTAGAAGACTGATCAACTTTTACCTTTTACAAAGCACAGGGTGGGTCCCAACTCGTCCAAGCAGGGAAATAGTAGCCCAGTTTTAGTTAGGGTACTGTTTCCCTGCTTTACAACTGAACTGTATATTGCAAATGACCTGCATTTGTCTCACACGTGTAAAAGTGTTGCGGTGAGAAGCACATGGCTGTTGAGAAGTGTAAGTTCCCAGTGTGTCATGGCAGCCAGCACGGCCGAGTACCACTCCGTAACTGCCTAGAAGTCTTTCCTGGAAAGATCAAGAATAAGACAAATAACAGGTTTTCTTAGTTAATTACTACACAGATGCTTTGTGAAGACATTTCCTAAAACATTGTTAATTTCTTTGTTTCAACCGCCACCTTGGTTGGGGGGGGGGGAATGAATAGATTATTTTTAAGTCTGTACCCTGGTAAGTAGCTTAGCATGGAAAGCAACTGTTTAAGTTCAAGATGAGTTCCATGTCTAAGGGTAAAAATTAAAACCATTTCAGACCAGCTCTCCAAAAGGAAAAAGCAACATTTTTCCATTTCAAGGCCTCTGCTTAAGACCCCGAGGTTTCAGCTGTGGGTTAAAACATGGCATTCAAGCCAAAGAAAATATGTCCTCACTGCAGGATTAGATGCCTTAGTGCGTCTGTGTTACAGTTAGCCGTGTGTCGGTCCCACACGTGTTTTAACTTCCAGTGGTGCTTACAGGCCATTCTGGTTCGACTCAGGCACCTCCATTTTCAGTGTTTAAAACAAGCTTTGACTAAAAGGCTGACTGCTCGATGAAACAGAGATTCCCGTTTCCCTTGGCCCTGAGCAGTGTGCACACGCAGGTCAAGAGCTTGCCGTTGCGAGGCTGTCAGTGTGAGGCCACAGCCCGGGGTTGTGCCGGCCGTCTGCCGGACCTGGGGTCGGAGGTGCTTGGGGGAACCAGACGTTCTGGAACACGCAGCTCACTTTGGTGATTGGTAAAATGTATTTCCCCGTTATGGATAAAATGAGGGGGGAGCTATGGGTGGGTGGCAAGTCAAGGAACTGCTTACCTCACCATTTGTCAGGCGGAGTGACAGATGCTGACTGGACACAAGAGGGCTGAAGAGAACTGTGACATAGTCCTTGTCCCCAAAGAGCGCCCCGCGTAACAGGAGAACCAACATCCTTCATCAAAACATTTCATGTTTTGTTTTTACATAAATAGTCACATCATTTCTCACAGTAAATGGCCTGGGTAAAGTAAGTTACTCTAAGAAAAAATTGTCCCTACGGTTTGAAGACGAGGGCTGAGTGAAGGCAGGCACAGGTGCCTTAGACTAGCAGGTCGATGCAGCTGTGCAGGGGTCTCCCGAACGGCCCCTGTGCCAGAGGTGAGCCGTGGGGGAGGGGTGGTATGCTGGGGATTTGGCAGGCCCACCCCAGGGCGGCCTCACTCACCGCTGTGTCTGCGTGTTACAGTTCCTGGACCTTGTGACCCTGAAGACTTGATCGATGGAATCATTTTTGCTGCCAACTACCTTGGCTCCACCCAGCTGCTCTCAGACAAAACTCCCTCCAAAAACGTGCGCATGATGCAGGCCCAGGAAGCAGTGAGCAGGATCAAGGTGAGGGATGGTGTGCTCTGCGGAGGGGGGGGGGGGGGGTACCTGAGCCGGCCCCGCACCTCACATACCTAGTCCCTAGTTTAGAGGGGAATGGATTGGGGCGACATTGCAGGCAGTGCCATGGACCTGCCAACAGTTCCAAACAGGAAAGAAAGATTTCCACTGTGTACTGGAGTCCTGATATATAAATACTGTTGTTCTTAATGGTCAGTATTGAGAAAAAACACATGATGGTGAACTTTGAAAAGTGGATACGATGAGGAATGATACCATTTTGAGTATTCTCTCTGAGGTGAGAGGTGTGTCACTGTATTTCCACTGGCAGCTAGAGATCCGTGGCGTCAGCACTCCTGTTACAACGAGGTTCAAACTGGGCCCCACTGCTGTGGGACAGGCTCGTCCTGTTCAAGCGGAACTGAACCGGATTGCTTCAGGGAAGACAAGCCCCTTGATCAGACCTCGCCTGGCCAGGCTGAGCCAGGCTAACCCGGTGTAAACTAGGTCAAGTCAGTCATAACCTGTTTGAATCTGTTCTACCAGGATTGAAAAGGAGCAAGCCTATTTGATCCAGAAAGAGCCACTTTCATCTGGTTTAAATCATTCATAACTAGTTTGAACGAGCCAGAAGTGGTTTGATCCCGTGAGGATCTCCACCACGAAGCTAGTACCACCTACAGTTACAGACAAACCCCCGGGCTACAAAGACACTCCAAGTGTCATAAGTGCCCCCTGCCCCCAGAGTCCCTGGGCATCCACCCTGGAGCCACAGGGAGAGCGTCCCTGGTGAAACCCCATGCCAGGAGGGTGGGGCAGGTTAGGGTTCTGCAGAATTGGTTTCATCCCATTTCAACTGGTCAAGATCAATTCCCTCCTGGAGAAACCATTCCCTTTCTTAGATCTTCTCGTTCACACACAAGGTTCATCCTGGCATGTATGTGGCGTGGTGGAACGAGAAGGAAGCACAGTTAGAAGGCAGCTACTGAGAGCCCTTGATCCCTCAATTAAGAAAAAAATATTTCTTGAGCACTTATGTGTCTGAGGCTGTGCAAGGACTCGGGAGGGAGGGGAAATGGCAGTTCGTAGGGTGAGAGCCTGACCCTCATGCTTAGCAAGCAGCTCAAACAGGAAATGATTAAGCCAGCAAATGTGCAGGGTGTACCTGGCCCTTCTCTGAACTATCTGTCATAGTAGAGTAAACCTACGCTGTGACTTTTGATAATACTACTGAAATTTTGGGAATTGGGATGTGTAAACTAGAGAGTAATTTACAATTGCATCAAGGGCAGACCAAAGTCAAGATTACTGGCAGAGACCTACTAGTTTCATCCATGTGCCAGGGACCCACTTCACCACTTCATCTGGGCAGCCCAAACCTTGTCTGTGCCTCAGAGACCCTGCGGCCACCAGGCCCACTGCTGTGATATCCAAGTCTTCTCCCCAAGTGAGCCTTTCCCAGGATGATTGACAGTGGGAAGTCCTCTTCCTTCAAAGGAAGTCCCACCCCCACCACAGAGCGGCCCCTTACCCCATGGTTCCCAGCCCGACTGCTCCATGGAAACAGGTACGAGCTTCACCCTCGTACCTGCCTGATCTTTCAGCCTCCGTGATTCTGCTGACAGAGCCTCAGTTTCCTGTCGGCCTGCCCGTCCAAGCTCCGCCTGATTTCTCTGCACTGCCACCCTGATCATAAAGCGGCGACGCTGATGCTGCCACTTTGTCCACTGCTCTTTCTTTGGGATCTCAGGCACAGCCTTCAAAGCGAGACCACACGGAGCTCTCAGAGGGAACCAGCTGCTCCTCAGGCACTGACTGTCCCGTCTCCTGTCACCCAGAGCAGTGCACTTTAAAAACTAGGGCTTTGGGGTCCTACTTCTGACGCCTCATGTGCCACAGTTACCAAACACAGCATGTTACAATTTTGTGCAATTAACACTTGTTAAGTCGAGCCCCAGGGTGCCAGATGGTGAGCAAAAGACCACAGGAGAAATTTAGAGAAGTTGCTATATAGGTCCTGGAGAAAGTCCCGGAGAAGCCCCCAGAGAGGTCACGGTAGGGTGCAGGCAGAGAGAGGGGGGGGGGAGATTAAATGACTATGTTTTATTCGTAGGTATCATGATGCAGTGTGCTTCTATGCATCTAATGGAGCTGTTCCTGTCATTAAATATTGTCTTTGTGTTCCCTTTATATTCCATTTGAATGCACGTTGGAACCCCACTTGCCTTTACACCAAGGCTCTTTCAAATTGTAAGTGGAGACGGTTGCATTTCTGCACCCACTCCCAGAAAGTTACTGTTTTAGGAGTGTGCAGAGAGACTTTATCACCTGCGGAAGGGAAGGGTGTGGGCGGCCAAAAGCATCCCTGCAGATCAGTCGGGATGGTCTCCAGGGGCGCGAGCACTGTGGTGCCCGCAGGTGGCCAGGAGACACCTTTCTCTGAGGGAGGTGGTGCCTTGCTTTTTTCTAAAGACAGGCTGAGCTTTCAGAAATGAGTTTTCTAGGCCACCCCTAGAGAAATACAGAGCAAAATGAGGCTATAGATTTTATAGTGTCTATCCAGAAAGGAAGGGAGACAGGAAAGCTCTGGATTTATTTGGAAATCTGTTTATTAGCAACATCGTCACCATCTAGTGAGTAATTTTTGCATTGGTGCTGCCACTCAGACAAAGGCAGAGGAATCTCCTCCTTCCACATCCAGTTCCTTCTTCCTCCCCTCCTCCCTGCAGCAGCGCCAGCGTGCCCCTCCCCTCCCTTTCCTCTGCCCGCTTCCTCCGTTTGGCCCTGAGGATGCCAGGAGGCCTGCCTCGCCCTGTGCCAGCCCTGGTGTTGGTGGCTGTCAACAAGCGGACACTAACCCTGGAGCTGGGTTTCCATTCTAAGGGAGAGTTTAACCTCTGTCCGCTCAACAGTTGAGGTGCCTGTCACTCACGCAGCACCAACCGGATGTTAGAATTGAATATTGATACTGGATTTACATCTGGAGTCCTAAGAATTACAATTTTTCTTCATTTAACAAAGAATTTACAGGTGTATTTGACAAATGGGGAGAGAATTTGAAGTTGTGGTTCAGCCAGGTATTTACTACGTAATGTGAAAAGAAGACAAGGGAATTTGGCTTGGAAAGCAAACGGTTTCTATGTAGACCCTGTAATAGATATTGTAGGAGATAGAAATGAACCAAGACTCCATCCTTGCGGTCCTTGACCTTGAGAAACATGCAGTCTGATACGGGAGTGAACGAGTATTGAAGTAACAGTAATGCAAGGCAGGCCGAGGAATGTGCAATTAAAAGGCTTTTCCAGCTACAAAAATGTAAGGAATAAGGTGCATCCGAATGGAGTAGCATGATTAGAAGACACCTACCACGTTTTGAAAACTTTTTAAATCATCTTTGGACCCTCCCTCATGTTTCCTTTCTGTCTTTGGTGTCCACCAGTTTGGAAGAGAAATAATATCCTGCCCCAAGCCCCCATATAACTTAGGAATGCAGTAGGGGTCCTCAAAGTGGGACCCCTGGACCAGCTGCAGCAGCAGCTCCTAGGAACTGGATACAAATGCAGATTCCCAGATTCCCGCTTAGTCAGAAACTCGAGGGGGGAGGGCCCGGGATTCTGTGTGTTCACGAGCCCTGTGGAGATTCTGGTGTCCACTCCCATTTGGGAACCCCTGTCTCAGAGAAGGTCAGACCCTCCAGTGTTACGGCACATCTGTTCTTTCACTGCGCTAGGCGGCAGTCAAGTCAAGCTGAGCGCTTCTCACGGGTAGGGTTCCGCTGACAAATAGGCTCAAGAAACCCTAAAAAAAACAGGTCTCGTTGGATATTTTCCACCAGTGTGTCCCTGTTGGAGGCTCTAAGCAGGCCTGTAGTAAGGAGACTTAATTCACGTTGCTGTGCCAGACGCCCCTGTAGGTATTTGAACAGAGGTGCGTTATCACTGAGTGGCGATGCCTATTACAGGCTTGCTGCTGGCATCGCCTGGAACACAACTGGGGGGAACCTCTGGAGAGAGCTTTGCCCTTTGTACTGTCAGAACCTGCAATGCACCGGGTGGAAGCCTTACACACACACACAGTGTGGGAAGGGTGCCTGGACCCTGTTAGAGAAGCAGACCTGGAGCCGGGGCAGCTAGCTCACTTGTCTTCCTCTCTGTCCACTCCGTCTCCATCTCCATACTTCACTGCACCCGATTCCCTGTCAGCCTCTGCGCTTCAACCGGAAGGCGGGAGGGGCCTGCTGAGCGCTGCCTGAGCCTCTGTAACTGCTTCATGTCCACACAGAGTGTGGTGTGTATGTCTCCATTCTTTCTACATTTGTGAAGCTCGTATTATTAGCTCACAAATGGTGTTTTGACATTTTTGGGTCCATGCATTTTTGTAAGAATCATTCATTATCAAATAATCTTCTTATCCCTGTCTTCACTAGCCTGTTCCGAAAGATCAGATTTTTCAATTGGTTTATGGAGAGATTTTCTTTAAAGGTCAAACATTGTTAGTTAATTGTAGAATTAAAATTTCCATCAGTCTAGCTTTGTCTCAGTTACGTGGTTTTCCATCTAACTGGGAGAAATCTGTGATTCATAAAAAGGCCACTCACACTCTCAAAATGGGGGGTCGGGGGCTCCTGAGAGGGAGGTATTACTGACCCCATTGCTTCAGACAGAGAAGTTTATTGATGAGAAACTTGCCCAAATCACACAACTAGCGATTTGCAGTGTAAAATGAGACTTCTAGGTCCGAACCTCTGTCCTGCCACTTAACAGCTGTGTGATCTTGGTCAAGTTAACTAGCCTCTCTGTGCCTCAGTTTCCTCTTCTGGAAGAGGAGGATCAGGTCCTGCCCAGCTCACAGGGTTGTTGTAAGCTTTTGCCTCTGCGGTTGTACAGCACGTGGCAGGGCACTGTCAGCCGGGGTAGAAAGGCTGGCATAGCCAGGAGGATCCCGGTGTGCATAACCCAGAGGGTCTCAGCCGCAGTTAACATTCCATACACATCGTGGATCGAGTGATCGGACGGGCGGTGCCACAGCGTCTGCCCTTGCACAGAGCCTGCGGGGCGTTAGGCCATAACCAATCCCGCGAAACCCGAGGATTTAAAGGGATGCTGCATTAACATTCCTTGTGTTCAGATGATGCCTTGTGGTTCTCTTCGCCCCGTCTCTGCCACTCCCGTTTCCCATTCTGGCTCCATCGTCATTTCTAAAGTGATGTCTAAATTTTAAATCATAATTTGTTTCAGGGCACTTGATTATCATAAGTGATTTTAAGATGGTATTCCTCCTCTAAGTACACAGTGTATTTTTAACTTCATAAATATCATTTCAGAATGATTATGAAACCCAAGTCTGCCATTTGGATCTTTTTCCTTGTCACCAGTTCTAACAAAAAGAAAAAAAGACAGAATTTGGGCATCCTATTGGCGGGAGACTTATTTTCCTTTGAAGGGGCTCTTTCAGATCACTGTTTCTGAGTGAAGCATTTTGTCCAATAGCTGTTAGTTAGGTGTGGGTATCAACAGTAATGGAAATTCCTAGAGTTCACATCACGTTGTTTCAGGGATGCAATAAAAAACAGACAAACATTGGGGTCTGACAGCCGTCATCTACCCTAGGATGTAGCTGGTGCAGGTCAGAGCTTCCTCTGGCAGAGCTCCCGGGTTCCACAAAGGAGTGTGTGGCGTGGCGTGGCGTCGGCACAGGGCCACTCCTTGGAGGTGGAAATGGTCCCACCGTCACATGCATCAGTCAGGGTAGCACTTGCAGTTGCTGCCTGTGGGTTTTTCCAGAGCACACTCTTCACGCTGACCACCAGTAGGAACTGTGGGATGGCTGTGCGGGACTGGGCTGCCCTGCATCCCTGGGTGTAGCAGAGATGAGCTATTAGGTGCTTGGATGGCAGGGGGTTTTTTTTGCACAATGAGGTAGTACAGACAAGACACCTTAGTCGTTAACAGAATAAAGTTGTGCGGCTGAGCCCAAGAGAGCTTTCCTGCCAGGTGAGTTCCAAGGAACAGGAGAGAGCAGGCCTTCTTCCACCCCACCCCTGTCACCACCTTCTGGTTCGGCCATCGACCCACCATCACTCGTACCAGGTCTTTGTTTCTAGGGAGCCCAGAAAAAGCCAGAAATTGCATCCTGATAGAGGTAAATTATAATCATGTACCAGCAAACACAAATAGAGTGCTTATAATGCACCAGGCACTGTTCTGAGAGCTTTGCATACATTTATTTTATCCTCAGAACAGCTTAAGACAGATACTATTTTTATCCTTTGACACGTAGGTAACTAAGGCACAGAGATGTTAAGTTGCTTCCCCCAAGCGACACAGCTAGTTAGTAGCAGAGCCAAGATTCAGTTTCAGACAGTCAACCCCAGAATCCCTTATTACATTAACTATGCTTTTCCATACGAGAAAAGGGGGGAACATTACATTCATTTCTAATTAGGTGTAGGCCATATTAACACTACACCAATTTAAGGCAAGAAGTATTACTAGAAATAAAGAGGGAAAAATTGAAAGATCCATTTATTAGGAAGACATAAATATCTTAAATATGTATGCATCTTCTAGCATAGCTAAAATGCATGAAGCAAAGACTAACAGAAGTAGAATGTGGACCAATCCACAGTAACACCTGGAGGTCTTAACACCCCTCTCTCAATAATATTAGAGAAAGCAGACAAAAAGTCACCAGTGCGCAAACGATTCACACAATACTCTTAGCCAGTGTATTTGACCTAATTGACGTTGGTAGAACACTGTCCCCAACAACTGCAGAATGCATTTTTTGAGGTGTGCATGACACATTCCCCGAAGTCAGGCTTGCTCTGGTCCGTGCAGCTAAGACTCAACACATTTCAAAGGATTGAAGTGAGAGGATATTCTCTGACCCAGCGGAACTAATTCAGAAGGAAATAACAAAAAGATACTACACAATCTCCAAAGGTATTAAAATTATAAGACAATTCTAAGTAATCCAAAGTTCAAAAGAGAACTTGTAATGGGAATCAGAAAATGTTTTAAATGAAATGATAATTGCAGCATGTCAAAGTATATGGGATACAGCTAAAGCAGTTCTCAGAGGGAGATTCATAGCTTTAAATAAATATGTTCAAAAAGAAAAATGTTTGAAAATTCATCATGACAGTTTTCATTTCAAGAAGCTAGGGAAAGAAGTCAGCAAATTTGGCTCTAAAAGTAAGAGAAAATAAAGGAATAGGCTAGCATCAATGAAACAGAAAAACAGGCATGTAATAAAGAAAACCAACAGTACCAAAAGTTGGTTCTTTGAAAACACTGATTGCAGTTAAGTGTAAGAAGCAACTTACTACGTTTCCTCCGCCTACTGCCCCTGCGTATACAGCATTCCCAGTTAGGAACTCCTTTGTCTGCCGAGTGGGACTTGTTTTTCTTAAGTCTGGCCTCCTCCCACAACAATGCTTTATCTCACTATCAGTATTAGTTTGTCAATTCCCTTTTCAGCTTTGAGTCTGCAAATTCTCTTCTAACTATTCTCCTGTCTCTGTTTGTTCCATGCTAAGCAGATGGCCCAGAAATTAGCCAAAAGCAGGAAGAAGGTGCAGTACAAACAACTTCATCAGTTCGGTGTTATGCCTGTTCTTTCCATTTATTTATGTTTTGCCTTTTTAATTATTTTGTGTTTTTGTTTTCTGCATCCAGCAAGTTTTTGTTCAGATTTCTTTTTGAACCGCCCCATAAGCCAACGTTTCTCAAAACTCAGTTGCCAAAAATGGCCGTTTTCTGTTGCTCATGAGTCATTTCACTTCAGAGGAGCGGCAGGGAGCAGATTGGAGATGCTAAACGAATCCCACGCTAGTGTGCAAGTTCCCACCATTCAGGGGCATCCATGTGGCAGGGACTTGGGCCTGTGCAACCATAGTCATGTTTGACTTGTGGATTTGTCAGATTGCTGGATGCAAAAAAGAAAACTCGCTAATAACCACACACGTGCGGACCTAAGCCGTGAATGAACCAGACTGATGTGCTTTTTTGGTTGTGGAGCTTCTAGGTGCTTATGAGCCACCCATGGGCCGTTGGTGCATTGGGGCTGTTTCTTAATGGGGTGGATCCAGGGAACTGCTTCTGTGTTGCTATGTCAGTATGTGAACGTAAAGACCCTCTGACCAGAACTGCATTCAGATGACTTTGTTTGCACCTGCTGTAGGCATTGTCCCCCATCACTTGAGCAGGGGCAGACTGATGTTGCCAAGGTCCTGGGGTGTCAAGTCAGTTGCCCCTATTCCTTCAATATGCTGGGCCCTGAAACCCTTGCAGAAAGGGTCGTTGGCAATCCTTGTTCACAGACCCAAATCTGCAGTGGGTTACTGCTTCTAGAGCAGAAGAAGCAAAGGGGATTCTGTGTCTTTCCTCATGACCTGCAAATGCTAACTGTCACCCATGTGTCCATCCTCTGTGTGGTACCTTCAGCTTTGGCAACCTAATTCAGGAGTCTGCACTGCTGTTCTGGTGACTGTGTCTCGATGCTTCTGTGTGTGAGCTAACCTGGCTCCCATCACCTGGGTCAGAAGAATGTCCTGAGCTTTCCTTTGGTGCGTTTTTCTTCTCAGGCTCCTGAAGGTGAATCTCAGCCAATGACAGAAGTGGATCTCTTCATTTCTACTCAGAGAATCAAAGTACTGAATGCTGACACCCAGGTATGAGCTGGCTCCCACCTCCCCCAGGGAGGGAGCGGAGCAGCATGGCAACTCCGAGACTGCACCCACGTCTTGGGTAGCTGTCCCCAGACGCTGGTTTCTGTACCAGCTGGAAGGTTGTGTCTGCAGTGCACGTTTGAGGAGGGGGTACAGGGAGCCTGGGAGCCTGAGGGCTGTTTCCTTAAAGATCAAAGGGAAAAATAAACTGTGAATATTGTTGGTAATAATTCTCATAAGTTTTTATCACAAGATACATGAAGTGGAACAGATTAGCCTTTCAAAAATTTTGTTTAAAATTGTACACACCTACACACAGGAAAGCAAAAGGCAGCCATCACATGCTGATTTGGGGTATCTTTTTTTCTTTGCCTTCCCCACCAGAGATTCTACTGGTTGTAAAATTATGGACATTTCTCTTCACCTGCCACACACTTCCTGGGAATTAGCCAGGGAAATTGCCCCCAGGCCTGGGAGGGTGCACATAAGTCTGTGCATTAGGTCTTTGCAGGGAGCCCAGCGTCCCCTGCCTGTGGACCACACTTGGCTGGGTCCGGGCTGGCAGACTTTCCCACAGGCCTTTGGATGCTGCCTTGGACTGACTGCACTCTGCCTCCCTCCCTCCAGGAGACAATGATGGACCACCCTCTGAGGACCATTTCCTACATCGCAGACATCGGGAACATTGTTGTGCTCATGGCCCGCAGGCGCATGCCGCGCTCCAACTCCCAGGAGAACGTAGAAGCCTCCCACCCGTCCCAGGATGGAAAAAGGCAGTACAAGATGATCTGCCACGTCTTCGAGTCTGAGGACGTAAGGGTGGCTGCCCCCTCCCCTCCAGGGGCCTGAGCTGCCCCTGTGTGGCTGATTCGCTCTTTATTTCTCAGGATCTGAGTCATATGTGTAAACCAATATTTATTGAGCACCTACTATGTGTTACTCAGCCTTATATCCCTGTTCCTATGCTAAGGATATAAGACTGCGTAACATAGACAAGGTACTCGTGAGTCTTGTAGGGAGACAAAGAGATAAATATACTTAATATAAAATTAGGTAATGGGAAGGGTTTTTTTAATTTAAAAATTTTTTAAAAGATTTTATGTATTTACTTTTAGAAAGGGGGGAAGGAAAGGAGAAAGACAGGGAGAGAAACATCCATGGGCAGAGATACAGCAATCAGTTGCCTCTCACATGTCCCCAAGTGGGGACCTGGCCCCCAGCCTGACTGGGTTGTAACCTGTGCCCTGACTGGGAATGTATCCTGCGACCTTTTGGTTCACAGGCTGGCGCTCAATCCACTGAGCCACACCAGCCAGAGCAGGTTGATGAAGACAAAATAAAACCAGGTCAGAACAGAGGACCAGAATAGAGGCTGTTTCTGGTAGGATGATCCACAAAGTTCTCTCTGAGGAGGTGAGATTTGAGCAGAGATCGGAATAAATTGAGAGCAGCAGAGAGCAAGTGTAAAGGCCCTGAGGCAGGGGCCTGCTGCTACAGCTTGAAGGACGGCAAGGCCAAACTGCCAGAAAGCTTAAAATGAGAGAAGAGTGGGAAGAGTTCAGTCAAACTTATGGGGGCCTGAGCAGGCCTCAGCTGGGCGCTGGGGCATTTGGGAGTAAAGTTCTGGGCTTAGGACTGCCCTGGGGGCTACAGGAACTTTAGGATCCCTGCCTCTCCACACCTCCCCACCTGTCCTGAGAAAACCAGCTGCTCCTCCTGACAAAAAGCCAGCGATTCCTCCCCTCCATCTCTCCACGTGATGACGTAACACAGAAACTTAGCTTATAGCAGCAGTGGGACCATTCTTTCATTCGGTCTTCTTCCCAGTGGGGACTGGAAGTGCTGGCAAGGCCACCAGCTGCAAGCTGCCCGAGCTCCCAAGTGGCTCTCGACACTTGGCAGGCCTCAGAACCTCCCTCCCAGGCCGGGGCCACAGCCCGTGGTGGTTTGGAACTGCAGAGACTGTCTGCTGGGCTGTGCCCGTGCCACTGACTGTGCCTGTGCCACTGACTGTGCCTGGTTTTTCCCTCCTGCCGCAGTAAAATGAGCTCTTTCTCATACCGAGCAAAAAGCCCTTACTACTTAAAGAAAATTGCCTGCGGTAACCCCAGCTCCTTAAAAGAGGCCATTTTTCCTCCATGAAAGTGTTCATCTAGCTGCAGTAAATTGCATTCCTTCAAGAAGCTGGGAGTCAGACACAAGCTGCCTTTCTCCAGAGAGGCAGAGCCACCACGGCTGCGGCCAAGGGGAGGAGGAGACGCCTTCTGCACTGTCCCTCCCCGGCAGGTTCTCTAGAAAGCAGCCCAGGGGCAAGGTTGCAGAGAAGGCCAGGAGCTTGCAGCACATCTCCCCGCCATTCTCCCTGCTATTCCTTTAAAAGTGAAACCAAACTTGCACACTGGGAGGAAATGAGTTTTGGAAGGTTCTCAGAAAGTTCCGAAAGAGCCTTAAGCCGCATGTGCGCTGTGGGCCAGTGAAAAGTGGGGTCAGCTCTGCTTACCGGCCTGAAGCTCCCTGGACACACTTATGTAGTACAGATGAGGGTCCCCCTGCCCCTTTCTTCTGGCTTGGAGCCCCAAGGAGAAGTTTCTTTGCCTAGGGCTTCCTGTCTGGGAAGACGGTGAAAGGAAAGAATGGTGAGCAAGGGTTCGGACAAGCATGGACCTGGGGAGCTTACCCTTGGCTTTTTAAGCAGAGGACAAAAGACGGGCACTGGCTCCAGACCCGGCGGAGTTCGGCGTGAATCCTGCCTCCACGCACCAGCTGTGCAGCCGCCGGGCGTCTGTAGGCTGACTGTGCCCCTTGTTGGGCTGCTGTGCGGCTGCAACGGGTCACCAGGAGCTTGCGTGTGTGCAGCGTGCGCCCACGCGTGGGGGCCAGCCAGTCTGTTGGTCGTGTTCCCAGATGTGTATTGTGGAGGTCGTCTGTTTGCACGTGCCCCTGATGCCTGCAGCGATGCCCCACCACCTTCCAGTTCCACAGCAGGGTGCGGGCTGGCGGTCCTGGATGGGCCTCGGGGCCCCTGAAGTCGCCGGACTCTCAGAGGGAGAGAAGTGAAGCATTTCTTTTCCCACGGCCAGAAAGTACTACTATAGTGTTAATGGTAGTACTAGACTTCTAAAGTCTTTGTGTTTTTATGTAGATTCGAGCTGAGTCCTGAACTCAGATAATCAGACACAGGACTCAACTCAACATGGATAATCGTCCATGTACATGGATGTCCAGTGGGATGTTTGGAAATTATGCGGAATATAGAGCGACTTACCAAAGTGTAGGACTGTCCTTTGCTTGGTTGTAAGTCTGGCATCTCTGCCTCTTTTTCTCTTTATTGCCAGTAGCTCCTTTGTGTTTAGTCATAATCAAAAATGTTCCCACTGTCTGGCCAGTGTGATTCAATTGGCTGGAGCATCAGCCCATGCACCGAAAGGTCATGGGTTCGATTCCCAGTCAGGGCACATACCTAGGTTGCAGCTTCAGTCCCCAGTTGGGGTGCGTGTGGGAGGCAACCAGTTGATGTTTTTCTTTCTCTCTCCCCCTTCCTCCCTCTCTCTCTCTCTCTCTCTCTCTGAAATGAGTAAATGGCCCCACCAATTTTGAAAATGACCTCTGACAAACATTAGTTGTCTTTGTAGACCCACTGGCCCAGCTGAGGCCTTGGGCTTCATAGTCCTGATGGGACACAAAAACGCTGCCCACCAACAGGGCCACCCTGCTGACCCTCATCTTCCCTCTCTGCCTGCTGTCTAGGCCCAGCTGATCGCACAGTCCATAGGGCAGGCGTTTAGCGTGGCATACCAGGAATTCCTCAGGGCCAACGGGATTAACCCTGAAGATCTCAGCCAGAAGGAGTATAGTGACCTGCTCAACACCCAGGACATGTACAACGACGACCTGATCCACTTCTCCAAGTCGGAAAACTGCAAAGATGTAGGTACCTTCTGAAGCCGTTCCGAGCTGGGCCAGTGGGTAGGAGCTCCAGGGAGCCCGAGGATGGGAGCCTGTGGAGCGTGGTATCTGCAGGACGTTCCTAAGGGCTCAGGTCCATCTGTGGCTCCCTTGCATGAGGCTCTGTGGTTAAATGTTGCAGTGGAGGCCCATCACTAGTGAGGCGGAGCATCTAAATGTGGGGTGGGTTCCAGGGGCAGGCAGGGCCTGCACTCTGCCCTTGCCAAGCCCACAGTCTAGGAAGGGGCGTGGGAAACGTGAAATGGTGGTGCTGGTGCAAGCATCAGTCAAAGACAACTGGGCTTGGCAGAATGGAGCAGGTCTGGAGTTTCAGACAGTGAATGCTGCATTCCTGCAGGGACGGCCCATTGCTTCAGAGCCGCAGCCCTGCAGGAGTGTCTGGAGGACACGGAGCCATCTGAGCTGGTCTGCAGGTCTGGGTATTCTTTGGAACACCTAGTTGCATGCAGAGGGCTGGGCCAAAGTACCAGAGGCATGAAGGTCAGAAAAGCTCAGGAATGGTCTGGGGAGCCAGGAATGAGGCGGGTGGTGCACATAAGGACAGGGGGAGGCTGGTGTGCGGTTCAGGTCAGAACTGGAGGGCTTAAAAGTCCAGCTGAACAGCTTGGACTTGATCCAGTAGGTGAAAAGGTACTTTTATGAGAAAATAATCTTTTTGGTCCACTAACGTATGTTAGGTGTCCTGCATTCCCTAAAAGCAGAGCCTGAGGTGGGGATTCACCTTCAAGGAACTTTGGGGGAGAGTGCATTGCAGGAAAAAGCATGGGCACCACGGCAGTGGGGGTGCAGAGGAGGAATGGGGCCTCACTGCAGACAAGCTTCATTCTGACCCACAGGGAAGCTCTGGGTGACAACCCCCCCAGGGCCAGGCCTTCGTACCCTGTGCCTATCAGTGTGGACACCGGGATTGGACAGGGTTGTATCAGTGTGCTTGGGGTTCCATAACAAGACCTGCAGACTGGACGCCTTCGGTGACAGAAACTTACCCTCTCCCAGTTCTTAGGGCTGGAAGTCTGAGATCAAGAATTCAGCAGGGTTGTTTGCTTCTGAAGGCTAAGAGGAAGGATCTGTTCCAGGTCTTTCTCCTTGGCTTGCAGATGGGTGTTTTCTTGAATCCTTAAGTTGTCTCCCCTCTATGCATGTCCCTCCGTCCAAATTTTCCCTCCTTCTAAGAACGTCAGTCATATGGGTCAGAGCCCACCCTAATGCCCCCATGTTAACTTGATTTCCTTTGTAAAGACTCCATAGACAAAAAAGGTCTCATTCTGAGCCAGTGGGTGTTAGGACACGATGCAGCCCATGTCAGGGTGGGGGCAGTGTCTCCCATTCGGCTAAGGCCTTCCCTCCAGAGAAGGGACCAACTGTGAGCTTCAGCAGTGGGGGCAGGGGGACCCAGCCTGTGAAGGAGGCTGTGTCAGGCCCCGACAGCCAGCACTACAGTGTCTGTTGGACCATATGTGTACCTGTGAATAGCAGTAACTAAGTGTGCACACACACTCTGTTGGATGCTTCCAAGATGTGTCCTACCCCTTTGTGGTACCTCCGCAACCCTCACTAGATGGCGGATGCGCAAACCCAACTCCCATCTTCCCCGCCCTGCCAAGGAAGGCCACAGAAGTGGCGCGTGTCCAGAGTATGGTCTTCCTGCTCGCACTTCCAGGCTTTGGGTGGTGATAACTTTAGCATCTTTTTGTTCTCTTTGTCTTCAGCTTTCCCCTTGTAGATAGTGTTTCTGTAAAACACCACATATTTATTTATTTATAACTCAAGAATCTTAACCGTGGGAGGGCATTGTGGACTAGGGGAACCAGCGGCACTCACTCCTGGGAACCATGACTCACCCCCGAAGTTCCCACCTACACAGTCCCGCCCCCACCCCCCTCCCCCACTAGAGACTGTGGGGGGCGGGAAACGGTGCCCTTCATGGTCGTAGTGCCAAATTGAGACTGCTTGTGTGGAACAAGAATAACAAAACCTGGGTACAGGTCCATACCGAACTCTCCTTGCCCACCCCAGTGCCGTGCGGCACAGAGCAGACAGGACTCGTGGGGTGGGAGCCCTTGGGGCAATGCCGTCTCAGTCAAGGCAGGAGGGGGCGGGTGCTTTGATTCCTGTTGCCGCCCTGGGTGCTGCTGGCTCGGGCCGTCTGAGTGTTCCTTTCTGTGCAGGTGTTCATAGAGAAGCAGAAAGGAGAAATCCTAGGCGTGGTCATCGTCGAGTCTGGCTGGGGCTCCATCCTGCCCACCGTGATCATAGCCAACATGATGCACGGAGGGCCTGCCGAGAAGTCAGGGAAGCTGAACATCGGGGACCAGATCATGTCCATCAACGGCACCAGCCTGGTGGGCCTGCCTCTGTCCACCTGCCAGAGCATTATTAAGGTACCCGGAAACGGGGGAGACTGACTGCTGTCGCAGACCTGAAGTGCGGCCGCAATGCAGGCATGAATGCCGAAGGACGTGAGTGTCAGGCAGTGAGCAGGACACCGAGTGCACTCAGGGTGTTACCACCGAGTTATCACGTAGAGATTGCTCCCTGAAGTTGTTGTTGATCAGAGATGGGCTTTTGGCTCAGGTAACACCAGTCTCTGACACTGCGCCCATCAACAGGTATCGCCGGTCAGTCACAACACTCCCACCCATTGAGCCTGAACGGAATTGTCCCCGCTCCGTAATCCAGACACTCACCTGGGGCAGCGGTTCTCACCCCGGGGAAATCTGGAACCCCAGGGGAACGTTTGGCAATGGCCAGAGACTGTCTGGGTTGTCACAGCTAGAGAGGGGGGCACCTACTGGCACCCAATGGGTGGAGGCCAGGGGTGCTGCCAAATGTTCTTCAATGCCCAGGAGGGCCCCACAGCACAAGACTGCCCAGCCCCCTTGTCCGCAGTGCGGGGAAGGGGGTGAGGATGCCTCACGTTGAGGTACACAAATTCAGGTGTGCGGCAGAGATGTCAGGAGAGAGGGAAGGTGGTGAACGAGGGTTTGCAGGGACTTGACCAGGTCTGGAAAGGTTTGGGGAGGAGGAGCAGGGGGTGGGGACAGCCTGAGTGAGTGTGGGGTTGGGGCACGGATGGCACTGGCGAGGCTGCATGCCAGTGACCATGACGCACCTGCCAGGCAGTGCCAGGCCCTCTGTGGCATCACCCCCCACCCTCCCCAAGACAGACAGCTTGTGAGGGTTGGGGTATCAAACACCCAGTTTACGGTTTACAAATGAGTCATCAGAGGCTGTGATGGTGACTTGCCCTGGACACCACCCCGCGCTTGACACACAGTCCCGATGCCCCTCACTGCCCTTCCCTGCCTCTGCAGGAAGGAGGCAGAAGGGATGAGGCAGGCTGAGGCACATGAGGGCAGCTTATGCATCCCCTGGTGACACCTGGGGACTCGTCCTCTGTCCGATGGGTCACACATCGGGGTGGAAACAGAGCCCCTCAGAGTGCGGTCCGCACTGTCGGAGGAGTTTCTGAGCCACTTCCCACCAGGGAACGGGTTGTTTGCATGAGTCGCTGACCTCTGATGCGTGCAAATGGAGTGTCTGTGAAATCAGGAAATTAAAAGGCCGTGTGGGGATGAACGATGCGTCACTGGTGAAGATGGACAGTAAGAAAACCAGTGTCTTTGTGGCCATCCTCAGCAGAGAAGCGCTCATCGGGCAGGCCCCACTGGGACACGGCCGCCCTGCCCAATGTGCCGCTCTGTTGAAGGAGAAACTGTGGTTGGCCTGACCCTGGTCCCCCTGGCTGGGAGAATTTCACCACTGATCTCAGCTTTCTGGCGTTGTTTTTAATTTCTCTCGACAACACCCCCTTTCTGCCTGTGCCTGAGCAGACGCTCACCCCATCCTGTCCCCACCGCCTTGGGGCACTGCAGGGAATAGTCTGGGCCTCCCGCGGCTCCCTGTTAGCACCGCTTACTTCAGAGTGTGCCAGCGCTCCTGGCGATGACTTTAATGAGCGGCTCTCATTCTGGCAAATCAGTGCTTCACACACTTTGATTTGAGTCACCCGGGGATCTGGTTAAAATGCAGGTTCTGGTTCCGCAGGTCTGGGGTGGGATTCTGCATTTTCACCAAGCTCCCTGGTGATG
The DNA here is from genome assembly GCF_014824575.4 of Sturnira hondurensis. Taxonomy (NCBI): domain Eukaryota; kingdom Metazoa; phylum Chordata; class Mammalia; order Chiroptera; family Phyllostomidae; genus Sturnira; species Sturnira hondurensis. The sequence goes on from NW_028086146.1 coordinate 2,984,914, forward strand.
ACATCACCAGGGGTCAGACTGAGCCTTGAGGAACAAGCTGAGGGTCCCATGTGTGGCCACTTCAATGCATGTCGACCTTTCTCCCCAGTCAGGAAACGGCATACATTTCTAGAACAGAGTTACAGGTATTGAGTCATTTTAATTGCTTTCTGCCCTCGCTCTTATTTTTCCTGTCATAATTCCTAAAGCGTAACAATTGGGAGGCAAAGCGTGCTGGCAGCCTGCCTGCTCGTTGCCCCCATGGCCCTGCCCTCCTGATTTGTTTCTTAAACCAGACCACCGCGCCCCCTTCCTTCCACAGAAGCATCCTGGTTCTGCTCGCCTGTTGCCATAGAGATGGTTCTGGCTTCTCTCCTCTCCCCTCTCCATTTCCCTACCCTTCCCCTCCCACCAGATTTCTTAATTTGCTGTACCATTCCACTGTTGTCATGGGGATGAAATGACCGTTTATTTAATTGGCACCTCTAACAAAATGGCCGCTCAGAAACCCGAGGTAATGGGACCCAACTCTAAGGAACGGCAGAGCAAACGCAAGGTCTGGTGGATCCAAACTGCCACCACACCGGGCCTCGACATGCAGCACACGTCCCAGGCTAGAAACTCGTTCCCCGGGGGACAAATCAGGCATCTGAAATCAGTTCGCACAGAAGGAAGGAGCACACCAGAGCAAAGTAAACGTTTATGCGACGTTCAGAAAACAGTCATTCTGTCGCTTTTCAGTGTGCTCCGTGAGGCTTGCCTGTGCCTCAAGGACGTACATGAACAACCCCAGTGGTTAACAGGTGTGCACGTGTAAAGCAGACAGCTTTGTCTGAGAGGCAGGCTTCTAACTCGATCCTCTGTTTCCGGCATTCTCTGCTCTTGCTTCCCACAAATTCGTGGCCTCGTGGTGTTGGACTGCGGGGAGAGAGAGGTGAAGGGATCAAGCCCTCCAGCTGCTCTGCCGTGGGTCCCAAGCCCACCCCTGAGCTCCTGGAGGTCTCATTCCACCTGCTCCCACTGCCTAACACCTTTCTTGGCACATAGCAAATGAGCCAGAAACACTTATTGATTAAGCGATTGAGAAAAGTGGAGGCACTCAAAGGAAAAAGAAATACATCTCCGAATGATATCTGAGCAAACCCTTCCTGCCTGCCTATTTTTAATTTTATAAATAGGTGTTTCTAAGTATAATGTGATGTCGGCAAACACAGGAAAGAAGAAAAAGCATGGAAAGGAGTGAAATCATAGAAATGAAAAGGGGAAGAAATCATAGCAGGTGGCACCTTACGTTGTGCCGACCAGATGGCAGTGGATGGGGGGAGGGGGCGGAGTGTCTAAGGCCCCACAGTCTGTGGGGCAGACACCCCTATTGAGCCCAGGTCTCCTGACTCAGCAGAGTCAGCGCACCGGTGTGGCCGGTGGGCCCGCTGTCCACAGAAGGCCAGGAAGAATCCCTCTCGGTTCGTCTCTTGCCTCACTTTGAAATCGTCATCTGTTGAACCAGAGAGGTCTCCCAGAGATGCTGCAGAAACCACAGGCAGAGCTGGGAACTGCCGCCTGTGTGTGTACACCGAATCACCATAACCCACATTCAGTGATGGGAGGGTCAGCCCCCACAGAAAACAGAGCAGTTGAGAGCACGGAGGAAACAGGCTGAGACGCTGGAGGTGGGGAGTTAAGTGGAGCCCCTCAGAATGCACAGGTTGAAAGGACAAACTGGAATCGATCAAACGCAGGGGGGAGCCAGCAGCGGGAGCCTCCAGGAACTCTCCGCAGGTAGGAAAGCCAGCCGGCAACTCGGCCCCTTGCAAGGCTGGAGGAAAAGGCCTGGGGCGCCAGTCCTAGCTCTGGTTCCATTGCCCTCCCTGGCTTCTTGGTTGAGCAAGCCTGACTCATGAAGGACACAGTTTCTCCTGTTTTCTATGTGGGGGATCGGGGTATAGGAGAAAATGCCATGGGTTTGAATCCAGGCAGACCTGGAGCAGTGTGGCTGCGGGTGAACCTGGGTGAGTTGCTAAGCATGTCTCAGCCTCACTTTCCTTTTTAATAAAATGGGCGTCATTATAGCTGCCAGTTTGTCAAGGGTATTAAACGACACAGCTCCTGTGACTCTCCGGGTCGGTGCCTGGCAAGAGGCGGTTTTCAGTGACCGGTGGTACAGCTGGTCTCAACACCAGAATGGGTTTTGAGGGGACAGTGACCTGAGGGACACTCACACATGGTACAGACAAACAGATGGCAGATTCAGCATTAGGACACGCAGCTCTCCCCTAAGTCCTCACCCCACCCCCGCTTTGCGCGCCTGTTGTCACAGGGCGCATGGGCCACAGGTGTGAGTAGTAGGTGGACGTCACAAAGTCACCTGAGTGAGGGTGAGTTCTCTGTTCTGAAGCACCAGTGGTCTGCCCCGGTTCTCAAACGTGAGAGTCACTGGGACTGTGTATCACGTCACCGGGAAGACTTGTCCACACAGACCGTTGGGCCCCGCCCCTGGAGCTTCCGAGTCAGTGGGTCTGAGTGGACCCCCGACTCTGCATTTCTAACAGAAGTGGCAGGGTCTTGCTGCAGCTGGTGTGGGGTCCCCTCTGTGGGAACAACTGGTATACCCTTATTGGCCAAGCATGATAAAGCCGGCCAACCAGAGGCCAAAAGGTCCCCGATCCGACCCTCTATCTAAGGCATCTCTTCATTCCTTAGAAACAAAAGTGCGTGGGTCACTTCTGCCAGTCTAAGTGGCAAGCCGCACTCTTGCCACAATCCCGTTGATGTTGAAGTCACCTAACACCAGTTCCACCTGTCTGCTAGGCAGGGTGCTTGTGAGGAAGGCAGAGGCTGGAGCAGGGAAACCATCGTCCCAGTTCTGACTGACCCCACAGGGCCTTGGGCAAGTCAGGCTTCAGGTCCATGTCTGTCTTCACCTGTAAAATGTGAGAGAAGTCCCACCCCCCCCCCAGAGAGAGGTTTTGCAGCCCAGTGAGGGACTGGTGGGCACGGCAGCTGTGGAACCTGCAGGTTTCTGTTCGCAGAGTGAGAGGTGATCGCCCTTCAGGCTGAAATGGGGGGGTGCACACTGGGCCCATTCTTTATAGGCCAGGGGACACTGTGGACTTGGGGGGAGTAGAGCCCAGTGGATGCGGAGGAGGAGAGGCTGTGCCCCACCCCACAGTGCCATCATTCTCAGACAGCTCGCCCCCCTGCCCTCTGACCCTTTGGAAGATGGGGATGGTGGCCGACCTTGAGCCATCCCCCCACCAGAGGGCCTCACCAGGTGGGAGTCCTGCAGGGGGAGGGGGGCGTTTGCAGCAGGAGTGCCCAGCTCGCCCCGCCTCAGCTCCCACGTGGGACCTGGGCAGCCGCAAGCCCTCACCCCAGGGCGAGAAACTGCCGCCTTTTCCTCTACGTGCCGTGACTCAAAGTGGGTCGGGAAACACCTGCCACAGGCCACTTGGGCTGGACCGCCCAGCATGCAGGCATCCGGTGGGACAGAGCAGGCAGTCTGCAGCAGACCTGGGCGATGGACGTTGGTTCCAGGACTGGATTACCTTCCTTTCAGGGTGAGGCTCACGAGTCAGTGGTCCGACCTGTAGGAGCAAAAGCTCCCCCTGCCTGAGGTGGTTTTCTCAGGGTGTTTCTGAGCAGACGGGGCTGCGGTCACGGCCCTGTGTGCTCAGGGGACAGGAGGATGGCCTGTGCTCAGCATAGACAAGAGCAGGTTGCAGGAAGCTCTCTGGACGGGCTCTGAAACCAGGCCAAGTCCCCTTTTTTTCTGTAAAGAAAAGCCATCTTTCTGTAAAGGCCATCTTTCCCTCTGCACACGATTCTTGGAGAGGCATGTTAGCAAGGGTCACGAAACTGCAGACCCAAAGACATTCTCCAAGTCTTATTCCTCCCTCCCTCCCTCCCTCCCTCCTCCATCTTTCTCCCTCCCTCCCTCCCTTCCCTCCTTTTCTCCCCAGCAGCTCCCTAATCATTCTCCCAAGGAGGCCATCGTGGAGGGGAGTCCCATCTGCTCCCTGCTTTTCCCCAGGTGCTGCTGGGAGTGTTGATACAGTCTCTAACAGGCAGAGAGGATGGGGGTGCAGGAGCATTAAGAGGAGGAGAGAAAACCGGCCTGGGGGGAGGTGGCCCGGCTGCTGTGAATTAGATGTTCTCTGCTGGGGGAGGAGGAATTGCTAGCGTTTGCCCCTCAGAGAAAAAGTCCATTTCCCACTTGTCTCCTGACCAGGGAGAGGCGGTGCAGCCTTCATCTTTGAAGCCGAAAAGCACGTGTGGCCGTTTCCTCCTTCACTGCCCAGAGGGTCACTTTATTCACTTTATTCGGGTCCCTTGACCACAGCCCGTTTCCCAGGACGAAGGCCCCACCCCCAGACAGACGTGGCCGAGCACTCGGGGCGGCGGGTGGCAGGCACTTCACCGAGTGATGCAAGTCTCACAGGGGCGTCATTGGCCTTTGGTGCCGTCTGCTCTGATCTCGCCCGTCTGCCTGAGAGGTCGCCGTACCCACTGCGCTCTGCTCCCTTCTCAGGGCTTGAAGAACCAGGCCCGCGTGAAGCTGAACATCGTGAGGTGCCCCCCGGTGACCACCGTGCTGATCAGGCGGCCAGACCTTCGCTACCAGCTGGGTTTCAGCGTCCAGAATGGAATCGTAAGTACCACTGCGTGCCCTTCTCCAAAGTCGTACAGAAATGGGCCGTGGTTTTGGGCATTTTATTTTTAATTTTTAAGGTGGGTCAGTTCCCTGAAAGAACCCAGCAAGGAAGGGGATGACTAGGTGAAGGCAGCCTCGGCTTTCTCTTTGGACAGGAAAGTGGGTGCCTTCCCACGTGTGAGGAGAGAGGCCCTTCTCGGAGCCCTGGCCCTGGAGGCTGGGTCTCTGTGACCCTGCAGGGCGGCCCTCCCAGCTGCTCCCTTGAGGTAGCCTGGGCTGCCAGCAAGGACTTCCTTCGCCTCTGACCTTGGGGGACTGCCACCTTGTCACCACTCGGGGCTGTACCCTTGAGTCCCTGCAAAGCTGCTGCTGCTGCTCCCCAAATGGGGGTGAGGAGCCCTGGGGGCTTCGTAGCTCACAGCTCATAACCCGGGCTGAGAGCCCTGCCACGTGCCAGTGTGCATGACTAATCTGTGCTTTGCCTGTTCAGCCTCAACTGGCACTTCGGGGATGCAGAGTATTTTTATCACTTGGATGTCAGCCTTGAAAATAATACTTCCTTTCTTCGTTGTGGTACAATGTACACATTAAATTGACCATTTAAACTATTTTTTAAACTGTAACTGTTGTTCAAGTACGGTTTTCTGTCTTTTACTCCCAGCCCACCCAGAGCAGGCCTCCCCACCTCCCTCCCATTTCCACCCACCCCTAGTTTTTGTCCATGTGTCCTTTATACTTGTTCCTGTAAACCCCTCCCCCTTTCCCCTGAAATTCCCTCCCCTCTCTCCTCTGGTTGCTGTCAGCCTGTTCTGTATTTCAGTGTCTTTGCTTATATTTTGCTTGCTTGTTTGCATTTAAACTATTTTTTTAAGCATGCAACTCAGTGGCATCAAGTACATTCACAGAGTGGCGTGACCATAACCGTGGTCTCTTTCCAGAACTTTTTCTTCATCCCAAACAGAAAGTCCATGCTTAATACCACTTCCTTTTTGCTCAGGCCTGCCTTTCTGAGTTCATAGCCATTCTGCGCTTGGGTGGCAAATCTGTCCTTTGTAACCTCTCCTCTCTCTTTTTTTTAAATTCGATTTTAGAGAGAGGAGAAGGGAGAGAGAGAGAGGCATCAACTTGTTGTTCCACTTCCTTATGCATTCACTGGTTGATTCTTGTATGTGCCTTGATGGGGATTGAACCCGCAATCTTGGCGTATCGAGATGATGCTCTAACTGACTAACCTTCCCAGCCAAGGCCTGTAACCTCTGATTTCACAGATATTAGTGTGGTTTTTTTGCTTTCATGTTTCCAGAAAGAAAAATTCTACTCTTTTTTTCTCCTTAAATTTCAAGTAAGAGTTGTAGGTAATCAAAATTTAATTCTAAATATGTTTTGAGGTTTAAAAATACCCATTTGAAGTTTCCAGATGGAGTTGAAATATCCAGCCCACTGATCTGCTCTTTATACCTACGCAGCGTCGTTTGCTTTTTGGAGAGAAGCGAAGGTTACTCCATCGTTTTAGTCTGACATCATGTTTCCATCTGCTTATACTTCCTCATTTGCTTTGTTCCTATTTGAATAATATTAAAAGTTCAAGGAGGAACAAAGGGGTGTTACCTAGCAGATGTGGGTCCATGGGGGCCCTCTTTTTTATTTAAAGTGTGGGTAGCGCCTCCAGGACCTTTTGACCCCAGAGCACCTGGAAGGCTGACGATTTCCACACTGCAAGGTGGCTCGGTGTCCAAGCAGGCTTTGAAATAGAGGCGCACAGTCTGGAGTGAACGTCAGCTCTGCACACCCAAAACATCCTTTTGGGCAAACTCCCACTGTCTTGTGTGTGTGTGGGGGGGGGGGCGGTTCTCCCAGTGAGAAACCCTCCCAGTGAGAAAATGTGGGCTCCATTCCACCAGCCTGCAGCCTCTGCCACCCACAGGGACAAAGCGCAGCCTCACTGTCACTTTAGAGAGAAGGGAGTTTGATCAAGCGCCCCTGAGCTGGGGAATCCAGAGGAGCAGCCGCCGGCCAGCTGGCCACACTCTGGAACACAGAGCGGGTTCCCAGCCCCACTTTGGCTCACTCGACCGTAACCCTGCATCGTGGCTGCGATCGTTACACATGTGACGTTGGAGTTTAGTGGTGATCGTGGGAAATAAAACTCGCCTGAGTTACAGGCTGGCGGTTTGAAAAGATTGGCAGCTTGGTGACAGGCCCAAACAGCTCTTTTTACCCAGCCCCAGCTGGGGTGAAAAGTAGTCAGAATTCAGTGTGTGTGACGTCCAGTGGCGTGCTGCATTGCCTGCCGAGGGTGTGTGAAGGAGGTGGCCGTCTGGGCGGACAGAACTCAGCTTCTTGTGAAAAGAAGAAACGCAGAGATTTAAATGCGTGGAGCCGAGCCCTGGCAGCTTCTCGGGGAGGAGAGTGCAAGAGGCAGGGGCTCCAGAGACACAGTCTCACGTCCCCACCTGGTTCCCTGCCCCAGAGGGGTGACACGGCCTCTGACCCTGACAGATCTGCAGCCTCATGCGAGGGGGGATAGCCGAGAGGGGAGGCGTCCGCGTGGGACACCGGATCATCGAAATCAACGGGCAGAGCGTGGTCGCCACCCCACATGAGAAGATTGTCCACATCCTCTCCAACGCCGTGGGGGAGGTAAGAATGTGGGCCAGGCCCTAGCCAGGCCTCCCTCGATGCTCCTCGACACGCAGCACAGGCTGTCTCGGGCCAGACTTCCGGTGCAGTGAGGAGAGCACCTGCATGAATAAGACCGAGTCCCCCTCAGCATGGTTTGCTCACTTTACTTAAATCCAGGAGTGGGCAGAAGTCGGTTTACAGCTGTGAATACATGAAACACAGTTTACTCTTGTATTATTATTTATTATCGCATGATTTATGTGTATTATTTATGTGTTTGTGTGTAAGCCTACTTTTGCACACCCCTGTGTGTGTCAGGGGCACGGTATCATAACCGAACGTCTGTATTCCCAGAGAATGACCACCCCAATAGCCTCGGTACCATCCCTCACCATGCAGTTGGCCCCCTTCCCTTCTGGCGACCCCCGCTCCCATGTGAGTTGGCCTCAGACCTTGAGTGTATAGGCTAAGCGACGTGAGTCAGAAGGAGAAAGAAATACGCCATTTGATCTCACTTCCATGTGAAATCAAAGCAAAACCAAACTGAACTTTTCTCAGTAGCCCTCGGAGTTGTGCAACTTCTCTCCATGGCTGCCCAGTTCTTTCCCTTTTCCCCCAGGCAACATCGCCAAATGTGCCTGGGAGATTTAAGTCTTAGGTTCAAGTCTCAGCAGCAGAACAGGCCTCCAGGGGGGTGTCCCTGGCATGGCCTTGGCCCAGGTCCTAACTCCAGGGCTTGTTTGGGGGGCCCCCCACCCCCTCTCCCTTTGTGTTAATAGTTCTCTCCTTTTTAAAAGAACCAGATGAGAATAAAAGCACTTGGGAGAATAAACCTTACCCGGTTTTCATTGTTACTCTGTCACCCCTATGTAGACAGCCTGTGGCCTCCGCCCTTCCTGGAGGCTTCCTGGAGGCCCCTCCCCCAACCAGGACCCTGCTGGGGGCGGGGCTTCACAGGGTGTCACCCCTCCCCTGGCCCCAGGCGCAGCCCCAGCCCCTGCTAATGTGTGCTCCTGCCTTCAGATCCACATGAAGACGATGCCGGCTGCCATGTACCGACTGCTGACGGCCCAGGAGCAGCCTGTTTACATCTGAGCCGCGCCCCCGCGGGCGCATGCATGGAGGACTCTCCTCACTCGTGGTTGTGTTTCTCGTTCTGCATCTGTGTGCCCAGAGACGTTGCCCTCCCACGCCCAGACTTGGTCTGCCCAGGAAGGAAAGCATCTGTAAAGACCTCTTTGCTCTCTCTCTCCAGTTTGCTCTTTTTTTAATACCAGGGAAGTTTGGTATGCACTCCCTCGAGGACACAGAGCAGCCAGTCTCCACCCAGTCAGCGCCCAGGACTGGACTGTCCTGATGGGCCCTCAGGGGCCTAAGGAGGGCTGTCACTGCCCAAGGGGACTTCCTCCCTTCCCAGGAGGCACAGACCTCTTAGAAGGAGCCCCATGGGACAGCAACACAGCTGATTCAGTAGTGCCTACAGTTCAGTCACTGGTCTCTGCTCTCCTCCAGTCGGTTTGTGAGAATCTAGCGGTAACAGGGGCCAGCCAGTGTCTTTGAGGATAGGCCCTGCCCACCCTTAACTTAGGACACCATTCGTTATTTCTGCCCAGAATTTCTGAGCCAACCCTGGGCCTCTTCTATAACTAGTTTTAATTTCAACATAATTGTATTTTCTAATAAGAGCCTCCTCCCCCAAGGACAGAAGGGGAACTGCCTTGGACAAGGATCTCTGTTGGCGACTCCTGGGACATCCACTGCTTCTCGAGGTTGTCCCGAGGTTACGCACCGTTAGATAAGCGTGGGCAGCTGCCTTCTGCCTCCATCCGTGTCACACGCCTGTACGCACACACAGTCTCGTTTGCATATAGATCACCCTTCCCTCCCCTCCACCACCCAGGGAGTGCGCCGAGCCCCTGGAGAGCCCATGTTACCTCTCTGTGCGGCCCCTGCCCCTGGCTGGTGAGGCCCGCAGGGGCTGGTCAGTTCTGTCCTGAGAGAGACGCCCCTTTCGCGGCTGAGGCCTGGCCCTGCTGGTGCCACCTTGGCTCAAAGTGCTCTAGTGCCTCCCCTCGTGCCCCCCCCCCCCCACACACACACACACTCATGCAGGGAGCCTGGGAGGGTGGGACTGCTCGCCCGAAGACAAGGACGCAGGTGCATCGTGTTACATTTTCTTCTCTGCTCAGGGCCACTAGGCAGGATGTGGCGTTGGAAAGGCCAGAAGAGCCCATAAACCACACAACTTAGGGGACAGTAATGACTTTGAGCTATGCCTAAGAATCCCCAAATGTGTTCCAGAAACGTCACCTTGCCTCGTGGGTCCGAGAATTTAATTGGTGTGGAGTGTTAGGTGTTTTTTATCCGGTGCCTCGTGTTTCTGGGTTCCGTCTCAGTTCAGTGCACACATTTTAGTGAGGTCGCTCTGAGCCAGTTTTTACTTATTCTTTGGTCCAAAGAGCATTTTGTTTTCGTGGGGATGGGGTGTGGCTCGGCTTGGTTTTTGTTTTGTTTTGTTCATGACCTCAGCAGAGACAGGGAAAGAAAACCTAATATATTTTATATTATTAATATAGCCCCTGCTCTCTGCCCTTGGGATATTTATGTTGTGTTTGTGGAAACAGGAAGTTGGTGAGCACATGTCGGGGAGTGTGTATCCACAGGTCGAGCGGAGGGGTTGGGGGAGGGAGAAGAGCGAATACAAAGAGATTAGGGACAGGAGCCGGGCACCAGAGGGCTGTGTGCGGCCCGTCCCCCGGGACCTCTGCACCTTCTGAGGTTTCTGCTCGGAGTCAGGAAACCCAGAGTCCCAGGGGCCTCAGCAGCCGATCTCTCAGTGTGCAGTACAACAAGCCCTGGGGAAGAGGGGCCGCGCTGCCCGAATATCCGCTCAGGGAAGGGCCACCTCTTCTCCAGGGGAGCCAGGTGGGGAGGCAGGAACCAGGGCTCCAGGTTCTCTATTCACCAACCTGCAGAGTGTCCGATAATACAATTAAATGCTAAAGAGCCGTAAGTTTATCTGTCCTCTGACAAAGAGAAGGCAGTGTGACTGGTGGCATTTCAGGCCTCGGGAGCCTTGGGTAATCCTCAGAGGGCTCCAGCCTGTCTGCCCCCGGGACGACTGCCTGGCCAGGGGCCTGCCCAGGACTGGCCGGGGGCAGGAGCTCCACCAGCACATGCCTGTGCAGCCTCCCCGGTGAGCACAGGGCAGTGTCTTCACCCGAAGGAGCCAGGAGAGAGAATATGCTTCCTTCGCTACTGCACAGAAATCTTAGAAAGTTTGACAGGTGCTGGAAAAGCCAGTTTGACAAGCTCTTCTAGAGGAGTAACATTTTAGCCTAAGAGTAAGATTACGTATCCACCACATCCCTTCCTGTTACCGTGTGTGGCTCCTCGCAGCCAGAGAGCACGTGTCTGTGGACCTCAGCACGGTCACGGTCACGCAGCGGAAGTGCATTCTTTTCCTTCTGCTCCCATTGAAGGAAGTCAGTCCAGCTTTGGTTAACCAAGGAGGCAGGATCGTAAATGTTAGTGACCCTGATGTTGACGGTCCCGTGGAAAGTGCTGGTCACCACCCTTTGACATCATACCTGTGTGTGTAGCTACATCTGTGAATATCTGAATTCCCCATGCAGTGGGGCAGACCGTGTACAGAGCGTCCCAGACGTGTCCTGGGTGAAAGCCACTCTTGCTGCTTGGTTAGGATATGCTGGTGACTCAGCTTTGGGGACAGACTCATCTCTCCCTCCTGGTCCAACCGGGGCGCACCAGAACCCACCCCGCCTCCGCCTTCTCAGATGCGAGCATTTCGGGGAGCCTCGGCCAGCCTCAGGTTCCCGAGTAGAAGGAACGCCCCGGAGGCCAATGCCTGGAGCCCGCTCCCCTACCCAGAGCAAACTCTGAGGGTCCTGGGGCCCACCCTGGGGCTGGACTCCAAGGCCCTACAGATGGCGCTGCTTTGAGAACATCACCCATCCACAGTGGCCTCCGACGGTCCCAGAGTAACCTACTACCTCCCCCATTGCTCCTGTCAGCCCCACGCCCCATGCGCACGCTGGTGAAACCCACCGACGAACCATTCTTGGGTCCCTCAACCAGGGGTGTGGCCATTACCAATGTTTACAACCAAGGGCCACCTCCCCTTCGATGTGTTTACTCTCTCGCTCACAAGGCCACGCGCAGGTGTGAGTGGGGCTGCTCCTGCCCTGGCGTGGCCGGCTTGCACACACACGCACACATGCAACCCCGAATCTCCGCCCCCTCCATGCAGGCAGTGCCGAAGGACTGTGTGGGAAGGACGTCTCTTGTACATAGGTCAGCACAGCCCCCAGAGTATGAACTTGTACTATTGTTCTGTAAAGAGGATGGAATAGAGCTTATTGTAAAGCATTGGGAGAAGTATAGTATTGTATTTGTAATAATATTGTTCTTTATATACACAGAACTCAATGATCTCTATATATAAATATAAATAAATATATAAATAAAGTATATATACACGCGAGCCTGGAATGTGGACGCCGCCACACACCCACTGAATGTACTTCCTCTGACATCTGGTCGCTGGGCCCGGCCCGCCCTCCCCTCCTCCGTAGCGTTTTGGGGGTTGTGATGTATTTAATGTGTTACCTTTATTTAATGGAACGCTAATGTCTGTAAGAGTTGCTGCAACAATAAACAAGAGCTTCACCTCTTGGCCCCGGCTGAGTGTCCATCTGATTGTTTCGGGGGCAGGATGGGCCCCAGGGAGCCACAGATTTGCCGTCTTCCCATCGATCCACCCCCTGCCCATCCTGCCGCAGGGGTGTCCATCGTTTCGGCGCCTCTGGGCCACCCTGGAAGAGGAGTTGTCTTGGGCCACACATTAAATACACAAACACTAACAAAAACTGATGAGCAAAAAAAGGGGGTTTTAAGTAAATTTATGATTTTGTGTGGGGCTCCATCCATAGCCATCCTGGGCCACATGCGGGCCCCGGGTTGGACACCCCTGGGCGCCTGCGTGGTGCCAGAGCCCAGGCGCTTCCTGGGTGGGAGCATCTGTGAAACTGACTCCGCTTTAAACTTGGCAGAGACTCGGTCACCTGTCGCCACACTCTCCACAGCCTCCTTAGTGCACACTGCGCACACTGCCTGGGAGAAAGGGACCGTCTGGATTTCTCAGTGAGAGAAGGGGAGCAGGGGTTGTTACCTCCCCCCAAGACAGTTGGACAAGGGGAGGTGGCCTTGGTGAAGTGGACGGTCAAAGGGAGCTCGGCCCTGGAGCCTACCTGAGGTTCCTGAGGCCGTCTGGAAGGCTGTTCTGATGCTCTTTGCAATCCCAGGTTTTGAAGCTTACCCTCATGACCTTTCTGCTGCCAGGGGTGTGCTGGGACACAACCCCAACCCAGAGTACCCAGCCCTGTTCCTAAAACAAAATGTCCTTAATGCTTTTTCTCTACGAACACCGCCAACCCCCCCCCCCCGGGGAGGCAGGCAGCCCCGAGGGTCCAGCAGTGGGGGCTGCTGGTGTCAGACTTCCCCGAGCTGGGAGACCCGGGAAAGAGTGGTGACTCCAGAATTACATCAGGATTTCCGCACAGAAACTCACAGGCAGAAGCAGAGTTGGTGGCAGCAGGGAGACACTGGATTTCTGCAGGAGAGGGGACAGAGGCCAGATCTGTGTAGCCAAGGGGCACAAGCTAACCCAGGGGGCTTGCAGCCACGTGGGGAGGGCTGGGCAAGAACCATCTAATCCAAGGCAGTAAACATGAGCCCTCTAAGCTCTGCAGGAACATTCCTTTCAGGTGATATGGGTCCGCCCCTCCCAGAGTGAACTGAAGGTCAGCTTGCACCATAAGATGGCATCGTAACCCCTCCCAACTCCTCCTCCCGACTGGCTCTCAGAACCTCATGACCCCCTCTTCCATGATGGTCCCCGCACCTCTAAGGGGATAGAGGAACGTAGATGTCACTTGTTGTGATGTCAGTCCACACTGTAGACAAAGGCCACAACAGCAACATAAACACACCCAAGGGAACAAGTAAACAACGACGACAGAAAGAACAAGGCGAGGTTGTTTCCACCGGGTTTCCCAAGAGCCAAACAAGGGGAGAACAGGTCCCCAAAAGAAGGAAGAAAAGGTGCTCCCCCACCCTGACCCGGCAGCGGGGAACCGGGCACCGGAGCTCATGAACGAGCCCATTACAGGAAGAGAGGGGGGTAGAGTGCGTCACCTGAAAGCAAGAACATAAAAAATCAAGAAGCTAGGGGCAAATAAAAGGGTGTTTAATTGGAGCCTGTCGGGAGGTCCTCTCCTTCTGTTAGAATGCGGGTAGCCTGACTTTGGTGGCCAGCTGCTGCTGCAGGCTTCGGAAAAGGCGGGGTATGCCAACGGCCGACCTGAGGGACGGGGCACCCGCGCCCAGAGCACGGCCGTTATGGGGCAGGGAGCCAGATGAAGGTTCATGCTGGGTACCCCGAAGTATTTCTCTGGCGCTGTAATGCACAGACAGTCTTCAGAAGTTCAGCTTCCAGGAGGACAGGAGACCGACCCAGGAGGACAGCAGGTGCCTCACTCTGTGGCAAAAAATACCAAGCCCAGCCAGCTGGCACCTTCCTCAGTAAACCCCAACCAGTTTTGCCTTGTCCAGGCATCCGTAACAATGGGGCCAAAAAATCGTAGGGCTCATTGTCCTGTGGGTACCTCAGGTGTGACTGTGTGAGCCACCCCCTTCCGCAGGGCAGAGCCAGGGTTCCCCCAGGGGCTCCCAATCTGTCGTCAGCACAGCAGGCCCGCGGAGTGAGTTAGCGTCCAGGTGAATTACAGGTGGCTCCTCCGCCCTCCTCCGCCCCACCAAGGAGCCTTTTATGAACAACTGTCGTATCTGTTGTTTCAGAAAAGTCGTTTTTCTGTTAGCCCTGCGGCTTGAGGGTTATGTGGAAATGGAACCTCCACTCCTTGTCATTACCTGGTACCCATGGTTGAAGGTCGTGACTTCCAGAGTGGGATCCCGGATCTGTGTGACATGGGTGTCTGCTCCGTGCTCGATTGTAGTGACCCTTTTGTCGTTGCCTCTGATTTGCCCGTCTCCAAGGAAAAGCCGGTGACCGGGCAGCTGCAGCCACGCAGGTGAGAGCAGTTTTGAGCCTGTGCGCGTGGGCGAGGGACTGAGGTAACCGACCACCAGCCTTTCACCAGGTTGTTGGCTTTACTCGCGGGCCCAGGTTGACGAGGCTGCTTTCTTGGTCGTAGACGGGAGCAAAGCTGGCCAACTTACATAGCTACCAAGACGTCACGGCACTTCATGGGCAAACCTGCTCCCTTTGCCATACGCCTTTCTACCTCCGCCCCTTCCAGTCCACGTTTCTGGCGGGCCCAGGGCTAACTCTGCACCTTGGGTTTGGCACCGGGGCTTTATTCTGGGCCAAAGCATCCGCTTCCAGACTGCCCAGCGGGGAAAAACATCAAAACGGCCAGGGACGGAAACGGTGAGATCCGCTCCGGGGCCCGCAGGCTGCCCCAAATCTCTCCAGTGCAGCTGCAGCTGCCCAGTCACCGGCTTTTTCGTGGAGATGGGCAAATGAGAGGCAACTACTGAAGGGTTACTAAGATTGAGCATGGAGTGGACACCCATGTCACACAGATCCGGGATCCCACTCCGGAGGTCGCGACCTTCAACTATGGGTACCGGGTAATGACAAGGAGTGGAGGTTCCATTTCCACATAACCCTCAAGCCACAGGTAACAGAAAGGAAAACGACTTTGCTGAAACAACAGATACAAGGGGAGCTGCCCCCACAGGGGTTTTCCTTAGAGACTCCATGATGACATAGGAATCGAGTTCCCTGTGAAGGGGCCAATCGTCCACAAGATCTCAGCCTAAGGCGCTGGGTCAGGAGGGGAAAGGGACTAACCCTCGGCCACCATCTGTGGCACCCGGTGGGGCTGCGGAAGAGCCTGACGGGAGCACGGGCCGAGCCTGCGTGCTCCTTCCTGAGGGCCCCAGGTTGTTTGCACCCCATCCCAGCTTCACAGTGGTCGCCCGCTGTGGGGCCTCTGCGGCTTCCTTCTTCCCGGTTTTATGAAGCGGCGAGCTACAGTCTCTGTTTGGGATCTCATTCCTCAGCCTCATTCCACCAGTCCCACTCGGTCAATGGCCAGCTGCACCTCTCCCTCTCGGAAGCTGCTTCTCCCTTTTCCAGTTCTCCAGTCTTCTGGCCGGCTCCCCAGTTGTGAAACAACCCTGGGGCCAGCCAGAGACAAACTGGAGGCTGACCACCTTAGGGACAGAGGCTGAATCTTAGGGACCGAGAGGCTGGTGGATTTCCTTCCCCACGATAGGGAAGACATTTTGTCGGCAGCCACATGCTTGTTACGCTCTGTATAATCCAAGGCAGTAAACAATGTGATGGGCCCACACACCGAGGCCAGAACATTCCTTTCAGGTGGTGCGGGCCCACCCCTTCTGGGGCGAATTGGTGGTCAGCTTGCTCTGTAATACGGCGATGGTCACATCAACCACAGGGATCATTCCGAGTAACACCCGCTCATAGCTCTAAGAGGCAGAGCTTGTACCTGGTGCCCTAGGGGACCCCCTCCTGCCTCTGCCCCATCTCCCAGAAAGTCCCCATCCCTGCACAGAGATGTCTGCTGTCGAGTACAATGGAAAGAAAGCACGTTTCCCTGATGTAGGGAGAAGTCCCACCTGGGAGACTAACAGCCGGTCTTCACAGCACCTCACAAGTGCCGGCTCTGTTCCCAGCACACAGAGTAACTCAGTGAATGCCCCAAGAAGCTCTTAAGGGGCAGATGCCACTATCGCGCCCATTTTATGGACAAGGAACTGAGGCACAGAGTTCAAGGCCTTATATTTATTTTTCCAAGTACCCTGTTCCATCACTGATGAACTCAGCATTATATGCTTTCATCTCCTGGTTCTTACAGTGCTTTCTTTCCAATTCTTTCGCAAACCTCGACATCCTATTCATTCAAAGCTGCCCACCCCCAGGCAAGACCTGAGTGGGCTTTGCTTTCCCACACTCTCTGCATGTTCCCTGAAGGCTGTGGGTGGGATGGATGGAGATTTCCCCACTTCGGGAGTTGCCCTTGGAAAGGTCACAGGCCTCTCCTTGTCTGGGTCTTTCTGCCATCCAGTTCGCTGACAAGGGGCTGAATGCAAACACATGATGGGAGGCCCCAGACTCGGGGGGTTCCTCAAATCCTCACCCCCACCCTCCAGCTGATCCCCGAGGACACAGTTCTCTAATGTGCATGCACCGGAGCTGTGTCCACAGCAAGCCTGCAGCCCAGTCTCACCAGCCAGCGAGCTTGAGAGATGTCCGCCTTCCTCACCTTCCTCACCCCTCAGAGGGAACGGCGGGGTGCCCCAACCCTCTCCCACTTGGCCTGGCCACGAGCCACCGGTTCCACTGACAACAGTGCTGTGCTTTCCGCCAGCCAGCCCCTCCCCCACGTTTCCCTAAGATGGTCCCAGGAACTAACTTAACAGGGGCTCGGACTCAGGCCCCCAACCTTCACCAGCGATGCCCTTGAGGTTCCCCTCCCTTGATGTGTGGGAAGAGAACTCCTCTTTCGTGGCCCCACGGGGAGGGGAGGAGAGGGAAGACCCTCTGTGGTCCTCCTGTGCCACCAGGAGGAAGCGGGAGCTGCCGCTGGTGGTGGAGCCCATTCTCTGGCCCCTCTCAGCAAGCCCCCGGGAAGGGTGCTGTCTGTCCCCTGTGGGAGGCCACTGTCCCCAGTGGGTTGTGTCTGCCCCCGTAGGTGAAACCGTCCTTACCACAGGTAAAGGTGGAGGTGAGGTGGCAGATGGAAGTGGTTATAAAAACTCGGATGCTGTGCACACACGCGTGCATGGGCACACACACATCCATCACACTCAACTCACATTCATCAGCCTCCTCTGAGCTCATTGCTCAATCACCCCTTTCCATGAGGAACCAAATTGGCAGGAGCTAGGATTTGGCGCCCTCTGGTGGAACAACATGAGAAATGGCAAATCTAGGATTCTGCCTAGAATCCCAGGTGGTGAGAGTGAATGAGGAATTTTAGCTACCAATCCCGGGTCCCTAGTTTTCCACATGAGAAAAAAAATCCTAGACAATGGTAGGATTTACCCGACACCACACAGTAAGCAGTCGCTGGACCCTCACTCACTTGCTCCAGGCTCGTGCTCCTTTGTACAATCCCAGCTGCCCAGAGAGGGGAGCAGGTGTTGGGGGAGCGGCCACACCCTGGGGGGTGGCCTGGAGACAGGCGGAGCACACTGCTGTGACCTCAGCCTTAGGCCACCCCCAGAGTCTTGAGAAAGCTGAGCAGAGGCACAGATGATGCTGGTTCCCCATCCCTTCTGCTAGTCCGGGAGAAGCCATCCCTGGGCGGGTACCACCGTGGGAGGAGGGAGGTGGGAAGCAAGCCTGTAGCCACCCTGGACCCCCTTTCCCAGAGACCGTTCTGTATTCCGCTGTTATTGGCAATCTCCCCAACAGCCTGTATAAAGGTCTCTTTCCCCTCTGCTAAACAGAGTGTCTTATGGGCAGGGACCAAGTTTTTCTCAACTTTCTAGTCACAGTGGATTATAACTGGAAGAAGGGTCCCTGACAGGGGTTCGAATTATAGCTCTGCTATTATATTAATTACATTCTCACTGTGTGTCCCCGGACAAGTTACTCAACCTCTCTGAGGAACTATTTCTTCATCTGTAAAATAAGCACAGCTCCTAAGATTAAGATTCCGCCCTTGAAGCACTTTGCATGTGGGACGAGTCCTAACAGTCATTCTGCACAAAGAACAGAACTGGCCCTGAACAGGAAATGTCAGAGGACTCTGCTCAGAGCAGGTGATGTCTCTGCAGGGTCCCGAGGGTCTCTAACAGTTCGCCAGGCAACATGGTTGGGAGGACATTGCATGCAGAAGCACAGGAGCCTGGGAGAACACAGTGAGGGGGTACACAACACCTGGTCTCTGGAAAGAGGAAGGGGGGGCTGCCTCTGCACTGTGTCAGCCTAGCCAAGCTGGAACTTGGGTTTCGAGAATCTCCCTCCCCGTGCGATTCCGAGTTACAGTTGGCCACAAGAGACGCTGGAGTGAGATTAGGATGGCAGATGTGAAGCATCAGTCAAAATGCACGGAAGGTCTGCAGAGAGCCAGGGGGGCTGCTGCAGCCCAGACACTGTCACTGGGCTCCCGGTTCCCACCATCCCGCGGCCCCTCCACACCCCATCAGCTACTCTGGGTCCTGGGCCAGGCATGCAGGCAGCCAGCGCTGCATGGTCACGGTGTCATCGAGGTGGGACAGGATGAGTGACCAGCTTAGTGCCACTTGGTGCTCCCAAACTCTAGGCATTTTCCCCTAGTTGCTCCATGCTCGCCACCCCTCCCCCCACATCTCTGTGTGAAGATGTCCAGCCCTGCCAGACCCAGAGCCACAGCTTCCCACAGCGTAGACCTCACCAGCTCCCACCACTGCACACGGTCCAGGCACTGTAATAAATGCCTTATTGCACATCACTCGGTGATCAAAGCCAAACACACTGGAAGGAAACGAAAGGGAGGAGAAGAGAGAGCTCAGTCGGGCCTGATCAAGGACCCCTTTGGAAAGCCTGCTCAATGGCTTCAACTTTGTCTTCCTCCCAGTCCCTTTAGCTGAGAATACACAGTTCGTGGGATGCTGCCCCCACTCCT
Source organism: Sturnira hondurensis (assembly GCF_014824575.4). NCBI lineage: Eukaryota > Metazoa > Chordata > Mammalia > Chiroptera > Phyllostomidae > Sturnira > Sturnira hondurensis. Next base: position 3,003,850 of record NW_028086146.1, read on the forward strand.
GAATTTTGCTGAGTGGAACTCATTCCTTTTTTATGGGGTCGGCGAATGCGAGAACCCTGCCAGGTCCACATGGTGTTTGCTCTTGTGAAGAGCTGTGGTGCTGCAGAAACAAGTGCAGCCCCGAGGAGATGAGCCCTGGGTGTGCGGAGGGCATGACCATGAACTCCACCCCTCTCCATTCCCGGGCACACCCGGGTCCTCATGGCAATAGGCCACACCATCCCCATTTTCCTGATAAGGAAGCTGAGGCTCAAATACTCAGGAGGAGACTTGGCCTAAGGATGCACAGCTGCTACATAAAGGGACCCAGACTTGAACTCGGGTGTCTCCCTTCTGGGGGTTAGGGATCCTACCTCCAGTGCCTAGGGACAGCCCCCAAACCACTTCATAAGAGAAAACCAGAAGGAATGTAAATCCCTCCAAGGGAGGGACAACAGAATGACTTCTCCCCTCCATCTCCAAACCCACTTCTTGTCTTGTCTCCCAGTGGCCCTGGGTTCCTCACCTGAACTGGGAAACGCTGAACCCACCATGGAGGATGAGGAACTTTTGGCTACGCCGTGCCTCCATGAGCCTCAATGACTCCTGAGGGCCGTGGATCTTCAGAGGATGACCACACAACTTGACGCCTCGCAAGCCCCTTGCACAGCCCCCAGCTGTGCCGCTGCCCCTCAGCAGCCCGGGAGGCAGGTCTGCCCTGGGCACCGGGTGCCTCCCACCCGCCAGCCTTGTGTTGGAGCGCACAGGCACGCTGGAGAACCCACTGAGACCCCACCGGTGAGCTGCTGCATAGCCCTTCCTAACTGATGGCAATGGTGTTGGTTGACTGACAGCGTGAAACCGGCCACGGTGGCACACTTAGGGGGTCCACAGCTGCAATGTACCTTATTTCTAGACTTACAACCTGAAGCAAAAGTCTAGCTGAATTAAAGGGGAACTTTAGGGGAGATTTTTAATAACTCGGTTAAATGCTAAATGATCTTCCTAATGTACAAGGCCTGTCCAGGAAGTTTCCAGCCGTGTAGATGGAAAATAGAGACATTTATTAAAGATACAAGATACAAGAAACATTGTACATAGGACAATAACACCTCAGTCCCCTTCAAAGCAGGGGGACCTCACACAGTTCTCCCAACCACCAACAGCTGTCCCATCATATCTTCTTCAATCTCATTGATGGTCTGAAATCTCTTCCTTATCAAAGGTGATTTTAGTTTTGGGAAAAGTCAGAAGTCGCAGGGTGCCAAATGTGGGCTGTAGGGGGGCTGAGTCACCTGGGTGACTTGATGTTTCACCAAAAAACTCTGCATGAGATGGGATGCACGAGCAGGCATGTTGTTGGGATGAAGCTGTCAATCACCACTTGCCCATAGATATGGCTTTCTGAATCTCCAAGTAGTTTCCACAAAGGAATGTTCAAGCTTAATGCAAAATTGGATGCATTTTCATTGCTGTACTTGCTCAATCATTTTTTAATTAGATAGCCACACAGTACACATGCTCACTTGACAGTGTCTACCACCCCCACTGATTAGCACAGTGAAGTCGTCATTATTCACACCTGGGCATTCCAGTCCACTCTCCTTGGCTGCCAGGTGACATCGCTGTGGTGCAAATTGTTCTCATTATATTAACAGTGGCTGGAGTTTTTCTGGACAGACCTTGTATGGCCAATTTAAAACAAAGCTTTCCTGTGTGCCTGAAAACACTGTGTATTTGGTGTTGCTTGGGCTCAAGCTTTAGTTCATTCCTGAGTGGTCAATCTTCTTGTTTTGCAATCTCATAGACAAAATGTTGGACTCTTGTTCTTTTACTGAGCACCTTCATAATAAATATCTCACTCTAAAACTGGATTATCAGTCAAAAAAGAAATTATCCATGGTAGGAGTGTTTACACCACAGACGCTGGCAAAGAGTTCACATTCAGGGCTTCATTTATTCTTTTCTTAATTGTCTAGACTTAATTAAATGCTGGAGAAAATATTAATAACACAAATTAAACTTAAAAGTGGCACGTCCGCAGCCATTACTTGGTGGCTAACACAAAACTTGAGAAAAAATTTTTTTTCCATATCCCAAAACCCTTGCCCTATTCAGCAAAGAAGCCACACCACCGATGAGCAAATGACATTGTGACACGCCTCTTGGTTTCCTCACTTTCATCTCGCTTGTTGACATAAACACAAGTATTGGCCGCCATTCACGTCAGAGCTGCACTCACTCATCTGTGATGAGAGCGGCATCTTCGCCGGTTCATCTGCAGCCTGGTTTTGTGATACTATTCTTGGTGCTAGAATTACGAGAACTGATGAATGAGTTTGCCATAAATAGCACGTCCCAGTGACACTATAGGTATATGGCATCGACATGAAAGATTCTCAGACTCGCTCATACTTATTTCATTGTAAATTGTGCGCTTTCCAACATGTGTGTGTACACACGCAATCACACTCACTCCCCCCTCCCCCGCCCAGGAGCTGGCTGTCACACACTCAGGGGCACGCCCGTGCTAGTCCAGCCTCTCCAGTCTGCTGGGGCCATGTCTAAGCTGCCTTGTGGAGGCCTGACATGCAAATATTCATTAAGAAAATAGTGATTTTGTATTGCCCTTTTGGGAGCAAATGTGTCAAGGCATCTGCAGGCCTGGTTGGGGCCTGTCACAGCGCGAGGGTCGGGCTCCAGTGGGGTGCCAGGACCTCCCTCGGCTGAGAAGAGGGATGCATCCTGGCGGACGCTGCAGGGTCCCACCGGTGCACTGGCTGGCGGGGCTCGGAGGGGGCTCCCGGCCGCCTGCCACTGCAGCCCAGACACAATCTACTGCCAGCAGCACAAAGCAGTCTTTGGTCAGCTCCCCCACGTGTTCACTGGGCAGCCTCCAATATCTCCTTCCTCTTAGTACCTTTAAAACAAACAAAACACTCACAGGATCTGGTAAGTTCCAAGCAGGCCCACCGGCAGCCACAAAGAAAACTGACGAACTCTGAGCCTCTCCAACGTGCCCAGCAGAGGAGCTACGCGTGTTCCATCATTTCACTGCACAGCGGCATCACCCAGCAGGAACGACCATTTCACTGACGCAGCAGCCGGACTCGGACATAGTGCGTAACATGCCCAAAGTACCCGAGGCATGAATTCAACTCGGTCTGGTCTTTCATGGGGTGGTTATGTAGGGCCTGTCCCTCTTCCTGCAGGAGCACATGGCCACGGGCGTGGCCGGCACGTGCCTAGGTACCAGGAATACTGAACAGGATGCTCATCACAAGGATGCACATCGTCCGGCCGGCTTGAGGGGAGGAGAATGGGAGTGAGGGTGGGGAGAGCGGTGCAGCCACCGTGGAGTAGGGGACACGGAGAAGGCTGTTTGGGGTCACGGGAGCACAGTTGGTCTGCGGTTTGTCAGGAAAGGTTGGCTAGACTTAGATTGGGGAACCTATGAAGTCCAGACAAGAGCGAGTCCATCTGCAATGTCATTTTATTTCATTTATTTCACTTTTCACTGAAGAAGAGCTCTCGGGGCTTGCAGGTGTACATCCTACCCGTGCTGTTGTTAATGGCCAGCTTGCATTCCCGCCCTGCAGACTTCCTTAGGCCGGCGGCCAGCCACTATGCTGGGCCCAGGGCTGAGCGAGAATGGCCAGCTGTGCCCAGGGGCGCATCGCAGGGGCCTGGCCTCTGCTGGGTGGCCAGAGGCGGGTGAGTGCGGGGTTCTGCTTCCCTTGCTACCTGGGTCCCCACTAGCGCTGAGACACTGGTACATCCGTCTCCTCATTGTGCTCCAAATTCCTCATCTGAAGAATGGGGACAGTGATGGTGCGTACCTCAGAGGCCGGTTCTGAGGGGTTGACAGGATAAGGCGGATGTGGGTCTGAGAACAGTGCCCGCCCCACGGGTTAGCCATGGTTACTCGAGGACAGTCTCAGGGGCCAGCACCCTCGTCTGGAGGCCTCACAGGAATACAGACCCAGAATGGCCCTGCTTGGAGGTGCCTGGTCCTCCCCCCAATTCTGCAGCCCAGGCCTGACAGCCGGGCCCATCTGTGATGTTCTACAGCCACCTGGTGGGCCGCTTGGGAACAGAGCAAAGCAGTCAATGAACCCCGTCAGCCAGATCCTGCAGGCAAAGGAGTCTGAGGGCTGCTGTGGTCTCAGTCACTCCCCAAGGACCGCTGGGACCTATGTCACCCCCATTTCTCTTTAGGAAAACACAAAACAGTCGAGTGGCATTTCCTCGGCTTGCCCACAGCAAGCGAGGAGGAGCGCTGCGTTGAAGGCTTTCAAGCTACTGCTCTGTTCAAGTCACGCCCGTCACAGACTAGATCTGGTGGAGAGGACACGGCAGCCTGGAGCCGGGTGGAGAAGAAAGGGTCTCCGCAGACCCTACCCCCAGGTCCCGAACCTTCCACCCAGGGCAGTGGCTCTCCCTGCGTTCTGGGGGGCCCAGCCAGCCCAGCCAGCTGGCCTGTTTCCTGGACTTCCTGGAAGTTTTTCAAAAATTTGGAGAATAATAAAAAGAAAATGGCAATCACATGTATTCTCAGTACCCAGAGAAAATGACTGCGAACCTGTTATGTTTCCTTTCGGGTTCTGCTCCTTTTGCTTAATATTGTATTGTAAGTTCTTCCCCATGTCATTAATTAATTGAAAGCATTTTAATGGCAGTATATTATTCTATCACATGCAATTAAAAATTGTAATGCAAAATAATTTAACTAGTTATACTGGACATTAGGCCAATTTAAATTCTTTCCTGCTATTTTCCTGGTTTTTAATCCTCACAAGGCAGTATATATATTGATTTGAGAGAAAGAGGAAGGATAAGAGAGAGAGAGAGAAAAACATCGATCAGTCGACTCCCAAATGCACCCCAACCATGGATCAAACCCACAGCCTAGGTTTGGGGCCTGACCAGGAGCCCACAACCATGTAGTGTATGGAGTGATGCTCCAACCAACCCAGCCACCCAGCCAGGGCCTGCTATTTTATACTTTGCTGCAGTTATTATCTTTGCCCTTAAATCCTGAAGGTGTCCTGATGGCATTAGCAGCAACATCTCAATGAGGGTCCATATTTCCCGTCCTTCTAACTTGCACTCCGTGATCCTCTGGGCTCTTTCATAGGCTCTCGTGTGCCTCGGGGATCGAGGCCAGTCACCTGAGTGCGGGCATCTGGGGACTTTCCCAGCTTCTCCCTAACTCTTGTCCTGCCTCATGTTCAGCAACATGTCACTGCTTCTGGACACTGACTGTGCCCCAGACACAGCGTTTCCAATCCGCACATCGTCACACCCTGCCCGCGATGCCTGCCACGCCATCTGCCCGTGGAAAAACCCTCTTTGATCTTCCGGGCCCCTCCCAGAATGACCTGCTCCCTGCCGCGGGATGCCCAGTGCCTCTCACACAACGGAGCACATTGTGCTATCATGTATCTTTTGTCTGCCTTTCTCTTTTTAAAATATATTTTAATGATTATGCTAATACAGCTGCCCCATTTTTTTCACCCTTTATTCCCCTCTGCCCCGCACACCTCCTCCCACCAGCATTTCCTTTCCTTAGTTCATGTCCATGGGTTGTACATATAAGTTCTTTGGCTTCTCCATTTTCTATACTATTCTTAACTTCCCGTCTTTTTTGTACCTACCAATTATGTACTTTTCTTTTTTTGACTGCCTCTTTCCCCTGCTATTCTGTGAATGCCATGTGGGTGAGGACTGTCTGCCTTACTTCTTTGCCCATTATGCCTGGCATAGTGCCTGGCATATAATATGGACGTTGGTTCAAAGAGCAGTCACCAATCGACGAAAGCGGCAGAGACTTAGTTGTGTCAAGGGAGCAGCACCACCTGCTGGACACCAGCTGTTGTGACAGGAGCTGCACCTGAATCTGACAGTGTCTCATGACCTCCACCGGCTGTGCCCTCCTTAGAACAGACCACTCTCAGATTCCACACCTGGTTCATAGCTGGAGATCCTTGTCTTCTCTCTACTGCCCTCCTCCCCCTCCAACAAGTGGCCAGAGTGAACCCATTCACACGGCAAAATCACATCAATCCCGCCACCGAAATGCTACCAAATGGGTCCCCTCGCACACAGGCTAGACCCAGGGACCGCACGACAGCGCCGTACTATCTGGCAGCCTGCTGCCTCTCTGTTCTCATTTCCTATGCCTCACTGCCCGGCTCACTCCATTCCAGCCACGGTGTTCCTTGAACGCACACCGAGAACGCTCCTGCCTCGGGGCCTGTGCCTTTGCTGCACCTCTCCCGGTACCCACGTGGCTCACCCTGCTTTCGTTCGGCTTCTGCTGCAGTACCACCTGCACAGAGAGGGCACTCCGGGCACCTCCTCTGATCCAAGGCAGCGGGGCCTCACCTGGCCACTCCACCTGCCACAGCACAGGCCTCACCTGCCATCCCTTTGTCCTGCTTTCATTTTCTTCAAAGCCCTTATCATTGCTATTATCTTTTTATCTATCATCTGGCCCCTCCCACCCCAGTGTAAGCTCTGTGAGGGCAAGGACGCCCTGTGGTTTATTCCCTGCTCTATCCCCAGTTCTTAAAGCTGTGCCCAACACCCAGTTGTCACGTGAGAAATGTTAATATTTGCTGAGTGACTGAATGAATGAGGAGACATATCCCAGAGGACAATGGAGGTTCATATTTCTAGGGAGAGCAAGGAGTGGAATCTGGAGGACAACTTCAGTCCAGGAAAAATCCCCCTCTTATAAATTTATCCCTTTAGAAAGGATCCAATTCTGAAGTGTCTTCATACACACTGTGTCGCTGTGGTGGTTTTCAAAAGACATCCACACACTTCTGGGTGCTTCTCCCTTCAAAAGGTGCAACTCGTACCCCATCCCTCAGAGTGTGAGTGGACATAGTGACTTGCTCCTAACAGACTGCAATGACGGCGTGTCTCTTCTGAGAAGCACTCTTAAGACTGTGGCTTCTGTCTTAGGTGAGCTCTGGGTCTCTCCATCCCTCCCTTGGCCCCTCACTCCAGGGGAAGCAGCGGCCGTGCTGTGAGCAGCTACCCGGGGAGGCCCCCGTGGCGAGGCATTGAAGTCTGCAGGCAGCAGCCCTGACACACTGAAGCTCGTCCACAGCCACAGGAGTGTGCAGGGCCCCAGCCCCAGCTGAGTCTTCAGATGACTGTGTCTCTAGCCACCTGCTTGCCAGCGACCTCATCATGGGTGCCCCTGAGCCAGGACCACCCAGCCAAGCTGCTCCTGCCTGTGTCACAGGTTCCTGACCTGTGACATGATGTGTTTGTTGTTTGGGGATAATTCGTCACAGGAATTGGCTAATACAATCATCACGCTCTGTCTAGTCCCCACAATCACTAATCGGCACCACCAGCATGTGCCTTTGCAGTGGCTTTCTGTAACGCAGCTCCCTGACCCTGCTGCCGGCAGGAGAAGCTGGGAGGAGCGTGTGGCCAGTCCCTTCGGGGCATCAACAGTGTGGGGTAAGTAGTGAAAAAGGCGCAGGCTTCTGGGTGAATCTGGGCTGGCTTTCCTCTCCCCCACCAACTGTGCGATCGGACTCATGGCATTTAACGTTTCAGAGACTCCTGCTTCGGGCATTTATGAAGTGGTAACAGCAAAACAATCAGGCATGCGGTATGGATGATGGAGGTAAGCTCTGCCCACTACTTAGCATAAGTGTGCCTACCAGGGCGCTGCTTCCTCCTGCAGCTCACGGTGTCAGGGCCTGCCCGGATTGCTGCCCTCTCAGAAGTGCCAACCACTCACACGAGACTCAGGTGTGGGCTCCCAGGCCTTATCCTGGGACAGAAGTGGATTTTCTGTGACACCTGTCCAATCCAAGTATCACGGCCCCTCATTCACATGGCCTCCTTTCAGGGCCCTGGACCTAATTTTATATTCTTTCTCCTTAAGAGGGGTTCCCAATCACAAAGAAAACATACAGACTCTATGGGTTGCAGTTAAAGCAGTGGCAAGAAAATCCATTGGGCTAAACGTGCTGATCAATAAAAATAAAAGAATACAGTAAAATGGATTAAAACACTATAAAAAAACAATAAAGTAAACCAAAAAGAAAGCACAAAACAGAAAATAATAAAAATAAAAGCAGAAATTAATGAGAAAGAATAGAGATACAGTAAATGTAATTAGTAAATAAAATCCCTTTTTAAAAAAAATTCACAAACTAAGCAAGTCATTAGTTAATTTAATCAAGAAAACACAAATCTAAAAAATAAAAATGACAGGGAGGGTAACTATTGGAATAAAAGAAAAATTTAGAATTATAAGAAACTACAGACTTCATGCAAATAAGTTTGAAAAATGAGATAAAATGGATAATTTCCCTGGAAAATAAAAATAATCAAAATTGACTCCTAATAGAGTACAAAGTTTCAACAGATCAGTTCCATAGAAGAATTCGAGAAACTTATTAAGAAACTATCTTGCACAAAAGCAGCAAATCCAGACACTTCACAAAAAAATTTTACCATACCTTCAAAGACCCAATAACATAACGCTCTACAAAATATTCCAGAGCAGCAAAACAAAAGAAAAATTTCCATTCATTTTATTATGCAAATACAGGATGGGACAAAAGCAGGTTACAGTTGTGAGTACATGAAACACAGAGTTTATTCTTGTGTGATTATTTATTTATTATTATATTATTTTCTATACAAACAACTGTAAACCTAGTTTTGCCCCACCCTTATCATGCTGATACCTAACCAAATCCAATATAAAAAATACACAGACCCATATCATTCATAAATATCACTGCAAAATTTCTAAGTAAAATATCAGCAAACAGAATGAATCTAATATTACCTTAAGAAAATAATACACCATGAATGAATGACAGACATTTAGTCAATAATGCAAGCAAGGCTGGTTCACTATTTAAAATCCATTCATATAGTAGACTTTTTAAAACTCTAAGGGGAAAAATCATGATTATCTCTATTGATGCTGAGAAAAATTAAACATTTCCTTCACAAAAGAAAAATAACACTCAAGAACTTAGGAACCGAGGTACACTCCCTTAACACAATAGAATATATATCCTTTCATCCTAAAGGGGAAGCACAGAGAGCCAGGTCTTCTACACTCAGAAATAAAGCAAGGATGTCCACTAACTGGACTACTCTTCAACATTTCACTAGAGATAACAGCCAATGCAATTAGACAAGAGAAATGAAGTCAAGTCATAAGAACTGGTGAATTGCAAGGGTTACTGTAAAGATCCTCTGAACTAAGTTAATAAGACAGCTCTGGAAGGACTCACAGTAAATTTTAGTCATTGTTACTATTTTTAAGCCATATATTGGTGTTAATGTTTCACTTCCATAAGAGTTCCTGTGGTGGCTTTCCTTTACTTTCCCATAATCCCATGCTGCCCCAGTCCAGAGAAGAGTAAGCAGTCTGTTATGACAGAAGGCAGAAGACGTAGATAAAGGTCTAGCATTCCGACATTTTCAGTTTGTGAAATCTTAAGAGCAAATTAGTTTATCTCTCTGAACACTGAGCCCCTCGTCTATAAACAAGGAGGCAGGTCTCTGTGCTTTATGACTATTGTTAAAAACCTCCACCAAGCAGACACGGGACAGTGGAAGAACCAGCCCTACCAGAGCAAACGAATGCCAGCACCTCTCCTTGCTGGGATCCATTCCTACCTGACGTGTCTTTCCATCCACATCAGGAAATGCTCATTTTGGATCAGAATTTATGCACAGTATCTAGAGATGCTGGGAGAGCCTCCATATACTTGGGACTTGCAGGCGCTTTGCAAGAGACGAACAATGATTCATTCTGAGTTTTGGCCCTAACTCCCTCATTAGGGTGAAACCCAAGGCATCCTGCAAGTTGTTGAAATCAACAGAGCATTCCTGCTGAGGAAGTGATGTGCCTGAGGCCAGGGGCACAAAGCGGCAAGAGGTTCCCATTCAGAAGAGCAGATATTCCTCACATTCTGACCAAACTTGAGCCTGGCTCCTGTGACTACTCTTTCTGACCAGGGCCTGTCCCTGGCCTGCTCAGTCTGACTTACAGAGACTCCTACTGGGTCAGTATAGTGCAAATCCCTCAGTCTTGGTATCTGGTCACCCTTGTTAAAGAGCAAAATTCAGCTGGGTTCATTTGAAAATCTAACTGGCTTAATGAAGCTATTCCTGAACCGGGCAGCATCCCATCTAGCAATAGAAGCGTACTCAGAGTGACTGTACAAAATCAAAGGGTTTGATAGGCAGAAGGAGGTGGGACAAGAAATTTAAGAGTGGCAAGATCACCTTACCTGAGAGGAGGTCGGGGGGTCTTATCAGACCCACTACCTCACTAGAGCTGACAGGAAATTTCAGACTGATTGGTTCGAAGTTCCAAGAGGCTGAAACTGCAATTAGATTAGTCTCTCAGTTTTGGTTTGGTGACATAGTTTAGGAAAAGTGACTCCACGTTGACCTGTTTCTTTTCTTTAACACCTTCAATATCTAATGAAATTCTTCATCCTCGACCTCTGGCCTGCCTCCAGCAAGAGTCCCGTTGAGTTGGTCAAGCAAGACACCCCTGGCCCCAATGTCTCCTCCTCTTAGCCACGTGCCACCCACTGACCGCTGCCCCCCGCACCCTGCTCCTTGGCTATCAATCTCCATTTTTCCTTGTACTCAGAGTTGAACCCGATCCCTCTCCCTACTGCAAACCCCCCACTGTAGTACTTCCTTCTTGAATAAAGTCTTCCTCACCGTTTCTAACAGATGCCAGGAGTACTTTTTCTTTCACAGTCCCCAAGGTGGTGCCGGCCTGCTCCCCCAAACCCAGGTCTGCAGGACTTCTCCAGGCCCCACACTGGGCCCTGTTTCACAATCGGGGTGAGGGATCCCTCCACACCAGCCCTCTGATCAGTGAGGCTCAGGTCCTTTCCTCTTCAAAATCATCCAAGACAGGGCCTGCCCCCACCTCCCCGGGGAGCTGGGAGCAGCTTGGCGGTGGCGGGCTAGGGAAATGTAACTTCGCATTCATTACTGTTTTTGTCTGCTCCCCTCTCTCTGCTCAGCATTCTCTCCAGAAGCACCTGGCATGCTGCCTGCTACCATGCAGCACAATAATTACCTGCTGAATGAGAGGATGAAGGTTCCTGCAGAGACCGAGATGGAAGAATCATGGTGCCTTTTGGCCCCGGACTTGGCTTCCCTTGCAGAGGCCCCAGGGAGGAGAACCTGGTAAACAAAGAGGCCCTGGTCCCCGGCCCCTTGCCTCACCCCCTTCTTCGTTCTGCTCTGCGACCCCCTGCCTGGGGGAGGTGGAGATGTGTCCCTTTGTCCTGCCTCCCAGAGTCCTCTCTGGTGGCTGGAGGTAGCAGCTGCCTCTTCAACTGCGCATCTCTGTGAGGGAGCCCCAGTTCTCAGGCTCCCACAGACGTACAGGTGTAGAGGAAAGGGCTTCTGTCCAAGCTCCCTCTCCCTGTCCTCTCCTCCATGTTCCCAAGCCCCCCACACGGAACGGGCTCCAGAGAAACTGGGAAACTCAGGCTACAGTGGGCTCCCAACCAGCACCACTCAAGAGTGTGGACCTCAGAGCTGGCCAAGAAGTCATTGTTCCTGGTCCCTGAAAAGACCAAGATCAGATCATGAGGGTGTTTTGCAATATTAACTTGATAGAGTACTGTCATCACTGCTGAATCAAATTATTTTAAAGGGGGTTTGAAGGGATGATCAAGTCATGAAAAGACAAGAGGAACACTCAACTGCACACGACTAAGTGAAACAAGCCAGTCTGAGAAGGCTGCACAGTGCATGGTCCTAAATATACGACATCCTGGAAAATGCAAAACTGTGGAGACAATAAAAGTCCAGTGGTTGCCAAGAGTTAGGGGGAAGGGATGAAGTGACAGGGCACAGAGGATTTTTAGAGCAGAGAACTACTCTGTATGGTCCTATAAAATGAATACATATTATACATTTGTCCAAACCCTTACATGGGCAGCTCCAGGTACCAATGACATGTTAATGGAGGCCACCAGCTGTGACCAGGGTGCCGCTCCAACGGGGCTGCCGATGGAGGGGGTGCCGCGCCTGTGTGGGGGCAGGAGGTGAACGGGACATCTCTGTACTTTTTGCTCAGTTTTGCTGTGTACTTAAAACTGCTCTAAAAAGAAAATCTCTTTAATAAAAGGAGATTGCATTTTATGTGTCTTTTGTATTACTAATATTTTATTTTCAGTGCTATTGATTGAGTGTTTATGGCCCCTTAAAACCTATGTTAAAGCCCCAACCCCCAGTGCGATGGTATCTGGATTTCGGTAACTGGGTTTAGTTGCCCTCTGAGGGCTGAGCTCACATGATGGGATTAGTGCCCTTATAAGAAGATGAAGAGACCAGAGCTCTCTCTCTACCGCATGAAGACACGGCAAGAAGGTGGCTATCTGGAAGCCAGGAAGAGAGTCCTCACGAGACACCAGACACCGAATCTGCCGGCACCTTCATCTTGGACTTCCCAGCCTCCAGAAGTGGGAGAAGTAAGTCTTTCCATTGTTTAAGCCACCTGGTCTACGGTACACTGTTCCAGTAGCTGAGCTAAGAGCGTTTTCAGCTCATCTGTTATGAGTTTTTGGCCCATGAAAGTTTAGAGGGGAGAAAATCGGTCCTGCTGCCCAAATGGTTTGAGGAGCTCTGACCTGCACCAGCAGCCGAGTCCCCCGCCACTGCTCTGCTCTTGACACTAAGCTTCAGTCGTCATCTGCAGGCTCAGAGGGTAGAATGACTGGCCCAAGCCAATGTGGTCAGTCAGCAAATATCTGGGTCTTTTGGAAAGTATGGCAGCCTCAGGCAGTTAGGGGCCAAAGCCCCCTTCCCCAAACCTCTTTTAAACATCAGGTGGGATGTTTTAAAAAAAGCAAGCGTTGGGGCAATTCTGCCAGCCAAACACAAATATTCGTTGGCAAGTCTGCACAATAACACAGCCTGTGAGCGTGGGAAAGTCCCAGTCTCTGTCCTCATACATGTGGATTCTTGGCTCCCGTGATAGGCTGATGCAGAGGTGACGTTATTCTAGAGACGAAGTTGTGTCCTGGTCCATCCCAAGATGACCTCGGGAGTGGGGACAGGTGCCTGCACTGCACTGGTGCAGCTGCAGGTCTGCCAGACAGCCACAGGCCTTGAACATGGCCTGCTTCACCAGGGACAGCTTACTTCCCATACCCCTCACAGTAACAAACCAGCACTCCGGTGTAATTTTGATAAGTATGTCTGAAACGCTTATCAAATGTAGTTTGATAACTACATTACCACCTCTGGACTGTGGATTCCTAAGGTTGCTCCAAGTGCAAAAGAGCTGCCCTCCCTGTGGACCTGTAATTATGCACGCACACGTGTGGCACATTAATGCACATGTGCTTTAAAGTACATCCCATGCAGACCAACAGGGAGATGAACTGCATGACCTCTAAGTTCCCTCCCCAGGCAAATGTATATAAAGTATTGTATTAAACATTACACTATATTGTCATATAGAATATATATTTTTAATATTCCTTAAAGTCTGGGAAGCAAGACAGAAGTCAGTTTTCTGAATTCGCCAGTACCTTCAGATACTGGAATTACACAGCATGTTCCTCCGGCTGTGAGGGCAAATCTTTAAAGCCGAGATAGCTCCCCTCTTCTTCCCAATACTCTCAGCAATGCTCAGTCAATGCTCAGCAACTCTCAGTCAAGCAATGCTCTCAATCTTTACAATCTTTCCTTTTCCAGCTGTTGCTGACAGTTCCCCTCTCCTCAGGATGGCTGAGAGCAGCCCAGTGACGGTTTCTGAGTCATCCTGAGCCTTTGCCTTAGATGGAGAGGTCTGTGGTGGTTGGAGGTGAAGCAGAAAGAGTTCAGAAGGGCAGGTGGGAAGGGATGTAGCTGAAAAAAAGAAAATGCCCTCCTGGAGTGGCAAAAAAACAGAAGCCTACACAGGTGAGAAAGACCCAGCCATGTCTGGGTGGAGGAAGGCCAGGCCTTGTCTCCCCAGCCATGGGGGACGAACAAATTGGTGGGCTTAGCCCCGAGACACTAGGCCGGGGGTACAAACCAGCAGCCATAACAGAGAACAGCAACTGGCCTGGGTACCTGGCTGGTATGGAGTCCGAAAGCCCAGGTGAGGCATGGGGCTTGTATCATTGTAACACGATGGAGACCCTCAAAGAGGACGGGGGGCTTGTGCCAGGGAAGCGGGGCAGCCCCCAGTGGCAGCTCTGGCTCTGACAGTGAGGACTTCTAAAGAAAAGGGAAAAGCACTCACTTCCTTGGGGAATTCAGCATCTGGGGCTAGGTAGGGGGACGGAGGAAACGCCACTCTGGGAAGCCCCTGCAAACCCTCTCCAAAAGCACAGCTCACCCAGGGAAGCGGGCCCCCAGCTGCTCACCAGCCTCCATTCCCCCTCATTTCCAGATCTGCTTCCCCAGCCCGCTTTTCACCCCAGCTCAGTGCCTCCAAACAGGCTTTCTCTTTGCACTACTCAGTCCCCTGACCTCATGCCAGTTCCCTCTCTGGCAAAGTTTGTGGCCTGGCAGCCTGGGGCATCGGACCCCGGTGAGCCAAGCTCAGTCTTAGCAACCACTTTGTCGTAGGAACAAAGAAATGGCCAACTGCTACTATCAGGGAGGCCGGGAAGTGGAGTGGTTTCTGGAGATGAGCATGTGTACCGAGTAACTTCTGAGTAACCTTGTTTTCTTCCTCTGTGAATGGAGACACAGCTGCCCCCTCTCGGGCTGTGGTCAGGGTGAAATGAGAGTAAAATTCCCAGCATGGCACCTGGGACACAGGCAGTGCCCAGCGAGGGCAGCAGTCCTCTCCTCGTACGACCTCTCTGTTAAGCCCCTCGCATCCTGTATCCCGTATCCTGACCTAGCCTCTGTTCTACATGGTGACCTCTCGAAATGCCCATTACACCAACAGATGAGTAACCACTCGTGTTGAAAACTCCTCTGTGGTTCCTCATCCTTAGCATAAAATCCAGCCTGAGCTCCTTCTACCTCTCCCCTCACTAAGGACTGCTTTTGCAGCAGCCTCTAGTGCTGGGGGCCTTTGCACTGGCTGTTCCCTCTGCTGGAACACCCTTCCCTGCCCCTCACAGTCGAACCCATCATAAATGTCATTTCCTTAAAGAAGCCTCCTCGAACCACCTCCTTCCTTCTTAGCACAAGTGCCCCATCTGTACTCACTTTGCCAGCTTACTGCTCCGGGTGTCCCACTCCAACGCAGCTCCACAAAGCCCTCTCTCTGGCCAGGCTGCACCCAAGCGCAGGGATCGAGTGCTTTGGAGATTAAACTGGCTTGGTAGCCTGCCGAAATCTGACCACCACTGCTCCCAGTTCCAAAATCTTTGTAAGGTAAGGTGTGGCCACGTCCGCATACACAAATGTACACCAAGTCCATAGGTAAAAAGTAGAAAGTTTTATTCTCAGATCTGCCTTAGTCATCGCTAGTTTTGCAAGCAAGAATAAGCAGGGTCGACAAGAATAGTCTCCCTAGATGTCTGTCACGACAATTTGTCACTGACGGAATTTCCTGTCTTTCTAAAGATAGTGTCATTTCGGGGTGCAGAAAGGGACTTCATGATTAGAGAACATGGGAGTTAATCATTGTACTTCATGCCAATGCGAGGCCACCAAGAGCAACCAAGAGCAGCCCAGCAATGACACAGAGCTCAGGGAATAAGGGAGGCAAAAAGAGTAGGGGACCCTATACCAGGACAGGGGGCCAGCAGAGGAAAGAGAGATGCTGTCTTCACCGTCTCCAACTTGATGCATCCAAAAATCAAATGTGCCCAGAAGGAGCCGGTCATTTACGGGGTCAGCAGAAAAAGAAGACAGAGAGCAGGAAAAAGTATCCTCTGAAGTACCCCCTTCTTGAAGAGTTCCCAGAGGGAGATCCCACCCCCCACCCTGGAAACCACTCCACAGGCGCCTGGTCTGGCTGGTTCACAGGACAGTCTCTCGAAAGACACCGATGAGGCTGTGTGGCCGCTCAGCCACACGCCGGGGTCTCTGCTCGCCTCTTGGCCTCCCTGCCGAGACGAAGGTGCTCAGGTCTCCGCAGCTCTGCAGGTGCAGCAGGCCAGGCAGTCTCCGCAAGGGCAGGCGGCGGGCCCTGATAGGGCCGGGCCGCCTGGGTGCCATGATCTTTGGGAGAATAGAATAAAGAGGGTGGGGAGAGGTTAAGCTTCACCAGTTGTGGTCCTGGGATCTGCCGATTATATCCATCCCTGTCATGTTCAGTTGCCTTGAGAAAGAAAAGAGGGTATTTTCCCCAATGGAAACCCACTGGGAATTCCAGAGGGTCTTAACATTCTAACTCTTTTCTAATGTTCCTAAGACATTCCCCAAATTTCCTATGGTTTCGATTGTAGGCTGGCCTCATTTCACTGATTCACCTACTGCAATTTCTTGCATTATATTTAACATTTCTCATCACTCTCTTCCAAGTCCTCTGTGGCCTGAGCCAGTGATTCTCACCGGGGCCAGCTCCCCAGCTCTCCCTTCGCCGATACTGACACATGAGTTTGGGGCGGGGCCCGAGCTTCCCCGGATCAGAACCCAGGCGATACAAGCACATGCAAACACTCGATACGATCTGGCACGGTGACCAGGTGCTGAGTATACAGCATCTCAGCCAAAACTGATGATGCTTCTATTTGCCCTAGAAACCCCTCAACAAGCAACATAACCACTAGGCCAATTTATTTGTGAAAACTCTTACAAATAGTTCTATTGCTAGATCTATTTTTATAATGTACTGCATATGTAACTTTAAATACATCGTAACATCACTTATTTTGTTAAAAAAACAACGAAAATACGAGAAATTCTTCACCCAACTTGGACTGACAAGGGAAGATGGCCCAGTATGTGCAATTATTCAGGCCGCACGGTCCCATCTGTAGGACCTGTGACACTGTGAGTGCCTCGGGGAAGACCCCAGGCCCCGGCGCTTCCCTGCCACCAACACCACAGCATGACCACTGGGATGACATTTTGCTTCCTTTGCACCGTTCTCAGATTTTAAAGTCATTAAAAAGCTAATCCCCCAAAGAGAAGAGACATTAGATTTACTACCATTCTATTATTATATTTGCCTTTAAGGCCTGTCCTTGTTTCCCAATGAAAAGGAAAACTTCAGCATTCATAGATGTCTGTTGTTATGTATATGTTAGGACAAGTGGTTGTGATAAAGGCAAAATTTAAAATGGATCTAAAAACGCATTCTAGTAAAAGAAAGAAAGTGGAAAATATGCAAAAGCTGGGGAGAGTCCGAAAGAAAAGCTCCCCTTGCCTGTCCCTGCCTCCTGCTGCCTGAGGCGGGTACAGCCCTATCACACGTCACCCCGGGGGGCCAGTCCTGGACGTCACCCCGGGGGCCAGTCCTGGAAGACGCCAGCAGGCGGCCCAAGTCTGTTGCAACAGCCCCAGTACTGAACTCCGACCCAGTCTGTGCAGTGGTTGTCTGTGCTGATGGCGTCTGTTGGACTCTGAGAGCCTGTCCTTTTTCCCCAGAGCAACTCTGCCTCGAACAAGACCTTGCAGAAGGTCCAGACAAGCCGCTCGGCAGACGCTCCGGCGGTAACCTCACCAGAGCATGGCAGCCTTTGAGCGGCTCCCGATGCTTGCCCCTGTTGAGTGGGCTACTGAGGCTGGACAGGGGAAAGGAAGCAGGAAATGACATTCTGTACAGACCAGAAGGACACGAGCTGTAAAATGTCTTCGCTACACGGGATTCGCGGCAGAGCCTGACCCAGGAGCACAGGCCAACCACTCTTTCAGAAAGCGGACAAGGGGGTCCACATTCGTGTGCCCCCTCCTGTGAGTAATCAGATCGAGCTTCAGCTACGCTGGGTCCCCTGAGGGGCCGGGAGAGAATGTGGCTTCTGGCTTCAGTTAGAGGAGTCCAGAAGGCAGAAAGGGGCAACGGAAAGGGAAGTGAGAAAGGGGTTTCCTCCGTCTGCCTTGAAACTTGATGGGCGAATCAGCCCATTTCAACTCAGAAGCATTCCCCTGGCACTTGACACAGGCAGGCCGGCAGGGCCAGGTAACAGGGTGACCAATGTCTTCAACAGCCGCACCACACACCTGAGCAGTGCAGTAAATGCCTCAAAGGTGACTACTTTTAAAAAGCGCTGGGTAGCTGAGGCTGTAACCCATGCCCAGTTCTCCAAAGGAAGCCCCCTTCACTCGGAGGGACAAGTGTAGAGACCCTCTAATCCAACCCTGCACTTAAGATGAGCAACCCGATACCAAGTGGGTCACTGACATGTCCAGTTGTGTCTTGCCCCTCGAGCTCCTGGTCAGGGGGGTTGCCTTGTACTTTTTAACCTATGGGAAGGAAACGGTGTGCATTCCTTTCAGTCCTCTCAGCTTAGGTGTCTTGCTAAGCATTTCATGAGCATATAAACAATCCCCAGAACCTCGGCTATATTAAAATCCATGTATGTCCATCGTTGTCAAAGGGCTAAAAAAAACACGCTGCACAAGGGAACCTTTCAACAGAGGATGGCAACTGCTGACCGGGACCACGTGGCCCCACACCTCGCTTTCTTCCCCAAGCCACACCCTTTTCTTTGTCCAGGCTTCCACCACCCCCTCCCCCATGGAAAATGGGTTTCTCTTCCTTTGAGCCAAGAACACTGTGGAAAAGCTGCCACACCTGAAAAGAAAGTGCTCCAGCTTCCTCCCCCTCCCCAGACCATACTTCCCTTGACACGGTGACCATGAACTTACTGTGCCTTGGACAGGAAATCAGAGACGCCGCTTTGGCTGCTGTGGAAACAAGTTATCTGATCCACACTGAATAGTAATAATAAAACTACCTGCTCTAGGACACTGGCACTTGCAATGACTTCCTCCATGTGCTCCTCGTCGCACTTCAGGACAGACTTAATGCTCTCCACGAGCTCATGGATGTCCGGGCTCATGTTGCCAGAGGACTGCTCCAGGATCTTCGCCACCAGCACCTTGGTGTCTACGTAAGATTTGTAATCTATTAGAGACTGGGGTCTGCATCTTGAGACTCTGGATTTCAGCCCCCTCCTCAAGGTCACCGCAGCCACATCCGGTCTCCCCTCAGTCTGAGTCGCAGCTTCACAGCTCAGCACGGGAGCGGCTGTGGACAAAGACAAACAACACGTACCCATTGGCCGTGCCCCTGTGAACACACGCCTCTCCTACACTCAGTGTGGGAAGTCCATGACAAACGCCGACAGCCATGCACCGCTTGCTTTTTGTTTTGCAAAAGGAAAGCAAAACCAACAACTGTGACACGAGCTTACTTCCTGATGTAGCCCCAACACGACATGTCCCCGAAACACTTTACTATGCCACATAAAACACGACCCCCCCCAGGTGAAGACAGGTGATAGAGGAGACCATCCAGAGTACAAACCACAGCAGAGCCACAGTTCCATGGGGTAATGACCGGTATGTGAGGCAAGCAGGCAAAGGTGGCTGACTGATGAAAGAACGTCCCACGGGGGAGGATGAAGGAGCCACTTAGAGACAGGGACTAAGGAAAGACGAGGCTTGTGGGCTGAGTGCAGCACTCTGCTCACTTTGACTGTACCTTTGTCCTAAACGTCCTCAAGGACACTGTACGGACTTATATGACCAGTGCCCACACCACGGCTGTGAGGCGGCTCTACAGCTGATGGTTACAGAAGGAGAAACCTCAGCACAGAAACACTACGTGATTCCAGAAGTCAACAGTGGGCCTGGGAAACCCACCACAG
Organism: Sturnira hondurensis; assembly: GCF_014824575.4. NCBI lineage: Eukaryota > Metazoa > Chordata > Mammalia > Chiroptera > Phyllostomidae > Sturnira > Sturnira hondurensis. The sequence goes on from NW_028086146.1 coordinate 3,023,580, forward strand.
GCTCTCATTTCCACGACTACCTGCTATAGCAACAGTGCAAGGACCGGCAGGACATTGCTGCACCGTCGGGTGGGTGACGGGGACTCAGGCCTGGTGTTTCCTCGTGGTTGGAACCCAGCAGCCGTCAGTGGACACGGCACTGGAGAATCTGGTCTGTGAAGGCCTGATGAGCAGGAACTTAGATATTCAGTGAGGAAAGGAAGCAGGGGCAGAAGAAGAGGTGGAAAAAGGGGAGCATCCTTTTCCTCTGGAGAAAAAGAGGCATGAGGATCTCTAAACAGTGGTTCGCAGCGGTCCTCCTAGGCTGCCACGAGCTTAACCCAGAGAGCTGGACTCTTCCAGGAACCCTCCCTACAGACACGCCCGTGTGAGGACAGGGTGTGCACTCAGCCACATGAAGACAACCTGGTCCCTTCCACGGCGATGGCTCCTACAGGCGAACACGTGTCATCTTCGCTTTCGCAGTACTACAGAATGGGAACGGGTTCCGTAAAGACCTCTCTAAGCTGTGCGGACTGCAAAGTTCCCGTTGAGGCCGGCAAGTGGTCAGCTCAAGTCCTCAACTCGCCAGGCAGGGCAGACCCAGCTCCCCTGGGAGCGGAGGGGCCAGGCTGCCAGCGGGCTGGGGTTGCAAAGGCGCGCTCAGTCCCAGGTCCCGGGGCTCCTCCGCAGGTGGGAGCCACTGCAGAGACAAGAGCAGTGTTCTCTCTGGCTCCCTCTGGACGGTCAGTCCAGAGCTGCGCAGACAATGCAGGTTGTCGGAGGGCCAAAACCAGAATGTGACGGGGGGGTGACACAAGACCCCGGAGAAGGCAAGGGGAGAAGGGTATTTGCATAGAGCACGAGGACAGCAAAAGCCACTTGTGAGAATAGGTCACCGAAGGAAGCCGGTGCTGATGGGTATTCACTTTCTTCCTTTAGTTCCCGTATTTTTTACAACTTTCTACAATGAAGATATATTTGGAGATGTTCAGATATTCATATATTCTAATAGCATCTATACACAAACAAACCCCTAAAGGGATGGAGATGAAGTACGGGTTTCACTCTAACCAAAGTTCTTCAAAAACAAGGTCGGATTTAAAGAATTCAATGTATTTGTACACAGTAAAAAGATAACTACTTTAAAGCCTAGAAGAGGCGATAAAATGCCACCCTTTGACTTCTTCTGTGAGAGAGAATATGCACCCCCACAGGATTGGGAGCGCCTGGAGAACAGAACCCGGTCTGCGTTAGTGTCTGTGCAGCTCCCACTACCGGATCATCCACAACCAAATGTGTCCGCTAAAATGGCTTAAAAAGAACAGTTCCCCACCAGCCTTAAAAGACATGGCAGATATATATTCCTGATGTGCATGTAGAACACCTTACTTCCTCAAGACCTCTTAACGTCTTTCAAGATAGCTCTTCAACTGCGGGGTCCTGGACAGCCAGAACCCCCACCCGCCCGCAACCCCCACACGTCCACCTGGCACCTGGACGCAGATGCGTGCTCTGAGGGAATGGCCTCACCTCTCTCCACGGAATGATGGAGCAGGGGGTCGCTCTTCGATCTTGCCCTCAGGGGCTGCAGAGGTCCCCAGCTCACCACGGTGCGCAGCTGGTTGGAGTCAGCAGGTGAAGTGGACGCACTTTCTTGTCCAGGTGCGTTGGGAATGTCTCCGTCTGAGTAATTTTTTAAGAGGAGAAATAAAATTGATTTCACTAGCCACAGCCCTCAAAATTTTGGGCAGGAAACACCTGTGAGGCCAAACCTGCGGGGTGAGGGTAGCACAGTTAGTAACATTTGCTTAGGCAGCTGGCCCAGGGCATTTGTACTTCCCAGCAGGATGGGAAGCGCTGCCTCTCCAAACCGGCCCTCCAGGTCTCAAACAAACAAACAAAAACCTCCAAATCGAAGCTAAATAAAGAAGCCTGCCAAACATCAGTTTTTCCTAAAGGTGTTAGCATCTTCTCCAGGGAAGTATCCTGTCCACCTTCAGCATCGGAAAGCTCGCATCTATCTTACAGTTTCTGACCCTTCTGGACGTGCTGGGTTGGGTGGGAGGTAGGACCTGCACTGCAAGGCAGTTGCCCAGGGGACTGTAAACTGAGTACAGGCAGGGGTGGAGGGCGGGGCACTGCAGGCTGGGCTGTGGGACTTCTGGAAAGCTGCATTAAAGAGCTAGTAGCCACTAAATGGATCAGTAGAACCACTCTAGAATTGGATGGCTTTTGCTCAGGAAAATAAAATCACATCATCTGTGAGCCTGACTGTGGTCAGGGAAACTTTTTTAAGAAATGGGAGAATTGCAAATGTCCTCGGGAAACAGAGCGCCAACTGCCTAATTCCCCATAAGAAGGAAGGCGAACAGAACAGAAACACAACCCCAAATGGTGCTGCTGAAAAGTTACCTCCGTCTACAAGAGCTAAACGCTGATCCATTATTTATGACGGTGTGCAATTTTGTCCTGGTGGGCAATTCTCTGGGCCATCTAAAACCTCTCCAAAGAGAGAGCTGTAACACTGTTACCTTAAATCACAAAGAGAAATATAAATGGACTCTAGTATTTAATTCAGGTCTGGAAATCAGAAATCACCCCCTCTTAAGGTAACATGACCTGGACCCTAGGTTACAAAAGCAGCGTAATCTTGCAGCAAATAACCCCATAATAAATGAAATGCTTTCTTCTCTCCACAAGAGCTCATCTTAGTTTAACAGAAGTGAAAAAAATCTTCAGTTGGAACACACAAGAATGTCACCAAATTAAACTCTGTAAATCTATTTCACGGGCCCCAGAGAACAGTCTGGTTATTCACAAAAGATTCTAAGGATATCTGTATTTCTGTCCACACATTATCTCCCTCTGTAAGCCCTAAAGTTGATAGTAGTTTTAGGGAAGGATCCAGCTTGACTCATTTACTCCAAAAATATCTGATCTCCAACAAAATACCACAAAATCATTATTTGATCATGTCCTAATTTTCAGAATCACAGGTTTTGGCAGTGAAAATGGGTTTATTACCTTGAGCCACAGTTATGCGGTCTTGCTCCATCGGGCTTAGGGCAGCTTCAGATCCTCCTGATATTTGGAATGAAGATGCCTGAATCACAGGGAAAAAGAGGAAAACTGGTTAATATTCAACTCAAGCATCATCTGGGCTCAGTGAACCTCTGAAAAAGACCATCGGTGCATGCACAGGGCTGCGGTGCACGGGGCTCCCACTGCTCTCTGAGCCCAGCCCCGCTGCTCCTCCTGCCTGTGATCAAGCAGAGAGAGACTGCACGCGCCGTACCTGCGGCCGGTCCGTCTGGTTCACCACAGCTTCGTACGGAGGTGGGGGATCCAGAGGACAGAAGACTTCCACGCCCTTGATTCTGGCTCCATATATATGCGGCAGCGGGATAATATTGGGACCACCCATCCTAGGAAAAGTATGTTGGCATCAGGAAGCAAGTTCTTCAGAGAGACCAGGTGACCTTAGTGGCTCCAGCTTGCTGGCCTTTGCCTGGAGATGGTTATCCTCAGGCAAGTAGCAACACATAGTATGCGATACTATCATTCCTGTACAATCTACTAGGCAAAAAGTAAGCAGAAATTTCTAAGAGACAGAAAGCAGCTTGCTGATGGCCAGGGGCAGGGGGGAAGGGAAGGGAGGAATGGGGAAGGTCCGATTAAAGATACACAACTCCCTGAAGGAGGAGCTGAAAATGCTTTAGAACTAGATGGAAGGCATGCCTATACCATACTGTGCATTTACTAAGTGCCACCGAATTGTACAGTTTCAAATGTTTCATTTCAGGTTATGTGAATTCCATCTCAATTAAAGAAAAAACAAAACTAGAGACACAGGAAACCTCAATTATTTCTTAGTTAGTGCAGAACAACTTCCTTGCCTGGGTTTCCCTGATGTTTGATTCATGGCAGCGACTATTTGTTCAAAAATATTTGAAAGAAAAAATAAAATCTTCAAATAAAGGGAGCAGCACACAACTCAGAAACAAAGCAGCGTGCAGCAGGGGGGACCCTGGAGGGACGGCCCCTTCCCGAAGGCAGCCCTCCAGCACACCTGACTGAGTGCTGTCTGCACACCGGGCGCGTGGGTGCGGGGCCCTTGACAATAAAAGCAAAAGCAAAAGCAAAAACAAAAACAAAAACCCTGCAAGATTTTCCACCAGTGTCCACAGAAAACTACACACCCACACATGTGACCTAGGTAACAAAGACCCTAAATAATAAAACAATAATTTAAAAATACATAGAAGCTTATACCTTTTAACAAAACCCCCAGTTATAAAATAATTCCTGGGGAGATGATGGGCAGCACGGTGACTGTAGCTAATAACACGGTATTGTATTTGAAAATTGCTGAGACAGTAGATCTTAAAAGTTCTCATCACAAGAAAAAAAATTTTACTGTGTTTGGTGACAGACGTTAACTAGACCTATTTTGCTGATCATTTGTAATACATATAGATGTCGAATCATTATGTTGTACACCTGAAATTGTATTCCATTTCAAATATATATCAATTTTTAAAAATATACAGAATGCCCCCCAAAAAACCTGTATTCAAGCCACGGAGTACTGGAGAATGAAAAAAATTGGTAACAGCAAAGTTTAATATCTGCTCTTAAAATGCAGAATGGACACGCACCTAAGGGAGGCAGTCTCACCAAAGGAGATTAATAAGGAGGCAGGTTCTAGAGCCAGTTCACACAGGGCACTGCTTTTTCGGAAAGGTGCTCTTTGAGTTTATGGCCATTTCCTGTTATCCTTGGTGCCCATTTTCAAAAATGTAATTGATGGAGGAAAAGAAGTTGAAAAAGATGTGACGTTCTTGATTGCTAATAATAAAACTTTATTGTTACATCTGGGATTTAGAAGAACGAGCCTCTACAGGCTGAATTTTAAAAAAATAATAACCAAGCTGTCCCCCTTTTTCCTTTATCTTAGTTCAGGAGGAAGACTCTCATCCCCTGCTTGACCCAGAAGGGAAGGGAGAAGGCTAAGTCCTGACAGCCCCTGCAGGGATACGTGCAGGCTGGGACAGAGCACACAGCAGACCCAAAGGGAGGCACCTCACCAAGGGTCTCTCCCAGTGGTGGCGGGCAGGGGTCCTGGTAGAGTTATCACAGGGATGTTACATGCTCCCCTCCTAGCAGGACTTGCCCACAGGTTTTTGCCAACTCTCCACTTCAGCCACAGCTGTTTAAGAACTGTAAATGGGCCGTGGCTGGTGTAGCTCAGTGGATTGAGCACAGGGAGTGAAGCAAAGGGCTGCTGGTTCGATTCCCAGTCAGGGCACATGCCTGGGTTGCAGGCCAGGTTCCCAGTAGGGGACACATGAGAGGCAACCACACATTGATGTTTCTCTCCCACTCTTTCTCCTTCCCATCCCCTCTTTCTAAAAATAAATAAATAAAATATTAAAAAAGAAAAGAAGTGTAAATGCCAGGAGCCACCAGGAACCCAGACCCTCTGGGACCAGACTGAAGGGCTCTCCTGCCCAATGAATAAGGTGACCAACCCATTTACTCAGTGAGACCTAGGGCCTCCTCCTGTCCTCTCCAGAGGGCCAGCCTTCATTCCTCGATTAACACATTCCTCGATTAAACCTCTGAGCCATCTTTCTAGAACTTCCAAACCCTCAGCCAACTGTGCCGACATTCACTGTTGTGCCCTGGCCTGGAAAGTCAGCACCCCTGTCTGTCTGTCTATTGGCTCTGGTCGTCTGTTTGTATTCCCACCCCAGGGACTCCCTACACAGTATGTTCACAGGGAAGAAGGGCTTGCTTAGGGCCAAGGGGCCAGATGGCTTCCAGTTTAGAGCCTCACCTACAGAATCTTTTCAAGAATAAAAAGCCGACAGAAAAGAGGGGATGAGCTTTATCCAAACTGATCACAGGGTGAAATGGCTTCTCCGGTGGTTATCGAAATGGCCAGGAAAGGCTTCATTTTGATGGAAGATGCCGCTAGGGTTCATGCAAAAGGAATGTTCCTTTCCTATTAGGCAGCTTTCCCTTATTTATTTCCTTATTTACCTCTGGGGGTAAAAAAGGACCTGTTGTGGAAAATGGGTCTGCTACTGACTGGCAGTCCCTGATCCCTTACGGGTTCCACCTGGGAGGCCTCCCCTCGGGAGACTCTGCTCTGACTGCCTGCGGTGGGGCCCGGGCATCAGCAGGTTGTGAATGCCCCAGGTGACCCCAATGCGCAGCCAGGACCCAGAACACTGCAGAGGGACATGGGTCGTGGTGGCTGAAATTATATTTGGCTAAGATGATCAGATTTTTATTAAGAATGACTGTCTTTAGCCCTGGCCACATGGCTCAGTGGTTAAGAGCATCATTCCATGCACCAGAGGGTGGTGGGTTCAATGCCCGGTCGGGGCACATGCCTGGGTTGCAGGGGACAAATGAGTCTATGTGTGTCCATGTCTCTCTGTCTTTCTGTCTCTCTCCCTCTCTCCTTCCCTTCCCTTTCCTCTCTCTCTAAAATCAATGGGAACATGTCCTTGGGTGAGGCTTAAAAAAAAAAAGGGAATGACTGTCTTTAGAAAACTAAGGCAGAGGTAAGATAAGGGCTGTTCCTTAAGAGTAAGAGACATGCTGAGAATATTTTGAACAGACTAATTAACAGTGATAGAGTGGAGTAGAAACTTCAAGAAAGATTTTTTATGCCTATTATTTTGTAACAACCCTCTCAGCAGCCATGTGACAATGCAGAAGAATGAGGAAACTGAGGCTCAGAAACGGAAAGAGATCACCCAAGGTCACCCTTTTAGGGGACTCCAGAGCCTGAGCGCTCTCACATTCATCCCAAAGCCTCCCGGTTTGTGGTCTGAGCACTGAGGGTGATCAGAAACTCAGACAGACCATGTAGAATATGTTCCGCTTTGATGCTACAACTATGCCTTGAGGACCCATCTGAGGGTGATGCAGCAACTAATAAGTCCTTGACCAAAGCATTATCTTCCTCTGTGTACTGGAGAAGCTGCGCCTGTCCTTTCACTGGGCACCTGGTGGTAGGGTTGCTGCCTGCGGAGGGGGAGCAAGGGGGGGCCCCACACAAGAGCTGAGCACTGGGTCAACTGCTAACACAGCCTGGCCCCACCTGCGTGTGGGTGTTGAAGCTCATTAGAATAGGAAATGGGTGGGCTTTGTCTTCACCTTTAAGAAATGCCCAGGCCAACCTGGCTCCCGCCCTCTTGTCTTTAATTTCCCATCCCATGGTCCGAGTAGGTCCACACTCACGAAATAGTTTGGAGACTCTGCCCTTTTGAATGCCAACTCAAGCCAATTTCTGAGACCAGGGGCCCCTGGGGTAGTGGAGACAGGGAGCACAGCCCCTCTGTACTGACAAACTGATTCACGAAGCGGAGGGCCCGTGTTGGACAGAGGTCATGGCGGCAGCCAGGCGTCTGGTTATGAGAGCAACCTGAGAAGCCCTTTCTCAAGGAGACAAGTGCATGAAGCAGTTCTGTTTATAGACGTTAAGTAAATAAACCTCTTCCGAGTGGTCATGACACCTTACAAGAAACGGGGAGCCTTCACTGTGTGAAAACACATCATAACTGGCTGTGGAAACTTAAAAAATTATTAATATTTTGCCTGCCTTACAAGAAAAAAAATACCACTTGGGATTAAACATCTAGTGTCTATAAAGTTGATTTATACAGGGAATCTAGCAAAGGCAGTCAAATTTTAAAATATCTGAGAGCCCTGGCTAGATTGCTCAGTTGGTTGGAGTGCCAGCCCTTACACCAAAAGTTTGTGGGTTCAATTCCTGGTCAGGGTACATGCCTAGGTTGCAGGTTCGATCCCTGGTCAGAGCATGTACAGGAGGCAACTAATGGATGTTTCTTTCTTACTTCCATGTCTGTCTGTCTGCTTGTCTGTCTGTCTCTACCTCCTTCCTCTCTCTCTAAAATCAACAAAAACATATCACTGGGTGAGGATTAAAGGGAAAAACGTTTTCTTCAAATATCTCTGATAGAATATGTATATAAAGGTGAATAAATGTAGCCATTTTGAAAAAGAAAGTGGGCTTCCCTCTGACATTGGTGGAATTTCAGCAAATGAGACCATCTGCCCATTGGAGATACGACCTGGGGCTCCAGGTATACAGTTTAGGCCGAGCAGTGTCTTCTTTCTCACAAGAGTGTTTTGCTTTAACACCCTCCCCCACGTTCCTTCCGGAAGTTCTGAATAGTAATGCCATTGATGAGAAGCTAGTCTGTCTTCTTCCAAACTAATTTGGCCAGGAGCTTTCTCAGGACCCAGAGGGACACATCCAGAGGTGCTTGTACATCCTCCAAGAGGGGAAAAACCACCACTGCTAACCATGACTGTGGAGGGGCAGAGGAGAGGAGGGAAAGAGAGAGGGAAGGTTGTAGGGCTGGGCGGGGCCCTCTTCCAGGCCTCTGCTGGACAGCACAGTCCCCAAGCCCACATGAGTCACTTTCCCTTTCGGCTACCCCAGGAAATGAAATCTGTCTGCCGCCTCCTCTTAGGTCGACCAAGTGCTCCCCCACAGCCTTAGAGAGCCGAGGAGTTCCTCCTCAAGAGGGCATTTCTCCTCTGAATCATGAAACACCAGACATTTTACTGCTCTCATGAACCCTCTGCCTCCAGCCTGAGACTGCGCTATGGGTTTAGCAAATGTGCCCTCATGCACACAAAGAATATGGGTTTTGTTGCTGTCCTTCCAGCCCCCGAAATTCTTGGCTCATTTCCTAAGAGAAGGAAACCGAAGAAGCTGTCCTGGCCCCCGAAGCTTCAAAGCTTCTGTGCATGGCTGCCTGACCAACAGGGGGCTGAGCTGGCCCCCAGCCACCCCCAGCCCCTCTGTCCAGCCAGCTGATGCCCCCCACAGCTCAGTGGGCATCGTTCCTCCCATCTAGGTGTGTGGCCAGGTGGGGGCCTGAGGTGGGGTTTAGGTATGACTCAAGACAAGTCGGGAAGATAACCCAAGGAGAAACCACGAACAGCATCTGGTGGCAGCTCGCATTGGCGACCTCTTTCAAAGCCATGTACCATGGCTGAGAGCATAAAAAATTGATTCCCAAAAACACCATGCCTAGCACCAAATTTGACAACTCTCCATGTGTACCTTAGGGAGTAAAAAATTTAAATTCCGGGCCCTCAGAATATCGAGCTAAAGACACTAGTAGAATTCAGAGGTTCTCTCCTGGAAGCTTAAATATAGGTTTGCTTATCCTCAAAATTCAACTTAAGCTCACCTTGTCCAGGAAGCCAACCCTGACTGGCTGGTCCTTCCTTCAAGCTCTCTGCAGCCCACCCACCATTCCAGGTTAGGTGGTTCTCCTCTGTGCACTTACCCCTCTCCTCTGAACACCACTTCCTGTGATGATAACACCACTCACTCTGAATGACCTAGACTGTGAGTTCCTTGAAATGAGGAACGGGGACAGGGACATTGAACTCATTTGGAATCTCAATAACCCAACACAGTGACTAGTCAAGCAGCAGCGAACTGATCAAACTGTTGGCTGAATGAATAAACTAAGTCATTCCTTAGAGAGATACGATTCTAGAACTTGGTAAGAAACAGAGGAAGACATGGGGCATTTCATTCTACAGATCATAAATCCTGAGAGTTAAGAAACTGATGATCAAATTTTTAGCTAGAATTTGAAAATGATAAGTCTGGTATCTATTTTTTCCAGACCAGAGAGAAGTAATTAATAATTCATCTTTTTTTAATGGCTGGGAAGAGTTTCATGATTTGGGGACCTGCTGATGGTGTTATAATGATCATCGATTTGGCTTAACTAAGTGCGTTTCCAGGGCAACAGCCGCTCTCAATCTTGTCAAATTACAGCAGTTATCTCACTGGGTGTCAGTTTTCCTGGGAAGCTAATTGAAATTGAAAAAGTATATCTTTAGGTCAAGGTTTGACTTTTCTTCGGTTTCATGCAGTTAGTCAGAGAGAGAGAGAGAACACGCATGCGTGGTACAGAGAGCTGGGGTTACGGGGTACTTACGAGCGATACCGCCGGTTCATCCGGGGTGTGCATGAGTAGTATGTGGCGAAATAGGAGGGGGGAGGCACTGGTGGCACAAAGTCATCGGGGTCGGGGATGCGTCTGTGTTCATCCACGTCTTCGGCAGAAATCTGGGACTCATCCTAATGAAACAGCACCTCTGTTAGTCAACAGCCTGCCCCACAAGGGCTCGGGGAGAAAAGCAATGAACAGCACAGATAGTCCCCGGGGCAGGCTGAGCAGAGACACGGTCACGCTGCCACCGTGCATGGACTTACGCTGCAGGATCTCCTGGCTGCAAATATCTGGAGGTAGCGAAGGGCGGCTGCCACCAAGCAGACGGTGGTGGTCAGGGCATTCAAGGCGCACAGAGCAAAGAGGACTTTCTAGAACAAGGCAACAGCAATGGCACTGAGTACTTCAAAGGAGACGCCCGCATGCAACATAAAACAACTTTAAAATAATCATCCTGTCCCCATAAGATAATTCTCATGAGAAAAATGCATGGGAAGAACTTACATGGCAAGCGCCCCCCAAATGCTGGAGATTATCACGACTCATTGCAACAGGGTGCACTTATTAATTTAACAGATTTATCTTAGAAGCTTCCTGTCACAGAAAGACCTGACATAACAACAGTTCTCTTTGTAAGCACCAGAATACAGTCTGGAAACATTCCTCCCAGGAAAGCAGTAAGTTTCTCTTCTGAAGTTCTTGTCCCCAGGGACACCCTCCCCCTCCCACAGCCTTGCCTCAGGACAGCCCGCTGCTTCATTCGTGGTCACTGATTCTATTTCAGGAGCTTTCGGCAAAGCTGCTCCGAGGACCCAACTAGGACAACGGAGGGGCGGGCTGCCCGAGCGTAAGCAGGGCTTCTCTCCTCTAAACACACATCTCAAAATAGTAGCAAAGGCAACTCCAAAAGTTTCTGTTGCCACAGTCCTGGCTCCTCAGGGGGGGTTTCCCCAAGCAAAGTCCTGGCTCAGAACATTTGGGGGTGATTCAACTCCCAAAGATCCCCAAGCCAAATAAAGAAAGCTACTTTTACATCCTTCATAATCCAAAGAGCTGGCAGCTTCTCTCTCGGCTTAGAGATTCCTCTTCCCCACAAAAAATTAGCCCCAAAGATCTAACTAAAGAAAGCCATCATGAGCTTTTGGATAGTGGCTAATTCCTCACAGTTCACCAACTGATCTTGTCACTTCCTAGGCTAACGGTCCTTAAGCCAGAACACGGTTTTTAGCCAATTCCCTAATAAAGGTTCATTCTGTATTTCTCTTCAAATAGGATCATTTGTTTTTTATCCCTTTTGTTTATTACAGTTGTCGCCTATGAAACAAGAGGTAAAGTGCTTGAATTTCTCCTACATTTCCTGGCCAATATGCCTCCAAAGTCTGTGTCCCAGAACCATAGCTCTCAACAGCCCACACAATTCATTTATACTGACACGGGAGCATCAGACCAACGACAGATGGGTAGGCAATTTCAAGGTTTTGCTAAGAGCTACATCACAGATGTATATACAAACACACATATATACATGTACATGCATATGTATTTACTTGTTTTACTATTTTATAATTCTTGAACACCAAGAAAGTCATCTCATAATTTAAAAGACATACAATAACATGTGATGCTTTCTGTGTTCAATTTTGTCTCTGAGTCACTGAGGAGGGGTTGTTCACATCTGTTTTCAGCAGTGTAACTGTTTGATGGAGGTAATGGTAAGAATATTTCAAGTAACTTTGTTTCCTCTGGGGACCTGGGTTATACTTATCGCTGGGGGGGTGGAATCCACTCGAGGTACCTTAAGTAGAAGGTGAACCGCGCTACAAGGCTGAACTGGGAAGAGTTTCAAGGCATTTTCTTTGTCTGTGCATTTGGCTGGTTGAAATTCTTCACAACAGAAGCAAATCTTGCCTTCACCTAAATCCACCTTAAAGGGGAAAAGGCAGAACGATAATTTAATTATTAAGAAAAATACACAGGCTACACCATGAAACACCAATCCTACAAAATGAAATATGGGTTTAGTGTCAGACAGTATCTGTATCAGTCAGGATAGGCGGAGGTGTGCTGTGCTAACAACCAGGCCCCAATTTCCAGTGGCTTAACTAAACACGGTTATTTCTTGAACACGCTACATGTCCATTTAGGTCAGCAGGGGCCTCATATTGCCCTCATAGGGCCTTCACCATATTCACCTGGAGACCCAGGTTTATGGAGCACCCACCACCTCAGGACTGATCATCACTATGCCAGAGAAATGGAAGACACAGGATGAACTGCACAAGGCACTTAAAGTGGGGTTGCCAGGTAAAATATAAGACAACCAGTTAAATTTGAATTTAGATGACTAAGAAATCATTTTTGAGTATAAGTATGACCCATATATTCCATGAGACATGTTTATAGTAAAAACTACGAGCTGTCTATCTGAAATTCAAACTTAATTCATTGGTCTTTATTTGGCAGATCTGGTAACCCTAGCTTCAATCTTCCTCTTGGAAATGACACTCCCAAAAGACTGCCAAAGCAAATCACGCAGCCCCACCAAACTCCAGAGGGCAGGGAAGTTCAGTCTACCATGTGTCTGTAAGAAGCAGATGGTATTATTTCGGTGACAGTAGCCCTAAACCATGTATGCTTAAAAAGATCTCTTAGTTCACATCTTCCATGTTTTCTTTATTTGAAGTTATAATGTCACTGATCAGTAAATTCATATATATTTTAGTGAGAGGCTTTGCAAACCTTTTCCAAGCTTCTCTTGAATCATGTTGTGAAAATATGTACCACCTGCCTGTGGCTCACAAGACCTATAATTTGAGGGCAGAGGTTTGTTCTTACTTGCCCCGCTGCTTAAGCTGTTGAAGTTGACTATTCTATTTGGGCTAAAAAGAAAGGCCACACCTCTCACACTTGCTAACACAATCAGCCTTGACTTCACGTGCTACCATGGATTTGGGGTGACCCATGTGGGTGGAGAGGAAAAGAGGAAAGGAGAGCACCTCTTACCCCCAAAGACTTCATTTGTCAAATAGCTTCCCTAATGAAAAACAATTATGACATGGCCCCACTGGTTAAAAATTATGTGTTTTATGCATTAAAAATGGCAAGAAAATGTCATCGAGTAGGTAACTCTGCTATCCCAGAAGAGTTAAGATTTCAAATGATTCTTAAAATTCTGTCCTATACTTTAATGGCGTATCTAAATTTTTATAATTGTATAATCAGAAACAAGCACAGATTTGGTTTTGTGGTGAGAAATTTTTTTAAATTACAAATACATTTAAAACTGTAAACAAATATTCACGCCTTGACATCCCCACCACCCTGCTCCCCACTCCAGGGCAACTGAGAATCTCTGAATGTGGGACCCAAGTTTGGATATTTTTTAAAATGTTCCCCCAGGTTATTCTAATGGGCAGCCAGGGCACAGAACCACAGAATTTTTCATGAATGTCAACTATACCCTTAACCCCCGCAATCTGGCTTCTGTTTTCTCCAGAGCCACCAGTGTCCAGCCACTAAGCTAATTTCTCACTACTGCCCTCCCAATGTGGCTTCTACCCACTCCCTTTATTTATTCATTATTCACGGTCCTTCTCAAATGCCTATATTCCAGGTGGCCTTCCCCATCTCCCCATGGATACAAACCCTTCTCCCGCATCCCCAGAACTGCTGTCTCACTGATAGCGGAATGCAGCTTACCCCGTTCTGTAATTGGACATGCATTCATTCCCTCTACCAACACTGATCCAGCATCTGCCATGTGTATGCCTACTCTTCTCGCTACTGATAAAATTCTAAGGCGGAAGTGATGCCTGACTTCTTTCTGCTCTCTGCAGCCTCTAGCATGGCGTCTTGCTTATAACACATGCTACAATTTTGCCCAATTGTCTTTCCATATATTGTGACTTTTTGCTTCCAGCTTGTGTGCACTCTCTTTGCTCCTTCTAATTTGCTGTGCAATTAGTCATTGGAAATCCAAACTTTCTTCAAAACTTTTTTCTGGGAACTCTTCTGTATATAAAGGAGGCTACTGAAATAAGATAATAGATAATAGAGAACCAAGGAAATAGAGATAATAGAGAACCAAGGAAATTCCCATCTGGAAGAAGAGAGAAGACAGGTATATGAATCTCTTTAACCTGAAAAAGAAAAGGATAAATGCCCGAGAGGGCTGCCACTAGGACATTATGGAAGATTATCTTGTGAGGGGAGCAGGGATTTTTTCCTGAAGGAGATGACCTTTGAGGCTTTAAAAGACTGATGATGACTGTTGGATGACCAGGGAAGTAAGGCAGAGGGAATTTAGCGGGGGTGGAGAATTTCAACTGGGGAGGTGGAGAGACAGCATTGTTAGAAATAAGAAAGTAGAGCAGGAGCCTGGGTAACGAGCTGCAGGCTGTGGCTCAACTGCAGGGAGTGTGGGCCGCTGCAGGAGCAGGCGGGATGAGGGGAGGCACAGAGGGCCCTCCGAACAAGAAAGGGCTGCGGGTCTGGGGCCCCTTCATTTACAGTTATTAAAGCAGCAAATGACAAAAATCGAAAGGGTTGTTGAAGAAGGAGTGGCAGTTTTTTAGTGAGTATCTAAGGAGCATTCCTGCTTGGGAAGGTCATAAGTTTCCTTCCCTGCAAGGATCTAGCGCAGCCTTTGCAGAAATGTGACAGCCAGCTTCAGGCATGCGGCTGGTTTCCAAGGGTGAGAATGCCTGACACCAAGTTCCAAATTATTGATGTCTAATGCAATGTCTAAAAAGTATTTTTCTTTAATTAATTAATTAATTAATTAATGTATTTATTTATTGTATTGCTTTTGCTTTGTGTCACAGGGAAATACTTGTTACTACTACAAAGTCCTTTTAAAAAGTTCAGAGATATTGAGCAATTCCACCTCTGGGTATACACCCCAAAGAACTGAAAGCGGGTTCTCACACAGATATTTGCAGACCTTTTCTCATAGCAGTATCATTCACAATGGCCAAAAGGAGGAAGCACCCCAATCATCCATGGATGAATGAGTGGATAAACAAACTGTGCTTTACATATGCAATGGAATATTATTCAGCCTTAAAAAGGAAGGGAATTCTGACACATAATACAATATGGATAAACTTTAAGGACATTTTACCAAGTGAAATAAGCCAGTAAAAAAATTACTGTATGATTCCACTTATATGAAGAACCTAGAGTAGTTAAAGTCATAGAAAGCAGATGGTTGTTGTGAGGGGAATGGGAGTTATTGTTTAGCATGTACAGAGTTTCAGTTTTGCAGGATGGAAAGAGTCCTGGAGATTGGTTGCTCAACAATGTAAATGTACTTAACACTACTGAATGGTTAGGGTGGTAAATTTTATGTTGTGTGTATTTTACCACAATTAAAACTTAGAAAACAATTCAGAGATGGTACAGGTCTACAATTCTGAAATCCAAAAAGTTTCTGTTACCACTGCTGTCCCAGACTGCACGGGGGCACTACAGAATGAATACGTCACATGTATCTTCTAAAATGTGGAAAAACTCTGAAATCTGGCCACCAAAATTTGTGGATAAAGGACTGCTGACCTGTAGTCTCATAATATCCATTTTTCTTCTTTCAGTGAGACCAGACAGATATTGATAATGGATACCTAACCTGCCAATGAACTAGCTAATGATGCATTATATTACTGTGGTTTGGGGTTCTGCTGGCTGGCCCCTGTCTTGAAAAAAGTGACTGACAACTGAAGTAAAATAGTTAGCAGGCAGCTTCCTTTCCAATTTCAGGTCTCAGTTTAGGATGCTGCCTGGTGCTGGATGTTGCCAGCCAGTCACTGGCACCCAAAGTAAGCCAGACAGGCCGGTGGGCCCGATGCGCGTGGTGTTTTAGCGATGCTTACCAAATCACACCTGGGCACGCTGGATACAAACTGGGCCCCTTGGCAGCCCAGGATAAAGCCAGCTAAATTTAAGAGGACACACACCACAGAGAGCAGCACAAAGAGGTTTACCTGAAATGGGAAGAAAATGGGTAGTTAGAAAAATGACAGATAAAGCCGGAGAGTTTTATCTGAATAAAACTAACTCACAATCTTTTACTAGAGGAAACATCTTTTTTAAAAGTCTGAACCATGTTCTTAGTATCCAAACTTTTCCCCACCACTTTTCAGAATTTTTTAAATGTACTCAGGAATGCCATTAACCTTCAAGTCTTCTCAATCATTTAACGTTCCCCCTTTGTTTTTGTAGATAGGAGAGTTTCGGTCCCTATCTTTTTTCTGTACATTATGTTAAGCTATGGCTATTATTTTTTCTGAGGTTTGCAGAATCAATGGCAAGTAGATAAATGGAGAATTCTAGAATACACATGGAACTCAGGGAAATCAAGGAGCTCAGAGCCATTATTAACCAGAAACTCCAGTACGTAGGTGAAAGTAAAGATGAGCCTTTTTTTCTGCAGGAGACAGGCTGAGCCTCTACTGATAAGACTGGAATTTCTTCTGTTGCCCCTCAAACCCTGCATCCAATCACTGGCCAGACAGAGAGGCACCAGTAACCACCAGGTACCGATTTATCTACAGCAATATCAGATGCCTTGAGAAGAAAACACAGTTACAATCCTTATGCCCACCGGCACACCACTGATCTTCATAACTAAAGCTTAGCATCATCAGCTATAGATGGGTAAGAGTTCACTACCCAACACTAGACCCCAAATTTCATCATTAACATCTTAAATCTAGCTCATCAAATGACACCATTAGAAAATCAGTAGGCAAGACCCAGACTAGAAGAAAATGTCACAGAGTGACCAAAGAACCTTTTCCAGAACAGACAAATAACTTCTCCCCTTAATAATAAAAAGGCAACCCAAATTTAAAAAGGGGCAATAGACTAGAACATATACTTGACAAAAGAAGATACAGGAATGGCAAATAAGCACATAAAAAGTGTCAATATCATTAATAACCACGGATGAAAATTAAGACAACAAAGAGATACCACTTCACACAAACAAGAACGGTTGAAATTAAAAAGACGAGCGATAGAGCAGGTGAGAAGGAGCACACAGAACTCGGGCATTGCTTGTCTGGGTATAAAATGGTACCACCGCTTCATAAAACTGTTTCCAGTTTCTTAAAACTTAAATATAAATCTCCCACGCAGAAGAATTCCAAATAATCCATGGAGATAATCTACCCTCACCGCGAATGCGGAATGCACAAGGTGAGTTCATTCCAAAGAACACAGCCTGAAAGGACTGAGGGGGAGTCGCTTTCCAGGGGAAGACGCTGACAAACACAGCACCAGCCAGGTGAGCAAAGGTAACATCGCCAGTCAGACAGGCTGATGGCAGGCACCCCTGATACAAGGTAATGAAAATAGCATGTTACCTCTGTGGTCTTCCTCCCCAACCCCCATAATAACCTCAGTCTACTCATGAGCAAAACAGCAGGCAATCTGAATTGACGTACCTTCTACAAATGCCTGACCAGCACTCCTCAAAACAGGCGAGAACATCAGGAAAAACAAGGAAAGTCTAAAAAACGGTCACAGCCAGGAAGAGCCTAAGCAGACATAACCACTAAATGTAAATGTCCTGGGTGGGATCCTGGACAGAGAAAGGACATGAGGCATAAACTAAGGAAACCTGAAGAGTATGCATTTTAGTTGATGATAATGTATCAATATCGGTTCATTAATTGTGACCAATGCACCAGACTAATGTAAGGTAGCAGTACTAGGGGAAACGGCGTATGAGGGGTATAGGACCTCTCAGCACTATCTTTTCAGTATTTCTATAAGTCTAAAACTATCCCAAAATAAAATTTTGATTAAAAAAATTCTGACTATACACCTACCATCTGACCTGCAATTCCACTCCTACATTCAGACCCTGAGAAGTAAGTGCAATTGCCCACAAAAAGACTTATGCAAGCTACTTACAGGAGCTTTATTCATATTAGACCAGAAGGCGAAAAGAACTCAAATATCCAACAACAGGAGAATAAACAAAGTGGTATTTTCACGCAGTGGAATGCTTCCAGCAACAAAAAGGGACAAAGCACTGATGCACAGTGACAACGTGACATTCAGAGACATGATGTTGAGTAAAACAAGCCAGACACTATACGATCCCACTTACACGGCGTTTGAGAACAGACAAAACACATTGATCATGGCAATAGAAGTAAGAAAGGGGCTGCCTGTCTTTTAAAGGAAGTTTCGGAGTGAGGGGTAGACTGGGAAGAGAAAGGGGAGTTTTCTGGAGTGATAAAAACGTTCTAATCATTTTTTTGTTTATTGTCTACATCCGGTATGTTTATGTGCATACACACACATACTTTTAACGTAAGAAAGAGAATCCTGAGTCTGGCTGTCAGAGCAGTGGGGTGAGATCACACAGTGAATGTACTGCTTCTAAAATGCCACAACAACAAACAAGCTGAGAGAACGCCCCAGGGATTCACTGCCTGGGGGGCGTTGCTTCTCTCCAGCACTGGAGGGGCCACTGATGAGGAGTCAGAGTCAAACCACCAGAGTTCCACCCCTGCAAACCCCAGGATGAGGACCTGAGCTGCATCTGCTGTTCCCCAAATTTACTCCTGTATATGGCTTTATTATTATTACATTATTTTTATTACTATCTGGCCAAACTTACTGGCCAAATGCTTGCCCAGTAACTCTTGTGTAGACTGCTGGACATGTAACAGACATGGGGGTGATTAGGATACCGAGTATATCTCTTTTAGAGGCTGGATCAGGTTCAAGGGCACAAAATAGTGGAGTTATGAGGGACACATTTAGGATTTACAGGGACATTCAAAATGGGCCCCTTTGATTTTAACTTGGTTATGATGGTGTAACTTTCAAGACCCAAATTCCCATTCCAACCATGACCAGATAGCGTCCCCTCAGACAGAAGACCGTGAAACATCCATTATTAATGAAGAACATCACAGCCAGAAACCCCACTCAGCCATATCTGGAAAGGGGAAGAATTTCTTATATTTCTCACACTGTCATCATTCTTGCCTTTAAAAAGTCACTGCAGAGATTTGAGTGTCTTTTTGGGGAAGCACCTGAACTTAAAATCAGGAGACCAGGTTCACACTCAGGCTTTCCCACTTGTTTGTCATGGTATCTTAGGCAGCCTCTTTGAGATTCACTTTTCTCATTGGTTAAATGGGTCTGTCTTCCAGCCTACATCACAAAATTATTGAGAGAATCACACAAAACGATGCATATAAAAATCCTTTGTAAATTTCAAAATGCTCCGCAAGCAGTTTTATCAGTGTTAATAATAGACATTTTCTATTTTTAGGAGTAGCTTTGTTATTACAAAGTACACTTCACAAAATGAATTTCACGGACTTCCACCAAGATGGAGGCATAGCTGGAAACACTGTGCCTTCTCCCACAACCAAGTTTGAATACAACAAAGGTTTTGAGAAACAAAGACACAACCAAAGGACAGAAAATTGAATTATACGGAAGTCCAACTACATCTAACCATTCAACGGGACGGTAAGAGGGGCGGAGCCAGCAGCGAGCAGGGTCGGGCAGGACAGGGCCCCCGACCCAGGCGCGCAGGCAGACGAGAACCAGTTGGGGTGCGGGGCAGACCGAGGGCGCATATTCGCGCACAGTGAGACAGACCACACAGGCCCCAGGGGGCGAGGGCTGACGGCGGTGGCACACTCAAGTGCAGTGGGACGAAACGCGTGGGCCCGGTGACAGCAGCAACTGAGGCACCGGTGAGGGCCTTGGTGGCAGGCGGTGGACAGGATGCCAGAGTCCCTCTTTGACCCCACCCCCACATACAGCATCACAACCCAGCGACTTAGTTGCCCTGCAATACCAGTGAGAGCCATTGTCCCTCTCTGACCCCGCCCCCACATACAACGTCACAACCCAGCGACTTAGTTGCCCTGTTCTAGTGAACACTTTAGGGCTCTGATCCTGCTATGGAACAGGCACGAACAACCCGAAAGATGGCACAAGAAAAACTCAAAGTCCCAGAGCCAATAACTCTAAGCGACCAAGAAATTGCCAGCCTCTCAGAAGCACAATTCAGGACACTATTTATCAGGATGCTCACAGAACTGGTAGATTATAGTCACAAATTAGAGGAACAAAGTCACAAATTAGAGGAACATATGAAGGCTAAACTAATTGAAATGAAGGGAGATGCACAGGAAACCAATAGTGATGGAAAGGAAATTGGGACTCAAATCAATGGAATGGACCAGAAGGAAGAACAAAACATCCCACCAGAAAGGAATGAAGAAATGAGAATTCAAAAAAATGAGGAGAGGCTTAGGAACCTCCAGGACATCTTTAAACGTTCCAACATCCGGATTATAGGGGTACCAGAAGGGGGAAAGAAACAGCCACGAGTGGAAAACTTATTTGAACAAATAATAAAGGAGAACTTCCCCAGTCTGGCAAAGGAAATAGACTTCCAGGAAATCCAGGAAGCTCAGAGAGTCCCAAAGAAGTTGGACCCAAGAAGGAACACACCAAGGCACATCATAATTACATTAGCCAAGACTAAAATGAAGGAGAGAATCCTAGAAGCAGCAAGGGATAAGGGGACAGTCACCTACAAAGGAGTACCCATCAGACTGTCAGCGGATTTCTCAAAAGAGACCTTACAGGCAAGAAGGGGCTGGAAAGAAGTATTCCAAGTCATGAAATCCAAAGACCTACAGCCAAGATTGCTTTATCCAGCAAAACTTTCATTTAGAATGGAAGGACAGATAAAGTGCTTCTCAGATAAGGTCAAGTTCAAGGAGTTCATCATCACCAAGCCCTTATTATATGAAATGCTAAAGGGACTTATATAAGAAAAAGAAGATGAAAAATATGAACAGTGAAAGGACAGCAAACACACAGTTATTAACAACCACACCTAAAACAAAAGCAAACCAAGAGGACAGCTAGATCAGGAGTGGAACCATAGAAAAGAAGAACACATGGAGGGTTAGAAACAGGGGGTGGGAGGGGGAGAAGGGGGGAGAAGGCACAGAAAATAGCATAGATGGTAGGTAGAAAATAGATAGGGGGGAGGGCGAGAATAGTGGGGGAAATATAGAATCCAAAGAACTTGAGACACGTGGTTATAAACTAAGGCGGGGAGAATGGTGGGGGAGGGAGGGTGTGGGTGGAGGGGATTAAAGGGGGGGAATAGAACAACTGTAATGGTATAATCAATAAAATATATTAAAACAAACAAACAAACAAAAAAAAACCAAAATGAATTTCACTAAGTCTAGTATTTGCATTTTGCTCTTACGTTTGTGACACAGCTGAGTTATGGCAGCTGGAAAGGTACTCTGTTATAAGAATAATCTGACCCTGGCTGGGTGGCTCAGCTGGTTGGAGCATCATGACATATACCAAAAGGGTGTGGGTTCAATTTCCAGTCAGGGTACATGCCTAGGTTGTAGGTTCCATCTCCTATGGGAGGCAACCGATTGATATCTGTCTGTCAAATCAATAAGCATATCCTCATATGAGGATTAAAAAAATAACCTGCAGGTACATTGTTTCCAAAACTTCTCCAAAAAGAACTCTTTCTGCAGCCTGCTTGTCTTAGAAACTTACTCCACGCTAACCTTTGAGACTAGTGTGCGGGGCATCTCCTGTTTGCCCCTCCGATCCTCTCTCCACTGGCCACTACCCTGCTCCCTTCCCAGAGAGGCTAACCTGTGAAGACAGTGTCACTGGGGCTCCTTTGCCCTCCGGTCTCTAGTTAAATTCAGCCAATAGGGAGCCCTGGCAGAAGATTTGAGGGAGGAAGGAGGGTGAGGTTCCTGTAGTTTCAGTGATCCCTCACCTATCGAGGGAGTTATGTTGCAGAGACCACCGAGATAGGTGAAAATCCACAAAGTGGCAGCGTTATATTTATTTTATTATTTATATATATTTTAAGGCTTTATAAACCCTTCCCACACTCCTATAAACCTTTCTCACTCTCTTATTAACCTTTCCCACACTCTCATAAACACTTCATATGCTCTTAAACACTTTCTACACTCTTAAACCTACACAATTTTAACAACATATAAAATTCTATATGGGTACTCACCAGTGAAGTATGCAGTCGTCCCTCACTATATCGCAGTTCACTTATTGCAGCTTCACTGTATCGCAGGTAAACCTGCAATAAGTGAACCGCGATATAGCGAGGGACGACTGTATTTCCCTGCTTCCCTGTGTGCAGCCTCAGGCCAGCTGTGCCCCTCAGTGGAAGCCACAGGTCCCTCCCAAGGAGTCCTCTGTTCATGCCTGCAACTTCCAGATTGTCCCACTGCATCCTCTTCTCAAGGCAGGCTCGGAGGCAGCCACAGCCTCACCCCTCCCTACACCCTGCACAAACCTTTGCAAACAGACCCTTTATTAACCTCTGGTCAAGTTATAATTTTATTGGGTCAGCTGTGTCCTGCTGGGGCCATCGCTGATACAACTTCTACACAAAATTTCTCTTTATATTCAACCTAAATTTCTTCCTGCTCTTTGAGCTTAGTTCCTATTGCTCTCACTTAAAATTTATCATCACGTGCCCACTGAAGTGAACACTATGTGTTACAGTTCCTGAATTCTACTGAAGCCAATTCATCACTGAGGCTTATTATGAAAAAGAGAGAAAGGCCCACAGGTGATGGAGAAATGTCCTTCTCGAAGTTGTATTTTAGACATGAAAGACAGTGGGGCCTAAAAAGTGGAACGCTTGCTCCCAATGCACCCTATGGATTTTAAGGGTCAGATGCAAAATCCAAGATCCAGAGAGCTGGTCCTCTTACAAGCACTGGCAACATGAATTAGCCTTTCATGTTTTCTGATTTTATTGTTACTAACTTGCATTATGAGTATTTTATGATATTTATATTGAATATATCTGGTAGCTTTATGCAAAATGTATTGTTTTTCAAGTCAGTATTTGGAATTGACCTCAATTCTGATCTTTTGCCATTGTGCCTTTAGTTCATTCCAGATCTCAATTAAATGACCCAAGAAGAGAATATTTGGGGAACCTAAGACTAGCAGGAAGAAATGTCACCTTCGATTTGTCTATTACTACCTGTTAAAGGTCCCTCATAATCCCCATTACATAACAGCATTAAATAATTATGCCTGTAACAGCTTGGAAGTATTCAATGTCTTTTTTGATACAAGATTTCATTCTCTAAATAGGTTGACCTTTCCCTACTGCCTAAGACTTTTATTTTGCTTCTCACTTCCCTGCTGCTCCAAGCTCAAGATGCAACTGAAACTCAACTATGCCTAAGAAACTGTCCCAGTAACTGTGTAATGTAGTTTAAAATGAATAGGTTTCAAATGGTGAGTTGAACACAAGCATTTAGTTCTACTAATTCCTGGGCAGGGGGTGGGGGTGGGCATTAAATTGGCAGTAAAAAAAATTAATGCAAAAATCCATAAATACAGAGAGAATGGGAAAACAGCAATAAAATTTTAGAACCTAGAATGGTTCTAAAATGGGCAAGTGTATGCATGTTCTTGGAGACATGGCACCCACACTCCAAACCAGATTCATCCCTGGGTAATAAGACAAACTCCATACAGCCCATGGCAATTAATAAAACTGCTTATTTGATCTTAACAACATTTAAAATTTTAAATCAGTTTGGGGAAGCATTTTAATACTAAGATGTAGAATCATGTGCAAAGTTATCCGAACACAACCCAGTGACACTGGGGAAAAAAGCTCAGGACAAGACACCAAATTCAAGCTTTCCTGATGTAGTTTAGCAAAATGAACGTTCTGATTGATTGCCCAGCACCTTGGCAACCAACAAAATGTAACAAATCACAAGCACTTTGAAAGCCCGGGCTCTTGCTGCTTTAAACCTGTTCGGGAGCTCACACACCCACTGACTTGGTTTAAACGCCTGTGAGGCTTTAATCCTCAGACCCCCAAAGAACTTACTCCTAGCCTTCACTCCCTGACACCCTTTAAGTTTCTTCCAGAAGCTTGGCAGATATAATTGCTAACATTTGGACTGGCTCTCCTTGCCAACAAGCCAAACACAGACTCATTGCTACGAACAGAAACAGCTGCCTCTCTTTCCTCTCAAAGATGTTTGTGTCCAATTAACTCATGTTATAGCTGTCCTGAGATTTTCTTTTTGTAAAGGGTTTAAAATAGAATAATAACATTATTTCCAATTCCTTTTTCAACACCAGTGAAAGGCTTCTTCCTCTCCCCACCTGAGTAAGACACAAATTTTCATCAGTTTGAGAAGAGTTTTAAAATGAGTAACTGTCAACTTGAGAACAGTTTCAAAATGAGTAGCCCCTACTTCCAGTGGAACTGGACAAGCCTTGGGGGAACTTTCAAGCCTCCTTGCTTGTGAAAGGGGATTCTGTCCTACCAGGGGTCCTTTCCCAGTCTTGTGCCGATCCCCTATCTCCCAGGGCTCATCGTACCTCATTTCTCAGAAAAGTAACTTCTTGTGACCCAAGCAATCAGGCGTCACAAAAAGGGAATGCCTTGCCCTGGCTGACTCAGTGGACTGAGCGCAGGCTGAAAACTAAGAGGTCGCAGGTTCGATTCCCAGTCAGGGCACACACCTGGGTTGCTGGCCAGGTCCCCCAGTGGAGGCCATGGGAGAGGCCACCACACATTGATGTCTCTCTTCCTCTCTTTCTCCCTCCCTTCCCCCCTCTCTAAAAATAAATAAATAAAATCTTAAACAACAACGACAAGGGAATGCCCCTAGTGTGTGTCTGGCTCCCCAGCTCCCCAATACAGCACACACAGCCCCGCCACCCCTAAATTACGTGTCCTCCTCAGGAACGTGGCTGCAATCAGAATGAGAATGTCAGAAGGAAAAAACCAGAGGAAGACATGACAAGACATATGGATCTTCAGTACAAACACAGAAGAAAAGGTGAGGAATGTGGCCTGCAGTGCCTCTGGGAACGCTGGTAGGGATAAATTTGCATTTGAAGATAAGAAAGCAGAAAGTTCAGTGTGAACAGCCCTATGGTCCTGGATACTGAAGTTTTCTTGCTCCCTTATTATCCTCCTTTTCTTTGTACTTCTCTGATTTGTGTTCTTTTCTTGCTTCTGGCCTCCTCTTCTCCACTGGGGTGGCTTCTCAAGGTTCACCAAGTCAGAGTCAGATCTTATGATTCCCTAGCAATGAAGATCCCAGATCTTAAGAAGAATCTCTGATCCAGAGTCAACATGGATAAGAGAAGAATATAAGTCAACATAAGAGAAGAATCTCTTATCCAGAGCCTCCTTTGGAGGCCATCCACCTCCAAAGAGGGCCACCGTCATGGCCCTCCCTCTCTGTGCCCACGGGCCGCTCTTCCCATCCAGAGGTGAAGTCCAGTGCACTCAGTGGAGTGTTATCCAGCCCTATTGGGAAGGACTGGCGTGTATTCCCATTGGGATGAACCTTGAAAACAGTGTGCTAATTGAAATAAGCCAGATACAAAGGGATGAACAGTGTAGGGTGGCACTTACATGAGGTCAAATTCACAGAGACAGAAAGGAGAATGGTGGTTAATTGGGAGTGGGGGGAGTTGTTGAATGGGTACAGAGTTTTTATTTAGGATAATTTAAAAAATGGGTAGTGGTGATGGCCATACAATATTGTGAATACACTTAATACCACTGAACTGTATACTTTAAAATGGTAAAAGTGGTGGCCATTTTTATTATATGTATATTTTATTGCAAATTTAGGAATCACACACACAAATAAATGCAAAAGGAAAGAAAGAAATGAAAAGAGATGGAGTCCAATTTCCTTTTCCCCACCCCTTGATGCTAAGCCGGCCTTAGGAACTTGTTTGACCAGTAGAACGCAGCAGAGGTGACATTCTGGGACATACAAGGCTAGACCTTAAGTAGTCTGGGCCACCCGTGCCTCTTGCCATCCCCCTGAGGTCCCTGCCAAGACACTGGGTGGCAGTGACATGGGAAGGTCACATGTTCATGCTTTAGTCAACAGCCCTTGCTGAGCTCCCAGGCATGTCTTTTGTAAATATACACTTAAGTATTTAAGGATAAAGTTTTGTGAAGGCTGGGATTTATTTCAAAACAACCCAATGACAGGGGGAAAAGAAATGGTTAGGGGTGTAGTAGAGACAAGTCTGAACATTGGTTAATGATTATTGTAGCTGGTCAGTGGGTACAAAGAGCCTGTTGTATTTCTCCCAGATTAGGGGTATATTTGAAATTTACCATATGAAAAGAAGAAGGAAGAGGAGAAAATGGACGAAGAAAAGGAGGAAAGAAGTGAGAAGAAGAGGAGAAGGAAAAGAAAAGGAGAAGGCGGGGGAAGAAGAAAAAGGGGAGGGGGAGAACAAATAAAGCAATTTGACTGGGAAGAGAAAAAACTGGCAAGAAGAGTGTTCTAGAATAGAAAAGCCTAAAGACAGAATAATCAATGGAAATGACCAAACCTTGATTGGGCCATAGATTTTTAAAAACATGGAACTAGGTTACACAGGCATATTTGCTTTTTTTAAAGGATTTTATTTATCTTTAGAGGGGAAGGGAAGGAGAAAGGGAGAGAAATATCAATATATGGTTGCCTTTCGTGTGTCCCATGCTGGGAACTGATCTGCAACCCAGGCATGTGCCCTGACTGGGAATTGAACCGCTGTTGTTTGGTTCGCAGGCCTGTGCTCAATCCACTCAGCTATACCAGCCAGGGCAGGCATATTCACTTTTTGACAATACATCAATCTGTGCATTTATACACACAGAAATGTGCACAAATCATACTTCAGTTAAAGGGCGTTTTCATTAAGAAAACATTATGCAACATTTTGGAGTGACTGGGGAACTTGAAAGAAGAGCTGAATATTAGGTGACATTAGGAAATTATTAAGTTTTTTAAAAATTACAATAATGTTATTATGGTGAGATAGAAGAAGTCTTGTTTTTAGGACAGAACACCTCCTAAAGAATACAGGGGTAAAGTACCATGAAGTCTGAAACTCTGAAACAGTCCAATATAAAGCCCCTTATTTAGGTTTAGACAGACACAGCAAATATGGTAAAATGTTAACAGCTACAGAGTCCAAGTGGAAGCTGTGTGAGAATTTGTGGGGTTATTTGCTCAACTTGCCTATAAGTTTGAGAATTTTCATGGTAGAACATTGAAAAATTTTGAAGAGACTTTTTCAGGTGCAAAAGTAACAAATCAGAAGCAACGGTCTACTAGCTGATGCCCGCAAACTCCTTTCTAAAACAGCTGGGTGACTTGCCTGCAGGTGCAAGGCTCCTACAGCAGGATCCATCACATAGTCAGTCTTCTTTTCGGCAGGGCACAGCATGTCTGCGTCTCTCCTGCACACCCGCACACAAAGCCTACTGCCCGCCGAGGCCCACTCGGCCACACAGAGCTCCCAGGCAGCCCCTTCCCCCAGACAGAGATCCTGCTGTGGAAACAGACCCACGCAAGCAAGGTGGCGACGAACAGCGGGGGCAGACCTCCTGAAACTGCATCCCAGCTCTTCTTCCACCTCCCGCCATGAGGCCTTGGGCAAATTATGTAACCGCTCTGTGCCTCAGTTTCCTCAGAATGACGAAACTACTAACACTTCCCAGATTAGTGGGTGGTGTATGCACCTCGGTTACGTGTTTATTATTATCACCAACTGTTTCAGTCATTACGAACATTACCAGTCTAGTCCTTCAGTTCTGACTACAACGAACAACCAAGGATCAGCAGACATTCACAAACCAAACAGCACAAGAAACAAGGATGAAGAGGTGACCAGACCCACTGAGTCCTGAGGAGAAAACAGCTAACTCGGAAAGGAGAAGAGGAAAACTTTTAATGGATCTAATCAGTATCTTCAGAGAGATCAGGGAAATTATAGCATATATGAAACAAGAATAGCCACTATGAAAAAAAGGATGAATCGAAGTTCAAAAAGAATGCCAGAACATCAAAATATATCATTATCAAGTACTTCAATAGAATGGCAGAAGAAAAAGATAATACCCAGAATATAAATTTAAAAAGACCAACAAACAGAAAATGTGAGACTTTGAAAAGTTTTAACAAAGAGCCTCAATTCAAGAGGCCCAACAGCTCATTACTGGGTGTTCTAGAAAGAAAGAGCAGAGTAAATTGAGGAGAGGAAATAACCAAATAAACAATTTTAAAAATTGCTCAGCCTTGATGCAAGACTTGGTTCACAGACCCAGCTCTAAGGTGAAACAACAAAACCCTTGGAAGGAAATACGAGTGCATCCTCACAGCCTCGGCCTAGCCCAGCGTCCTAAACCGTGAGGGTGCTGCAACCAAGAAAAAACCGACACCTCACCGAGATGAAAAACTTGGGAGCTTCAAAGCACACCATCAAAAAAGTAAAAAGACAGGCCCTGGCTGGTGTAGCTCAGTGGATTGAGCACAGGCCTTCGAACGAGAGGATCGCGGTTCGATTCCCAGTCAGAGCACATACCTGGGTTGCAGGCCGGTTCCCTGCAGGCCAACTCCCAGCAGGGGACGCACAAAAGGCAACCATACATTGATGTTTCTCTCCCTCTCCCCTTCCCCTCTAAAGGTAAATAAATAAATAAAATCTTAAAAAAAAAAGTAAAAAGACAACCCACAGAATGCGAGAAAATACTAGCAAATAATTTAGCTGATGAGGGACTTGTAATAAAAACACAAATAAACCAATTTAAAAATGAGCAAAGGGTCCGAATAGACATTTCTCCAAAGAAGCTTTGTAAATGCCAATAAGCACATGAAAAGATGCTCAACATTAAATCAAATAACGAGAAACGATGTAACATCCATAAAAGACTATAATAAAAAATACGGACAGTATATAAATGTTGGAAAAAATGTGGAGAGATGAAAACCCACATATGCTATTGATGGGAATGTAAAGTGACACAGCCACTTTGGAAAACAGTTCCTCAAAATGTTAAATATGGAGTTACCATATGACCCAGCAGTTCTAATCATATAGCCAAGAAAATAAAAACAAGTCCATAAAAATACTTGTACACTAATGCTTGTAGCGGCATTACTGAAAATAGCCCCAAAGTAGAAATGTCCACTAACTGATAGACAGATAAATAAGATGCAGTTCATCCATCAGTGGAATATTATTCAACAATAAAAGGGATAAAGGACTGACATGCACTGCAAGGTGGATACCCCTTGAAAATATTGTGCTTAAAAAACATGCTAACTGAAAGAACCCAGTTACAAAGGATCACATATTAAATACTTTAATTTATTTGAAATACCCCAAAGAGGCAAATCTATACAGACAAACTGCATTAGCGGTTTCCCTTTCTCTAGTCAATATCAGATACAAAGGGTCCCTCAGTCCCCATAAGTAACAAAGTCTCATTTCAGTAATTACAATGTCCTGGCCTCTATCCCAGTCAAAACTTGCAACTTCATTTAAATTTCAGCTTTTCTTCTCATCAGGCTGATTGCTGTAGGGAGCAAGAAAGCCTGCGGCGGCGGGAAAGGCAAAGGAGTTAGGCCGTTTTCTTGATTTCCGTACTTCTTGTGTCCACGTCTCCTGAGCCTGCCAGCCGCAGCTCCGTCGTTGAGGAGAGGAAGAAATGGGGGGTGAGAGGGGAGCCCAGGACATGATGGTAAACAAGGGAAGGGGCAGCAAGAGTTCATTTGACTGTTCGCCCTAGACTCAGCAAGTGTTTAGAGAGGAATCTCCTGAATGGGGCTCCCACCGGCTCCTCTGAGGTACCAGCTGTGGAGCTGGCTGTTCCCTTGATGTGGGTGTCCAGCTGTGCAGGCTGAAGTCCCTCACTCCTGCAAGGGGCTCTTGGGAGCAGGATCTAAGGTTCCCCCAGGTCTGCTATCTCTTGCCTCTGGTCATCTTGAAAGTATGCCTCATGGCTTTGGTCTGTAAGAGTACATTTATTTCCCAACTGCCGTCTCTGAGTCTGAGGCCGCAGGGCACTCCAACCAGACCTCTGAATTCCCCCCAAGCAGGTGCCTGACAGTCCAATCTACTATCAAGGCATCCATATCTGGTTCTCCAAGAATGTATCTGTAAGCACCACTCCCCTTTGGAGATGAAACTCAAAATGCCATAGCAATTTGGTGACTTTCTCAAAAACATCTGTCTCTTTAATCCCTAATCTTTTTTGGAGGCTGGGGATGGAGATGGGTTAAGGGTTGCAAAACTGGTTTTGGCCCAGGTTTGCAAATCCTGCTTAGACAATCTAATGCACTAAAACGAGGGAGCTGCTCACATCTGCTGTATTGCAGCCTCAGGAGAATCTGGAACTAGAGAATCCAATTCAAACATCCTAATACAATCACATTCACATAAATGCTATTATTGGTATTTACTATTTTAAAAACAATTTTTAGATGTTTGAATGGTATAGTTTAAGAGCAAAATGTAAACATTAAAACACTGACAATATGAAAGTGACGGTGTTATTATTAAAAACTGGGAGGTGAGAGGGGGAAGAAGTAGAGCTAAGTGCTGGTCTCTTCGCCCTACAGAAGAGAGAGCCAAGATACACTGTACGGCCCCGCTGGTGGCTCAGATGGTGGGAGTGTCGTCCCACACACCAAAAGTTTGTGGATTCGATTCCTGGTCAGGGCACATACCTACGTTGGGGGTTCAGTCCCTAGTCAGGGCATGTATAGGAAGCAATGGATCGATGTTTCTCTCTCATTTCAATGTTTCTCTTTCCCTCTCTCTCTCTCCTCCTAACCCCACTCCTTCCTCTCTCCCTAAAATCAGTAAACATATCCTTGGGAAAGGATTTTTTAAAAATTTACTATACAAAATTGATGGATTAAGAAATGGGAGCTTATAATATTATTTAAAATTATAAAGTCATCAATAGGGGAAATAATCTTTTACATTGGAAATTGTTTGCTCTTGATGGAAAATATCCAACCTAGAATACAGTATGCACACACACACAGAAATGTACGCACATGTACAAACACCCTAGCTTAATCCTAGTCATAGCTAAAAAAGCTACAAATATTTGCAAACTATTTTCCAACATTATTATTTGTGTTTTGGACACCTGAGCACTTTATCAGTAGCATAAGGAAAAGGACCCAACGAATGAGAGCTACCAATCTGAGTTTCCACGAGAACTGGAGTTCTAAGGAACTAGGTCAAACTGACCCTGCTTTGTTCAAACGAGTATAAAACCTGATGGAATCACTGAAACAATCACACAAAAAAGGGAGGACAAAGGTCGGTGGTTCTCAAAAGAAAGTATTCAAGTGTTCTTGACCGGTGTGCAACCCAACAACTCAAAATGAGGACAGCTTGCCTCCTCAAAGGGTCCTTAAAAGACTAACCAGCCCCTCCCAACCTCCATCTTCAAAATACACCCTAACCACCCTAAAGCTAACAGGGGAAGAATACAAAGTCCTAGAGAACAAAGCAAGTGAGAGAAATGTAAGACAGAAGGATAAGATAAACTTTGGGAACTCACGTAGGACCTAAATGCCTTACTGACTGCCTAACCAACTCCACATCAATGCCAGGTGTGTACTGAGCACACTGATCCGGGGATACAGGATGGAGAAGACAGACAAGACCTCTGTTCTCACAGAACTGTTTACTGGGAGAGCACACCACCACTAGCAATCCAACAACACAGAGAGGGAAGTACAGGCTGGGAAGTAACGAGTCGGTGCTGGGACATAGTGAGGGGCGAGAGACACTGGAATCAGGGTGGTCAGGGAGGGTGGTCTCTTTCAGGAAGTGACTGCTGAGAAGCCAGCCAAGCAAACAGCTAGAGGAAGAAGGCCCCGGGTTGATGTAGAAGATTCTGGCTGTGCAGGAATCAGACGGTGCTCCTGGGGCAGAGTGTGGCACGTGAGGGGAGAAGGGCTGGAGCTCCGCCTGGCCAAGCCTGGGTCTGTAAGAACACAGATTCAGTACCCACTGGCTTCTCTCACGGAGCACGGCCTCTTACCAAAAATAATAATAATAATCATCATCATCAGTTGGTGCATTCTCTAAACTCAGAAATGGGTGTGGGTGGACCAAAAAAGGGGTCAAGTGCCCAGTAAAAGGGGGATGGCGGTAGGGCCGCCCCTTGGTAGCACGAGATTATCCCATCTATTCAGAACAGAAAACTAGACTCAGAAAAATTAAGTGGTTTACACAGAGTTCTATAATCTTCAGAAAATGAGCAAGGACTCAGACCAGGAGTGTCTGACTGACATGGCCAGTTTCACTTATTACATTACATGATTTTTCATTTAAAGATGCTTTAAATGAAAGATTTAAAGATTTCCTTTAAAGATTTTTCATTTAAAGATGCTTGAACTCATATAATAAAATTATAGTGCATCTTTCCAAAAGAAAACAATGTTAAAGAAATTAATGTCTTTAAAGGAGGACTTTCTTAATATCTGTCTAGAACACGCACTCACATTCTCTTCACCATTTGGAATTCTCAAAGTATAAACAGCATTAGAGATTTTCTGGTTTTAATTTAATTTAAAGAATTGAGGTTTGTATTTCTGAGCACTTCGATATTAACCCAATGGAAAAAGATGACTTCTACAGTCAATTATGACCATACACGCTGAACACCACCCGAAGCTCTTCCAGACAGTTGTTGTACAACAAGCCTCAGGCACTCCAACGTGCGCTGCAGAGCTCACCCGCGGCCTCATTTGCTCCCATCCTGCTAACACGTTAAAATGCTGTGTTAATGATTTACTCCCTCCAGAAATATGAGCATAGCTTCACTAAATGCAATAACTGATCGACTGGTAAAAAAATGTTGCCTAAACCCTCTTGTGGGTCTGAGAATTCTTTAATTTTTTTCAAGATCATCAACACAGTCTTAGAACCCATTTTTCTGAATGTATTTGACAATGTGCTTCTTCTCCTTATATCTAAGAATTTAACCAGTTTTGTGTTTACTACCCACTGCCTAGTAAACTGTGGTCTGTTCAAGATAAACTGTTAAGTACCTAAACAAAATGATGAGAAAATTATTTCACCCTATTTCAAAATAGATGGGGAAAAATGAAAAATAAAATGTTATATAGAAAAAAATGTGTAAGTATACTTCAAATTGAGTTTCCTAGACCCTCTACCTCATCCTTGAATGTTGGCAACTTCACTGGAAATGGTCTATTTTTTACAGTATTCCCTGAATCAGAAGGACACAGCAAAGAAAAACAAAGACCTGACACTGGGAATGTACTAAATGCCAATGAATTGTACACTTTAAAATGACTTTCTGTTATGTGAATTTGACATAAATAATGAAAATGTAAGTCACCGGTACATGTCTGTATTACCATAAATATA
The DNA here is from genome assembly GCF_014824575.4 of Sturnira hondurensis. Classification (NCBI taxonomy): domain Eukaryota; kingdom Metazoa; phylum Chordata; class Mammalia; order Chiroptera; family Phyllostomidae; genus Sturnira; species Sturnira hondurensis. Next base: position 3,056,858 of record NW_028086146.1, read on the forward strand.
ATATTTGTGTGAAAAAGAGAAAAATATAGAAAATCTGAGCAATGAAATTCTGAGGCTGTCCAATCAAAACAGTGTAACAATAAAAAATTATGTAATCATGATTAATATTGAGATTTTCTTCAAAAGAATATGGAGGAAAAAAGAATATGGAGGGTGGAAAGAATGGGTAAGGGTCAAGCTGGACAAGACTGGCTGTAAGTTAATACGTAAGTACTAAAGCTGGGTGATTGGCACAGGGGGTTCATTACATTATTCTCTCCACTTTTATTCTGCTAAACATGTTCATAGTAAACATTTTTTTTCAAAATCATATCTTTATAATAGGTCTAGTCCTGAAATGAAAAGCACATATTTAGCCCTGGCTGTATAAGAAACTTAAAGTCAATCAGAACACTAGCAAAATTATCATCTTACTTTACCATTCCAAAAACATCTGAGTTGTAATATTGTCTATTGTTAACTTTTTTTAATGAACCAAGAAGCTTCAGCATTTCTTCAACGGTTTGTTTAACAGACTTCATAAATAGCACATTTTACAAAAGGCAAGAATTTACGGTACATACCAGGAGTATCATAGGCCGTTTCCAAGTTGTTAATCCTATGATTCCAGAGAGTATCACCTACAAAAACAAAAAATATCACACATCTAGAAAAGGCACCAATTCCATTAAACTAATCCCCAGTCTCTATAGTACACATTTTTTGGTGTGTGCTGACATTTCAAAGCCTCTAATTCAAATATTTAATATTCCTGCTGATTACAGGAGCCCTGGTAGTCTACTTTGGATTATTCTTCATGCCCAAGGCTCCAAAGCTTTCTTATTGATTGTGTATGTTTTTTCTTAAGGTCAGTTAAGAATACACAAACAAAAATTAATCTACCCTCTGGTCAGTGAAGGAATCAGCACTTCTGATCCAGGCTCCCTGACCCCAGTAGCACCTCATCTGTTGCCAGAGTCAGTCCCATAAGATGCACGTCTCGCCACAACCGCCTTTCTTCAGGCGGGCAGCCATCTTTACAGAACACGCAAATTCCTCAAAACAGTGGACAAGGCCTTCAGGACCCTCCCCTGCCTGCTCCTCAAACCTGGATTCTATGTACCCTCACCCCTCTCACCACACACCTTCCTTACAGGCACATCCATCGTTCCTCAGACTGGCCAGGCTCTAGAGTCTAAACATTCTAAGGCTTTGTACTTCTCTTTGCTATAGTGCCCTCCCCTTCCAACTCATCTCTGAGCTGCTGAGATCTCCTATGCACCCTGCAAGACCCCAACTAACAGCTGCTTCCTCTGACAAGTTTCCACTGATCCCTACAGCGCACAGTCCCGGAAGCCTTTTATATGCAAGTTCCACACACACACACACCCCAAAACTCTGTATTACATCTCTGGCTTTCCCACCAACTGTGAATTCCTATCCTGTCTCTCTGAAACCACAGCTCCTAGCACAGTGCCTGAGACATGACTGGCAACTAATAAATGTTCCTGAGCATTTATTGCACAAAAGGGAAGGGACCACAGGGAGAAAGATCAAATGTTTCAAAATGGCACTTCAGTAAACAACAAACTAATATCTTTGGGAAAGAGGGGCTGGCATTTTGCAAAAACGTAAACTGGAAATCAACATCAGCCCTTCCTTTGAATACCACGGTTCACTAAGCAGGAAAGAATAATCAAAGTAATTATTCAGCCCAGGGACATTCTGATGTCATTTGAGCACATTTACCTTTGTGTAGTAAAGTACATTGGCTGAATGCAGTCATGAGGATTTTCTTTCAAGTGCACTTTTTACCAAAATCACTGAAATGCACCATTTCACAATTACTGTTTATTGACTACAAATCAGTAAAGATTTGGCATGCAAAGCTCACAGTCCTGCTTGTAATATTCCCCATTCCCTACTGACTGACTGAGAGTAAATCATTCCACAACATCAAACCAGCTGAGGTCAAGTTCACCCTCTAGTATCAAGGACCAAAAACCACGTTTGAGCAGATAAGCCACAACTTTTGTATCCCATCTATGTTCAAACCTACTATCAGCTGTCTACCCACCAGGCACCATATGCGCTCAATCACCTTAAATTCAATAGGGCGGTTCCTCACTCTAAGAGTTTCTGCATGGCGACATGCAGGGCATTTTGCGGCTCGTCAGGGGGGTGTGGGCTGCATCTACTTTAGAAATCAGGACTCAGTATCCGGTATCCGCAGGACCTTGGGGTCCAGGCTTCTAAAAAACTGTGTGACCTTGGCCAAGTCATTTCACTTTCCTGGTCCTCACTCTACAAAAACCATCTCTGGGTCTCTTCTAACTCAAAAGGTTTACCCCATTGCGACGATAGTGATACCTCAGAAACGAAACCCCGTGACCCAGCACCAGCTCCACCCTGTAGACCACTGGTGGGCACGCATGCGGGCATGTGGGCTGCATGCGTCCGTTCCTGTGAGCGCGCATGCATGCATGAGTGCTGCTCGCATCAGTCCCTGTGCACACATATGCGTGCATGTGTGTGTCCACCTGCACACGTGTTCCCTGCCAGCCCGCTCTGCTGCTAACTGGACTTTCCTGAGAAAATGCAACTATCTTTGTGAAAACATGAGTGAAAGTAGCGCTGCCCTTGAGGGAAACACAAACGGCCCACTGCACGGAAATATAAATACGATTGGAATCATCAGTTAGTGTTTGGTATTTATGCCGCTGGTCTCCATTAACACACAACCCTGTGGTGGTTCAGCTTTTTAGAACACATTTTTTCCATTAAAACAACATTATCAGAGTGAGATATCCAGCCCAACCCAGAAAAGCCCACACAAATAGTGAAATGCCTTAAACCACACTTCCCACACCCCCACCAGCCACATCATCCCCCCTCCTCCACATTACCATTTAGTATATGTACATAACTTACACATGCACACACTGTTCTCTAAATTCTTAACTAGGCACACGTGGGTATGTGTATCTATACAAATGCACAGGGGTGTCATTTTTACAAAAACATGGATTATAAAAGGTTCTTTTCTTTCTCTTTTTTCTCTCAATAAATGAATGCTTCATGAAAATTTCTTCATGTTCACAGGAAAAGCTCTCATCATTTCATTTAATGGCTATATAATATTCCTTTCTATGGCTGCACCTAATATATTCCATCATTTCCACATTTGTCAGCATCCACTCTATTTTCAGTTTTTTGCTCTCACAAACTGCTGTGCCAGACCTCCACGAACCGTTTGACTTTGTTTCTGTTGGATAAACCCCCAGGAGTAGGTTGCTAAGTTCAGAGGGAGATATATATATGTACAAAATGTATTTGACAAATACATTATTTCTTAAAAAATAAATTATTTTTTCTTTAAAAATAAATTATAATGTATGTATTTGACACATACATTATTTCTTTAAAATATGTACAAAGTGTATTTGACAAATAAGAAATATGAATAATATAAAACACATATGACAGAGATACTTAAGACCTCAGTAGGGAGAAATATAAGTTTATTAAATAAGAAGACCTTAAATGGTGGTATTCTTAAAGAAAGACTCAAAATAAATCAAGACAAACACTGTGCTCCTAGATAGGAAGACAAAATATTTAAACATGTCATTTACATCTTGGAACTGCTTTAATAGATGTACTCACAGCCATGTTAAATCCCAATGGCATTTTTGTAAACTGCCCTTCTTTACAGGGATGCTTTAAAGAACTGCATGCATTCAGATTGGACATGGGAACTATAATGATTTACATCCACCTCAGCCCTGAACCCTGCAACGAAGGCACACATTGACTCCTACTCAACTGTCCCCACTCCTCAAGCCCAAGTAAAACCTAAGACACTTGGTGGGACCCTGTGAGTGGGGAAGCGGAGAGAGTAAACAGGAAGCAGGGCTAGAATGGAGCACAGAAGTGCTGCAATTAGGAATGAATCTTTTAAGAGCTCAAGACTTAGGGAATGGATGCTCACATTTCATGTAGGGGAGGGGTGGAATTCATGAATGAGGAGAGGGGTTGGGGGAGGGAGAAAAGAAGGGGCAGACTGCAAATTGATGCAGATGTGGAAGAAAACAGCATGGATACTCCTCAAAAAACTTAAAATAGAGATACCATACAACCCAGCAATTCCACTTCTAGATATTTACACGAAGAAAATGAAAACACTAATTCAGAAAGACATATGCCCACCTATGTTCAACGTAGCATTTACAATAGCCAAGATGGGAAACCAGCCCAGATGTCCATCATTAGGTGAGTGGATAAAGATGGGATACAGGGAGCATCTGAGATCTTGCTCCCTGGCATATGTTGTCAGTTTGGCTCACATAAATTCCTATTTTAAAAGACAAGAAGAAGATGTGGTATGTGTGTATAGGTGTGTGTACGTATATATACATGTATATGTATAATTAAATATTACTTGGCCATGAAAAAGAATGAAATCTTTCCATCTGTAACAACAAGGATGGGCCTATATGGTAGTATTCTAAGTGAAATGAGTCAAATAGAGAAAGACAAATACCATATGGTTTCACTTATATGCAGAATCTTAAAAACAAATGAACAAATAAAACAAAATAAAAATAGACTCATAAAAACACAAACCAAAGGGATGGTTACCAGAGGGGGGGGGAGGGAATGGGTGGAAAGGCAACGGGAAATGTAGTTGATATACTGTGATAAGTTTGCACCTTGACAGATGATTACTAGAATTAGTTGGGTGGTCACAAGGTAACATATAAAAATGTCAAATCACTATATTGTACACCAGAAATTAATATAACCAATATAATGCTGTATATCAACTGGAATTAAAAATTTAAAAAGACTGGGAAAAAAGTAACACATTAAAGATGTTTCCATTGGGATGATGGGTGTTTTAAATTCTCTCTCCCCTCTCCTTTCTGAATTTCCTACAATTTCTACAATAATATGTTTTACTTTTGTTTTTCAAAGGAAGACGTAGAAGTCAGAGTATGCTTTGGCTCTAACTCCTTCGGGGGCGCAGTATCTGGGGCTCCAGAAAGGAGCCGAGAAGGTCCCTTAACGACGGCCACTCACGGCCCCCACTGCCCAGTGATGCTGTGAGATTAAACCCACTGGCACTCTCATGAGGTCTTGGATCTGTGAATAGTCCTTCAGATACCACTAAAGGCTCCTCAAGGCACTCAGTGATGGTGAGAGTTAATGAATAAACAAACGGATGATGAACTAATAAGTGAATGAAGGCCAAAAGTAGGAGACAAACTTGCTCAAAGATGACCAGGGAAGCCTAAACACATGTTTTACCCTTGTGCTTCACACATCAACACCAAAAAGCAACTCTATCAGCATTCTTTCCACCCAGTACAAGATGCAACTTGCTCTGAATGAACAGGCAAGAAACTATTTTCTAACCCAGATTATCTCTGTATTATCATCATGAGATTTATTACAATTTTGGTTTTTTTTACTTGCAATCCATTCCTATAACTTTTAGGAACAAACAGAGGTTCTCTCTCCCTCTCTCTCTCTGTATGTATGTGTATGTGTGTGTGTGTGTGTGTGTGTATATATATATATATATATATATATATATATATATATCAAAGAAAGATTCTGAGATATTCCAAGCAGGAGTCATTGTTACCTACCACACACAGTTAATGTGCCTTAGTGCTTCAGTTTAAAAATCAAGTCACTCATATCAAAAGCATATAATTCTCCTCCCCTATTTTTATTTGTTAATCCATTAGCATGCCTTAAGGCGAAAATGTTCTGGTTTGTCAAAAGCTGCTGTATCAACATAGAGATCAAAAGAGCCATGTCCTTAATGTCCCATGTTTACCTTGTAAACAAGCCCACAAAAATCTAACTGCTCAGTGTCCTGCCTCGTCCTATAGCTTTTACACTGGCAATGTTTGGAAATTCATGTGTGTGAACATATCATTCTTCCCTATCTGCCCTGCATGACTCATTTAAAAAAATTAAGGAAGGGGGAAACAGGATATTTCCAAAGTATACGTGATGGTTGCCAGAATGTCCCACAAAACACGGGCCCGTCCGCCTTACTGTGGTGAAGTGCTGCCGTGGGGTGGGGAGCACACAGCACCACGTGCAGGTGATGGATTACGGAACTGCACACCTGAAGCCTGTACACTTTTACTTTTACCACGGTCACCCCAACACATTAAATGAAAAGTAAAATAAAACATTTCCTCGAAGCTTAAAAAACATTGATAAATGTTCTAGTATGTGCCAAGCCTGGTGCCAGGGGCCAGCAGGAAGCACTGTCCTCAATGTTTCTTAATTACACCCTCACATAATCAATTTTGAGGCAAAAATCATCCCACCTGTTTTATAGATGAGTCACTGAGGCTCAGAGGCTCAATGACTTGCTCAAAAACATAAATGTAACTGCTGTCATATAAAATAAAGGACCAAAGAAATCAATGAAACTCATAATAAACATTTAAAATGCTGCTTAAACATGAAAGTAGTACTTAATGATCATAATAGAAAAGACATCTTGACTGTTATTTAACTGTTAAAGACTTCAGAGGTTTTGCATTAGCTTCTCCTTTGGGCCGTTTGTTTTTTCTTTTTATGTTTTGTTGTTGCAATTGTCTTTTAAAGTTTATCTTAAGCTTCACCAATGTCTTTTTCATTATAAGGAACTGGAATCTTGCTGAAGAATCACAGACTCAAGGAACAGGTGGCCGTGAGTACAGGTCAGAGACTTCGAAGAGAGAGACATGAATGTGTGCAGACAATAAAGAAAATGGGGGCTCCCACAGAAGGTCCACAAACAATAATCAACTCCTTACCACTTGGCCTAAAACATCTCCCAAAGATGACACATGTCGCCAGAGTCAGGAACTTCACTTTCTGAAGCAGGAGACACACACCAATGCAACTCTCTCTACTTTCTCATGAACACAGAGTGGTAGGCTGAGTCTCCAGTAATCCCAGTGGCATCTAATGTTAACTAAGTGCCCCCGCAAATCAGGAGCCAAGACAGCATGGCCTGCACATGGATATCGAGATTTTTCCGCCATAGAGTCAAATTTCAGGTTGTTTTTACAAATGGCTAACCTCTTAGCTTCATAAACTTTGGTAATAATAATAGATTAAGTCATTAACCAAGGATATCAGGAAGAAATGAAATGATTAGAAGGTGCTAAAAAAAACCAGTAAGTACATGAGCCCTGGCTGGTATGGCTCAGTGGATTGAGTGCCAGCCTGTGAACCGAAAGGTCGCAGGTTTGATTCCCAGTCAGGGCACATGCCTGGGTTGTACGCCATGTCCCCAGTTGGGGGCGTGCGAGAGGCAACTGATGGACGTAACTCTTGCACAGTGATGTTTCTCTCCCTTTCTCCCTCCCTTGCCCTCTCTCTAAAAATAAATAAATAAAATCTTTTACAAAATGACTACATGAAAAACACTTCCTTCAACTTGCTGAAATTATTTTTTTAAAAAGTCTTTACAGCACCTGAAAATTCTTAAATATATATTAAAATAGATAAACCAGGCCTTCAGGATTCAGGCAAATGAAGGAAGCCTCAAAATCTCCGGCTTAAGGTGAGAACACTTGAGAGGTGTATACGGAACAAATACTCTTGAACTATCTCATGTTTAACAAAATAGTCCTTTCAAATAAATTTGTCCCTTGACTTAATTTTGTATCAAATATACAAACACAATTTTTACTGAAGCCAAAAGATTTGCCCAGTGAGTTGATATAGCAGATTAAGTCATATAATGGCCTGCCAAAGCTTGAAATACGAGGATATCCTTCTACTGTGTTCCTACGTGGGTCTGAAGTAACCTTAGACTTAAGGTGGCATTGCCACTCGACTGCCAAGTGTCGTGGGCCAACCAAACTCCTGAGCGATGAGTAAAACGCGGTATATCCATCCGTACAATAGAATCTCATTTGGCAATAAACAAGCATGAAGCACCGACATGTCACAACATGGATGAACCTGGAAAGCATTACACCAAGTGAAAGAACCAGTCACCAAGGATCACATGTTATGATTCCCTTTACACTAAAGGCCCAGAGTAACAAATCCAGAGAGACAGAAAACTTGATTAGTCAGTGGTTGGCCAGGGATATGAAGGTCAGGGGAAATGGGGAATGATTGCTAATGGGCACAGGGCTTCTTTGGAGGGTGATGAAGATTTTCTAAAATTGACTGTAATGATGCACAATTCTGTGAATCCACTAAAAATCACTGAATTGCCACTTCCAGTGGAAGAACTATAGGGAATGTGAATTATATCTCAATGAAGCTGTTACTTGTTTAATAAAAATTTCTACAGTATTCAAGTCATGATTTTAAGCTTTTTTCATAAAAAACCTTAGTTTTGCTCTTTAAATTAGTTATAATATACTACTAGGTCTCTTCCTTTAACTATTAAAATCTTTCCTTTTAGAAATATGTACCTTAGTAAGAAATGGCTGAAATTTTAAGTGGGATTTAACTTAAAATAATCCAGGAGGTGTGAAGATGGGGGAAAGTGTGGGTATAAAGTGGGCATCAGCAGATAACTACTAAAGCGGGGTGATGGGTAAGTGAGGGTTCCTTATACTCTCCTCTCCATATTTGTTGAGATTTTAAAATTTCCTAATAAAAGACTAAAAGTGGAGGGAGAGTGGTGTTTAAGACTTCCTGGTCACTTCTATGTTGTCTCTCTATTCTCTTTATATTCCCTTTCTTTAAATATACACATATCAAAATA